>NC_087087.1:20886104-21606104 GCF_036172545.1 Culicoides brevitarsis
ATATAAATGTAAATATATATTTTTTAAATACATTTTTAAAAATTAATTTAATTTATTTTGTTTTAGATTGTAACAAGTCAATTGAAAAGTATATGTATTCAACAAAGAAGTGCTTTTTTAATATATACAACGCGAAAAATAAATTACATAAGGACAATAAATAATAATATAAATGTAAATATATATTTTTTACATTTTTAAAATTTAATTTAATTTTTTTATTTTGTTTTAGATTGTAAAAAGTCAAAAAGGATTTTAGCATTGTGTTTTATTACGAATGTGGTCTGGCGATTTTCTTTAGGGCACAGTAGTACAATCAGACAATTTGAAACCTTGTGGAGTGTATTAAGGACTTATTTAGAGTGAAAAATAACAAAAAAACGATGGAAAAACCAAAAATTTTGAAAGAAATCCTTCGGGAAGATGAAATTTTACAAATTTCGAGTAATTGGAAAAGTTCATAAATTCTAACATTGAAGAAGCTCAAAACTCTCAAAGCCTTGTGTTCGGCCACCGGAATATATTTGTGTGTGAAAAAATGACGCCAATATTTATTAGGTATTATTTTTTTTGTAGAAAAAAAACAATCGCTCTTGAAACAAGATTTATCTGAACTTATGAACGAAAACAAAAAGTTTCAAAATGCTATGGCAGAGTAGAAGCATATAAAAAGTCAGACTGCAACAAGCTTGGAGAATCTGAAACAGGATTATGAAAAGTAAAACTAGAGTTGTCCGTCTCTGAGATGCATAAAAACAGAATAACGCCGCAGGCGCACGTCAAGTCTTTAAATACTGAAGTAGAACAGAAAAAATTATCATGTAAAACACAAATATCAAGACGTAAATTTATCAAATTTGGAATAAAAAATCATCGTTTATCGTTACAGCAGAGTTCCAGTTAAAAACCTCTTAAAAACTTAATATTTAAAATCATTTCAGACCAAATAAGGAAGAAACGAGGACAAAAAATGCATTTGTACGTAATTTAAAAATAAATGTAAACTTAATTTTTGTAAAAAGTTGATTATTTTTATTATAAAATAAATATGAAAAATAAAACAAAATCTGTCGGAAAAAGCGAAATTCGATAGCAAAATTCCGTTCGGTTGTTGATGGCAGCATCTGTTTGTTGCCGAAAAATTCCGCACTCGCTCATATTTCCTTCTTTGCATGGTACCTTCTTTTCCAGCAACGCAGTCTCACAATATAAGTTGATTTTTTCCAAATCAATTCGATAATAATTTTCACCTGAATTCACTTCTTCAGCAGCTAGGATCATTGAAGCAATTCCCTAAAACGAACAAGTTATTGATTAATAATAAATACAGCACTTAGGTTAACATATTTTATTTACGTGAACTTTTTTATTCTCCATTGCTTCTAATGATGTATTTTTCAAAAAAATTAAGTGAAAAAAAAAAAATAAAATAAAACTAACAATAGTAATGATCTGCCAGCTCCTATAAATTTAAAAGCATTCTAGATTTGGACCAGTATAAAATCACATTATAATGAAGTAAGTTAGTAAGTAAGGTACGAACGAATTCATGAGTTTTTGTATTTGTTTTGATTGTTTTTTTTATGTAAATATCCTGTTTTTATTTTATTTTAGGTTGAACGCAAGTGACGCAATCAAATTTGGAAATGAAAATCTTCGTTTGTGGTCACAGCAAAATTCAGGTAAAAAACCTATGTTTTGTCATAAATAAATTAAAAATTAATACTACAGATAAACTTAATTTATGTAAAAAGTTGAATATTTTTATTAAAATAAATAATATATAAATATGAAAAATAAAACAAAATCTATCAATATTGCATGAACAACCCATTAACGCCCTCATCGCTCAAATGGAACAGTTTTGGTCGGAAAAAGCGGACCTTCGATTCTTATCGGAATCCAGATGTCCTTAATTTCTTCCATTAATAACATTTTTAAAAAAATATAATAATATATAATTGCATCTTTTATTTAAATATAAAAATTAAATTAATTTTATAATCTGAATATTGTTAGCAACATCTTTTTGTTGCCGAAAAACCCCGCATTGCCTCATATTTCCTTCTTTGCAGAATTTTCCGGCAACGAGTCTCACAATAACAGTTGATTCCAAATTTCTTCAAAAATTAATCAATTCGGTCAAATTTGTTTTGAATTTCTGCAAATTTCAAACTGATTAACATTAGTTTTTATTAATACCTATTAATATAAAACCGTACTTACCCAAGTTCCAAAACCACTCAATGTCCTTTCTGATACTTTTTCAAGATCCGGCGAATGAGTTAATGTTTTGCAAGAAATGCAGAATCTGCGATCTTTAAAAAAACACACCAATTAGGTATTTATATAAATACAATAATTTCACATAAATTGTAGTCAAATTTCGTACGTACAAAAATGTTTCATTTGAGTGTACACCGTACGATACACGAAATTTACACTAACACAAACGCAAAAATGTATGTATTTATAAAATAAATACTTTGGCTGGAGACATTTGTCTTAGAGTTTAATAAATAATTGAAAAGGTTTTTATTTAAATACCAAGGTGTTTTAAAATAAAAGTGCCACATTTCAATATATATTATTTATTTAAAAAATTATTCATGTAAAAAATGAGTGAAACAGATGCTTCAAAAAAAACAAGCATAAAAAATCCACTTTTTCACAGTAAGACATGTTATTATTATCATCTTAATAAAGGTCAAAGGCAGAGACAGACAGTACTATTAGTCATCTTTTTCAGATTCAAACTTCTTTGTTGATGATATTACACACAATGCACTGATTTTGACTCCAGCACCTCCTTTTAAGAAAGGTAGCTATAATAAAAAATTTTAAGCAATGAATTTGTATTTTGAGAACCCATTATTGCTGTCAAACAAAAAAAATCAATCCCTTGATCTGCCATTACTACGATATATAGGCAAATTTCTTGATTGTCGATTTCGGAAACATATCCATATGATACATAAAATTAAGATAATTATTAAAATAATTCCCAAAATAACCCCAAAAGTGACTGCGGCAATTCCTGCTGAGCTCAGCCAAATATCATGTACATCTACGGTAAAAGTGCTTGGATTCTTTGAAACATCATACGATGTTATTGTCACCTTCGACTGACAACAAGATGCACTATAAGAAGCTCTAACGTCATTTCTTGTACCCGCAACAAATGGTGTCCTTACAAATATACCTATAGGATCTGACTCAATTCTTAATATTCCAGATTGACTATCTTGTGTAGTAATTTCTAGCGTCCAAAACCCATCTGAGCACGAAGCAGAGTCCTTCTTGCCTTCACAACGAGTACCAAATGTATAAAAAATGTATGGCTTATGAAAATCTTTCATAGTGCTTTCTGATACAACACGAACTAAAACTGCCTGCGATACAACTCCTAAACTGTTTGATATAAGTGTAACTTTATTTTGTGACCCAATATCGGAGGTGGGCGGGATTTGTGCAAAAACTATTACTTGTAGTGTTTGTTTAGGCATTATCAAACTCCTAAAGGAAGAAATTCATGTGATAAAAAGTTTAAAAAATAGGTTTTAGTACCTTTTTGGCTGTAAATCTATTAACCAAGATCGTTCATCAGTCACTTGAAAATTATGATAAGCCGATTGTTCATGCAAATTAGTAACGTCAAAAATAATACGAACTGTTGAGCCAGAATTTACCAATAACTGAGAATTCAAATTTGCTTGAATCAATGTCACTATACGTTCGTTTAATCTTGAAGTTCGTTCTAAAATCTTGGAGTCCGAAATATTAAAAAATAGTAAATCAGTCTCTCCAGAGTTATTTTTTTGTATGAATTTGCGACTTGAAAACATTATAAAAGTAAATAAATACTTAAACAATAATTAAATTAGAAAAGTTACCTTATATTTTTATGGAAATCTGTTTCATAATGTTTAAAATTATATTAGAAGTTTATAAAAAAAATCGTAAATAAAAAAAAAAATTACCGTTTTTTATCGATCCGTTTATAATTGAAGTTGATAAAACAATCTGAAAAACATTAAAAATATAAGAAAATGCCATTTTTGCCAAAAAACATTATATGTATGTATTTATAAAATTAAAATAATAATACTTACTGAAAAATATGGATTTTTAGTTGAATCATTATTCAAAATACTGCTTTTCTGATACTCGATTTCAGAGGATTTTATAGTCTCTTGACATACTAAAATTATACCAAAAGAATATAACGAAAAAATACTTGCAAACATAGTGTCCGTATTACAAGCTTTCCCTATACTGACAGCAAAATCATAAAAATTATTCCTATCATAAGCATATGTTATCTTACATTCAAATATTAACACACCTTTGAACAACATTTTCTCACGCCTATATATTTTTTGTTAGCCTAAATTAGACATAGTACATATATAGATTTTTAAATAAGCGGAAGACTTACCTTTGTTACACATCATATTTTTTATTTTGTATTTTTAAAACACTAATAAAGCCGCTCCAAATGACACTAATTAAAAAATTGAAAGGAGACAAAAAAATTTTTTTGCTCTTTTTTTTCATTGATATCTGTATGTATGCTAAAAATACTAAAATGGAAAACATTTTCAAAATTTTTTGATAATTTTATTTTTTGATTTTAAAATGGGGCACCGGACAAAACTATTGTTTCATTTCGACCGGCCTTACTCCCAAAGCTACGAAATCGATTTATTTTAGAATAGATTGGAAGATACTCTTAGTTTTCCAGAAGTATTTCCATACATCTTCCTAATTTTTCTGCTTTTCAACGCTAAAGTGATTTGCGAATTTGAATTTGAGTTTTTGTTTAATATTTTAATTACCTTTTTAATAAAAATTATTACATCACTTTGTCATCATTACAGAGGAAGAGCAAACGTCTGCTTATTTTAGTATAGACAACCAAAAATCATTACCAACGAATATAGACAACTTTAGCGAAATAAATTTACACAGTCCTAAAAAGTTTTTGGAAATTTCAACAACATCATTTGATCAAAACGAAAATAGCGATCCTCAATCCTTTACATCGGGTCTATCTGCTTCGTTCGCACAAATTCCTAATGTAGCATCAAATGTTTTTTCCAGCTTTTCACGTGTAATAAGAGGAAACTCGACACTAGCAACACAAACGTGCGAAGACCTAAAATTAGAAAAATCTTCTGAAACACAACATATTTGCAATTTAGATAGGTACTAATAATTTAGAAACCTTTTTACATAACAATGAAATTATTAGTAAGGCGATAACAAATTTAATATTTTTTTTATTTACTTTGTTTTTAATAGTGATAGTAACCAACATGACATTACTATACCAACACTGTATTCACCAGATGAATTAAACATTTTAAAATATCCGAATCAACAAAACAAAGCTAAAGAAAAATCTAAAAAGAAATGTTATGCTAAATATCCAGGATTGTCTTCTAACTTACCTTTGGTGCCCATAATTCCCAATAATGAACAAAGCTCAAAAGAGTTGAAATCAATTGATAACCCTTTTGTTTCTAGTCATGATTATTTAGACAACAGTGAAGACTCATCCAAAAGTGCGTTGCGAACATTTCAATTCAATGGAGAAGAAGAAAATGCTACAAATAAAGGCTATGATGTGAATCAAATATTGAATATTGGAGGTAGCAAAAGTCTATCAAAAAATTCAGTTCCAGAACATTCATCAAATAAAAACGCTACAATAGACATTTCATCAGGTATCTTAAATTCAGACCTGTGGAAAACACATTCTGTATCAACCGTATCTTCAAATATTGAACATTATTCAAAAGGAATAGATAATCTTCACGGACAGGGAAGTTTAATTAATAAAGTGCCTCTTGAAAAAGAATTTTCAAATATCAATAGAGGTGATTGCATAAAAGAACTATTTAATGCGACTCATAAAATTGTAAATAATAATAATTGTATTGAAACAAATCAGCAACACGATCAAAACGAAATTTCAAACGAACAAAAGGTAAATAATACTAAGATATACCCTTTTAATGTACCTATAAAATCTTTAAGAAAAAAAAAATTCATTTTAAATTCCTAGAATATAACGGATTTTGATTATAGCGGATTTGAAGAAATGGACGAAATAAATAATGACAATGGACTGACAACTGACGTGAAGTATCGACCTGTATATTATCATTGGTTCTATGAAATTGTAGAAGATTTAGCAAAAACACAATGGACACCATTTTCAATGAAAGATTCAATGGCCCTAGAAGAAGCTATGGCGAAATCTAGAGCCAGTAACTTTTTAGTTCCAACTGATGGTGGTCGTTATGATGTAAGACTTTTAAAAATGTTTAAAATCACAGATTTAAGGATTTAAAATTTAGGTTTCACTTTCTGAAAGAAAACGTATTCCGATCTATTGGAATGGATTACCTAATGCTGTTCGTCGCTGTTCATGGTTTTATAAAGCTCTCGATTCTCATTTTGTTCCATACGAAGAAAGTACAGCTGAAAAATTAGAAGAACAATATTGTGAAGCTTTCAGAACTGGGAAATGGCAAAAAAAAATACTTCTGGAAAATGGAGAAACTATAGTTTTTCATGGACCATCAGTAATTGTTCATTTTCTTCATTCACAAACTGCAGATTCTTGGACTGGTACGGTAGGTAAATTATCTATAGTAGATAGTATTTTATTATAGTATATATTTTTTTCAGCAAGCTACAAATCGTCCACGTGTAGTAAAACGTGGTATTGATCATTTTAACATTGAAGGCAAGTGTAATTTTCAAACATGTCACAATTAATCAACAAAATCAAAATTAATTATGAAAATCAATAAATAATGTATGTTTTTGAATTTCAAGTTATTTATATGAAATTTTCTTTAAAATTTGCAGATGGCGAGAGCGACCAAATTGATCATTTGGTTTTTATGATTCATGGCATAGGCAAAGGTAGTTCAATTAAGAAACTTTTGCTAATATATTATAATAAAATTCAATTTTTTATTTCAGCATGTGACTTGAAGTTTCGTACCATTGAGGAAGCCGTAAATGAGTTTCGAAATAGTATTAACTTTTTTGTCTTTAAATGTTTTTTTACTAATTTTTTTTTTTTTTTTAGTTTCGAATCAATTAGTCCAGGCTCACTATAGAAATTCATGTGATTTAGGAATTGTAAATCGAGTAGAAGTGCTACCGGTTTCGTGGCACGTAGAGTTACATTCAGAAGAATTTGGAATAGATGAAAAACTCAAATTAATTACGTTGCAGTCCATACCAAAATTAAGAGGTTTCGCAAATGAGACACTGTTGGACATTTTATTTTATTCCAGTCCAAAGTTTTGTCAAACCATTATTTCAATTGTGGGAAATCAACTGAATAATCTTATACATGTTTTCAAAGAGAGAAACCCGAATTTCAAAGGGGGAATATCACTTGGAGGTCACAGTTTAGGCTCATTAATACTTTTCGATCTCTTAAGTCACCAAACTGATGATTGTAATGGAACAGAACCTCAATCCTTAGAGCAACAAAATTCTGTCAACACTATCGGCGGGGGGACGGGACAACCTTTTATTAATTATCCTCAATTGGCGTTTAAAATAAAGAATTTTTTTGCTTTAGGCTCGCCAATATCCATGTTTGTAACAGTTCGTGGAATCAGTGAGTTAGGACAAAATTATCGATTACCTACATGTGAAGGGTTTTTTAATATATTTCATCCGTAAGTAAATAAATAAATTATCCATCAGTTACATGTCTAGTTCTCGACATGTTTATATATTTTATTCCATAGATATGATCCTGTTGCCTATAGATTTGAGCCTCTTATATATCCAGAGATGAGTAAAGTTAATCCCGTTCTCATACCACATCATAAAGGGCGAAAACGAATGCACTTGGAATTGAAAGAAACAATGCACAGAGTTGGCACGGATCTCAAACAACGAATTGTTTGTACTTTTCAGAACACCATGCAAGCTGTATACTCTCTGACGACAAATAAACAAATAATAGATCAAGCAGCAATCGAGGATGAAGTAAATAAAGCATTAGAAAATCAGTTGAATCAAAGTATAATAGATAGATCAGAATGCGTAAGTGAGACAAGTGAAACTGATCAACGGGAGACAGAACTACAATTAGGACAAATGAATAAATCACGTAGAATCGACTATATGCTACAAGTAAATGATTCAATCTAGTTAAAACTCAGTCATTAGACTTAGATTATTTATTCATTTTTAGGAATCAGTTTTAGAGTATTGCAATGAATATTTATTTGCTCTTACCAGTCACGTATGCTATTGGTAATTTATATTTATGCTATAATGAAAATAAGTGTATATTGATACTATTTTCTATTTCTTTTTTTCAGGGAATCAGAGGACACAATTTTGTTTATGATGAAAGAAATTTATTCTTCAATGGGTGTTTCAACTGATAGCCAAATTCCTCAACACACTTTAAAAATAGAAAGATTAACTGGTGATCAAAATAGTTCAATTAAATGAATTTTATTATACATGTAAAGGAATAATGTTTATAATAAAGTAATCATCATTTCATTTCGAATGTAAATAAATTTATTAATTAAAATATAAACCACAATAGGGCCATAGGGGCCCGCGGTGGTGTCTTGTCATATCTAAAATATGATAAGATTATATAAGATATATAATAAAATATAAGGTAAGTCCCTTAAACTTTAAGTTGTCCCTCACTATTAAAGCCCCACAAGCTTGAATGATTAAAAAACTTACGCTTCATACTCTGCCGGTTCGTATAACTTCATAGGAATTCTTTAAGCACCAATATAAAGACACAAATGAAGCTTGTAAGGTACGAACGTGTTTTCATTTATTTTTGTTTTTTTAAAGTGTATGAAAATTTTTGTGTCACATTTTTGGCGAATACATTGTGTGGATTTCGAACGCATTTTTAGTCATTTTAAAAAATTAATTTACCAATTTATCTGAATTTTTGTATACGTAAGGTTTTTTCGATATCCTTTTAGATTTTCTAATTGACCTCCTAAGACTCTTGTAAAAACTACTAGAATTTTAAATTTAGGTTTTTGGACTAGTTTAGGCCTAAATAATACAAAACAATCAAAAAATCTCATGCCATTTTTTCGATGAAATGCTGATATCGGGTTATGTGTATTTTTTTCCTAAATGGGAATGAATTACAGAAATATGGAAATAATAAAATTAATGTCAAAATTAATAAAAATCAATGAGAAACAATAAAAAAATTGAAACTAACACAAAAATGACCCAAAATCGAAGTAATGAAAATGAATTGTGGATTTCAAACATCATTTTCAAATTTCAATAAATCCCAGAAAATGAACAAATTTTAAAATTTTACGATTCATTGCGATAGTTGAATTCCTTTTCTAACAAAAAATTTTAGATTCCTTTTAGAAATAATCAAAAAAAAAATTATTTTTTTGTGTTTGAAATCCAATTTTTTCCGTGGTTGACAAATGTAAATATATTAATATAATGCGAAAAATGGTTAAATCAAGTCTTGTATGGCAAAATCAATATAATTTTGATAATAAGAGGATAACGGTCGAAATTTATTTTTACGCTAAGCATTCCTTGTGTCATTAGAATCACATCTCCATCAAATCGGAGCAAAAATTACGAGAGAATACTGTTAAAGAGTCTATATGTATATGATGATCAATTGCTCAAATCGAATAAAGAGTTTTGTCGAAAGCGAGGAAAATTGAAGTCGAGCGTGCTTAGTGCAATCATGTTTAAAAACGCAACTCTTAATTGAGTTAGATGAAAGCAACTCACGAAATCCAACTGGAAAATCACATCTTATTATCTAATTAACATCTTATTACTGTTTCGCAATCCTTTATTTTAAAGGGGACTGCTATAGTCTTGTGGTTAGCGAGTCTGGCTCCTGCCTCTAAGGTAGTGAGTTCGATCCCGATAGCCGCAAAAATTATTTCAGTCCAAATGTGCCTTTTTCGAGTAAATAATTATTCTAATACGTTTTAATAATTATTCTTGACTGAGAGTGCGACTGCTTTTCGGATGACAGGATAAAAAATGCCCACATTACGTCTGCTATTCGAAACTGCCATATAGGTGCAGAATGAAAAAAATAGTTTCGAAAAAATCAACTGCGGAACTGCTTTACCGGCCTCTCCGCTTGCCCTTGATACTACTACAATTGTGAAGAGATCTGCTTCAAGAAGACACGCAATGATAACAACGAAGGAGACGCATGGATGTTTAAGAATTAGTGTAGGACCGTGCAAATGCATTTCCCTACACGGCATTGCATGATAAGGCGACTTGAATAATGTTAGATTTACAGCTTCAATATGAATACCATTGTAATGTTCTACTTGACCGATAATAATTGTAATAGAATTAAGAAATAGTTATACGCTAAATAAATAAAATCCTTTATTTTCATAACAAAGTTATTCAAATATATATCCCGGGCGAAAAGGATAAATCGCACATCTAACATTTTTAACAAACTGAGAAAAATCGATTTAAAGTTTTTTACGGTTTTTGAGCTGTAAAATTTTTTTTAAAAACTATTTCTTCATTTTTAAACTTACAAAAGTAAATAATTGGCCACTAAAAACAATTTTTGTACAGAAAAATTTTTTATCTACTCTCAAAGGGGTAGTTTTGGGAAATTTTTTATTGAGAAAAAGGATAAATTGCACAATTGCACAAAATTTCATATAAAAATGAGATTTTTCAACTCTTTCAATTTCAATATTTTTCCAAATTTTTTGGTTCAAGTTGACTTTTTATGTAATAACAGAGCATAAACAACACAAAAACATGAACAAAAAACGATTTGGAGAAATTTTTATATTTGACTTATTACCATTTGTGCGATTTATCCTTTTCGTCTATTCTTTCTATTGAAATAAAACTGGTATTTTTTTTCGAAAAATTTTTGAAAATCTCTCAATGTATCTTAAAATACTCGTCTTAAGGCATATTTTCTCATTCTTAACTCAATTTTGTCAAAAATGTCAGTTGTGCGATTTATCCTTTTCGCCCGGGATATGATACAAAAGGCGATGAGCAATCAATGGAAGTATTTAACGAACTCATTCAAGATAACATCGATGAGCTTGCATATATTCTGACAATAATATTTTATATTTTGGTGATAATATTCTTGAGCTCTTAAAAAAAGAAGAAACGGTTACTTTCGATGGTGCTCAAGCATAAAACACTAATGGAAGAATAAAACAAAAAAATATACAAAAGATTTTAAATTTAAGATCTAATTGTAATTTAAATAAATTAATATGGAATTAACCTAAATAAATTGTTAGAAATGACAAGTTAAGATTTCATATTTTCAAGGTACATATATTTGGTAAAAGCACAGAAAAAATTCTGAGAGATTACATATGGAGCTTAAGTAGAAATATGTTTTTCTTATAATACTCTAATCCAAAAAGTAAAAGTTAAAACTAAGTAATACCAAAAAGTAATTTATAAGAATAATTCTAAAGGATTTGAAAAATATATTGATAAACTTAATAATTTACGAAGGAAAAAATATACTGCATTGCCTCATTTGGATCAGGGATCTCGAATTATTTAACCTACATCATAATTCATCTGTTATGTTAAAAGACGACACATTGGTATGACATCGTCAATATTTATTGAGAGAAGTTGTTCATGAAATCTTTATATGTGGATTTTTGTAAGGATTGTAGATTGTGGATTACAAGGTACGCATGCTTATGCAGATTTCTATTTATTGCATACTGAAAATAAGTGCATTAAATTTACTTTTTTTTCACAGAAAATCAGAGAACACAATTTTACCATTTGATGAAAAAAAATTATATTTTTGATAGCCAAGTCCCTCTCACACTTTAAAAAGTATTAAATAAATATACCTATATATTTATATATATATATATGTTTTATTTTGTTTTTTTTTCATTTAATCTGAACACAATTGAATTAGAAATTTCGACCTAAATATATCTTTGAATCTTCTCTTAATAATTCAATGAAACCAAGGTTTGTATAAAAATCGTATAGGAAAATATCAAATGTATTAATACAACAAAACACGCCGAAACTTCCACTTGATCGTAAGACAGCTAGCAAAACTGTAATTAATCTCTTGCTCAAATTCAGATCTTTTAAAAGATGATCCTTTAAAATACAGCAAGTTATAATAGAAGGATGGGAATCTAAAACTTTTTGAGGAAAATCAATTTTAAAATTATGAAAGTGGTTAATCGTATCTCTTGCTGCATTACTCAAACTTTCATTATTTAAAATACTCATTGGATATTTTGAACACATTTCTGGGATCCATATATCTGCAAATATATACTTGTTATTTAACATGACATTTACAAACAAAATTAATTACTTTCTTGCATCCTATAGAAGTTCTTAGCGTCCAATCCAGCACAACCGTAGCCAATTATTTTTTTTGTGTTTTCACACTCAATCACAATTGAATATTCTGGAGTCAATGTTAAAAACGGTCCCACTAATCGATCTGATGGAATGTTTTCAGTTAATCCTTGTAAATTAACAAATATTAATGTATTGTCATTCATGTATTGTCAGATAAAAATTACCTGAAGGAAATAACTCTGAACAATCTGATCCGTCCAAACAACAACTATGACAAACAGAGTAAACATCTTTTTCATCGTTGTTTTTATATAATCGTATGTTATAAAAGTTTGTTATAGGCTTTTCTGGTTGAATATAGTTGAACAAATCATTTGTCGTTATTGGTATTAATCTTTGTAAATCTGAGATCAAACCTCCACGAAAAACCTAAACATAAACAATTGTTATTAAATTTGAAAATTTAAAATATATCTGTCTTACCCATGGCTCGTTATTTCCACTTGTGAATGCTTCATCCCATCCCTTACTGAAATACGTACAGTTTCCTTGTATAAAAGATTGAATATTTGGTGGAAATTTTCCTAATCCTAGCCAAAGTACATAAGCATATAATATTGATGTGATTGAAGATACCTCCCAAACATATGAATACAATTCGTAACAAATTTCTCTATTTTCACAAAAAGCTATCTTTTTAGTTAGTTCAACAATTTTTTGACAAAGAACCTGAAATGCATTTGATCTTCTCTTCCATTCAAAAACTGCATCTGGGCCAGACTCCTCTTTGCTTATCAGTACTTGGGCGTTCGACTTTATCCACTGAAATTCATTTAACAAATGAAGTGCTTTCTCTCCATGTTCAAACGGCAAGTAAAAGAGATCACATAATAACAAAATATCAGATGAAGTTACTTTTGATGATTCATACATTTGAATATCTTCATTTATTTGTGTTTGTTTCTCATTATTCACAGAACTAAATTGTTCCTCATCCATAGCTTCATAGTTTATTTTGTTTTGGTCTGTTTCTTCAACATCTGCTGAACCAACTAATGTATCAGCTTCATTATTGAGAAAGGGTATATCATTTAGATGATTTGGCTCTAATGTTTGTATGTGTTTGATAGATGCTTCTGTTGTTATAACTTTAGTAGGAGAAACTAAAGAGTTCATTACGATTTGGTTATGAGTAGAAATGGTCTCCGAAACTGAACTACACACTTCTGCAAATGCATGCAATTGTGTTGAATTTACTACTGGCGTCGATTTAGCTATAGTGCTTGTAGTTTTGGCAGAGGTCAAAGTCATGTTAATATGAACATTTTAAAATTTTGAAATTTTTCAAGATTTTCCGATTTTCCATGAACGTATCTGCAAAATGCAATTGTGTTCAATTTACTATTGATTTAGCTAATAGGAGACAAACCACTAAAAGGCATAAAAGCATCAAAATAATATAAAAAAGTTAAAATTAACTTAAAACCAAATTAAAATATAATGTAAAACAACTTGTAATTGGAGGATGAGGCTTAAGAAGTGACCCGACATGTATACGAGGTGTATGAAACTCTGGCAGCCAACTTTCATTTATTGCATTGATCAAGGCAAAACGGGGATGATAGATTTTTTGTGTACTATTGTGGGAAGACAAAAACCTCGGAACGTCTTGTGAATAAAGCCCATCTTCAATTTCAGTCTCGAGTTTGACATCAGATATGGTGTCTGAAAAAAAATACTTTTACTTATGTGCAGAAACCTTGAATCCATTGATCTACTTTTTATATTCGTATCGGTGCTACATTGGGTCCAGTAAGCTAGAGTAGCAATTCCTGTAAAATTAGCGGTAAACTCACAATTTGGGTTGGCCAAAATTCCTCCAAGTAACGACATTATTTCAGGTGAACGTCCGCTATAAGGTCCAAGAAATATTCTTTTTTGATCGTAATCTATAAACAATATAATAAAAACAAATGCAAAAAAAAAATACCAAATTTACCATTTGCAAATATGTTATCCCATATAATTGGTTTTCGTTTTAAAACAGCTGAAATTTTTTGAATACTTTCAATTGACAATTCTTTAGATATAACCCTTTCTCCAGTCCAAAGAATACCGATAGAACCGTCTAATTTTTTCCCTAAGGTATTTAAATACTCAGAATTTGTTACGTCAGGAATAGCTCGGCTTGAACAATATTGAGTTGGACAAAATAGAAATTTTTTTATTTTTAAATGATGAAATACTTCATTTGTAACTGATACTTGAGCTTGTGCAAAACTTTGAAACACCTCTTTGTCTTTTTTTGACATTTCTGGCTCAATGTCATCAAAAAGTAGTGCAACTAGGTAAGATAAAAAAGTTGATTATAAGAAATATATGCAATAATGTGGCAAATAGCATTATTTACTTGCTGAACAACCAAATTGGGTCACTTGCTCTAATTTTTTTTTCAGAGCGGACATGTCCTTTTCAGAACTGTATGTAATATCCAGTCCTGGAGATAAACTATAAAAAAAATCAATATTGTTTTCCTTTGCTGCAGTGACTAACCCAATTAAATGTTCAGTCTCTTCTACAGTGTATAATTCACGCCAAAATGCTCTGTGCTTGCCTGAAATAACTGTACATTCAGTTATAGATCTAAGAAAATTTTATTACTTACAGTCGTCTTTAGGACCATATATCTATTGAAATAAAATTTAAAAAAAAAATAGAGTCTACTAAAAAATGGTAAAAGTTGTTTTTATCTTAAAATTTTTAAAAAAGATGCGGCATCTTTTTAAAAAGATAAAAAGATTTCTTACGAAAGTGTTCATTCCATGTTTTCGAAGCTGCATGAATATTCTCTTTCGCTGCTCTGTTGTCCAAGGACGTCCATAAAATCCTTCAAGTATTATGTTTATTAATATTATTTTTATTATTTAAAGATCCCTACTTTTTCATATTTACCTTCTACAACTCCTATTAAAAACTCCTTTGAATTTGACTGTTCCTGAAACATTTTAAATCTGTCTTATTAAATATTAAACTATTTATTTATATCTTGTTTTTATATCTTTTTTGTTTTGTGTTTATAACATCTTAATAAATATGTATTTGCATATATACCATTTTTATTACAAGGTACCCTGTTCAAAAACTACATTTTGACCAGTAACAAGACAGATTTTTAGGGTGCAGCAAATAAATGAATATTTACAGTGCATTTTAACTGTTTCGACCAAGATTGTTCCATTTGGGCGATGAGGGTGCTAATGGTTTTTTCATTTTGTTATATTTTTCATATTTATTTAAATATTCTTTATTTTAATAAAAAAAATCAACTTTTTACATAAATTAAGTTTAGGTACTAAGTTTAGTATTGATTTTTAATGTACTTTTAATTTTAGTTTGTTTCTCATCAAACGATGCATTTATTGTCCTCGTTTCTTCCTTATTTGATCTGAAAAATGATTAAAAAATTTTAATTTATTTATGACAAAACATATGTTTTTTTACCTGAATTCTGCTGTAACCACAAACGATGATTTTCATTTCCAAATTTGATAAACTTTCGTCTTCATGATAATTTTTTGTGTCACTTCAGTATTTGAAGACTTGACCTTTAAATTTTCCATTTATTTTATCCATTTGTCATGTACCATTTTATTTTATTCAAGTCCAAAGTTTTTTCAAACCAATATTTCGATTGTAGGAAATCAAGTGAATAATTTTATAAATGTTTTCAAAGAGAAAAACCCGAATTTTAAAGAAGGCATTAATTCTTTTTGAATTAAGTCACCACTTCCTCCCCTCCCCCTTATTAGAGTAGTAAATGGATGACGCCTAAGACACATTACAGCGTTGAAATCTTTTTTTTTTGTTGACGTTTAATGGAAACAGTCATAACAGTCATTGAATAATAAAAATTAAAATATATTTACTTTTTATTAAAAAATAGTAAAAAAAATAATTATAAATATAGTGTAAAAATATGATAAAATTCTCTAGAGTTTGATATTAACTATTATTTCTACACAAAAAATTTATTTTTATATCTACACGTCATTCAGACAAAATGTTTGAAGTTACTGATATGCAAAGTAATATTGATATTAATTTCTTAATAAATACAGTGTAATTAATTTTTTTACTCACATTTACCTATATTTACTTATTGCATTTTGTTTCATTACTATTCGTCTTTAGAAATCGGTGTTGGACTCACAGGTGAATTATCGAAGATAGCTGATATCGAGAAATGTTTGAAATCAATCTTTTTACAGGATTCGGTTTGCTTTTTCTCTTCTTAGGAGTAATACTATTGTTTGATAAAGGTCTTCTTGCAATAGGCAATGTGAGTATCAATGAAGCCAAAAAGCCTATAATATTTATATATAGTAGATATTTATGTTTATAGATTTTATTCATTTGTGGATTAGGATGCGTAATTGGTTTGGAAAGGACTTTTAGGTTTTTCTTTCAAAAACACAAGATTAAAGCATCAGTGGCGTTTCTAGGTGGTATAATTGTTGTTTTGTGTGGATTTCCACTCATAGGAATGATTATTGAATCTTATGGGTTTTTTTTATTGTTCAGCGGATTTTTTCCTGTAGCAATCAATTTTTTACGCAGAGTACCAATTATCGGAAGCATTTTAAATTTCCCTGTTATTGATAATGTAAGTTTTTTTTATTAATAGGCATATGAACTTTGTTTTGATGAGTTCACCTTATGTTATTCTACAGATGGTTACTAAGTTAATTGGAGACAGTGAACGAACAAGAGTGTAATTTAATAAATCAAATTAAATAAATGAAGTTTAAAGGATTTATTCATTATAATCGGCTCTTTTTTATTTTATCTTATATTTAATATATTTTTGTAAATAAATATTATGTTTATTTCAAACATGTATTTACAGATCTTCGAAATGATATGGTCACAAACGCTTATATATCGTACTAAAAGTAGTAGTACTATAGGTAAGTAATAAAGACGCTACAATTATGGGTTTCTAAAGGCTCAAGCCCTTAGGCAATTACTTTTTTGATTTCATCGTAAAGCACAAGAACAAAGGCTCCACCAGTACCTCTCAATACGTTTGAGAAGGCCCCTTTAAAGAATGCTCCTGTACCTTCTGTTTTAGCAATGACTGCCCAACAGTGAAGGGTGTTTTTGTAAATTTGTTCAGATTTTTTAACTCCAGATTGCATCATCATACGTCTTCTAACTGTGTCCATTGGATAAGATACAATTCCAGCAACAGTCGTTACAACTTGTGCAATAGCCCAAGATACATACAAAGGAGTTTTTTTAGGATCAGGAAGCATTCCTTAATAACAAAAATATGTAATTTACTTATAGAAAAGATCCATCATAAATACATATAGAAAATAAATTTAACGTACCACGAGCTGTATCGTAGAAACCAAAATATGCAGCTCTGTAGATAATGATACCTTGTACAGAAACACCAAATCCTTTGTACAGACCAGTCATACCATCACTTTTGAATACTTTGCTAAGACAATCTATTAGGCCATTAAACTGACGTTCTGCGGGACCTTTGCCAACGTCTGCAGCCAAACTACAAGAATTACATCATTATGAGTTACTAATACCTATGGCAAATATGACATACCGTGTTCTGGCAAAATCAAGAGGGTATACAAAACAAAGTGAAGTTGCTCCTGCAGCACCACCGGATGCTAAGTTTCCAACAAAATACCTCCAAAATTGTGTATTTTTATCAACACCACCCAAAAAAATCTATAATATAATTAGTTAATACTATTTTGTTACATCATTCACCTAAAAACTTACCATCTTATACTTGTCTTTGAACGCAAAATTAAGTGCTTGTGTTGGGAAATAACGTATAACATTGGCCAGATTTCCTCTCCAGAATGCACCAATCCCTTGTTCTTTTGGAATACGTACAAAACAATCCACTATGCCTTTGTAGCGCTGCTCAGGAGGAATCTGTTTATTTATATGTTGTACTTGGAGCAACAATTTAACACGTTCAATTGGGGCAACTGCAGTTTTTGAAACAGCTGCGGAGATACCTCCAGCTGCAAAATCTTTCGCCATATTAAGAGCCATTTTCTAGATCTAATAAAATTTAAATTAATTTATTGAAATTGTAAAAATTAAATTATAGTTTAAGTTTACCTTATGAATTTTTTTGGTTGGTTGAGAAACGAATCTTCGGTTGCACGAAAGCGACTTCACAAAACAAAATTTGACTGTTGAGTGAATTGCAATTCAACTAGTTATCTGTTTTTCTAGCATTTCCCCTTAAACAATTTAGAATAGAAAATGTGCAAATTTGAAAGTGGTAGTGACATTGACACGGTGTACTCGTTACATATAATAAAAACAATAAGTTGACAATGATTTTTATTTTTACAAGAATATATACCTATCTTTTATCAGATAGATGATTTATTTTTAATTTGTATCTTAAATATATATTATGTAATTTACTAAATCGCGATAAAATTGCTTATTTATATTAACTATGCGTATTTACACATAATAAATGGACCGTACGTCCTTAAGATTGCACTAGCGCCATCCGTGTTCCCGTTAATATTTTTATTTTTAATAGCTATGTACCCCAAAACTATGCAATCAATGCAGTTTTCTTTAAAATTATTTCACCAAGTATGTTCACAATCAAACAGATATTTTTTTGGTTATGAAGTATGATAGTTTTTTATTCAGCTTCAATTTTGAAGAACTTTTACTTTTTTTTTGAATATAAGAAAATTTTTGTTGTCTGAACCTCAGGATTTTTCAAGCTTCTCAAAAGTCCCTGCTTTTTTAATCTGCTCATGTTTAAACAAATTGCCTATTTATATTTATTTTTTTAATTAATATTTGTGTAATTTAATATTTGTCAATTTTATATCAAAACGAGGCTTATTTTATAATTAATTACTTTGATTAAACATTTTCCTGAGTGATTGGGAGTTGCGGGAAAAAAGAATAAAAATGGAGAAAATTTTTAGAAAAAACATTCAAATCAAATTAAAATCATTCAAAAGATTATTTTTCAAATTTTTAGAGAAAAAAATTTAGTTTGAGCTTGGATTTCAGGCATCATTTCAGGTATGAGATATGTGAGGTTGCTAGTTTGTCCTGTTTTCGGACATTTCCGTCGGTGATATGTAATTTTTACACCGAAAAAGTTTAAGAAGGACTGCAACTTGTGGATCCCCTTTTGGCAGAATATGGCCGGAAAACTTCGCAAAATTTACGCGTTTCTGTGACATCTTGTACTTGCTTTATTCACTCAAATATAACACGGACGTGGGTTTAGCTCTACCAAAAATTTATTATTTAAATATACCTAACATTTATTTTTTAAAGCACCTATTCACTATCGAAAATTTGTGACCGACCCAAGACACAGTTGTCATAAATTCTAATTGTGCTATAGAAAAACCGAGATCCGGCGATCACAGCCCACGGGATTCTTTTTGAGCAAAACGGCAATGAGGTGTATAAAAGTGAAATGTGTAGCCTATCGAAAAACTGAACACTTTACTTCGTCTTTATTATTTTTATCATAAATATTTTAATAATTGATTTAATTTGTGTTCGTCAAATGTAATATATTAATAAAAAAAACTAATACTTCTGTTCATATAAAAATATGTTATTTTTTACAAAATTTTTACTGTGAAAAATGTAGCTTGACACAAACGCTGATTGAGATTCCCCATGAAACTTAACAAATAGTGTACGCAATCGACAAAATAGTAGTATAATGATTTGCAAAATAACTTGATTTAACAAAATAAAATTTAAAAACTTTGATGAATGAAATAATAAGAAATCAGGTGTTTTTGAGTTGAAAAAAATAATAAAGGAAGATAACACTTATATAAAATGGACTTAAAATAAGAAAAAATTGACGTGGTAAAAAATGTGATGCGATAACACTATGTTTTTAATTAAACAAACAGATTTAGCTTTAGAAAATATAATTCACATTAATCAACCCACAAAATGCTCACATTCAGCAACTACAATGAAACAAGAAGAAAGTCATAATTTTACGCATACTGAAAATGGCAGTATATCCACGCAAACTTCTAAAAGTTCAAATGAATGTATCAGTAGTGAAAATACAAATTGTGTTGCATCGAGAGTTTCATCCTCTTTTGAAAGTCCTAGTTCACCAAATCAAAACATTATAATTCCTATGAGTCCACATGATGCTACTATAAATCTCAAGAAAACGGAAAAAAATGGATCAAAACAAGATAACACATATTTAACAAGCAGAGCAAATAATAACAATACCCCAGCTATTACAGGAGACCGTTTGCAATTCTTTAAAGGTGTGTATGGTTTTCCTGTTTTATTTGGTGGTGCCGTAGAAGAAATATACTATTTTTTACTTTTTTAGATGGAAAATTTATCTTGGAGTTAGCACGTGCACGCGAAGGCGATAAAATTGGATGGGTATCTGTACCACGAAAGGCATATTGGCCTCCTAGAGTTCTGTCTAGCATAAGTGGTAATTTTAAAAACAATATCAGCAATGCATCATTTAGTTGTAAGTTGAAATACCATTTTGTTTTGATCGATTATGCAAATATACCTACTTAAAATTTTTAGGCTCTGATGATAATAGCTCTGCTCAATCATCACCATACTCGCAACGTGATCATCATTGGAAGAAGAATATTCCGAAAAAACACGTTTCAAAGGAAATGATTATGTTCTATTACCGTCCTATAAAAGTTATTAAATTTTCAAATGAAGTTATGAAATCTGCAAAAAGAAAGCACCGTAGACCTTACGATGAAAGCAAAGTAAGTGTTACGATAATCAAAAACGAAAAAGAATTGAAGACGCAGAAGGAAACCTCAAACACAAATAAATGTTTCATAAATGATATACAAAAACTTAATGTTGTAATAAACAAAGAAAAGACTGGTAGAAAGCTGGATATTATCATACAAAAATTGAAAAGTAGAATAAACTCAGGTCTATTAAGACTTAATCATATAAATGTTTCACATCATCAACATATCTCACCAAGAAAACGAATACTCAGAGAATTTGAAAAGGTATCTTTAGAAGACACTCAAAAACTCTACAAGCGATCTCGATGTAAGACTGGTGCCTCAAGTAGTTTAAATGGACAATCACTTGTTTGTAGTACTAAATATTCATCTGCATTACCACAATCACTACAATTAACAACCTCTATGTCTAAATGTAACCAAATAGATATGAAAACTAAGACGCAACCAGTTAATTCTTTGAGTTCAAGTTCTACTACTACTACTAAGCAGGCAAATACAGAGCATTCAAACACTTCAAAATGTCAATTAGCATCACAATATCGAATTTCAAGTTACAGTATCACATCATTGCTTGGACATGAATCGTCATCATCATCAACAAAAAAAAAACAACAAACTAATGTTACAAGTTTTGATGAACAAATAACTTCGAAAGACGATACTTTAGGCTCCAACACACAAGATATCTTGGAGCAAACATTTAAGTATGGTAATTCCACATCCGTACCAATACAAAAAGGAAATGCTACTTTGTCTGCTGATAATAAAATTAAAAGTAGTTATTTGTCAGAAACATCTCATTATCAACATACTTCAGTATCTCCATCACATAGATACTCACCATTATTAGGATTGCAAAATAGAAGACCACCACTAGTCCTCAATAAGAGTAAGGTTCATTCTCCTACAAGAAACATAAACACTAGTCGTCAGCATAGCTCAAGTTTATCTCCTATTGTTGAATCCGGTATAAGAGCACTGCCAAAAAAAGGCATTTGTTATCAACAACAATTTCAACAAGATGATGCATTCAACACAGACAGCTCAAATGGAAAAGTAGAACTAACTATTAGAAAAGAAGAAAACATTGAACATAATTTAAATAACATGTATCACCCTGTATCATCCCCTTTTGTTCAATCGAATACGTCATCTTCAATGTATCCATACATGTTCACACCCCAAACATCTTTTCTTAATACATCTTTCTCATCGTACTATCAATATGCTGCAGCAACTATGTACAGAAATCCATTATGGATGCATTATCCTGCTTCTTTAGTAGGTCAATCACCTGTTCCAATCTTAGAACAATTCAATGTTTCACATAATCCAACCTGGGTTCCTATGGAGCAAACTTTGGCTACAAATAAATCTAATAACACTGGAGAAGAATCTGAAGCATTTAAAACAAAGGATGAACAAAGCTCTGGTAAAATTCTTCCTAAAAATACTTTTGAATAAATTATGAAATAATATAAATATAAAAAATCATATAAATTTTATACTAACTTTATATTTTTGTTTTTTTTTCAGATGTTCCATTAAATTTATCGAGACATTAATTTACAAAATTTATTATAATAAATAAAACTTAGTATTATGGTTTATTTTTTTATTATTAGAATGTATCATAAAAAGTTTCAAAGCGATCAGTAACTTTTTTTGAGTAATTGAACTACTTGAAGAAAAAAAGTGACCATGGGTTTTTAATGTAAAGAAAAATAAAAATTAATTTTACGCTGAATGTACAAAATATATTTTTTATAAATATAAATAAATTTTATTTTTTAACGAAATAATTGACAAAAACTGCTATTATGTGTAAAGTATTTGTGATCAAACATAATTGTGCAAGAAATTATATAGATTAAGATTTTATGATAATTGTACAAAATTAAAACAAAAAAAAATGAATCCGTAGACATAACTTTTGTACTATGTAATAAGAATTCTAAATATTAAGAAAATTGTCTCTCTAATTTTGATATACATATAAATAATAAAAGTTTATTTTTTTTAACAAAACATGTATTTTTCTTTGTCAAAAGGAATTAGGAATGTTTATGATCTCCAATATTTATTGCTTATTTATTCTGCTTTATTTTTGAGGAAGAACTTTTTAATTCTACACAAATTTTGTGAAACAAAGTTTCCATAAACTTTTTGATACCAATCAGGGGAGTGCCCTTTCAAATCAACTCTCGACAAATACGAGATTTTTGTTGTTTTCACTCCTGATGGTTCCAATAAGAAACGTGAAGCTAGAATTACACCACGAATACCACCAAGCAATGGTACGGCATCAGGATGATCTATTGAACTTTCTACTATAACACAAGACCCTCTAGGTAAATCTGTTTGAATGCTTCGAAGCACACAAAAGTCAATTAAGTTTAGTCCTCCAACCACAAATTGAAATATTTGACTTCTTTCGTTCAATTGTTCAATAACTTTTGATCTTAGGATATTTGCATCCCACAAGTGACGTTCTTTCATGATATGATGTTGAATCTAAAAAAAATATTAATTATTATTTGTTCTAAACTTTTATAAAAAAAAATATGTTTATTTATTATACTTTTTCAATGTCCTCATTTATTTCAGTAACGGCTTTCCAAAGTCTAAGAGGATGCCCATCTCCAACTTTTTTGTAAAATATGTCAATTGAATTGTCAAAAGAGTTTATAGAAACCCATCCTCGTGATCTATTTGGATAAATTATCAATATTATTATTATGTTAAAGTTGATAAACAAAAGTAATCATTAAATATTTAAATAAATAAAATATTTGCTTATATGTATACGTATATGTATACGTAAATAAAGACCTCTCTTTTGCTTCTTTTATTGTATCTTTAGTACATTGTACCAAGTATGCGTTCCAATTTCCATCACAGAGCGAATTTAGTGAAGCAACTTTTGAGTCATCTAAGTAACTAAAGCTACATTTGACGAATCTTTCATAACTTATTGAAAAAAGTGATTTGTAATGGTTTATCATAAAGGTTAAGCATTCATGAGCTGCGTTTATATCACATAGTTCCCGCGAAGTAGACCAACCTCTATTACTTTTAGGTTTAGCTATTGAACTAAGAAAAAAATAGGTGTAAAATTAAATTAAAGTTTTAGAACAAATATTTACTTGTATTTTGTTGTTTGAAAAATTGATGGCGCTAAGCACACAGACAAGTTGTAAGGTGTCATTTGGTTATACATCGAACCGTCTGATATATGTTTAAGAAAATCTAATAAATAGTAAAGAACATCACGGTTTTCATCTGGTAGAAGTAAAACAGCTGATTGAACTGCGTCAGAATGATGCGAAATCGGAAGGTCTATATGTACGAATCATTATTTAATTTAAATACATAGTTATTTTCAAAAAAAAAAAAAACTTACGTTTAAATATAGATAAAAAAGTATCAATTAATTTAGATGTTAAAACACTCTCCGGCAACTCTCTAAAATACTGTTTTACCAAATCAGCTACATCATATGCGTTTTGTCCTTCATATGTGCTAAGAGTATCGTCACTAGTTATTTCGACAATATATTTCAATCTAGAAATACGTGATTTTACTCCTGACTTTCGAAATAAACCTACACATTCAATAGCATTCAATTTAAGCCATTTTAATGCTCCTTGTATACTTTGTGGTACCGCTTGACCTGTTCTTTGTAAAACCAATAATATGGGAACGCCAAAGACTTGTTTGTCTTTGTAATCTGGAGATTTAATATTTTTTATGAACTTTGGAAGCTCCCAATGCTGCCATCCTATTTTAATATTGTAACAATATATAAAATTTTTATCATTGTATAATACATATTTACCAGTTTTATGGTTCGGACAGTAGCGTTCCATAAGCCCCGTTAATGTAACTAATGCGAGTTTTCTTATGACCTTATGATCATTGTATATAATAAAATAGATATATTTTAATAGTATAACCAGAAAATTTTTACCTGTAATTGGCCGCATGACATTGATAATAAATGTAATCCTGATATAGAAGATTTACGTCTTGGGACATTTGATGTTAAAGTTAGTGCATTTACACTTTGCTTACGATTTGTGACTTGAAAAGTGTGCCATGCATTAAAATTAATATTTCCTTTTGTAATAACTCCCTCATTTTTTCCTAAATTAAGTGAGCCGCCTCTTTTTATTGGCTTTGGAATATTTAGTGTACAATTGCTATATTTTTTTCTTTTTTTTATGCTTTTACGATTTTCTTTTATACTAATATGACATTCAGAGTCTGATAATGTTCCTTGATCAATGTTTTTTTTTTGTTTTAAAAATCGTTTAAAACGAGATTGTCTCTTACAAGTTAAAGAATTTGATGATCCTTGGCTACTATCGCTACAGAGAGAACTATCGTCTCCTTTTGATTGCTGAACATGTATTGGATGAATATTATTATTATTAGTAGTATTAACGATTGGACCTAAGAAATGTGAACACGATGTGAGGGAACCATGATTAGGACTTGAAAATGGAGATGTTGGATTTGATTTGGAATAAAATAAATTTAATTGTTCTGGTCTTTTGTTTGTTATTGAAATATCATGTAGAGCACGACTTTGACTCTTCCCTTTTTTTTTTGTTTTTATTGATTCAATTTTTTTGAAAAATGATTTAGCTCCATCTCTTAATCTTTCACTTCCAGTTCTCTTAAAACTGTTTGAAAATTTATGTTCTGTTCCATTTGGATGAACTGCTAATCCAAGAGGCAGAGTTGAAAAACTAAGAATTTCAATTGTGCTTATGTCTTTTCTAAGAAAAAAAAAACACACATGTATTTAAAAAAAATACATATATAAATATTAAGACTAAAAAAGTTTTTAAGGTTTAACTTCTTAAATTGACTGACGCCATTAATGGATAACGGACGACTTATATTTTAGTTACCTAGAAAAAGACTCATTAGAAGTCTCGCTTTGTGTATCAATTTGAGGTGAATTTACATGAATTGGCCCCATTTCCACGACTCTAGACCACCGTCGAATTTGTGGTTCAAATGTCCAGTTTTCACTGAGAGCGCAATTTTCATCATCATCTGACTCGTTATCCTACATTTTTATGTAGATTTTAAGTACTTTTTTTTTCCTAAAACGCTGTGTACTTACTGCTAATGTTGAGGAACTTTTTCTTTGTAATTCAACCCTTATTCTTGCACAGTTATTCAAAATAACGAGGCGCCTATAAAGGGATTGCAAAGCATCATTCTCCAAAAAACAATGATCTCTGCCAACTGTGCTTAAGTCAATTGGAAACAAATTTTCTATTCAAGAGCCAAAAACTAATTATAAATTCATTAGTAAAGAAAACTTTACCAATTTACCTTGAAACCATTGTACGTATTGTGGAAATCCAGCAGCGCGCAACCAGGTACAAGCTTCTAGAGCTTCAATTTCTTTAAACAAAAACAAAAAAAAAAATAATAAAAAATAATGACATTTAAACCTAAGTATTGTTACCTACCCGCAAGTTTTTTTTCTCTCATTTTTCTCCAAAGTGCTTCAGCTCGTCGAATGGACCAATTTTCAATCTTTGTAGAAAAACTTCTGAAAAATTTATAATCCTTTATTACAGACATACGCCGTTGCATATTTTATTATTTTGATTTATTTTTACAAATTTAAACTAACAATAAAATAACTGTTGCTTCGCTGTTAAAAGCGCATGCGTTACATGTATTTTCACCAAAAAATGTAAATGAAGCAAATAGTCAGATTTATTGATTATTGATGAATTATATTATTATATACATTCTTATGTTATTATGCAGCATGAAAGTTAAATTCAGTTTTGGTTAATTTTTAAACGTAATCCGTTCGCTTTCCTCTATTTGGATAAAATAAATCTTCATCATATACGGCATGTTGAGATTTTTTATTTAATATTTCAGTTCGTTTTCTTCCACGAACTGGGTAAAAATCATCTCTTGGTTCGAAAGCAGCATCTATTTGTTTATTTTTTTTTCCTCTTGGCGGTATGAAGTCCATATATGGTCGATAGTCTAATGAAAAAATTTAAATGTTTAGATGTAAGTAAATGTGTTTTAAATATTAATGCCACAAATCAAAACACCTAAATTTATGGGGTAATTCGATTCTCTTCTCAAAATTATAAAGTGAGGTTCTTCAGCTGAATTACTTTGCTTGTTTTTTGGTAAGCTCAAATTGGGATCTAATTGTTTGGATTTTGTCAATAAAAATACCTTTTCAGAGCTCAATCTGTAAATAATTGAAATTGTAACATAATGAAAAGAAAAGATACATAATAATTTGTTACAAATTCGATAAATGTTTATCCTGTTCTTGTTTTTGTGGCTCTAGTTCACAATTCCAAATTATTTGGAAATTATTATTACATTCCTTCCTCCAATCACTGCCAAATCGACCTGTGGATCCAAAGGGTTGTAAGAATTTATTTCCACTGTCCATTTGATCGTTATTGTTGATAAGATCACATTTTATTTTATGCACAAAATGAATGATTGCGAGTAATGTAAAAAGTAGTCTCATGTTGATCTGACTTCTTTGAATGATATAAAAACAATGAATCAAGATTTTTACTTGTATTTTCTTAAATACTACCCATTTATTTTTCTTATCCCACAAGGATTTCCATTAGGATAATCATGTACAACATCACAAATTAGATTAAAATGACACGAACTGGCTTGGACTTAAAATGGAATAATATAATGTTATTTTTAATGTAACTTGTAGTGTTCAGACCATGAAATAAAATGTTTTGTGACGACAAATCAAAGACAAGTTCGTCTTTGAGAAAACAGTAGATAATGACAAAAAGGAAAACAACAAATCACATTTTTTGAGAATTTATTTATAGTTCTTAAATCTATGTTACACCAAACATCCAAATTTATGTATTAATTAAAAAAAATATGCATTTTTGATATTGTATTGTTTTTTTTTTTTTTTTTTTTGATAATCTTTGTAAAAATTTATAATTTTGCTGATTTTGTTACATCAGGAAAACATGTGTAGCCTGAATTAAGGTCACATCCACTTATGAGCAAATTCATTAAAACCGATGTTTGTGTAGATGGTTTTGTACATAAAAGGTATTCCTGACTATTATCTGGTTGGCGTTTCGCGTTCGACAAAGTTTTAGTTGATTCTATTAGTTGTTTTATAAAAGCTGGTGTCTTAACAAAATCTTTTTTGCTTTCTTCATGTTTCGGACGTTTTTTCTTATTCTCTGCCATAATAACAGTCAGGTTCGGACGTTTTGTGGATACATTTTTTGAAATACGATGCGCAATATCTTGTGATCGTTTTAATGTATTTGTTGACAAGTTCAAAAGAGGTTCTTCAACCTTCCAATTACATGCATCCACTAGATTACATAATAAAAATACAGTACATTATAATAATATTCATTAAGGTTTATTTACCTTCAAATTTTTGCTTCAATGATTCAACAGGATGCAAACATTTCTCTGTACTTTTGTCCAGAACTTTTTTTTTTTTGTTTTGAATAGAAACCAACTCTGCATTTAAATTCATATTTAATATTTTAAATGAATGGGAACTGTTATTTTTTTACCTTCGGACGATTGATTACTTCTTTTTGATTCTTTTTCTGGTTGTGTCCCCCCCCACATTAAATCATCTGACATTAGTAACGGTAAATCTTCTGTTTCATTCATAGGAATATATGGAGCACGTAAATCTAAATCATCTTCCATGGTCAATGTTATAAATGCTAAATCGTTTTCCGGACTACCCAGTGATGGCATGCTGCCTTCAGGACTCTTTATAAAATAAAATATGAAAATTATTATATGAAAAAAAAAAAATATATATATATATATATATAAAATTTACCTTAGACAATTCTGATCGCAACAGTGACAGAGGTAAATTATTTCGTAACTCATCTCTATGATTTATAAAAGGATCTTTCAATTTGCAACTATTTTGCTGGATTTTTTCGTCCATACAATTACTATTAAAAATATTTAAATTTTGAGGTTGTTTTTGAATAGATTCTTGTGAAACAAGTGCCATATCATCTGGTAAAAGTGCATCATACATATCATGTATAATAAAATCGTTGAATATATCTGGAAAAGTTGCTACGGTCTCTAATGGTATACAACTATCACCAGCAGTAGGTGCCAAATGTGTTAAATCATCGGAATGATCTTTCAACACTAAAATGAAATATATATATATGAAATATTAGGTATGCACATCAATCAGTATGTACAAACTTGTAATCTCAGATTTATCTTCCCCGAGCATTAAAAATCCTTTGTTCATATCTTCTGTTCGCTTCGTGAAAATTTTTAGCGTGGAGTTGTGAGGTCGTGGCGTGTTCTTTTTTTTGAGATTTTCTTTTGCTTCTGTTGTACTAAATATGGTAGCAGTTACAGAGCGTCTTAGAGAATGAAGTGGTTCTGATCTTTTGCCTTTTAATGTGATTTGGCAATTCTTTTCAACCAGTAATCCAGGTATATTATTTTTTTTATGTTGATTTATTTCGATATTTTTATTTGCTTCTAGTTGTGCATGCGATAAAATGGAGCTTTCATTTTCAATTCCGCTGAAATATATAGAAAATAATAAAAAAAATCCCTAAGTAAGGTTGTATGTTTCTATTTTCAATATTATGTAACAACATTAATAAGTTTTTTTTTTCGTTGTTTTTCAATATGACTTAAATTTTTAACTTTTTTTATATTCATAATTATGATAAATAATAAAAAAATAAGAAAATTAATTTTACTTTTCCTTGTAATATAAATGTTATGTAATGTTTTGCAATTTGAAGACTATCAGCTTGCTGCCGTTGTCTCGTTCGTTTACGGACTGTGTTATGTTATTTGTACTTATATACAACTTTGTTTGTAGTATTGCTCTAGAATTGATCAATACTACAGTGTAGTACAGAACTCATTTCAGCTGACACGTTTTCTCAGAGAGTAGGTAATTGTATTTTACTCTCTGTTCAAAGTATATACACACATAATATGGATGGATGATGTATTTATGCATAGGGTGAATATTATGGAAAAAGTTTTTCTCTATGCATAAATAATATTAAATAATGTTTCATACAAAAAGATTTTTGGCACAAAGTTTTAAAAATAACTTTGTGAACTTATAATTTATTAATTGACTCATGTAAAAAATAAATTTTACCTGATTGCATAGTTAATGCAAACAACACTTGAAGGTTTTTGTTTCTCATATAAAACTGTGGCTTGAGTGACTACCCAAACATAACCACCATATCTTGCAAGATATCTGTATCGTCTAGTTTCTATTTGTCCTTTGTTAATTACTAAATAAAAAGAATTATGTATTAGAAGTTTTACAATTAGGTTGAAATGAATACTTACGTGATTTGAAAATCAATAACATATTCTCTGAATCTTCTGCATGATGCAGAATAAACAAAGATGTTGATAGTAAATGTTCTGGCATGTAGCCTAGTAGATTTAACATTCTACAAATACGAACAATTTTGTGATAAGAAATTTGAATACATATAAAATAACAATAACTCACTTGTCATCAACATATTTAAACTTCATATCCAAGCTGTGTTTTGTCAAAAAGGTCGTGAAACCTAAAGGTGCTTCTATATTTATTGGATGGGGTAAGGGTCTAGCGATTGCAAGTAAATGACGATTTTTCGCATCACAAACAATATGTCCTGTTATATGAATAACCTTATTGTAAAGACCAAAGAGATTTAAAAAAATTAATAAAACACATAATGAATATGTAGGTAATTTGATTACTTTGTAAGAAGCACTTTTAATATTCACACTTCTTCCCCTACTTGTTAGTGTACATTTTAATCGCAAGAAGAAATCGCGTTTTATCTCTGGTTGAAAATCTTCACAATTTGTTCTATTTAGCACTTCTAAATGGCTAATATGTCGACCATGAAGTGAGTCACGAAGTTCCTCATGATCACATTGATGAGTATATTCCCAAATCGGTTGTCCAAGCAAATCAATCTATAAGATTAAAAGGTATTTGAGCAAATTTAAATAAAATAACCATCATATACATACATGTGACAAGCCAAGGAATTCATGAATATTTTCAGATATATAGGTAATAATTCCATCCTCTGATAGGATTAATAGAAAACCATCTAAAGTATTGAGGGTTTGAGTACCAGTAAATTTCGAAATCATCTTGACATCTTTCTCAGAATCTATATTGCAAGACAAGTTTGCTTTGAATGGAAAATATATGAAAATTAAAAAAAAATTAAATACATAACTTAAGTAACTTAAACATACAATTTTTTAACATATTCTGAACTTTCAAATATGCAATTGATAAACGCATAATTGATGCTTTGTCTAAATGCTCCACCTCTTTTTTCTGTAGTGGCAACAAAGTTGCTAAATCATTAAATATGTCACTTTCTCGAGATCGGCGGCAACGTGCAGCATCTCTTGATTTTTCTTTCCGCTTTTCATTGTTCCTTAAAAAATAAGAAATCGTATAGTGTAATCACTTAAGCAAGATGATGAATATATTGACAATATTATCCTACTCCTTCTATATGTTTACTCACAAAAAGTCCTCCATGTCAATCACAGTAGTAAATTGACAAGGTTCACTTCCTTTAATTCCATAGCAATATGTAAAATCTTGAGGCTCGGTATTAAAACAAGGAGGATATGTTTGAATATATGTAAAATCATCATGTAACACTTTATTATCTTTGTTACTTTTAAATGTTCTAAATTTTTCTAAATGGGTGAGTTGAATTTGATGACTTGTTTCAAAACTCGCTTCCATTGTGACGTTTTTCCAATGCTCATTATTATTCTTATAGAAACATTTTTTATTGTTGCACATTAAGGGCATGATTTTGAATTTTTAAAAAATAATAATAATCAAAAATATTTTCATAAATCAATATTACGATAAGATAAGGATGTAAGGTATCAACACTTTTAACAGAACCATTTAGAGCGTTTATTAATAATATTAATAAATCATTTAATATTTATAAATATCAGTACCTTGTTAATCTTTAACTTTTTAAACTTACTAAGGCAGTTTAAGTATATCAAAATATGAAGGTCAAATAGGAACAATGGCTTTACAAACCAGTTTTATAAATGTATGAAAAAAAGTAAAAAAAATGTTTTAACTTCCTTTAATTTTATTATTTTTAATACATTCATGATTACCTATTTACATAATTTATTTAACCACATCAGAAACATAGTAATAACTATAAAATATTCAGAAATATCTCGTGTTTACCTTCGTTTCTCTTTTTCAGGTTTTCTGCTTTTTTGATTGGCATTAGCTTCGTACATTTTCTTTGTATATCAATTTTGAAACATAAATACTTTAAATATATAACATATATCTATTCTGATATTTTAAACTTTCTTTTGACAAATCTTTAAAACGATAAGACTATTTTTAGACTTATTTATTGTCATATGTAAAACTCATTTCGAAAAAAATTCTCTTTTAATGTTCATTACAAAAATATTTTTCAAACCTTAATAAAACTTTATCAAAAATGTCGCTTACACATTTCCCCCCCCCTCAAATTGTCTACGTAAGAGGAGTATAAAGTAGAGTCATAAAAACGATTTTCACATTGGGCAAAATAAAAAGGTAGTGTAGGTAAATAATATTTATTTAATATTTAATTTATAAATAAATAAATCTAAAGATTAAGTTTATATAGGACAAACCAATGAAAATGACTTCGTAAAAAAATTTCCTGTAAAAATACAAAGAATAACACATTTATTTTTGTTTCGAAGTAACTCAAAAAACGGTAAAAATTAGCGCTGTGAATGACTTGTTAATTTGTTTTTTTAAATTTAAATAAATATTTAATTTAAATTTATTTGAATACTTTCGAGAAGGGATTTTTGATTTCAAAAATAAGAATAAAATTGGTTTAATACAATAGGTTTGTAAATGAATGTAATTTTTATCTCAAATGCGAATTTTTTTTATAACGAGTCAGAAAATGGAATGCATTCATTGGTCTTCTGTACGTATTCTTTCTTAAATAAATGTAAAACACCTTAAGTTTAAGACAAAGTAATCAAATAAAAAACACTGAGATATTTCATATTTTTTTTATTATTTAGCAGAGTTACAATTGTTAAATTTAAAATTGTTATAGTATATATTTATATGGTTTAAATATATATGTTATATTTGTTAAAAAATTGCATCCAATATTTTGTTTATAAATGTTATAATTATAAATGTTATTAAAAAAAAAATATTAAAGGCACATGAAATATATTTTGTTGAATTAAATTTGTATTTTTTAGTAAAATTAGTTATTTTTAAAGGTAGTTTTAATGTTTCTGTTTTTTTTTACCAGAATATGCTTATATCGGCTTTTTGATAGTGTTTTCATGTGCTATTCTTAAACGCTTTCTAAGTTCATTAGGAAACTTTTCATAACATTTCTTGCATACCGGTTTTTCATCGTACTCATAAAATTTGGACTTTTGATCGAGTTTATTGTCGCAAACTGAACACGAGAAATGATGAACACACCAAGCTTTATTCAGAGCAGTAAAAACTGTAACCGATGATAAAATACATGTAACAAAACATGTTTGATATTTATAGTAAAATATGTATTATTTACCATCCCCTGCTATGACTTGGTTACAAACAAAACAGAGATTTCCAAAGAGCTGATGATAATGCGTTTCACAATAAGCTAATCCTCTTTTTTCGTAATGACGATGTCCTAAAAACGGTTTCTCACATTTGGCACAAACAAAGTGCTCCACATGCCAATGTTTACCTAAAGCTGTGACCACGCGTTCTTCAATTGGGCGTCTGCAAGCACCACATATAGGAATTCCCATTCGATCATGGCATTTCAAGCAATAAAGTTCGTTCTAGAAGAATATTTTGAAACTTAGTTTCATAAAAAAAATTATACAGATAACAAAAAGAGCTGACCATATCATTAGCTGCAAAGCCTGGACGACTTTTAACTTCACGTGCAGTGGAGTCAAGTTCTACCCCACAACTGGTACAGTTAAAATGATACCCATGATATACTTCACCACGGAAACGCAAAGGTCCATCATCAATAATTCCGTGGCATTTATGACACATGTATTTTCCCAGACCTACAGCTTTTATATTTGCATTACAATCATGGCATAATGCTTTATTTTGATGGCGCATGAAACCCTGTAAGTACATTGTAAAAAACACATACACAACATTATAAATAAATATAGACAATAAACGCATAAAAATGTTTTACCGAATCAGCCAACTCTTTATTGCACAGCTCGCATCGGAAACAGTGTGCATGCCAACTTGAAGCCATTGCTTTAATGACTCGTCCAATTACAAAATCATTACACTTGTTACAACATGGGGCAAATAAAACATGAAAGTCACGTTCACAATATTTTCGGCCTTCGAATTCGTAAAATATCCCATCTTGAAATGTACGAAAGCATTGAGCACAACTAAAAAAATAATACACTACTTGTCAAATGAAATCATAATATGGTTATTTGAATATTGTATAATTACACAAAACACTGAGTGTGCCATAATTGACCGTTTGAGTTTACTATTTTTTCCTGTGGTTCAAAACCTTCATCACAACGGCTACATACCATAGAAACCAAGGACATATTTGGCATGGTATTTCTATATAGAAATATATGTACTTACAGTTAAAAGAGAATTCTATTTTTGCTTAATTGGATTTGTTAAATAATTATAATAAATTCTTAAGAGAGAAAATTTTGTTCTTTACCCAGTTACGGGAGACATCAACTTTGATTTGCTTAGTAAGAAAAAATATTCGTAGGTGTGACTTAAAAATTTATTTTTAGAATTTCTATGGAAAAACCAGATGCAACATTAAACAATAAATAAGGCTAAAATATTGTATTTGGCTTAGGTGTTCCACTGACTTTAAATAGAGAATATTAAAATTTAACTTTTGACTTAATAAAGAATTTTAAAAATGAAAAACGTATTATGAATAAAAAAAATTTAAATATTCATTTACGTGAGGAAAATATTTTATTAAACGCAGAATCAACTTGTAAATACCAACACATAAACATGTATTTATATAAATATGATTTTCTTATTTAAGAATTTTGGATAAGGGTCAAATGTTTTATTTTATGTATTTATTTAAATAAATATGTAATACTTTCTAATAAAGACTACGTATAGTATTAAAACTTAATAAAATGTTAACAATTAAAACTGTATTTATTTAAATACTCAACCTATTTTTAATTGCATTCTTCCTGTCGCTCAGGTTGATTACGTTTTCGTTTCAAATTAAAATATGTATGTGTAGTTTATTCAAAAAAAAAAAAAAAAAACAACTAACGCAACTTGCTAATAAGTTTTATTTATTTAAATAAATAAATAAAATGCTTTCATGTAAATAAGTATTGTGAATCTAAAGAAAAATGTCGCATTTTGAAATTCAAACCAAATCAAAACAAATCGTCGATGACATTTTATGTAAACAAACAAAAAAAAAATCACAAAATATCTATCCACAAATAAGTATTTACATATTTATTCACATAAATAAACACATTTAAAATATATTTTTTTAAATTCCTTTAAACGCAACGCTTGTAGCCCAAAAAAAATTATTCAATGTTATCGTGAAAGACATTAACACATCCTCTTTTTATTTATATTCATAACTTTTAGGTATTTAATTGATTAAAAAAATTAAAAAATAAATGAAATATTATTGAAGTATCTATTAAATATTTTATTTGTGTAAAGAAAAAAAAAAGTAAATAGACACTTAAACGTTAAAAAGAGTAATTTTAATTTACTAAAAATACAAATACACCCAATTGTTTAATTTAAGGAGGAAACTGAAGGTATGAAAGACATAAATATGTTTTTACTTTATATTATTTATTTATTCTAAATTATTTTTCAGATTTGCAAAATGATTCGATTCATTTTAATACAAAACAGAGCAGGAAAAACGCGTTTAGCTAAATGGTATATGAATTTTGACGATGACGAAAAACAAAAATTGATAGAGGAAGTACACGCAGTCGTTACTGTTAGAGACGCAAAACACACTAACTTTGTTGAATTTCGAAATTTTAAAATCGTATACCGTCGATATGCTGGTCTATATTTTTGCATTTGCGTTGATGTAAATGACAATAACTTATGTTATTTGGAAGCAATTCATAATTTTGTAGAAGTGTTAAACGAGTATTTTCATAATGTATGTGAACTGGATCTCGTATTTAACTTTTACAAAGTTTATACAGTAGTGGATGAAATGTTTCTAGCAGGAGAAATCCGAGAAACCTCTCAAACTAAAGTTTTAAAACAACTACTGACATTGAATTCTCTAGAATAAAATTTAATAAATAGATGTATACAAATAACCTTTTCCTTACAAAGTATATGTAATAAACACAATATTCATACATATGAAACAAAATAATGTTTTAAAATAATAAAGTTACAGTGGGAATTTAAAGGGTGTTTTATTCTTTCTTTTAAATGTTTTTCTAATTTTTTTTTGTTTCTATATCTCTTGAATTATGAGCTCCATCTTTTGAAATAACTGGAAGTTTTTCATCTTCTTGATGCATTGGATCCACATACTCGTTTGCTACTTTAGTGTCGGACGTTGGTATTGTCTCTTTTTCGTCATTATCATCTAGATTTTGATTATAAACCGTCGGATATTTAGCAAAGCAGTCTTGCATAGTTTGAAAATGATCGAAACATTCCGAACCCTTGGGCTCAGCTTCACTGTAATGAAAGCAACTAAATGCATCACGAAACTCTACTCCACAAGGTCCTGTTGCCATTCCACCCAAACAAGGGCAGTTCCAGTTAATGTCTCCATTGGGCAATAATAAACCAGGACTGGGTTCAGATTGCGGTAGTTCAACTGTGCTATGCTGAGCATGGTCTTCTTTTGTAGCAAAAACTACCTTATCTTTACCAAATGACTTGCACGATGACATTAAGCTTACGACAATGCAAATGAATGATGTACCTCGTTAATTATTCTCAGTATGATAAATTTACAAGGTGTATCTAGATAATTGTGGAACAAAATTAAACTTGTTCTAAGTATTCGAATATATTTCTCTGTTGCTTTTAATACAATTAATCCCTGTCCCTGTTTATACTCTTTTATTTCTATATATGATGCTCCACCAACTTCTCCAAATAAATTTGTAATATTATTTTGAATGACTCCTAACAAATTCGAAGAACTTAGTTTTTCTGATTTTAATTTAATTTTACTAAAAAGTATTTAAAGAAAATCAATAAAAATTTAGGTTATGGTCTGCTGTTACTTATATATGAAGGTCAATACATACAATGCGACTTCAACATAGCAGGACATTCCTTCTTAATTATGACACCATTAGCTTCTATATTGCTAAAAACTGAAAAGCAAAAAGTTCACTTTATGTAATGCTCTGCCTTCAAAAGTATTTGGTGCGGCACGAATAAATACCGTACTACTAATTGAGTTGGCTGACATTGATAATCTTACAAATACCGAATCTTGAAATATCAATTCCAGCCGACCCGATCGAAAGGTAAATTTTATCAGAAGTCATATGATACGCGTTACAAAATTAAAATAATTTTACACTCAAAATGAAAATATTTTGTGTAATTTCTATTTTTTGTTCACTGTCGATTTACACAGGTAAATATGTAGTTTAAATATAAAGTTCATCTAAAAGACAAAAAAATCATCTGAAAAAATATTGATTTTTCTTCTCGTGACTTTATTTTTTCACAGCAAATGGAGATCAGTTTGTTGTGCTTAAAACTCCAAAGTCTGTGGAGTTTAAAGGAACTATGGCAATGGCAACTCAAACGGTGAATTCGATATATTGTTCAGCATTGGGATTATCTATACCATCCACAAATAGTTGGGAAGGTCTTTTAATCAACGATCCCTTTAACACGGCAAAAGGAGTGATCGCTATCGTTATTGACGGATTGAATGAGTTAGAATTTAAAGTATGGAAGTTCATTGCAATAACATTACAAAAATAAAATTAATTGTTATTTTTAGGAGTCAAAATCGTTCGAGATATACGGAAATGAAAATCCAATCAGTGCTGCTGCAGAAACAATCAAAAAACACGATGGATATGTGGTTGACTTGGATTTGAGAACTAATGTCAATCAAACTTTGGAGACTGTTTTTGGTGTAATTGAATCGAAACAAAAGTTCAACAAGAACATCAAGACAAAATCAAAGCAATCTCAGTTTTTAATTAATCAAATTGCATTGATAAATGGTCTATCTGAAATGGTTAGCATATTCTTAAAATGTTATGTTATAAAATATCATATACATATTTTTTTTATTTACAGTTGGAGGAAAATTACAATCATCTGCCAACAATGATTGTTGTTCGTCTTTCGTTAAGAGATTTAAAAAATGTCAAATATAATGAAATGGATGACTTAATTAAACTTTTGCAAACATCTATTGAAGACTTGACCAAATCTGCAGAGAAAGCTTTTAAGAAAAATGCTCTTGTAACTCTAATAACTACGACAAATTCATTCCAAAAACGCGTAAGACGAGCTACATCAACTTCCGATGATGAAAAGTTTAATATTGCACCAGCGTATGATAAAAACTACCCCGTGGTTTTCAATATAATATTTTGGTTTTCAATAGTTATGATTTTTTCATTGTTTGCTATATCTTTAGCAATTGGAAACATGGACCCTGGTCGAGACTCCATTATTTATCGTATGACATCCGGTACTAGAATGAAGAAAGATAATTAAGTCACATGACTATATTGTCAAATATGTACGTGTTAAATGTGTTGCAAATTAGTCGAGCAAATTAAAAGAGGAACTGTTAGAAAAAAAAAAAAAAAAATAGAAATATTATTATGTAATCATTCTGAAATGTATGTATTTTACTGTAGTTGATTGAATTCTCTTAAGCCCCTCTTTTAGTGTGATATTTTATTCAACTTTGTAGTTTTTCTTAATCTCCAAGGTCTATATTAAAAAAGGGTCGAGGTTGAGATAAACCTTGATTGAAGAGTAGGTTAAACGATTCTCGCCAGTAAAACATTATTGTTCATTATATTTGTCTTAATATGAATAGTTTATTTCAAACACTTAATCAATTTTTATTTTTTCGAAGAACCAAATGGTAAATATGCATAAGGTTGTATATGTTTCTTACCGAGAGATGTTTCCTTTCTCATTTTTTTATTGTTATTTATAGTTTTGTTAGCTTTGTAAGATCTAGCCATTCGATGGATACCTTTACTTTGAGTCTGAGTATGTTCTTCTTTTTCCGATTCAGAATCATCGGACTCTCGTGCTCGCTTTGTAAAACAGCTGGACTTTCTAACAATTTCTCTTAATTTGGTTTTTGGTTCTTCAATAATTAGACGGCCATCAGGTGCTGTTCGAAACGTGACGTTTTTTGCGACATTGTCTTTCACATTTTCATTATTGCAATAGCTTTTTTTGTTTTTAAAAGAAATTTTACTAATTGCATTGATATCTGTCAAATCGAGAATTTTTTCTGCATTTTCTTTGATATATATTTTATCATTTTTCTCTATTTTTTCATTAGAATCTTCATCGTCGGTATCGACTTCTGAGTTGTCAGAGTCCTTTAGAACATCATTAATCGATATAGATTTTAATTTACTTTCAAGTTTCATTTCATCATCGACCAATGCATTGTTTTTATTGCCAGTTTTAGATTTATTCAAGCCTTTTCTTATCTTCTTGAGCAACTTATGTGTTATGATATCATCTCCTGGAACTATTTTGGTTATTTGCTGAACAGTGTAGTACTGACACAGTTTTTTCAACAAATGACTGTATGATAAACGGCAAAATCGTTTGGTGTCCGGTACCATTTTTGAAACTGTTGCAACTAAAGTATTTACATACTTATTAAGGGATTCTCGAGGAATACATTTTATACATGTAAAAAGAGTACACAATGCGGATTTAGCTTCTATACGATTTTTACTTTGAACAGATGTATATATGTTTTCAAGAGCAAGGTGTAACGTTTCATCATTTATGATACCTCCAAAAAATTTGAAAATGTAGTTAATACTCCAAATTGTTTTAATTACGAGGTCAGAATCCTCTGATGCAAATCCAAAAAGCATCAAATGGACAAATTCATCGAATTTATTTGCATCGTTAAAAGTTGTACCGATAGTTTTTATCATATCAGTACACAGTTGATTTGATTTATCGGGGTTATTAGAAAAACAAAGAATGACCTCACTAATGCACTGCTTAACGAAGCTTGAGTCACAACTTGGCTTTGTGATGTCTAACAAATATTTTAAACATTTTAGACGTGTAAGTTTTACGTTGTCTCCGTTCAACTCCCCGGTACTCATCAACAAATGTTCTAAATCATTTTTCTTCTGAGATATAAACTTTTTGCAATTTTCGTTTTCATTTGACAAAATACAGCAAATGATTCTGTAACCTTTTTTTATTTTTGGTGAAACATTTTTGCTTTCTGTTATTTCAGTAGTATTGAATATGGGTTTAACGTAGTCTTCATATAAAGCAATCATCTGATCAGGACTCAAATGTATTGCAAAGCACTCTATAATGTCGAATATCATGTTGTATGCAAAATCATTTACATTTGTTGTTTTCAAACGATTATATGCACTATTAAACATTTCATTCAATGCATCGTTGGGCGTTATTAATAAAAATAATTTTATTATACCCAATACATTTACTCGTAAATCGTTTTCATAACTGCCTTTTGGTTTTGTGATATACAAGTTGAACAAAATTGGCAGATAATTTCTTGCATATTTGCCAACGGATTCAGGGTTTTCAAATGAAATAACGCTTGGTATCAATTCTTTGAAACCATCTAAAATTGGTGCTCGTAGATACAAATTTTCACTTAAAATTGTTCCCACGGTCCTAGCAATCATACTAAATTTTTCAATGTCTTTCGGTTGGCGACAAAATCCTGGAAACAAACCCCAAAGTTGGCAACAGAGTAATTCATAAATATGGGATTCGTTTGGCTTTCCAATAGCTTCAAAGTGTTTCCATTTCTTTAGGCATATAGATGCTAATGGCACAATATCAGTGTAAAAATACTCCAAAGAAGAATTTCTTAAATTTTCTCTAAGAAGAGGTAATATCCACGAATTGTCGATTGATATGTCTAAATTTTTATTAGCTAATGGAATAGCTTCCAAAATATCTCCAATATTCAGGTTTTTGATTGCTGATGAAATACAAATTTCGATTTCTCGACGATCATCTCCATCAGTGCTGTATTTATTTGAAATTAATTTCAAAGTTTCCTTCAGTTCATTTGAAAATCTTTTGCCATATACTTCGTAAACTGTATCAATAAATGTATATACATATGTTAAAATATATACCTATAATTTATATATTTAAAAAAAAATACATACCTGTTGAATATAAAACAATAATATCCTTTTGGTATAATGCAAAAGGATTTTTTAGTGCCTTTAACAAGTAATTCAGAACCTCAATCAGTTTTTCGTCAACAACTTCAATGTTAACTAACTTCAAAATGGCATCCTTAAGAATATCTTTGAGGACATTTGTAATAGTTGTTCGGATTTCAAGATGATTAGATGACCATAATTCAATTACTAACAAATGAACAAATTGTGTCAACAAATCTGAACATAATATTGGATTTTTTTTCACAATAAATATATAGCCTTTTTTTAACACCGTTATCCAAGCAACGGTTTGACGGACGTCGGAAGAATCAGGTTGTAAACCAAACACTGCAGTAATTAATCTAGCTGCCATCACATCCGAAAGTTGACACTCTTCTGAATCAAAAAGCGTATAAAATGCTTGATAACAATGCATTCTTATCAAAGGATTCGAAGTTGAAGATAGAGAAAGAAGACATTCACAAATCAATTTAATATCGTTTGCATCCAAAAATGGGAAACATTTTTCAACTAAGCCAAGAGTATGTAAAACTGTTACAGGATTCCCATTCAACTCGTTAGCAGATAAATGTTGAATGCAGTATAGAGTTACTTGTTTGCTCGCTTCAAATGGAACTTTTGTGGTGTAAGATATTTGCTCGAATCCAATCTTACATCTGCTTAGGAAATATGAAACGGAACTCACTGCTGATTTTCGAATTTTCGGCTTAGAGTGTGTTGTAAATGCCAAAAGAGCATGTAGCAGAGGTTTCATATCATTGCTATTCCATTTGCCAAAGTCTTGTGTACTTAATAGAGTAGATGTGCAATATATAACATCAATGAGACCAGAATGTCTATCATATTTTTCAAATGAATTCATTAATTTCAAAAATATCGTCCTGCAAAGTGTAAATTTGTCTTGCATTACGGCAGCAGGTACTGCTTTAATGACCAACTTCATTAAACCAATAATTGGGTCGGCTCGATTGACTTCATTCGTTATAGCCAAACTATTTATGAAAGCTAAAAAATATTCAGTTGATGTTTCGTTCCCTTCTTCCTCTTTTATTGTTTCAGTGCTAGCTGCTAAAACTGCAACCATTTCCTTTTGACGTTCATTTAAACTATCACAATCAAGCAATTTGCTAAATGAAGCGTTTGTGTTTGTGCTGAAGCTTGACAAAAAAGAACGTACTGTTGTTGTTGGGGCATTAGAGTACATTGATTCATTATCATCCATATCATTAAATTGTCGAGGTATTTGATTTAATTTGCCTACGCCATCTAAGGTCAAGCATGTGCCACTTACATTGTTGAACCGAGCTCGATTACGATAGACCTTTTTAGTAGGATTCGAAGTCGATGATTGACCACGTTTCCATTTCTGATTATTGGTTTTTCTTTTTAGTTTAGAGCGAATTTTACGCATGATTATTTCACTGTAAATAAACAATAATAGTGCTTCACATATTCAATGTTTTAATTAGTTTTATCTAAAATACTTACATAATTTTATTTTGATTTCAATGATGCAAAATATTAATTTTACAAATCAAATATTTATTAGTTAATTCATATGCTATTTATTAAATAAATACCACGTTGATTTTGAAAGTCCATGTGGATATTTTTATTTGATTGTCATATTTAAATATTTATTTTTGAATTAGCAAAGTATTTGTTTTTTTTTTGTATTTGTTTGGTGTTTCGTGAAATTTTTATTTATTTAGGTTCATTTTTTGTTTGTCTAGGCATGACTTGCGCGTGAAATATTTCGGAACACACTTAAGTAGCCGAGACCTTTACTGTCGGCTCACTGTTTTTGAAGGTTATTGTTTGAATGAGATAAATCCGATCGTATTGACCCTCGTCAAAAATAGTCAAGACTATTTTTTTATTTATAAGTTTTTTATTTCTGTTTTTTTTTAAATGACGTTAAAATGTTTATTTGTTTACTTAACAAATTTATTTATTTATTTCTAAAAAATATAAATAATTCTTATCAAATATTATAAATGAAAAAGTTAAAGATTTTAACGACTTTCCGGCTTAAGTTTTGGAGGATTAAACAAACCTTTATCTTTCTTCTTTTTTTTGTTTTTATTCTTAGATTGAAAATCATGCCAACTGTTGACTCGTGACTGACGAGACTCTTCAAAATTCCTTTGCCATTCTCGTTCTGCTTTCAGAGCTTCTTCTTGTTCAATTTCCGCTTCACGCTATTTAATAACAAATATGAGTTCTAATATTTATAACCATATAAACTAATACAATACATCACAACTAACCTTGCGTTTTCTTTCCTCCATATCTCGCACATCTAATTGTTGTCGTTTTCTGTCTGCAAAAAGTTTCATAACTGTTACGTAAATTGTGTGCTCGTATTTTTCTGGATTATCTTCGGGAATCGGAGCATCTGGATATCCATCTTTTTTGTTTTTTTTACGTTGCTGCAATCATCATGTCCGTACGATCTTTAGCTTCTTCATATATATCCATGCACTTTTTTCTAGACACTTCATTTTCTAAAATTTTCCATGAACGGTTCACTATGTCAAATGCATCCTTAGCACGGTCTCTTTGATCTGTATTTTTGTCTGGATGAACCAATATGGACAGGGTCTTTTATTTCAAAAAAGGGAATGTAAGTTGGAAGAAATTCATTTTTTTTTATAAATAAATAAATACCTTGTACTTTTTTTTAATTTTTTCCAATGGCATATTAATTTGACTTGGTGGAATTTGCAAGACTGCAAATGGGTTGAGATTAAAATAACTACTTCCTTTCCGTAGTAATCTATTGATTTGTTGTTCGGATGTAAGAACCGAATCGCGTCTTTCAATATCCTTGACCTGAGAAAATTATTAATCATTCCAATTTATACAGAAAAGAGCAAACAGCATAAACGAACCTCTGCATAAAATAAATCAAAATTGTTTGAATATTCAGAAGAAGAGCTAGGTTGCTGCCACATTATTTAATATTTGAATCTCTTTCTCCTCCAAATCATCAAATATTTATTTATAGTTATCATAAATACTATCCCTCATTGCCATTAATTTTTTAGTCTACCCTACTGTCGATTTTATTACATACAAGTATTTATTTTTGTGTGTATTTAAATTAAAAAATGCAAAATATTTAAAAAAGAATCATTAAAACGTATTTACGATTATTTATGATATTAAAATTATTTAATTTTTTTAAACTACTTTTTTGAAGTTTTTGACTCAATACCTAATTTTTCATCAAAATTTAAAGCAAGTTTATTTTAATGTAAACTGGACTTTTTTTTTATCGTTTTTCAATCAAAGAGTACCAATTTATATTTTTTTCCCTGATTTTTTTTCGGCAAAAACAGAAGGTGACAGATAAAGTGAAATAATCAAATTTAATGGCCTATAAGTATCCCTATGAATAATTCTAACCGATTTTGAATTTCGCTATCGAATATCCGCTTTTTCCGGCCTATAAAAATTTCTATACTCTCCATGGTCATTTTTCATAAAAATCATGGGGGAGGAAACGCGAAACAAGTTAAATTTTTGGAACACCCTTAATGTTTTAATACTCCTCCGTTTTGTTTCTCTTTTGTAAACAAACAAGGAAAGGATTCTGGCAAAATAAGTAAATTAAGTGTTTATTTATACATATTGTATTAAATACTTATATGAGTAACTAAGGACGCATAATAGATTAAAAATGCCAGGACCATTAGAGGATCAAGCCAGTAACTTTCATTTCCAAGACAATCTCATTTCGGACAGTTTATCAAATTTAAGTGATGCATCTGGACTAGCAAATCGATCGATGGATGTTGCGGTCGTTATTGATATTATTGAAAATGCAAATTTAACACATCGTAAATGCGCTCTTGATGAAGTCAACAAAGCTTGCATCGCTGCTAATGCAAATATGCAGTTACTACAATTCGAAAAGGTTGATTTTGGCGAAACGACTCCTTTGGAAATACTTTACAATGCTGACGTTGCTATTGTTGATCTCAGTGTACGAGAACAACAAAGAGCTCTTTTATACCATTTAGGGATTCGTGAAAGTTTTGGTATGAAAGAAAATATTGTTTTGTTCAACGATACCAACAGAGAACAAACCTTACGAGTAAAATTAGCGTGTGAGAACTATACTTTTTTGCCTTACTCAATGTTTGATTGTGGATCTTGTGTTGTCACTTCAACAACAAAGCTTGTCCCTCAAATTGAAGACTTAGCTGAAACGAAGCAATTTTTAATTATAAAATTGAAGAAAATATTTCAAGATGTGGAAATACAAGCAAAAGCTCATATTAAGGAAAAATTTCTTTCTGATTTGCGATCCGCTAGAGACCAGTTCGCTGGCAATGCAGAAGAATTGAAACATATTTTACATAAAATGCGAAATAGACTTGATGATCCAAACGTTTTATCTGGAGAAGTTTTTCAAAGTTATATGTTTTCTCTCAGAGACGTCCAAGACTACGACGCAATGGTGCAACTTGTCAACGACTTACAAACGATTCCAAACAAGCAAAAATACATTAACACTGGTAGTATGATGTATTTGTATGCTTTTGCTTTAAATCGGCGCAACAAGCCTGGTGATAGAGAAAAGGCACTTAAAACTTGTGAAAAAGCTTTAGAAAAAAAAGAAAATCATTTTCCAGATCTGATTTGTTTGTGCGGTCGCATTTACAAAGATATATTTGTGGAAAGTGATCATACTGATCAAAATAGTCTTAAAAATGCGATTCATTGGTATCGACGTGGTTTTCAAGTTCAACCAAATGAATATGCTGGCATAAACTTGGCTACGTTATTAGTAATTGATGGTAAGGACTTTTCGAATACCGAAGAACTACAACACATCGGAATGGTATTAAATAATTTGATTGGAAAGAAAGGGAGTTTGCAAATTTTGCAAGACTATTGGGATGTCGCGACATTTTTTGAGATATCTGTGTTGGCTGAAGATTATTCAAAGGCTATTCAAGCTGCAGAATGTATGTTTAAACTCAAGCCCCCCAACTGGTATGTTAAATCTACTATAGGAAATATATCGCTCATAGATCGCTTTAGAAAACGCACAGAAGAGCAAGAAAACAACATTGAATTCGAAATTTTTCATTTTTGGATGGAATTTTTTCTCGAAGCAACGAAACCAGAACCACATAATAATATCCGATTTCCAATATTAGTAAGTACATTTTGAACTGATATAAAAAAAAATGCCTAATAAATAAATTCTGAATTATTCCTAGATATTAGAGCCTACAAAAATATATTTACCCAGTTATATTAATGTAAATATCGATGTGGATGAAAAATCTATACAGATTTTTAATTTGTGCTTGTCACATGCCAAAAATGAATGTAAAAAAGTCCATGATTTTTTATTCATTGCAAACCAAATAAAATCGGTGTCACTTTATAAACGCGATGAACGTTGTGCTTATCTATATGTACAACAAAATTCAGATGATTTTCAAATATATTTTCCATCAGTACAATGTAGACAGCGATTTTATGACTTGATTTTGTTAATGACTGCAGGACAAGGCGCCGGATTCATTGATTTGTCTGCGGAGTCAGAACAAAGTGAAATAAAATATGAGTATGATTACGATGAGAATAATAAAGTCATTGTGCTGGGTAAAGGAACATATGGAACAGTTTATGCTGCTCGAGATTTGAATACTCAAATTAGAATAGCAGTTAAAGAAGTACCAGAAAAATTTTCTCATGAAGTGCAGCCCTTGCATGAGGAAATTAAACTGCACTCTCAATTACGGCATAGGAATATTGTGCAATATTTAGGATCGAAATCAGAGGATAACATGTTTAAGATTTTCATGGAACAAGTTCCCGGAGGCTCTTTATCTAAAATGCTTCTTAAATGGGGACCCTTAAAAGATAACGAAGCAACAATTGTATTTTATTCGAAGCAGATTTTAGAAGGTTTAAAATACTTACACGATCAAAAAATAGTACATCGTGATATTAAAGGTGATAATGTGTTGGTAAATACCTACAGTGGAGTGGTGAAAATATCAGATTTCGGGACTTCAAAGCGACTAGCTGGCATTAATCCTGCTGTTGACACATTCGCCGGTACTATTCAATACATGGCTCCTGAAGTGATTGATCAAGGTATGTTAATGGTATCAACAAAAAGTTAAAATTTAGGCTAATTTATAAAATTATATGTTAGGTGTGCGGGGATACGGACCAGCAGCCGATATTTGGTCATTTGGGTGCACTGTCGTTGAGATGGCGACTGGTCAACCCCCATTTATTGAATTGGGTAGTCCACAAGCTGCTATGTTTAAAGTTGGATACCACAAGAAGCATCCTGAGATACCTGATGAACTGTCGAGTATGGCCAAAAATTTTATTTTAAGATGTTTTGAAATCGATGTAGATAAAAGAGCAACTGCTCATGAATTATTAGATGATCCATTTTTGAATGAGTATGAAATTCTTTTACTTTTTAAAAGTGAAATTTAAAGAAAAATAAGGCCAAATTGTATTATAGAAAACATCGAAAATCAAGATTTGTTCAAAATACAGAGTTATCAAGGAGCATTTCTGTCCCTGCTGATAAAATAATTACAAAAAATATGACATTAAATCATACGTGTTCAACGACTTGCAACACTCCTACTACACCAGAAATCGAGTATGTATTTTTTAAATCTATTAATTTATCTGAATTACTCTATCCTAATTAGTACTTATTCGCTTAACCTTTTCATGATTAATAATAAAAGCTTAGCAACAACTCCATCCATATCTGAGTTAGATATGAATAAAGATCAAAATAGTTTTGAGCAACATCATCGACATACATTTAGTGGAACTTTAATGTTGCCCGAATTAGATGTAGTCGGAGGCACACAAAAATCTAAATCGGAAAATACGGATGCATCAGAGCTTGAGGGATTTTACTTGCTTAAAAAAGATTCACAACGTCGCGAAACTTTATACAAGGTTCTTACTCAGGATGAATCCAAAATTTGTCAGGTTTGGATGGAACTTATTACAAAAGATCGAAAACAAAGTGAAGTAATTAATTTTGTAAGCAAATGAAAAGTTAAAAATATTTTTTTTAAACAGCGTTTAACTTTTTTTTTTCATCAATAGGCACATTTAAAAGAATTGATAGTCTCATTTAGAAAATTCATCAAAGAACAAACAAAAGACATTCTTGAGAATGCAATGTCTGACTTGAAAAAAAGTTTTGGTGCTGATTCAACGGCCATAGATTACTTACATTTGGCACTTTATTCTTTTCAAGTGAGTGCTTAGATGCTATTATTAACCAGACATGGAAAAAGTTTATTTTTCCCTGGAACCAAATTCATTTCCCAAAATTATATTTACCCCAAGATATTGAAAAAAATCATAAATTTAGTCAATTTTATACATTTTTTAAGTAATTCCACAAATTTTAATTTTTAAATTATAAAATTTTCCCATTTTACTCTTAAAAAATCATTATTTCTTTAAGATTTTTGTAAATTTCCCGGGAACGAGGTTCCCAGGTTCCCGCACTTTTTCAAGGACCGTTATTAACACCTTTTTTTTATTTTGTACATTCCCCTTTATGTTCACCATATTAAGGAAGCGGTTTTGACAGTTTTACGATCACATAGTATAAAGCCACATTGGATGTTCGCGTTAGACAATATAGTAAAAAAAAGTGTTCATACAGCCATTTTAATTTTGTCACCAGAACTAGGAGCTGATTTAGGTGGACAAGAGCGCATAGAAGAAGAATTTGTAGATGCGGATGTTTTATCAGGTGGATCAAGTACAGTGAATTCCACGAAAACTAAAAAAGTATCCGATTTTGATGATAAAATGTGTGGTCTAACCACAATTAATGCAAAACTACTCGAAGATTTAATGAACTTCAGAAAAACTTATCAAAACCAGATGAGAGTAATTATTGAAGAGCAAAATTTAAATTTTATTATGCTCAAAAACAATAATCGTCAATTAGCGCAATTTCTTAATGCAAGCCATTGTCCACGGTAGGTTTTTTTTTAGAATGAAAAAATTTAAATTTACCCAGGTTTTATACATAAATATAGTTTCAGCTGTAATTGTAGCTGGCGAAATAGTAATGATGCTGAAGAACAAGTCGATCCGATTAATAATAATGTTGAATCTATCACACAAGAAACACAGACCAAAAAGTCGGGAAGTAATCGTCGAATTACATTTTACGATGATATGGAAAATATTCGAACAGTTGACCAAAAATTACAAGATTTTTTAAATCAAATCGACATAAATTCTAATGTACGAAGCATTATCTTACATTCAGATTTCACATATGAAGACTTTGTGTATGAAATGGAAAAAGAAGATCTAAGAAGACTTGGATTAAAGTAAGTAGAAAATGATAAAGCCATTGAATTTCATTATTTCACTTTGTAAACACCTTCAATATTGTCAAAAACATTCACGAGAATGTCAAATGTAAAATTGGAACTTTTAAGCCAATTTAAACAAAATATCGTAAATCAATTTAACTTGCTTCAAAATTTAGATTTAGAAAAAAAATTATTTACGTGACTGTTCGATGAGACATAAAGTGAAATAATTAAATTTAATGGATTAAACAAAAGTATCTTTAAAATTTAAAAAAAAATTCACAGAGTTGGTACTGAACTTAAAATTTGGCGCCATTTGAAACAAAAGAGACTTGCAAGAACATATGAAACAAGTGGACCATCGCCTGAGAGTACTCCTAGTTCTTTGGAATATTCTTCTTGTAATGATTTTGAAAATACATGACAGTGAGACACAAATCAAAAACAATCCAACTATTTATTTACTCAAATCAATATAATAAAAACATGTTTACATATTTTGTTCATTTCCTTTTTTATCAGCCTCTAAGAAGTATGTATTGTAAACCAATTCAACAGATATTTCAAAAATGATAACAAGATTGAGAACATTTCGTTAAATATAACAAAGAAGTTAAATTGGTTAATCATACCTACAAAAATCAACAAAAAAAAATGTCTTTTTGAATTTTGTTTATTCAAAATCTCATAATTATTTACTAAAAATAATTATGAACTATAAATCTGTGGAACAAAAATAAGTGCCCTCCGGAAGGTCCGGATTGAGGCAGTCTTAAAGTAGGTCAAGAGCTATTAACAAATTTATATCGACCATATCCAAAAAGGCAGAAGTTCAAAAAATGATGACCTTTTAAAATTTTTAGGGACATTTTCAAGGTAACTTCCATAAGTTGCACTACAACTTCAAAATTTCTGCTACGAAAATATTCAACGGAAAAATTTACGTACATTTAATAAACAATTTTGAATTTGGTCTGAAAGTCTTGGTTTTAAATTTAACTGGCGAAACAGGCCTCAAAAGTCAAAAATATCTCAATTTTTTGGAAAAAATTCAAAATTCCTTAAAAATTGAACAAATTCAATTTTTATTTAAATGTGCGTAGCAGAATTTATTATTTTATTATAGCAGAATTTTTGAAGTTGTAGTGTAATTTATGAAAGTTACCTTGGAGAAAGTCAATGTACTTTTTTTTTGTTTCACAGTGTAATTAAACGTCTTCTAAATGGCCTCAAATTCAGCTTATATAGATAGTTAGTAAATAATGGGAAAACTGAAATTGTAAATAAAAGTTTATTCCATTTTAAGATATATAAAATATTTTCGTTTGTTTTGATGTAGTTTTGACAATTTATGCGATGTTTTAACTACAAATTTTGAAAAAGGATTACCATTTAAGTGCAGAAGAAAATAGAGGTCATATGTCTTAAAGGAGAACGTTTGAAGCCTGAAAGCAGCAAGTATTTAAGTAAATCGATTTACTAATATTTATATAAATAAATAAATACTTATTTATTTATGTAAATATTTATTTAAAAAAATAAGAAATGGAGCCGATAGTTTTGAAACTCGACTTACTTATTTTAAATTACTGAAAATTTTAATAGTCATGTTTTCAAATCGGTATTTGGAATTTACTGGTAGAAAAATGTTGATTGCACATTTTCTCTAACATAAAAATACATATTTAAATAAATACATATTTTACAAAAAACAATGGTTTGAAATTTAATAAAATAGTAAATAACAAACAACCACGTTTTTCGTTGATGTATGAATGAGGAAGTAAACCTAATTTTATGCATCCCGCGTCACATCATTGAAAACCGAATATAAAACAAAAGTTTTTTTTTTAATCAAGTGCTTACTTTGAATAATTTTCTCGAAAACTAACTTTAGAAAATACAAGAAATAAAAGAACACTTTAACACTACTAAAATATGGCAGAAGAAGCAAGCAAAAAGCTATCGGAAAATGGCGGTGAGTAAGTGATAAGTTATGTACATATTTACAAGTCTTTCAATAAATAGATATGTACAAATGTTAAGTTAGATGGACAAAAGCATAAATTTTAAAAAATTTCTTTATTACTAATAAATACTATTATTTGATATTAATATAACATATATTTTTTTTACAGCATTAGTTCCAGAAATAACTAAGAGATCAATTAGAGTTCAAACTTGGAAGAAATTTCAGGAACATCGATGTGCTGCTCCTCCACTTGATGTTTTCAATAAAATACCTAATTTTAAAGGCGCCGAAAGTAATTTAATTGTACAAAAGTTTATATAAATATTATTTTTTAAATGTTTTTGATCACTTTTACAGAAGCTGCTTCTCTTCTAGCTGAGCTTGATGTTTTTAAAAATGCTAGTAATATCTTTTTTGATCTGTTTTAAAACTAAAAAGTACGGTAATTAATTATGAATTATTTCAGAAAATATCAAAGTGAACATAGATCGTGGACAGGAACCAGTAAAAATAGAAGTTATTAAAGCAGATAAAAATTTATTTGTCCCTCCATCAAAGGAAGCTTCGATCCCATCTTTATTTACCAAAGTAGTTTGTCCTGCAGGTTTAGATCTAGTTGATCAAAAAAAGTATGTTCGTTTGCAAGGAAGTCCTGAAAGCAAAAATGAAGTTGGAATAGACACTACAATCAAATTGGACATGTATGTAGTTGGCTCAGTAGCAGTGTCTAGAAAAGGACACCGAATCGGTAAAGGACATGGATATGTAGATTTGGACTTTGGTATTTTATCGAAATTGGGTGTCATTACAAAAGATACAATTGTGGTCACCACCGTTCATGACGTACAAGTATACGATAATCTTCCAGAGGAATTGTTTCAAAAGTACGATTTACCAGTAGATATAATCGTTACCCCTGAAGAAGTAATTCACGTAGAAAAACGTTTACCACGGCCAACTGGCATTGATTGGTCTTTATTATCCCAACGAAGAGTAAATTTGATCCCAGCTTTAACTGCCATAAAAGAAAAGGAAGAAAAGTAATACATAACATTATATCTATAACATAATGCTGTATCAATTTTTGAAATTTATTTGTAGATCTGGAAAGGTAATTGTACTAAAATCGGAAGATACAGATATAGAATCAAACCGCAAGCCCCGAAATGATCGTCGTCGAGATCGTAGAAACAATAGACGAAGAAAGGTTCGCCAAAGTACGACTGACAATGAAAATGCTGACTCAAATGCAGTAAGTTTTCTTATTTGCCTACATAAATATATAAAGTTGAGGTACTAACTACATTGCACTTTAAGGAAAATGAAAATGAACAAGGAAATAAAAAACGACGTCAACGAAGAAATAATCGTAATAAAAGTGAGCAAAATGGAGCAGATTCAGATGCTATTGGTAATAAAGAAGGTGAGCACGAAGAAAAGAAAGATTCTCGCATTCGCCAGCGTCAACGAAAAACAAATAGAGATTTGTGTATTAAGGTATCTAATATCGCAAAAAATGTAAGAATAAAAGAATTGAAAACTGAACTACGTGAAAAGGGTTTTAATCCCACATTTATTTCATGGAAAGGTATGTTTTAATTTATTATTCAACTCCTTAATCTATTTTTTTAAAATATAAATATGTATATTTTTTTATTTTGTAGGAAGCTTTGGTAAATGTTATCTTCATTTCGCAAAAAAAAAGGACCAAGATGAAGAAAAAGCAACATCTGATATTCTTACAGCACTTTCGTCACTTTCACTAAACGTAAAATGTGAAGTTGTAAAGCGGGATTCAAAAGGTGAAAATGGAGCTGATTCTTTGCCAGAAAATCGTATTGAGACAACAGATGTTTCAACAGTTTAAAAGATTTTATAGCATTTCAAATTTTCAAAAGATTTTTAGCCACGAATTCTGTGTAAGTTATACTAACAACGTTTAAGTAACGCAACGTCTATTACATACAGGAAACACTAATGCTAAGTTAATCATGTTTTATTTGAACATGAATTTGAAGACCTACTAAATATGTAATAACATTGTCAATAATAAGTACATAATTATCTTTTATACGAAAAATACAATGTTGATTGCTTTCTCAAAATCTAAAACATGAAACAATAAATGTAAGAAATCATAATGTGACATAATGCAAAAAATTAATTCATTGGTCATGTTTACATTTCTAAATTTTGGTCAAAAACATTTATAATCACTAAATACCAGTTTTAATATTAATCAAAACAAAAAATAATTTTTGTCAGATAAAGATTTTTTTTTGATACAAATAAAGTTTGCATTATTATAACAATGTATATTCGTTATATCAATTTAATTTTGATGCTTAGAGCATAAGTTGAATTCCAGAATTCCCGATTTGCCCAACAATTCTGAAAACCATCAAAAATGATAGAGGACTAGAAAGTATACGACACGTATTTTTTCTTTTGGCTGAGGCTTTTGGCTTTGTGATCCCTTAACAAACAATAAGTTCACATTTTAATGAAAATAAGAGTTTTCTAAAGTACGCACAGCTCCTAGACAATCAGAATCCATTGATTTGGCCATTGATTTGGTGTAACAAGTATTTGTCAATAAATATTTACATATTTATAAAAAAATTCGTATTATCCTCCGAAAATAAATCATATCCATTTATGACGTCGAGCAGTTTAAAATAGTTTGAAATGCTCGATTAAATATTTCTTAAAAATTAAAATAGAAAAACTTTAACATAAAAATTTTTTAAGACGTCTTTTTGTATTTCCCCCCCTCCCCCCACTCCGTCGAAATCCATTGGGAATTTAGAAAACCCGACGCCGTAAATGGATGGCGCCTTAAGAAGGGTTTTGCAATCGACGGAACACAAAACTAAAAATATTTATATTTAAATAAAACAAATTTCTAGGGACTCAAATTCATAAGTTAAAATGAAAATAATTTTGTACGTATTCTTATTATTATTCTCGTTAGGTAAGAAAATTATAAATAAATATTATATTATCATTTCTATGTTATTTATAATCTGAATAAGCAATGAAAATTTACCACAATTTTATTAAATTTCTTTGTTATTGTCGGACATAATTTAATTAAACATTTATTTCAGAAACGGTAATCAAAGCCTCTTCTCTCGATCAAACTGATAAAAATTGTGCATCTGGCCCAACTTACTGGTGTAAAAGCTTGGAGTATGTATTTAAAGTATTATAAGCTTTCCATCTTTTCTGTTCTTCCTTTTTGATAATAATATAAGTGATAAAATTTTCATTCGACGCAAAATGAAATACACGGGTATTGAAAGTACTTTCATGAGCAGGGACACACTTATGATAATAGCCAAAAGTATTACTTTATAAAGACAAAAGTTAAAATAATAGAGTTTAAATCTTCATGTAAAATTTAGTTAATTACATTTTGAAGTTTTTAAGGGTATTCATTGACATTCTCCAAGGTAAATTGGAGTCATAACTCTTGAAACGTTCAGGGGTCGGGATGAGATCAATACAATTTTGTAAACATCTACAGACCTACTTTAAGACTGCCAAAGACAGAACCCAAAGGGTACTTTTATTACTTCATTGTTTCTTAAATAACTTTTAAAACTGTTTTAAAACTTTTAAAAAAAATACTTAAATATTTAACGTTAATACCACTTAGAAAGTAATTTATTGTATAATGAAAAGAAAATATAATAAGTATTATAGTAAGTAAAAGTAAATAATAAAATAATAACGAAAATAGTAACCCATATTTCCCATCCTCCAGAAAATGTTTCAAAAGTCCTCCCTGCTATTTTTTTTTCAAAAGTCCAATAAGGCCGTTCCAAATAAAAATCAAAAATAAAGTCCAAAATTTTTGAAAATAAAATGGGGGGGGGGGCAAAATAAAAAAAAAATTTGAAATACTTATTTTCATACAAAATGACAAAATTTTAGCAATTTTTGATCAACATTTTTGATGTTTTTTGAAACTTTCAAATTAAAAATTGATTTAAGATCATTTTAAGTTAAAACTTGAAAAATTAAAATTTCATAAAAAATAACTGTCAATTCAGTATTTAATTTTATGAAAAATTTTTTAGAGGAGAAAATTCAAGTTAAAATAAATATGATTTTCAAAACAAAAATTAAAATAATTGAAAATTTTTTATAATTTTTTTTTCATTTATAAAAAAGACATTAGATTATAAGACATTGAAAAATTATGAAAATACAACAAAAAACGATCAATTTTGATGAAATTTTTAACTTTTTTTTTTATTTTGCCTCATTGGATCTTTGACTTTTAAAATGGGGCATCGGAGATCTATATTTTGTTTAGTAAAAACATGTTTTTTTTTTAGAACTTCACGGAGTTGCAATGCAACTTCACATTGTATACAAACTGTTTGGCAACATTTGTCATTGCCAGATGATGAAAGCTCAATTTGTCAAATTTGTTTGGACATGGTAAAACAAGCAAGAGATCAACTTAGAAGCAATCAAACTCAAGATGATTTACGTGCTGTTTTCGAAGGATCATGCGAGCTAATGCATGTGATGGTAACTGAGTGTAAAAAACTAGTGGACTCCTTCGTGCCGGAACTCATTGAAGCTTTGTCATCTCAAATGAATCCCCAAGTGGTATGTAGTGTGGCTGGACTATGTAACAATGATAAATATGATGATAGCTCTGCTGAAAAACGAAGTACATCATTAAATTGTGAGAGTTGTGGAAAATTAACATTGTATATGACGAAAAATTTCGAAAAATCAAGTAAAGACATGGTTCTAGAAAATATTCTTGAGTTATGTGGAAAAATGTCGTCATTTTCTGATGCTTGTGCAAGTATTGTTTTAACACATCATAATGATCTTTATCTCTATTTTGAGGAAAACTTTGATGCAGCAGCTGTATGCCATTTGAGCGGTGTCTGTGATGGTAAATTCCATGAACACAAACAAAAAGAAGATGTAATTGATATATCCGACATAGGATTTATCAATTTTAGTGATCCCGATATTCCATGCGAGTTATGTGAACAGTTAGTAAATCATTTGCGAGACTTGTTGATAGCGAATACAACGGAGACTGAATTTGAACAAGTTTTACAGGGTCTTTGTGGTCAAACGAAATCATTTAAACAAGAATGTTTGATTATTGTATCGCAATATTATACAGAAATCTATGAGTTTTTGACAAAAAGTCTTAATCCAAGAGATGTTTGTTTTTTCGTAGGCGTTTGTCCTAAGTCTATCAAATTAGATGACAAAAAATATGGCATGGCTCCTATAGTTCCCATTAACACACAAATTCCTAAATTTAAAAGTTACACTAAAAAGCATTTTCTCAAAACAACTGAGCCGAATTTAAATGATGGTGAGATACAAAACAGCCAACTTCCAATTGATCGCTTAATGAGACCATCAAACACTAAAAATTTAGTGGAGGGCGGTGCATGGTGCACAATGTGCGAATATTTTTTACACTTTGTTCAAGAAGAATTAAGTGATACAAAAAATGAAGAAAAAATTAAAAAAACCGTTATGAATACTTGTAATAAAATGCCTAAATCAATAGCACCAGAATGCCGAAATTTTGTTGATCTCTATGCCGATGCACTGATTGCACTTCTAATTCAAGAAGTAGACCCTTCTGCAATCTGTCCTCAACTTAAAATATGTCCACAAAATCTTCAAGCTAATATAGAATTTCTTATGCCAAAGTTTTTGAGTGTAGATATCAATTCGGAAGCATCAGAAAAAGCTTCGTGTCCCCTTTGTTTATTAGCTGTTGAACAAGCTCAACAGTTAATTCAAACAAATAAAACGATTCAGAGAATTGAAGAAACACTTGAACATTTATGTAACCATTTAAGAAATAAACTTCGAATGGAATGTAATGATTTTGTGGAGACGTATTCTAAAGAATTGGTTAATATGCTGATGAAAGATTTTACACCACAGGAAATTTGTGTTTACTTGAAGCTCTGTGTAGACAAGGAAATAACTATAAATAATTTTGGATTTTCTGAAGGTACTAATGCAGAGCAACCATCGAACGAAATATATGAAAAAATTATCAATGGTATAATGGTTGAAAAAACCATAAACATTCCATTAAATAGCACACCGCAATGTTTATTATGTCAAGAAATTGTGAAAGATGTAGAGAAAAATGTTATTGATAAGAATTCAACATATGAAATTAAAAAAGCATTAAAAGAAGCCTGTACGAAAATCCCCAAAAAAGCTCGTTCCAAATGCGAAGAGTATGTTGAAAAACATGGAAATCAAATAGCAGAACTAATAATGAAAGAATTGTCTCCTAAAGAAATTTGTCGTGATGTACAATTATGTTCCCAATTAAGAGATATCAATTCAAAAGATTGTAAGTAACTATGCACTTTCATTAAAATAAATTCCGTTTATTAACGACTTATTTTTAAGTAGGGAAATCTGATGCCACCGTAAGGGTAAAAGTTTTCTCTGATTCTCCTTATTCAACGAAAGATAAACAAAGTTCGCAAACTTGCATTATATGTGAAATTTTAGTGGCAAGAATAGATAAGAATTTAAAGAAACCAACCACTCAAGAAGAGGTAAAAAAGTATCTGAATAATGTTTGTAACGTATTGCCCATAAACAAAAAGGAGTGCTTAGAGTTCGTCAACAATTATTTGACTCTTTTAATGCAAGCGTTGGAAAGTATTCCTCCAAAGAAAATTTGTAAGGAAATCAAAGTTTGCCCAGTCACAGAAGCTACAGGTAAAATATTTAAGTAAACATACATAAGAAGCGTTTTAAAAATTTTCACCAACAATGTCTTTGAACTAATAAGATATTTTTTATAGAAGAAATTATGGAATGTGCTCTTTGTGAAGGCGCAATAGGATCTTTCACTAGTTTGGTCAAAATTGAAAAGCAAGATAATAAAGATTTGATGATTGTGTTGAAAAAATCCTGTCAACATCTACCTGCACGATTTTATGAAAATGTAAGAATACACTTTTTTGAAAAACTACAGATAATCATAATAATGTCCAAATAATTTTAGTGTCAAAAATTGTTAAAAGTCTATGGAATTAGCATTATAGAGCAATTAAGACAAAATCCAGAGTCTCACAATATTTGTATTGAAATTGGTAAGTGCTATAGATACCAGACAGCGGGATTTGTGAACATGAATAGCTTTTCAGGTAAGAGATATCGCATAATTTCTGATTTTTTTTATTAATTGAATTTACTGGACAAGGTTTAGAAAAAGAAACTCTTGTTGGAGAACATGAATGTACGTGGGGTCCATCTCATTGGTGCAAAGATGAGCGAACTGCAAAGAAATGTAATTCTTTTGATTTTTGTAAACGTAATCAAATAGGTTTTGGAAAAGCCTGAGATGAGAAAGAGATTAACGGTGTATATGATTTGAAATATTAAATTGATGAATAAATCTTTATTTTAAAATTAGGTAGTAGCTTAAAATTATTTCATATGCCAATCATTCAATTCATCCATAAAAATATGTAAGTTCTTCTATTGTTTTGTGAAAAACTGTTGAAATTGCTTAATTTCTTGATGTGATTTTCACACGAAGTCCGTGCTTTGGTCGAAGAATCTGTTCGCATAATATGGTCAAATCTTCTCGTCGGTCACAAGTTTCCACAATATATTTGCGAAAAATTGATGATAGTATTATTTTTTCCTCTAAAATTGCAAATTTCTGACCAATGCAATTTCGTGGCCCTGCTGAAAAAGGTATATATGAATAAGGGTGTCTCCCTTTAGTATTTTCTGGAGTGAATCTTTCAGGATCAAATGCTTCGGGATTTTTATATACTTGAGGATCACGATGTAGCATATACGTGCAAATTAATGCTGTTGAGCCCCGTGGAATCATGTATTCACCAATTTGAACATCTTCATTAAGGTGACGTGCCATCATTGGAACACTGGGAAACAGTCGAAGTGCTTCTTTGATACAACATTCTAAATATTTCATATCATTTAGTTCTTTCATTGTTGCGGGCCGATCAGTATCGTCACCAAAAATTGTATACAGTTCTTCGTATACCCTATCTTGAATGTTCTTATTTGATCCTACTAGAAAAACGGTCCAAGATATAGCTGCCGATGTTGTATCATGACCCTAGCAAAACAAAAAAAAAACTAAATTCTTCAAAAAATATTATTAATATTATTTAAATATTACTTCAAACATGAAAGTATCAACTTCCTCTCGAATATCTTCATTGGAGAGCACTGTTCCATCTTTTGAAGCTTCAATCAGCAAATCTAAGAAAGCTAACCGTTTTTTTTCACCAATTTCTTCTTCCATAGTGCATTGTTTATTTATTGTAAGTATATTATTGTTATTTTCGTTTATGTTATTATTATTGTTGTTGTTCTTTTTTCTCAAAATCTCTTCTTTTCGTTCCTTAATGACTTTATTTGATACACCATGTAAAATTTCAATGCAGCGCTTATGACGGTTGTATTCGGTTGTTAATTTAAACAGATATTCTGGCTGCAACCATATTTTAGATTGGCGATTCAATACAATTGATCCAATTCTTTAAATATATATTTTTAAAATATATGTACGTATTTCCAAATTTAGGTATTTTACTTACTGATACACGGCTTTAACATAGTCGGAGTCAGAACATTCTTGAGCATTTACTCTTATTCCCATCGCAGTTTCTGTAAAAAAAATATTTTAATTAACGTACAACAAAAGCAATTCTCTATATAAAATATATTTTACCACATATTATGTCTAAGGTACATAATGTTACGTATGGAAACAAATTAAAGCCTGGGTTGTCAACTTCTTTTTGTAATTTTTTGACCATCACAGAAGCTTGTTCATGAAATATTTCAATAAAATCATCCAATATTTTAAAATGAAAAGAGGGAGTTAAGATCTTTCTTCTTGAATGCCACTTTTTTCCAGAAGAGGTTAATAAACCAGTACCAAGCCATGAATGCAGGTAATCGTATTCCGGACTTTTATCAATGTGTTTATTACTGCTAAGAATGGGCTTAAAAAAATTAAAACTTTATATATTTCTAATGGAAAACATTTTATAGAGTTTCGAATACTAAGTTTTCGAATACGAAGAAAGAAATTTCTAAATGTGAGATAAACAAAAATATAATAATCTAATATAATAACATACTTCTGCTGCTGATGCTTTATCAATAAAAACCATTGGCCGAAGACCGTTCCATGCTCTTGTAAGTCCACGTCGCCCCCAACACTTAGTCAATACAATAAATCTATTCAGTATATCTAAAGTTTTATAAAAATACATAAATGAAATCAAAAGTAGTTAAACAATTTTTATATTATTTATTATACAATATATTTAGGTATTAATAATTTTATTTTTGACGAGAGTAATATAACGGTAGTGTTAAGTGGTATGATATTTTAATGACCTTGACAAGATACAAATGAATGTCAAAGCACTTGTAGTTGAGCTTTTTTCATAAGGCACTAAAAATCAGTGCATGAAGGATGAATTAATTAGTGTAATATTAATTGAATAAATTGTATGTTTTACTTTTTTACATCAAAGAAATAATAAGTTAAATAACAATAAATTAGTTACATTTTGGTCTTAAAGTTTTTAATTTTATTTAATAGGTTTAATAAATAATTTAAAATTCTATTAAAAAAAATTATTTTAAACTATACCTAAGCAAAATGTCCTTTAAAAAATTGTAACTTTGTACTATTGTAAATGGTAATTGTAAAAAAGTTCTTAAAAAGGAAAAACTTATATTTTCTCATAAATGAATAAAATGTTTCTCACCGTCATGATCCACATTTACTTCGATAGTATTTCCTATCAAAGGCAATGCTGCTGGCCCAGGAAGTTTATCGACAAATTTTACTAACCGCGCTCTTTTTTTATTGTAAAGTATCACAAAGTAAGTTATTAATCCCAGTAAGAGAAGGGTTATTGGAGAAAAATATGAAAACAAGTTCATAGAGCTGCGATATACAATGCTTTTTGTTAAAATTGTTTCCATTTTCATGACTTTATTGAATTTGCTTTGTTTTAAACTTAGTTAATAATCATTACTTGTAGTGCGATTGATTTTTAATAGACATTAATCAATATAATTTAATAATTTTTAATTAATCTTTTGTCAGTTACTTTTATTTATTTTTAAATTTTTATTTTTTATAATTCTTTACTTATTTATTACTTCAGCTCGAACACATAAGCACGAAAAATCAAAAGCTAGAATAAAATACTGTGAATTATTATTGTACGCATTAAAAGACGTTCAACGATCAACTAAATTTTGGTTCGGTTTTGCAATGTATTAAATTTAGTTAAAACTTACCTTGCCATACCACAATGTAGTTGTATTCAAACAAAAAAAAAAATACTTATACACGTCCGTCACACATCGGCTACAAAGCAAATTTACGATAAAAGTATAAATAAAATAACAGAAAAAAAGACAAAGTTAAGCATGTTTTTTTTTTAATTTTTATTACACCTAACTTGCATTTTAACACATTGATGTACGATCACTTAGAAAAATCACTTTTCTCTTAATGTTGAATCTTTGTTCATTGAAAATACATTGCAAAGACGATGAAAACTGAAGGCTTAATATTACAATATATTTTCAGGTTTCTTTTGCTGACATTGTACTTGATATTGAAAAATGTTAATATCAGCTGTATTCAAAATAAAAAAAAACGTTTTTAAGGGTTGGAACAATAATATTGAATATGGTCGTGTTATCAAAATTAGGTACTATTTAATAATATTATAAAAAAAATTAATAACATTAGTTTCTTCGATTGTTTTTCAGATTTTCATGAATAATATTATTTATCTATATGTGGTCAATGATCGGGTTGAAAATGAAATAAATATTTTTAAATTTTAATCCATGAACTTTTCAAGGTCGAGCAGTTTAATCAACAGGTTCATATATACATGCAGTTTGTGTACCTTGAATATGTACATATATGTATATATATATATATATATATATATATAATTGTTGACATTAACATATATATAGTTAACAACTTGAAATAGGTATTAACATATTTGTTCAATAAGTTTCGGAACCACTTTTTTAAGATAGGCAGTACGGTAAGTATTTGTGAATGTCAATGTCATTTTTATATGTGAAACATATAATGATTATGTTAGGTATTCAGTGGAGGATTTCAAGTTTATCTCCACCTCAACCCATTTGATTTTATTTATTTATTTTTTATTAAAAACTTTCTTATCATTTCTAGTTTTCCAATAAACAATTACAAAAAGAGTGAGTCACCCACAGTGGCTAATGAAGACTTTCAAGTGGATTTATGGCTATTACAGATTTGAAAGCGGATTTTAACAGAAGTTTTGTTGATTTTGTTGCAATAATTTACATAATATTTTGTTGTAGAAACTTTTATTTACATATTTATATATTAGGTATCCTATTCTAAAAAAGAAATTAATTAGCATTTATTAGTTTATTATGTTTTTTTAAAGTTTATTATTTTTGGATGGACCTCTTGATAAAAAAAGGAAATTTGGATTTTTTTTAAATTTTGTTTTTGTAATTTTAAAATCCGGGATTTTGATCTGTTTTAGAATCGATTTGCTTTATGTTCATTATTACATATATGATTTCATAGATATGTTTATTTATTTCAATATTTTTCAATCAAATAGAATTGCAATTGTCGTTTAAGAATAAAAATTTGACACACATGTTTTATCTTATTTTTACTTAAATAATAAATTTAATCACAAATGATACGTCAAAAGTGATAAAACTGTAATTTGTTACAGTTTTCCACTTTTTTTCATGTTTTGAACAACAAACATAATATTTTAATATAATAATGATCAAATATCAAAAGAAATAATCAGATTACACACGATATTGATTAAACTCTCAAATTTTGATGTGATGTATTTTGCATACCCTTATTTTTCTCATAAAGGAATGCTACTTGTATGTGCTTTGTATTCAGGTGAAACACATGTTTTATTTCTTTCAATTTTGTCTTTAGATTTCTCTTTCAAGAATTAAGACAATTATTATAATAAATGTAACGCAATTCAATCAGTTAATTATTGAAAAATACAAGGAAAAAAATTAACAACATTCATTTATAAAATTCGTCGGATGTTGGTCAAATTACAATTTCTTTAATTTTTTTTAGATTAATCTTGTAGTTTTATTTCTTATCCCCCTATGACTATTTTTATCTGTAGTAACAATACATAGGGTAGGTATTTCTAACCCCTAAATAAAACACTAGTCATGATTGCCTTTTTTTGTTTATTATTTTGACGACAAAAATTTATGATTTGTAAAATATGATAGTTTTATTGATATTTGCAGAGAGCATATGTGGTTAATTTTTTTTAGTGACAAAAAGATAAACAAAAAAACAGAACATATTTATTTACTTATGCTAGAAATAAATCATTAATAAATAATAATGAAATATAATAAAAATCAATACACCCTTGTTTTGTTCATTGATTTATTTTGATAAAACACCATTTATGAAGAACACCTTAAATTCAATAAATATCTAAATGTTTCATAAAAAGGCCGAAACAACTTTCGAAAGTTTTTTGAACTTCATAAACATCCAAAATATAAGAAAGTTATCGAACAGAATGCCGGTAGTACAAAAAATACCACTTTCAATAGAATTTTTCTTGAATTTTGTATTTTTAGTTGATTAATTTTAAAATTTAGAGGGTAAAAAATCGTTATTAAACCTTTTCGATTCAGAATTTAAAATTAATTTTGATAGTTTTTATTCAAAATTTTTTGTATTTTTGTTTGTATTCCTCAAATTAAAGAATGGATATAAAACATATTCAACAATTATAAAACTTAAATTTCTTTATTTTTTTTTTTGCTAAAAATGTTCTCCATCCTTTTAAAATATCCAATAAAATATAATAAATAAAGAAAACCAAAAAATATATCACTCTTTAAAGTAGTACATATTTTGTAGCATATGTTTGATATATTGATATAATACTTTGTTTCTACCGCACAAAAAGGGCCCAATTTATGAAACGCCTGCCTAATTGAAAAATTGACAAAATCAAAGACGGTAAGGTGCTAAACGACGGTAAACTTTCCAAACAATTCGAACTCAGGCATAGAACTTCACGGCTTGAACAAACAAATCTGAGCTCAGGCCTCAAAGTTGGGAAAAATGGCGAAAAAATTACATTTTATGGACAAAAAAGTATCCTCAAGATACCTACTTTTTATTTGTTTTTACTAGGAAATGAAAAAATATATATTTTTATAATCGTCTGAAAGGTTAAATAAAGATTAAATCCATATAATTGAATAAAATATCTTTGATATTTATATTAAGTAAAATATATAGGTATACAAAATTTGATGAGATTTTTTTAAGCATGAAGAAAATAAATATAATGAATAGTAAAAATGATGTTCATTTGAATTGGTATCACATTACATGCTTAATAAACATTTAATGAGCACACGCAATAATTTTATATGGATGATTAAATGGCTGATTATCTGAAACGCATGTCTTCAAATATGTACCTAGTTTTCTAAAACGCGTTCATAAATATATATTTTTTTTTTAAATTAAGTGTAGCGGTTACGAGAATCAAAAAATATCTAAATGCTTGGTGGTGGAAAAATAATTTTTGCACGAGTCATGTTCACACATTCCAAAATATCGACACGTGTTCTTGTATTTAAAGAAAAACTAGTTTTAACGTACCGTCATTATTTATTTACTTTTTGTCATTTTATAGAAAAATTCATGAGTTGTTACAAAATTATTGCATTCAATACTCTCATTGTAAATTCTTTTTATGCTGTTTTGTATTTACTACATTAAAAATAATATTAGTAGGTTGGTCACGTGTCACATTGGCTGCTCAATTTTTTACTTTATATTTTGGCAGTTTAGTCACTCCTTTTGTGTGTATCAAACGAAAAATAATAAAATCACTACGGGGAACAACATACAACTCGGTTTTTGGTCTATGTTATTTCTATTGTTTTCAAAGTTTTATAATGGGGTTGTGTTTTGCATTCATTCAATAAATAAAATAAAGGGAGGAAGGAAATTATTTGTGTGATAGGCTACCGGTTGTTTTTCACGAATTAATGTGTTTTGCTTACTAAATTTGATCACGTGTTGTTGTTGATTTTATATTTAAATCGTATATGTTATTTTTACTTATCTGATTTACTTGTTTGATTTGCTTTTAAGTTTTTTTTTAAACACATACATTTCTTAAGCTTATTATTAACTATTAATATACATCTAAATAAATCATTTTTTCTTCAAATTTCTTAACAATTAATTTTTTCAATTTTTAATACTATTATACTACCTCTATTCCGTAATTATATGACACTATGTTTTACTATGGGGTTTTTATCTTTGGGTTTTACTATGTTTCTCTAAGGAGAAAAGTAAATTAATTAAATGAAGGGTTGAACGGATAAATCGTACAATTGCAGTTTTATAAACCTTTTTTAACTAAATTATTTTAAAAAGGACTAAGTATGCGTAAAGACGATTTTTTGCAGATTCATAGAAAAATTTAATATGCCAAATTGCACGTATTTGAAAAGCCATATTTCTAAATTTTTCTAAATTACTAAATTGTAAAATTATTAGCAAAACACAAACATTCTGAAGCCAAGAGGTTCTAGATCATAAATTGGGTTAATAGCTTTCGATTTATTCTGAACAAAAATGTATGTTTCCTGAGCCTCTTTTGCCCAAATTATCACCTTCAATTTACCCAAGTCCGCTAAATACTATGAATATAATGAATAAGGATCCCAATTAACCGGAAAATTTTACTATTCGGTTGTCGGTTAGTAAACTTTCAAATAACCGTATATCTGGTTCGGTTATTTGATAAACGTTTTCACTAGTTTTCGCAACCAAAATGGTTAAATTTAGACAAATTAATACTTTTTTTTGCCTTATTGAATGTTCTTTGAATAAAGAAAGTATAAAATACGAGATTGCAAAAATCAATTATTTAAAATTTTGATATTTAAAATTAGAGTTCAGATACTTTCATTTTTAGTATTCAAATTAAAAAATTAATAGGCATTTGACTTTTTAATAAAAAAGTTTAAAAAAATATTATGGATAAGCAAATTTTATAATGCATCATCCAAACTTTGGAACAATATAACTTTAAATATGACCATAATATTGTAATAAATAGTATTCACATTACCCAATTTCATCAATCCACTGAAAAAACTACGGCATAAGATTTTTTCATGGTTTTCTGTTAGTTAGGCCTAACGTAATTTAAAAAACCTAAATTTAAATCTGGAATGAGCTACAGTATTTTAAGCAATAGTTTGATTGAGTATGCAAACCCACTGTAAACTGTCTAAAATCGCAAAAGCTCGTTTCAGAACTTCCAGAAGGTTTTTTTTATTAGCTTAGGCCTAATTAAGACCAAATCATTAAATATCTCATGATATTTATTTATTTTTAGGTGATGTGTATTGAACAATATTATTGTTAAAAATCTGAGCCTGTAACAGATTTTATTAAAGAACAATTCCAAAATTTGATTAAAGTCCGATGACCCATTTTAAAAGTCGAAAATCCAATGGGGCAAAATAAAAAAAAAAGTTAAAAATTTAACCAAAAATGACTGTTGTTTGGTGTATTTTCATAATTTTTCAAGAAAATTTCCAAAAAATTTTTGAATTTTCAATTTATTCTAATTTATGTTTTGGAAATCATATTTTATCACAAATTTTCTTCTCTAAAAATATTTTGCATAAAATTTATTAAATTTTTATTTCAAATTTTTTCGACAGTTAGTTTTTATGAAATTTTCTTTAATTTTTAATATGAAATTTTCTGAAATCTATTTTATATAAGCAAATTTCAAAGTAAATAGTAAAAAAATATCAAAAATATTATTTAACGCTCAAAAATTGATAAAATTTTGTCATTTGGTATGAAAAAAGTATTTCAAAAAAAAAAAAAAAAAAAAAAATGAAAAAATCATCAGAAATTGACGAAATCTCGGTCTTTCAACTGAGTCAATTATTTGCAAAATAACCGGTTTCGGTTAGTTTCAAATATTCGGTTATATCTGGTTACCGAGTACACTCGCTTTTGGGAGCCTTATTAAAGACGCATTCATATAAAATAAAAATAAAAACAGTTTTAAAAAAAAATTAATCTTCTGAAATCAATTTGAAATATGTTTACAAGTGTAAAAAAAAACTTGAAATAACAAAAATATTGATTAACATTAAGAAATTGTTTAAAAACTGTTAAACTGGAGCGCATTCACATTTAAGATTATTTTTTCATACAAGTTGTTTATATTTTTCAACATGAATTTGTTTTCGTTGTATTTACGTCTTTTCTTTCATATTTTAACATTTCACATTGAAGCGATTGCATTTTATGAAAATCTATTCAATTTTGAAATATTACTGGGAATTTGGTTTTTGGATTTTTTTGGAGGGAATGCACAATTTCATTTTTTGTTTGAAGAAGCGCCACTTTCTACGCTATTTTAGGTTTTTATAGAAAATCAACTTTCCATTTTAGGATCATTTTATTTACTTTCAAATAAAATTGGTCCGGAATATCCATTTCCTAGTTGTGAAAAAGGTGAAAAAACACAATTCTGATATATCTACATATACGATGATATGATGTATTTGATAATTAAAATTGTGTAGTATTAAAAATATTGAGATTTAAAAATATGTATAATAAATTAATAAACTTAGGTAGTTTATTTATTTAGGGTAGTTTATATTATTTGACAAATTCTCATACACATTTTTTAAATGGAAAATCACAACCGACGGATAATTTTTAAACATAAATAAAATTATTGAAAAAAAAACAAAATAAAAATGCTATTAAAAATAACAATTATAAGCTTTTAACAAATTTTATGATAATTAATATGAGTGTTTGTGATAGTTTTCGTAATAAATAATTTTGTATATAAGTTATTTTTCTTTATTTTAATTTTTTTATGTTATGTTAAGTTTGTATTTACAACACTTCCAATACTTATTACTGTACTTAAAATTTAAACCAGAAAATTCAAATAAAGCATTTTTCCGAATTTATTTTATTTTGTGTGTAAAAATCTGAAAATCCAAATATTGTTAACTCAATGAAACAGAAAATTATCTGAATCTGAAACACTTCTTTGGTTTGAAGGGAAATTATGTACGGCAACGTTCGTTCTGACTCTGAAATATAGAAGTAAATAATCGCCATATTACTTTGTATAAAGCTTCAAGGGAGAGACAAACTAGGAACGCCTATTTTCAAACAAAGAGAGAAAAAAGGGGATGGTTATAATTTGAAATGTTGTCTTATTCGATCTCTTTACTTCTTTAAATAAAATGTTTAATTATTTTTTATCACACTTCAAAAATCATTAAGTGGAAGATAAAAAAAATTATGCTATATTTCTCGTTCAAGTTGTTAAAAAAAAGATTCAAATAAAATATATAAAATAAACATGTTATATAAAATATAAAAAGTAATTTTGTTGTATTTTCATTAAGCAAGAAAGTTACTATGTTTGACATCGGCAAAGTAATCGAAGAATGTCGGTATGCAATTTGCACGAATGAGACAACAAAACAAACATAAAGTGAGTATGCGCCGGAAAATATTTCTTACATGACAAATAGGAGGTGGACTTAAAATAAGTTATGAAGTCTACCAGAGTGAAAGTGGGTGCTATTGGTGCCTATCGTATGTATGTGTTAAGCCTGAAAGTTGATTTTTTTTGTCTTCTTTATCGGCTTTATGCTAAGTACTTGAGAAAAATTATGTGTTTTTTTACTACTTTCTGTAGAACGTATTCAGTATATATTTCTTAAGGGTTCAAAAGTGGGCTTGCAAATTGATTTTTTATCGACATTTACGGTGCAATATTTGAGATTTAGGTGTGTGGAAAAATTATCTTGACTTTTCTAATACTTTTAATTTAAACATTCAGTTTCTAATGACAATTATCAAGTTTTTTATTTAAAATAATATTGCTGTTTTATGATTTTAATTAAATTTAAAACACATCAACAGTACCAAATTAAAACGAAAATTAAAGTCAATCTTGATAAATGTTGATTTTTTTCTGTATTTCGATATAAATTAAATATAGATTATGAATTTAAGAAAAATTATATTATGATTATATGTATTTACTTTTTCATTGTCATTTGATCAGAAATAAAAACTTATAAAATGATATCAGAGATTTGAATACTTAACCATAGATACATTATGTTTATATAACTCATGCGTATTCAAGTGTTGTTTGGAAAATTATATGTAGATATATGTATATATTTATTTATATAAATATACCTGCGTATATGTGTGTATACACATCTCTATATGAGAGAGCGAAAATAGAACATTTCTGTAGTTGTGTGAGATACTCGTATGTTCGTACAACGATAATAGAATAGTACAAATACTGTATGACAAAAATGAAGAAGGGCTATGTGGAAAATCTTTGTTAAAACTAAACAGATGATATATAGAGCCCCGAGGTTTAAATTGTATTTGATAGTCGTCCAATAAAGTATAATATTTTTTCTGTATCTTATTATGATAAACATATAAAAATATTAAAAGTACTAAAGAAAAAAAAATATTATTCATTAAAAAAGTGATAATTTTTTATAAGTGACATTTCAAAATCTGTTTGATTATTTTATCCAATATCATATGGAAATTTCCTTGAATTTTACTGAATTAAAAAAAAATCATAGATAAGAATGCTAAAAAAAAATAATATCGTAAGGAGTTCAGTTTAGTATTTGAGTTTGAGTGTTCTTACAAAGTCAATGAACTAACTGATATAAATTCAAGTTTAATTTGGAGAGGATCGGTGAGTACATATTAAGTTGAACAATAATTTTTATTTAAAAAATAAAAATATCATTTATATTTATTCATACAACATATCATTAAAATTAAAAAGCAGTTAGTTAAAGAGAAAAAGAATAAGCTTTACTCTTAATATCCGTCGGGCCAGTTTATTTTTAAGAGTTTCAAATGAAATAAAAATAACATGTAATTGGTTCCAGTAATTTTTGAGCCTTTTCAATGTGCTTCTTTAAATGTGCTAGTTTATATGCAAAATAAAAAAATTAAAAAAGGTGTACTAATATTTTAGTAACATGCAAATATAAAAAACTAGCATGAACTTTCTTCTGTATGGTGACAATAATAAACTCATAAAACAATATAAGTGCTCTCTAATCTTATCATCAAGTTAATATTAAAATGTTGTTTAATTAATAATGAGTTTTGAATTTTATTATCTTATGATAATATCATCAAACACAAAAAACAAGTATCATGTGAATAATGATATAAGTATTAAAACATAACATGCTGAATGCTTCATTACATCATTAATGGATATATAACTACTTTTGATTCCGACGGCTCATCGAACTGCGTTGATGAAAGTCCTTTCTCATAGAAACTGGAAAGCTGTTATTTTTATTTAGAATACAACACATTGATCATATTAAGTATTAAATATACCTATATAATAAAAATTACAGTAAGAAGTTATTGAATATGAATGTATTTTTTATAAGATTTTGATATTTTCTGTTTTCCATTTTTAAAGTGTAGTTATAATACATAGTATACTCATAGAAGTTTGTAATACATAATAATTCTTTCGGTCGTCTGTTTGTAATGAAATTCATTTAACTTATGAGCCTCTTAAGACTGGATTTAACTAAATAAATTGTTATTGCTGCTCTTTTCTGAATGGAGACTGAAATCGAATAAAAAGTTTATTGTACACGCCTCACATATCAGGGTTCGAAATCACTTCTAATTTTACGTTTTTATTTTAATTTTTTGGCAAGTATTTAGTCCTTAAAACCTTGTTAACATCTTAACAAACCCTAACAATCAGATAATATGAAAATTTCATAATTTAAAAATATCTTCAATTTACTACATGATACCATAATAGAATAATGTGATACTAAAGCTTTTTTCAAACTTTACTTTTTAAGAATAATAATGTGAGACTTGAGATATATGTTTACTGTGAGTACAATAAAAATTCTTTGTTTTTCATTTTGTTTTTTTTTTTAAAGTGAAACGTAAAAATATTAAAGTACTTTTTATTTAATATTTCTTAAATATTATATACAACAAATACTATATACTATAAAAATATTATATACATGTTATTTAATACAAAAAATTCAAATTTCGTTTTTCAATACAAAAATTCTTAAAAATCGAAAAAATTTTAAAAAATATCTTGAAAAAATATGGAAAAAGGCCAAAAAATCGGTCAATTTTGATGAAATTTTCAACTTTTTTTTTATTTTGCCCCATTGGATTTTCGGCTTTTGAAATGGGGCACGGGACAAAAACAGAAAAAAAATTGGAGCGGCCTTATATGCTCTTTTTAACTTTGAATTTAAATTTCGATTTCTATTGTTGTATCATTTTCAAAACTATCTTAAGAACATTAGTATTTGAAAACCAAATTATAGAAATAAAATAAAATTTTATTTATAAATTTCTAATAATACTTAATTGAAATGTCAAATTAATTTAAAAAAGTACTTTTTGAAAAAAAAAAAAAAAGATTTTTTTCTATGGTTTCGGTCTTACCTTTGTGGCTTATTATTATTATTATATATTTTTATTTGTGACTTCTAAAGAGCAAAGCTCGTCCTGAAGTTATCTTTATCTCTTTCAAAAATACAATTTTAATATTATATAAAATATCATTTTATAGCAAAAATTTTAACTCAAACCTAAGTGACTTACATCATCGCAAGATGGAACGAAAACTTTCATAAAATATCAAAAATTGTCGGTTACCCCGCAATTTTTCGAATTTTTCCAGCATTTGGTTTCAAAACTACAGTTTCATGCCAAATTTTAAGCCACTAGCATAAAAATTTTTATAGAAAAGGACTTTCGGGATAATAATATTGATAATATGTATTTGTTTTTTTTTTAAACTCGTTTTAGTATTTCATGAAAAAACAAACAAGGAATTAAGACATCGTGCCATAAATTTCATTCAAAACGATTTACCTTCGATCATACAAGGATATATTTCCACCTGGTGGAACAGGGGGACAGTCAAATCAACAACTGTCCTCTATATATCCGTCAAACATGGAACGAGGTAGTGGCTCAAACACACTTGATAGCATGACGGACTCAACAGGTTTATGTTTACAAGATTTGGTGGCCACAAACAGTCAACCAACAAACAACAATACAAGTGATCATATACATAATCATGTACTGCATGATTCTGTTTCACCTGTTAATGTATCACCAGCAATAGCTAGTTTAATGTCATCTAGTACAATCGCTTCTGGACTAGGTCATTTACATCACGGTGAAATAATTGGTGATTCAGCATTGGGACAGACAACACATCACCATAGCTTAAATACTCATCAGACATCTATATTACATGAACCTCTAGAAAAATTAAAATGTAAGTTCAAAAAATTATAAATTTTTAAATATATATATTATTTTATCGACTTTAAAACTTATTTTGATTATATGCTGGATATGTCGTCGATCTATTAGTATACATGTGTACTTTTAAATTAGATTTGATAAAAGCTTTTTTAGAAAATTTAAAAAATTCCTTGAAAAATTATGAAAATAGACCAAAAAACGGTCATTTTTGATGAAATTTTTAACTTTTTTTTTTATTTTGCCCCATTGGATTTTCGGATTTTGAAATGGGGCATGAGACAAAAAGTTCAAAAAAAATTTGGAGCGGCCTAACTATATATTTTTAGTTTCCACGAATTGTCACCAACTGATTCATTTAATTGCTCGTTCTTTAAAATCCCATAGGCTAGTCAGTTATCCTCTAATATTTAGGAGATTAATGTGGTCTCTAAGAATGTGGAGCGTCGGTCTTGGAAAAAGTTCGAGACCCTGTTTCTCAGGAAATTTACAAAAATCATAAAGAAATTTAAATATTTAAGAGAAAAAAGGGATATTTTATAATTTAAAAATTACTTAAAAAATTGACTTAAATTATGATTTTTTAAAAATTATTTTGGAAGATGCGGGAAAATAAAATTTCACCTTAATACTTCACAATATTTCTATAATGATATATAACTTATTAAGTTTTTGGAAATCGGTCTAAATTTTTATATTCAGTCTTAAAAAATCTTCGATTTTATTATACCAAAAAAATAATTTTTAACATCACAAAGTTATAAAATATACAACAAATATTTTTTTAAAATGTACTAAAAATATATATTTTATTAATGGAAACTTCTTAAAAAATATTTGGAAAAAAATTTTACTATATTTAATAGTATTTAAAAGCTTCACTTGAAAATATATTCCATTTGAAATTATCATTATAGAAATTTTGCATTTTACATCGCTGAACCTTGTGAAATCACGTGAAATCACAAGGTTCAGCAGTGTGAACTTATATGCCTGGGAAGTAGAATTTTTCAAAACAGTATATTTTTTGGTAATCCTTTTCATCAGCTTTCAGAATATACAATCAGTTTTCTCCAACCTCGTCTAGTTTTTACGCTACAGCCATTTAAAGTTTGTGATCTTGTGAAAACTTCACAAAATCACAATTTCACAGATCACAAATTTAAGTTCACAAGATCACAAAAATTTTGTGAAATGCACCAAAAATGTTCAAAAATTTTGTAAAAATGGTCAGATAACATCGAAAAAAAATTTCCACACATTTTTTAAAAAAATTTTATTCTAAAATACATTGTTTTTCAGTCGATATTTGGTTTTTAAATCACAAATTTAAGTTCACAAGATCACAAAAATTTTGTGAAATGCACCAAAAATGTTCAAAAATTTTGTAAAAATGATCAGATAACATCGAAAAAAAATTTCCACACATTTTTTAAAAAAGTTTTTATTCTAAAATATATTGTTTTTCAGTCGATATTTGGTTTTTAAATCACAAATTTAAGTTCACAAGATCACAAAAATTTTGTTAAATGCATCAAAAAAGCTAAAAAAAATTTAAATATGATCAGAAAATTTGTAAAATTTTTTTTCCAAATATTTTTTTAAGAAGTTTCCATTAATAAAATATATATTTTTAGTACATTTTAAAAAAATTTTTGTTGTACATTTTATAACTTTGTGATGTTAAAAATTATTTTTTTGATATAATAAAATCGAAGATTTTTTAAGACTGAATATTAAAATTTGGACCAATTTCCAAGAACTTTATAAATTATATATTATTATAGAAATATTGTGAAGTATTGACGTGAAATTTTATTTTCCCGCATCTTCTTGGGGTAAAAAAATTTTGGGAAGTGAGTTTGGTTCCCGAGAAAAAAATACATTTTTTTCACGTCTGTTTAACGCCGAATAATTAAGGTAACCTAAATATTTTTCTTAAAAATCTTAAGAAATATGAAACATTATAGGAACTTTAAACCCTTTATACAATAACAATTTTCGTCAAATAAGTGAAATAAATACTCATTTTATTATTAAAAAAAAGTTTATGCTTACTTTCTAACTAGATGTTCAATTTTATATCTAATTTTTATTTATTAGATAAGATAATATTTGATATTGTATTTACCGTATAATCACTCAAATTAAAACTGTTAAACGTATACTTTCAAAAGCACTTGAAATCGTTATAAAATTTAGAATTTCGGCTACACAGTTGAAATGATTGAACGCACAGTTTATAACTTTTTGAACGGCAATTTGTCATTTGATATTATATTTTCTTTTACTTTCCCGTTTTTTTCATGAAAGCATCAATTTTATGGTCAACCACACCTCCTTTTAATGATTTCCATTACAAACATATAATTTGTCATGAATTACGATTTACAGACTTCGTACAAATTAAAACACATGTTGTCTATTAATGATAAATAATATAGATAAAATGATATCACAGTAATATATGCATCCTCCTTAGTGTAGTATTAATCCGAGAAATAACTGTGAGTTTTGACAAAACAAATATACAATTTTAAAATTTATTCTTTGTCATGACAGAAAAAAGGGGATAAAAATTTGGTCTTTTGGAACCATACAATATACAATATAACACTTTATTATCCTACATAAACATCTGGCTTAATAGTAAACTAAATCACGAAAAAAATGTCTTTTTATTTGGCAAAAATGATTTTAGATAGACACTTTATCAAATTATACAATTGATAAAAGGCAAGTGCAAGTACAAAAAAATGTCTCACCTCACTTTTTCCAAAAATCCAAGGAGGAAATAATGACAACGGTTATTTAAGTATTCAAAACATATACAAAACGATTAAAAATCAGAAAATCTATTGAAAAATGAAAAATTCTTAGTCTGGATTTTTGAATTTACTTATGAGAATCCAAATCTGGTTGTCTTATTTTTGTTCAAGCATTTCTTTTTACCAATATAATTTAACACGACGTCCTTGCCCACTCCAACATCACTTTGGGCACATCGCTTTTTGCGTGCGCCCACATCGGGTACGACGACGCCGCCAGACGACTTTCCCTGATTAATACCGCATTTTTCTTCAAAATGCGGTAAAACTTGATATTGAAAATTTTGTTTTCACCTCATTTTTTAAATTTTTGAAAGATACAAAATTCGCTAAAAACACAAATATATCACATTTTGAGACTTTCTGACCAAATAGTTTGTTGTTATCTACCTACTCGAGACGAAAAACAATTCTAGTAAGAAGAAAATTAAAAAAAAAAACCTCCAAATTTCGACTTTTTTTTTCGCTTCGTCTTTTAGGGTAAAATTAGCCTTTTATTTAGCCTATTAACCCTTAAATTAGCAAAGCAAATTCGAATTGCAGTATATGTTTGTTTGTATTTCTTCAAAAAAATTATTTGAGACCCCACAATAAAAGTTTTTTTTATATATATCTCGGCGGACTAGCCATGGCTGGGTCAATTTTGAGACAAACATTTCATATTTTTTCATTTATAAATTTTTTATAAAAAAAACTGATGTTTTTTAAATGCAATTGAATCTTTTATCACTTTTAAAGCACTTATTTTGTGCTTCATTTAGGCTATTTAATTTAATTATTTCACTTTATGTCGCATAAAGGTTTTTGAATAAATATTATTTTATTTTTATATGCTACTTTTTTGATGTTAAATATTGATTTTTCACATGAAATTAATTTTTGTTTAAGTCAAAATTGTTATAAAATTTGACGAAAAAAAATTGAAGAAAAAATTTTAATTTTGGGAAAATAAGTTCATGTTCAATTTTTAATGTATATATGGGCTTGTTTTTTGGTAACATACGTTACCAAAATCGCACTTTTTTATATATTTCTCTTAAATGTCTTTCAAATCTGAGAAAAAAATCACTCGCATTATAAACCTTGAAGACTTTAGCATCCGTTTGTGGCAGAAATTTTTTCGAAAGTCAAGCGCAAGTGGGAGTAAAACGCGGTTGTTTCGGTAACGTATGTTACAAAATTTCGAAACTGAAAAAAATTTTTTTCGGCATTTTTCAAATTTTATCGAGCTCGGAGCTGATATTTCAAAACGAATGATTAGGATCAAAAGTTTTAATGGTCTTTCACATATTTATGCAAAAAAACTCGAAAAAATTTGAAATCTTCATTATGCGGGGAGTGAGCAAAGCGGTAACGTATGTTACCAAGGTTTTTCAAGCATTGCTCAAAGAGCTCCTGAGATATTTTTATGAAGTAAAATGTAGTAATTTTTAGTTATTTGATGCTCCTAGACCATTTCCATAATTTTCCGATACATTTTGAGCGAAAATTTTTCATCCTTGAGAAGCAGATTTTTCAACGTGGGCTATTACATGGAATTTCACAATTAATATCGAATTTTGGAATTTTTATCACAAAGTATTGATGTATTATTGTTTTAAATCCCTTTTCTATCAGTTTTACGAAGTTTGACACCCAATTGGTAGCTTTGGATCAACTTTTTGTAATTTTTCAGGATTTTCTTAAATTATTGCATGATCGTTGATAACGATTTTCGTACTATATTTCAAAAATTTGAGGTATTTCCGCTGTCTAAAGTATCCAAAAGTGTTCATTATACTCTTTTTAAGATCTTTTATCTATTTTACATTAACAAGCATCTTAATATTCGCTCTCAGAGGAGGGTTCTTTGATGATTTTCTTACTAAGACTCAAAACAAAAAAATGTGCTTCCAAATGCCGATCAATCCTAAAAATTTTTTCATGAAATTTGTATTTTTGTTCTTAATTCATGATAAAACATCATTTCAGATAATAAAAAGTCAAAATTGATGACTTCGCTGAGACATAAGAATCATTCTCAATTTCCTTCCTTGTATGGTAACGTATGTTACTCAACTTTAGAGTGATTTTCTGGACAAAGTTTCCTCTACGGAAATTTAGTTTGGTATCACATATTAAAGAGCATCTAAAACATTGATAAACTACATACTTCATTCAAAAAATTTTCTCAGAAAAGTGTTCAGGGGACTAACATTTCCATCTTTTTGGTAACGTATGTTACGAGGAAAAAAGAGTGATTTGTTCCCCTTTGTATATCCAGTACACTAAATGGAATCGAAAAAGGGTATATCACAAAAAATAGTTAATTTAGTGTGTTATCCAATGAAAATTTGTTTGGACCGATAACTCTTTATGAAAACTGAAAAAACGGGCTTCATAATGAAATATCTCAAAAACGTCTTACTACTGAAATGAAAAATCTCTAACTTTCAACGCCTATATCTCGAAATCTAAACACAAATTCTTGGAATATTTTTGCATATTCGTTAAATTTGAGGTGTTTTCATCCTAGAACAGGCATAAAATCTGCAAAATTGTGAATTTGAAAATTTTCGAAAAAAATTTATCGAAAAAAACAAGCCCATATGCTGTTTTCATCATTTTTTTAGTCAAAAATTATCAAAAATTTCCTATTTTTCCAAATATTTTTATTTTTCCCCTTGAATTTTTTCGACAATTTGAAATTCGTTCACACTTTTATAAAAATTTGCAAGATTTTTTTATTCAAAAAAATGTACAATTTATTGTAAAATCTTTAAATTTCGCCGATTTTTAAAACAAAATTCTACTTTCAATAATTGTACAATATTTTTATTGAAAATAATTAAAAATAAATAAAATGGTAATATATTTATTGTATTGAATAATATTATTTTTCCAATCACTGTTTATTGTAAAAGATTTACATTTACTACTAATTTTCTACTGATCTTGAGGCTGTTGACTGAATGCCTGTCCGTTTTTACACACAGAGCCCGAAACCACTAGGCCTAGTGGTGTCAAAAAGCAATAGGGACCAATAGGAAAGCACAAGGGCTCTCCTAGTGAGAATTTTTTCACGAGGAAAAATTGAAGCACTAGGAAAAAAAAGAACGAGGAAAACACGAGGAGATACTCGGACTACTAGGGACCAATAGGAAAATTTTAAAAAATTTCAAAAAATTTTCCCTAGTTGAATTCCAATAGGAGCTAAAAAAATTTTTTGATTTTATATTTTCCTAGTTGAAATCTACTAGGAAGAAAAAAAAATTTCCTTGTTCAATTCAACTAGGAAACATTTTTGGTCAAAATTTTTTCTTGACTCCTCGTGGAATTCCTAGTTGTTCCTGGAATTCCTAATTGTGTATCCTAGTTGTGGTATTCCTAGTCTACCTAGTTGCCCTATTACTCCCTTGTAGCCCCTCGTGGTTTCCTATTGGAAACTTCCTAGTGCATAACTCCCCTAGTGGTTTTGAGCTCTGTGTGTATGCCCGCCTCTGATAAATTTTAATTAAAGGATACATTTTGCCCCAAAAAATGAAATTTTTTTCGTCATAAAGCCTCTGGCGAAAGATTTTTTGTCGGCCTGAATTCAAATTCTTTGGAATATTTACTGTCATTTAGCGGATAGGTTTTTGATTATGCTGATAACTTTTCGATGTTTTCTCGATAGAGTATCACAAAATGTGCCTTTTTATGCACCAAAAACAAAGTAGCGTGTGGAATTTTAAAACTATCAATAAACTTATAAAAATGAAGAAAAAATTTTTTCGTCAAAGCAAGAGCAAAGATTTTTTTTCTTTTTCGCAATTTCAATATTTTTTAAAATGGAATGCACCTTATACAAAATATTCGTTTGGTTAGATACTTAATTGTTTTAAAGTTAAAATATATATTTCACTGTCATGATCATCATGAATGTTTAAAAATAAAGTTTAAATTAAATAGTATGTATTTTGAAGTGTGCGTTAATCTTACATAATCCTCATTTTCCTTTTGAGGATTAAGAAAAGTTATTTATAAAAAATGATGATTTTATAGTTTAAAACAAAATAAATTAAAAATAGAATAAGTATTTACAAAAAAAAGTATTTTTGATAATAAAGCTAAAAGTTTTGATTTGATTTTAGCACAAATATATTTTTATACATCTAAATAGTAAGGGTTTCATTACCTTTTGACTTAGAAAATCGAGCAGATGTTTATCATATTATATTTTATTTCAAAGGGTTAAATACTTTGTTACCAAAAGAATTGATTAGAAAAATAAATACAATATTTTGACAAAAAATAAATAAATATTGCTAGTATTTTTCAAAATTTGAAAATATTTGTTCAGTGAAACAAAAATTCAATGAATGCAATATGTACTATAAATATTAATATTATTATTTTATAAATCTTTTAGGTCCAAATTCATTTCAATTACAATTGAAGTATTCATACATGGCATTATAAATTTACAAACGACGGCCTATATCCAGTAGCGGATTTACTGGTAGGCTAATGAAGCTGCAGGGTTAGGCCCCGAGATTTCTATAGAAAAAAATCCTTTAAAATAGGCACCAAAATTGTTGAAAAGAATCCGCCATCCGATATAGGCTATCATTAACATATAAACGCATAATTTGAAAAAAAAATACCTTTGGTAAATTTTAAATTTCAATATTTGATATATCACAAAAATAAAAGTCAAAACGCATTTACATTTTTTTTTATTTCATTATTGTTATTTTTCACTTATGATTATTTCAAGATGTATTGAGATATTTTTCTTAAACAGATGAATTACTTTATTCATATAGTGTATGTATGTGACTGTCATGATGATACAAAACCTTCTTCCTTTTTTCCTTCCTTTATGTGAATAACAAAATGAAAAATAATATTAATATTTATATAAGGGTATAATTTGTTTTTTCTTAAAATGAGAAGTAAATTTTAACACTTGTCAAATAATTCATTTTCTAATTTTTAACAGTATTCTGTATATTCTACTATTTCAGTGATATAAGTATATTGTGAAAAAATATACGGAACGTGACTTTATCGCAATTGTTACGGAAATCATTTTTTATTGTATGTCAAACTAATTTTGAAAAAATGGTCATATGCCAATGATTTCGTCTTTTCATACTTATTTCATATATTTCTATTTAAAGATTAATATACATATAGATTAATAGATTAACATATAAATAAATTAAACATTATCTTTTATAAAATTTATTTATTTTTTAATATATGTTTTAAATGTTTCACATTATTTTGGACCTCAAAAAGTAAGGAGGTGGGAGTAATGAATAATGATAATGGAAAACAATAATATCAATGATTTTTCAATCTTTTTCTCTATTTTTAAAGAGCTTTAATATTTATTAGAGTGTTTAAAGACATTTTAGATCTTTTATTTTAACATTTGGACAAATTTTTGAAACAAAAAAAAAATTCAAAAATTTTCTAAAAAGTTTTTGGCAAATTTCAAACTTCAAATTTTTTAATTTTTTTCTGTGAAAATAAGTCTGATTCATTGAAAAAGTGCAAAATATAACAAAAATTATGGATTTCAACAATTTTTTGATGATTTTAGTAAATTTTTTAATGTTTTCAATGTTAAAATATTTCAAAACCATTATCATTATTTCCTCCTTGGAATTTCGGAAAAAGTTAGGTGGGTGGACATGTGAAACATTTTTTGAAATTGCACTTGCCTAAGGAAGAAAAACTTAAAAAAGTTAAAATTTCTAAGAAATTCATCATTTTAAATTATCTCAATAAATTTCCATATTTTTAATTAATGTTTGATCAAAATACTAAAAATTTAGCTTAATGATCAAAAATATTTATAAATACATCATTTCTTACGAATTTTCTTCGAAAAATGCATGACTTTCTGAATATTGATATTAGAGAATAGCTCTATTAGAGATATATATTTTCACTGTAATTGCTAAATAAAGCAAAAATTACAGATTTCAATCAATTTTTAATGATTATAAGTCATTTTTCGTGTTTTGAAAAATATATCAAAACCATTATCATTATTCCATTTTTTCCTCCTTGGATTTTTTAAAAAAGTTAGGTGAGTTGTAATGTGAAACATTTTTTGAAATTGCACTTGCCTTATTTAAAAAATCTTATCTTATATTTAGTATCGAAATAAATCTTATAATATAGTATAAATCTTATAGTATCGAAAAACAAAAAAAAAAAAAAAATGGAATATTCTTGACCAATTTTAACAAAATCTAAAATGAAAACACTTTTATTGTTTCTTTTAGTGTGGACAGAAGCAGGAGACTTTCGTGATAACAATCATAGTACAATATCATCAGTAGTCAATAATATGGATCATCATAATCAGATAAATTTTCATTCAACTTCCAGTCGTAATAGAGGAAAAGAAAGAAAAGGTAATTTGATTGTTCTTTTCTACAAATTACTACTTTACCTAATTTTTACCGCATTTAAATTTTTTTGAAAAAAACTGCGGTATTGTGCTCGTGATTTCGTCCATCCGTCTGTGTGGTGTGCCACTTAAATTTTGTATGAACTAGAAGGCAAATTCTTTTCAAATGACAGTTTTGACAACCGATTTGAAAAAATACCCGTTGAAAATATTTGTGTTTTTCCGTTGAAAAATGTTGTCGATGAAAATTAGTGGAAAACGTCGGAAAAATTTTGGGAAATCGGAAAAACTTGCGAGTAACATGAAAAGTGAAAATTAATGAAAATTTTCGGGAAATATTTGGGATACCGGAAAATTTTAAAATGTGCAAGGGAGTCTCGCGTGAAACAGGAAAAGTGAAAATTGATAAAAACTTCGGGAAAACTCGGAAAAATCATGGAGCTGAACACATTGAAATAATTTAAATTATTCGTTATATAAACGAATGCAATTTAAGCTTATGTAAGGGTATGCTCACCGATATTTATATTTTAAATTGAATTTTTGAATTCGTTTATGAACAAAATTAGAACAACATAATCACAATATTTAGATATAAGGTAATAAATATCAAATGTTCATAAAAAGAATCAGATTTTATTTACGTATTTGTCAAAAACGTATGTTTCAAAATAATTTTTCTTAATTAATTTATTTTTCATATGATTTTCTTGATTTATTTAAAATATATGCAAAATTAAAATAAAAAAAATCAGTCATTTAAGAATGAATTATATTGAACTACACGTACTATCCAGGCGAGATCACTAAAAATTCATAACCATTATGAATCATAAAAGTACCAATTCATGTACAAATATGCGTCTATATCGTTCATGAACGTTCATAAATGGTAATAATTGATTCATAGCATTCATAATTGTTCATAATTTGTTCATAATTTGTTCATAAATTTTCTAAACAAATTATGAATTTATGAAGGATGGATTTTCTAAAAATTTTGTTTTTTAGTTAAAAGTTTTAAAATTAGAATTAACTTTTAGTCGAAAACATGTTTCAAGTGAAATAAAAAATTATTTTTCAAAATTTGGATGAATTTCGAATTTTCGATTGTGGAAATCATTAGTCGTTTTCTGAAAAATTTTAAAAGCAAACTGCTCTACAATTGAAAGATTTGAGATATTTTTTAAAAATTACATGAAAAATTTCAAAAAATGTTAAGTTTATTTTCGAACAATTCATCCTACCTACTAAATATGTACCTAAACATATTTATTTTAGCGAATATTAAAATTTTAGAATTTTAAAAACTCTTAACTTAAAATTTTATGCTAAATGTAATTTTATATTAAAATTTTCTAAATTAGAATTAGAAATTCGAGCAACTCCCAACAATAAATTTTAAATATTTGATCATACGGGAGCAAGTATTCCAAAAATTAAAAAAAATCTAAAATTTATTAATTTTCATAATATATAAAATTTCTGAATTATTTTCATTTCCGAATGTCATATTTTACATCGAAAATTATATTAAAATTTTACAAAAATCGTTTCATTTCAATGAATCATTTTTTGCACTATTGATGAATCACATTATGAAAATTATGAACGTTCATAATTCTCTCGTATACACGTACAAATTTACGTACACGCTATAGTGTTCATAATGCGTTCATAATCAAATTTCGGGTATGAACGTTATTACCGAGGTAATATGAATTCATGAGTAATTTTCCTGATTCATAACTGAAACGAAAATACTATTATTTTACATGTATTTAAATGCCTTCTAGCTGACCATATTGATGATAATTTTTGGATTTCGATTGATTATAGATAATAAATAATTTTACAAATAGATATCTTGATTGATCGCTTACTGATTTTTTTTTTTGTATATTATTTGTTTGTTTTGTTAATACATCAAACTTTTAAAGAAAGATAAGGAAATCTGAAGTGATATATATATCTGATATATAAATAATATATTATTTATTTATTATTTTTTTAACTACTAATCAAAACTAAATAAACACTTATTTTTTTTGAATAAATATTTAATTTTATTTAAAGTTGGACGTTTAGTAAATGATGCAACAATCAAAACCGAAAGCACTGGAATCACAAATCATGAAGATACAATTGGAACCACAGACGAAATAAAAAATGATAAGAAAAATAAAAGACAACGAAGACAACGCACACATTTTACATCACAACAACTGCATGAACTTGAGCAAACGTTTACTCGTAATAGATATCCTGATATGTCGACACGAGAAGAGATTGCAATGTGGACTAATTTGACAGAAGCACGTGTTCGGGTAAAGTCCATTTATTTTAGTTTTAAACTTTTTTCATACCAACTCTTAATATTTCATACCAACTCTTAATATAATATAAAACTGAAAGCACAAAAATATAGAATCAAAATCTATATTATAAAAAATAACGAAAAGTTGTTTTTTTTCTTAATTTTCCAAGTCAAATTTAAAAACTTTTTTAAAGAACTACTAAAACTAATTCCTTTACAAAAACAAACTCTCCAGATACTAAAGCATGAAATGTTCATAAAAAATCAAATTTCTTAAACTAATTAAAGAAAATTGTTTAATTTAAAATTGTTTATTCTAATTTTATAATTGTTTATCATTTTTTATTCTAAGTTTTTGATTTTCGCAGGTTTCAGTTTTAACAAATAAAATATGTTATAATTTAAAACATAATTGCTAGGAAACTTTACTGTTAGTAATAAAGTAATAAAAATTTTATCGCCTACATCTAACACACCTGATTGTCTTTTTTACAAAGACATGTTTAATACGCCATTTTTCTATTTCCTCGCTCCAATCGTTTATTTTAGTTAAATAAAACATTATATTAAGTACAGTATAAAGAAGCAAAACAAAAAGCAGAATATAGGTTATTTTTTATAATGGCGGGGATTTCGCGCATGAGCTGTGTTTAATGGCTTTAAAGTTATCCTCTTATGTTTTACTAAAACATAAACTAAGTATTTTAAACAATTTTCCATAAAATAAATAATAATATTGAGTGAAATTTGGAAAAATATCAAAGTATCAAAATTTGTCCCTAATTTACAGTATTTTTATTACTTTTCATGCAAAGCTTTTAATAGTTAAAATATTAGAGTGATGATTTTTACTAATATAACTGATGGAGGAACTATAACTGTGGAGAAAATTAATAAATATGGCATTTAACCATTTGATATTTTAAAAGAAAATAAAATCTCCATTATCATTTCACAGCCCAATCTATATTTGTTCCGCACTTATTCAGATGAAATGCAGTTTGATTAATCAAAAAATTATCATTTTTAAAAATGTTGTCAACGAGTTTTCGTTTGATTATAGATTACTTAAAATTGTCTAATCTAGCTAAGTTAAGGAATTAAGTTGTTCATTGAAAAGTTTTTACAGTAAATAGTTTTATTTATTCATCCCTAAATTATCAATATTTGTTGACAGATATTAGTTCATGGCACATTAAGTTCATCATACTGTTTTGTAATAAGTTATAATTAACCTAATAAAATCATTATTCCTCTATTGTTACTGTTTGCTCTATTTTGTTATTTAGTATTAGGTAAAGGTTACAAAAAAACTGTAGTCATAATGTAGATTATACGAACGTAATTTGTTGTATACATTTATTTAGCGAATTAACCCACCCTCTCTTTTTATAAAGAAATTGCAGTTGAACCCCTTACCAAAATGTGTAAAAAATTATATGAAAACACAAAATGACATTAAATTCAAATTACACATATGGATAGATTCAATTCTTTTGTTAAATATTTTTGAAGATAGTAATATAATAGGGAGATACATAAGTCAATTTTAGATTAGTGGTAACATTAAAATGTATTTACTACATTGAAAAAATGACCCCATTGCTTTGCAAAATTTTGGGTTTTTTGTGTTTGTTATTTTTTCTCAGAACAAAAAAAACTTTTTTCGATGTTTTTTATTGAAAATGGTAAAGACATGAATTAAATAATTAATGTAAGCTTTTATTCCTGCAAAATTATTTCAAATGTATGAGATTTTTTTATGAATTTGAATATTAAAAAAAAAAAAATAAAACAAAAACTTAAAAAACATTAAATATGAAAAAAGAAACGAACTTTAAAATTATAGTTTGAAAATAAGTCCTGATTAGGATAGAAAATCAATTCACTGTGGAACAAAATAAAAAAGTACCCGGTTTTGGGTCCGGATGCGCCAGACAAATCGAAAAATAGTCCGAGCTGTTAACAAAGGGCATAAAATTTACTACAATTTCAAAAAAACGCAGAGTTTTGAAAAGTTTGGTTGATTTTTAAGGATTTTATGGAAAAACTGAAAGGTAATTTTTTGCACAAAAATTACATTTCTTCAAATTTTTCAGATTCGTTGGAAAATGTACCAAGTGTTATATATTTGGAAAAAATTTTTTTGCAACATTTTGAAAAATTTTTAATTTGATAAATTTTTTTGGGAAAGTCCAAAAATGATCAAATTTTTTCCAAAAATGAGGTTTTTTGACTTTTCATTAAAAATTGCGCTTGTTAACTATTTAATCATGTATGTTTTTGGAAAGGGCATAGAATTTACTACAATTTACAAACCCCCGATGATTAAGGTTGATATTTTGGGAAATTTTTGTTCAAAAACGTGATAAAACAAGGTATATGAGCATAAAATCTACATTTTCAAATTTTAACGTATTTTTCTTTTAAATGTATTTTTTGCTTATATACATGGAAAGGGCATTTTGCAAATTTTGTGCGTTTTTGAACAACATTTTTCTAAAATGTCAATCAAATGTCACCGGGGGTTTTTAAAGAAGAAAGTAGATTTTATAAAATTTTCATAAGCATACAGAATTCAAATAGTAAGAGAAGAAATTTCGTGTGAAAATGTCAAAAACCCTCAATTTATGATGAAAATTTGAACATTTTTGGACTTAACTCCCGAAAAAATCAGTCAAACTTGAATCGGATTTTTTCCAAAATGTTGCAAATTTTATGCCCTTTCCAACGATATATAACACTTGGTACATTAAACAACGAATCAGACCTCAAAATTTGAAAAATGTACATTTTTGATGAAAAAATAGCTGACCTTTCATTCGTTTTTCTATCATAAAATCCGTAAAAGTCCACAAAATCGCTTGGTTGTTTTTTTGAAATTGTAGTAAATTTTATGCCCTTTCAAATGAGCTACATGATTTTTAAATTTATCCCGCGCAACAGACCTCAAAAGTCAAAATTATCTCAATTTTTTGGAAAAAATTCACATTTTTGTGACTTTAAACTACCATAACTCCCTTAAAAATTCACCAAAATCAATAAATTTTTTTTTAAATATGCGTAAAATTTTCCGCTGAATCTTCTCGTAGCAGAAATTTTGAAGTTGTAGTGCAAGTTATGGAAGTTACCTTGGAGAATGTCCATGAAAACCCTTAAAAACTTCAAATGGTCATAACTTCCTAAACCTAGGCACTTTTGGAAAATCGAAAAATTTTTTTTTTTTTTTGTTCCACAGTGTAATGTTTGATGACGTACTTCGTTAAGTTAATACTGCGTTTGGTTGATAATTTGGTTAAGAATTGAAATAAGCCTTATTTTTTGAAAATAAAGGTCGCTTCAAATGAAACTCAATAGTTTTGTCCGATGCCCCATTTCAAATTCGAAAATCCAATGGGGCAAAATAAAAAAAAAAGTTAAAAATTTCATCAAAAATTACTGATTTTTTGTGTATTTTTATAATTTTTCAATTTTTAGTAATTTATGTATTGAAAATCGTATTTCGACGTTAAATTTTCTTTTCCTTTAAAAAAATTTTCATGAAAATTATTGATTTTTTTTCAAAAAACAAATTTGACATTTATTTTTATGATATTCATTTTTTTTCAATTTTAATTAAAATGTTTTTAAATCAATTTTTAATACACAAATGTCAATGTTAAAAACTCAAAAGAACAAAATATTGATAAACGATCAAATTTTTTTTAAAAATTTGGCATTTTGTATGAAAAAAAGTATTTCAAAATTTTTTATTTATGTAAATTTGTTATTTTTATCGTTTTTTATTCAAAAAGTACAAAAAAAATTCAAAAATTTTCCCCTTTTTCTAAATATTTTTATTTTCCCCCTGAATTTTTTCGACAAAGTCGGAGGGGGGTTGACGTAAAGAGAAATATTTAAATTTAATGGCCTTATTGTGTTTTCAAAATTCAAACAAAGTCATTTATCTTCATTTTCCTTTATGAATATTTAAATGGATCGTTAGTTCTACACAGAGAGGGGGGACTGTCTAACATACCAAAAAAAACCTGAACTTTAAACCTGAAACTTATAGGATGTTATTTATTTTAATCATCAATGTCCTTAATTTAGTTCGAATCATTTTATGTTCAACATATGTTTTTTACTCATTTGTAGGTTATTAATTCTATATGTAATAAGTAATTTTTTGATATCTGTTTTTAGGTATGGTTTAAAAACCGTCGTGCAAAATGGCGTAAGCGAGAACGCAATCAAATGAATGCAATAGCAGCGGCTGACTTTAAAAATGGATTTGGTTCACAATTTGTTCAACCTTTTGCTGACACAGAGGCAATTTATTCTTCTTATTCTCATTACAATAATTGGGCAAAGGTACCATCACCGTTAGGAGCAAAAACGTTTCCATGGCCTGTTAATCCATTAGGTGCTGTAGTATCAACAAATCATCATCAAAATTCAATTAATTGCTTCAATTCATCTGCGTCATCGGTAGCCGCTGGTATGAGCTCAGGTAATTTATTATCTAACAATATATCTACAACAGCTAGTATTCAAGGATCAGTTTCCTGTCCATACTCCTCCCCAACAAATCATTACTCAATGTATCATCATCGTTCTTCGGCAGTATTACCAGATACTTGTACTTCTAGTATAGCAACCTTACGTTTGAAAGCTAAACAACATTCTTACGGTTTTACTAGTCCTTATACAATGCCTCCTTCTCCTGTTGGCTCTAAATCCAATTCTGCTGCTGGGTTATCCGCCTGTCAATACACTGGAATGAGTATTGGTTTAACAACGGACAGTAGTATATGAGAGAACGCTAAAAACAAAATTTCACTATCAAAACAACGTACTTTTAAGTTTATACCAAATATTGAAAATCATGATGCCAGTTAATTGTTAAAACCTTATTCTTCGAATGATATAAAACATTATTTTTTATGATATGGCGTTAATATTACGTACATTGCTTATTAGACGTCTGAGGCAGCTTTTGGAGCTAAATATATCATATATATATATATATATATAAACTGTACCAGAATCTAGTTCAGTGTACTAATTAGATAAAATTTTTGTTTTAGCTCCAATTGCAGCGGCAGAATCGTCTTGGCTTTGGAAGCAGTACTAACAAACGGTCCTGTTCAATATTAGAAATTTAAAATAAAGGCTTTCATTAAGAAATAAGTGATGTATGTATAAATATTTAAGGAAAAAAATTAAATAGGTAAAATTTAATATACAAAGCACATAGTTTTGTTATTTAAATCTCATAAATTTCATAACTTTCTTTTTAGGTATATGTCATTCAAACTTACAACAAAACAATTAGTATTTTTTTTTTAATAATATTCGTAGTTTCCCCTCAAAAATTTTTTAAAACGATGGTCTATGAAAAACAATATTTTTGCAATAGCAATAATTATAACAATAATGTTCACACTTTCTTTGTGAAGAAATATGTAAATTGTGAAAATACATAAATCTTGGAAAATAATTTTCTTGAAAATCTTAAAAATACAATAATTTTGATATATTTTTTATACATTCATTTATTTAATACATTCAATGACCAGACCTAAGTAGTTTGTATTTACTGCAAAAAATGTCAAAAGTAAGACTAAATACATAACTAATCATGAATAAATAAAAGCTCCTACATATGATTTGATTTATGTTCAAATAATGTTTTATTGTAAACGTACATTAAATTAAGTATTGTAAAATAGTTTCTAATAGTTTTTAGTATTTAAACAGATAGATTTAATAAACATATTATACATTATAGGTACATAGGTATTATACATAGACTTAAGAAACTACTTGTAGAATTAAAAAAAAATATAACATTACTACACTTATAAAATTGTTTTCTTTTTTAAGTTGTTTAAGCATCAATATACCTTGCTTTTATTTGATCTAACAAAATAATAACATTTTCAAGACAAACATGTATGTATCTTATACATGTATGTTAGATATGAAGAAACATTCCATTTTTAACGACTTAATCTAACAACCTGCTTTGATTGATTAGAATTAACATCGACCACCGTAATATTAGTTTATTTTGTATTCATACTCTAATTATTACTGTTATGTTGCTTCACAATGGAGCTAATAAACGGTATGTGTTGTCATTTCAATAAATTCTATTGACACCCTCACCCTAAATATAATTGTACAATTTAAGGCATAGATATAGTATTACAGGATTCGGTTCCTATTTTGCATTATTTTCCCCCTTTTATTATTTTTATCATGACGGTTTGTTCTTATTTATTTTAAACATTAGATATTATATTTGAATAAGGAAAATAGGGAATACAGATGAGCATTCACATATAAATTATTCGATCCATAAAGCATGCAATTACATTATTTCAATCTAATTAAAGCTTCGGCTAGATCTGTCATTGTTCAGTTTCATGCAAATATGTTGCTATTTGTTATATACATATAAATGATTATTAGAAGACAAACATAGAGATTTCACTGATTATGTTTTTATAAGTCATTTTAATTTTTCTATTGATAGTTTTACAATACTGCAGACAGCTTTCCTATGAGTCAAGAGCTTCTCACTTCTATTAACCAAGTAGAAAGACTACTTGGTTGCCATTTGAATTTCCATAGGTTCAGAAGAGAGAACCCTTTTGTAATAAGATGTCAATTCCAAATGAGTATAATTTGATTTCACACGGACATCTTTTTTTAGCAAGAGGCAGCTAGAGTGTCATGAAAGTCCAAGGCTTTTTCGTATTTTCACGTAGCGTATCTGACTCATAAGCGTAAGGTCATCCGTTCGAGACTCAAAATCATGAAAAACTTTTCTCCTGACACCTTATTTTTTTCTCCTGCATATTAACGAAAAACAAGGATGTTGTACATCAATTGACCTATTAAAAATTACTAAGATCTTTTAGAAACCCTTTGGGATCTTCTGAGAGCTCAGTGAATTTTTGAGGGCACCTGCTTGGGACACTAAATAAATTTGTCATTTAGAAATTTGAAGGTTTAAACAAAGTTTATGTCCAAAGTTTATTAATTATGTCCATTAGTTTTAATGTACTAACTATGCGTACTTAAACAATTAAATTGTTTCAAAAACATGTTCATATAAAAAAAAATGTTTGTTAGAGTTGTTAAAAAGAGTAAAAAAAGGGTAAAAAGAGTTGTTAAATATCAATTCATATTTAAATTATAAAATTTTTAAATTGTTAATTAAATTTATGTTAAATTTAAATATGTAATTCAAATTATAAATTTTGTACAAGTTTCGGAGCCTACCTTTAAGTTACTCCTTAAGCCTAGTAAAATAATAAAATAAAAAATTATAAAAAAAATAAATTTTAAAAAGATGCTTTTTTATTTAGGGCCCTAAAAAGTTGAAAATAAATGAAAATTTTTCAAAATTTAAACAAAAGAAAAAAACATTCGAGTCCAACAATTTTATTTCAATCAGTTATTTTTGAAGTTTTGAAATTATTTTTGAAGTTTTGGCCTCTCATGCTTTTTTCTTTTGCTTAAATTTTGAAAAACTTTCATTTATTTTCAACTTTTTAGGGCCCTAAATAAAAAAGCATCTTTTTAAAATTTTTTTTTTTATAATTTTTTATTTTATACTTTTTAGTTTTTACAAAAGATGAGGTTTTAAGAAATTTTTGAACATTCTATGAAGTTTCTCGAAGCTTCTATGAAGTTTCTCGAACATTCTATGAAGTTTCTCGAAGCTCCAATGCCCCAATGCACATTCTAAAACCTTGCCTCAATGCATATTCTAAAACTTTAACCCAATGCACAATCTTGGTCTCTCTCGGAATTACCAATGGGTACGCTACCTAAATGCACTGTTAAGTAACAACGCCATCTTGTGGGAAGTAGAGAACTAAAAGCGTGACAAAAAGACAGAAAACATTGGAATTTAAATAAAAAAGCATATTAAGTTGCGGCAAAATTTATACACTAATTTCGAGAGTGAATTTCTGTTTGAAAAATGGGTTAACGGTTGTGGATTTTTAAAGGGAAAATGGTAATAATCTAGATCTACTTAGACAATATAAATTTTCTAAAATGCTTCTATGATGTATAAAATGTATGATATTTTTAAGCATCTTGGGGTAAATTGAAAATCAACTTTTGGGAAACGAATTTGGATTCAGAGAAAAATAACTTTTCCTACCTCTGAGTGGCTATATGTATTGAAATACATTGGTATTTATTTATTGACCCTATAATAACCAAATTTGCCTTTTTTCTAATTCAAATTTATTACTTTCATACGACTCACTGTTGTATTCGCTCGGACCGACCCCCATATGGGTTGTTGTCATCGTTGAGTGAGTTGAATTAACAGGAGAGTGATTTTCTCATAGACATAATACAAACATACTTAAATTAATCACAATTTATTTAAATAATAATACAAAAAAGCAATCATGGCGAAAAATAAGTTAGCTGATTGGCAGAAAAGGGTGAAAATTGAATTTATTCGAATCAGACATCAAAATCGTATCAAGAGAAGTGATGAAATACGTGCAGTATGGAATAGAAACAGGTTTCTATTATTGTGACTTATACCGCCAAAATCCTTATTATAATCTCTTTGCTTTTTTAAGACTTATATCTGCTGAGCTACTAATGCAGGAAAACGGTTTGTTACAAGAAGTCAATCTGGACTGGAATATTGAACAAAAAGCTGTATACGCCAAATATTCTCATGTAGATGTCATGAAGCGCAGTGAAATTACAAACAACAATGAGAAACAAGCTGTTCCCATTCTGGTTATCAATGCAGTTACACCAATTCCTACAATGTATACTTGGGCCCCTACTCAACAAAATTTTATGGTTGAGGATGAAACTGTTTTACATAATATACCATACATGGGTGATGAAGTCCTCGATCAAGACGGGACATTCATAGAAGAACTGATAAAAAATTATGATGGAAAGGTTCATGGAGACCGAGAGCCTGGATTTACAGACGATGGGTTATTCGTCGAGCTTGTGCAGGCGCTAATGCGATACAAAGATGTAGATGCTGATATTAGCAAAAACGAACATCGAGACCTTCGTAGAAGAGATGATAAAATGAAGGATGCAGATAATGGTTTTAGTTCAGTTGAAAATGAAGGTTATACCAATTCAAAGACGAACAAAGTTTTACATGTTATATTTGAAGCAATTAGTGCACAATTTCCCAACAATGGAAGTCCAGATGAATTGTTTGAACGTTATGCACAATTGACTGAAACAGAAACAACTGAACAGATGCCTGAATGCACTCCGAACATTGATGGAAAAACGGCAGAAAGTGTTTGTCGAGAGCAAACATTGCATTCTTTTCATACTTTATTTTGTCGTAGATGTTTCATTTATGATTGTTTTCTTCACCGTAAGTTTTTATTTATTTTAACAAATCAAACATTTACATACGATACTTAATAACTTACTAACGATGCCAAATTACTAATTCAAAATTTAAATCTTAACGCTAACAAGGACATCAGTTTCTTGGTAAGCTTCCCCAAAGCACCAATCGAACAAAAATGAATCGGAATTTTTTTCTCTTTCAATTAAATGACGAATTATGATAAGATTTAATCTGCAATATTTTTTTATAGGTCTACAAGTCGGTGATCCAGGCCCAAACTTGATAAAACGTCGTGGACCAGAACTGAGACCATTTTTGAATCCATGCGGATTTGATTGTTACATGCATTTAGAAGGAATGAAGGAAAAAATTGAAGCCGCAAAAAAAGAAAACAGAAACGATTCCAGTAATGATGCGAGCTCAGAGGTGTTTTATACAACTAGATCATTATTAAATTTAAATTTATTTAAGGTCGTTCCAAATTTTTTCGATGTTTTTGTTCCAAGAGATTTTTTCAAAATTTCAAACCAGTTTTTGACTAGGAATTGTATAATCCTTTATAATTTATCATTTTTTCAATGAATATGGATGAATTCAAAAAAAAAAAAGTTGAATAAAAAATGATAAAAAATTCATAAAAATAACAGTTAAAAAGTTTTGCAAAAATTTAGTGAATTTCCTTTAAAGCAAGAGATGAAAATTTCCATAGAATAATAATTTTAAATTATGAAAAAATTGTAAGAAAACATCTCGAATTGGTCATGTTTTTTTTATATCAACCCACAAAAACAAAAAAAAAATTGAAGCGACCTAAAGAACTAAATTAAAAAAAAATATATGTAAATATTTTAGGATAGCAATGACAGTAGTCGCTATAGCAGAGATTATCCAGCTAATATGAATACTGCTAAAGTGGAAATAGGAAACGTAGAGCCACCATCAATTATGAGACTGATGAACACTACTGACGATAAATGTGAATGGACTGGCTCTGATCAATCTCTGTTCAGAACTATTCATAAAGTTTTTTTGAACAATTATTGCGCAATTGCTCGAACATTATTATCAAAAACGTGTCAACAAGTTTATAGATTCGCTCAAAAAGAGGCCGCTGATATTTTACAAATTGAATTGGCTAAAGAACATGTCACCCCTTCGAGAAAAAAGAAAAAGAAACACAGACTCTGGAGTTTGCATTGTAAAAAGGTTCAATTGAAAAAAGAGTCAGGTGCGAATCACGTTTCCAATTTTACTCCTTGTGACCATCAAGGACCATGTGATGAATCGTGTCCTTGTTTATCGGCACAAAATTTTTGCGAAAAATTTTGCAACTGTAATTCTGATTGTCAAAATCGCTTCCCCGGATGTAGATGCAAAGGACAGTGCAACACTAAACAATGTCCCTGCTATTTAGCTGTTCGAGAATGCGATCCCGATTTATGTCAAATATGTGGGGCTCATCAGTTTGATTTGAATAAAATCAACTGCAAAAATGTTTCAGTACAACGTCAATTACATAAGCATCTATTGATGGCGCCTAGTGATGTCGCAGGATGGGGTATATTTTTAAAAGAAAATGCTCAGAAAAATGAGTTCATTTCAGAGTATTGCGGAGAAATAATTTCCCAAGATGAAGCGGATAGGCGCGGAAAAGTTTACGACAAATACGCTTGTAGCTTTTTGTTCAATTTGAACAATGACTTTGTTGTGGATGCAACAAGAAAGGGAAATAAAATAAGGTAAATGCAGCAATAAACATGATAAGTTAATTATTATATTCATTTATTATTATATATAGGTTTGCAAACCACAGCATTAATCCTAATTGCTATGCTAAAGTTATGATGGTTAATGGAGATCATCGAATTGGCATATTTGCAAAGCGCACTATTCAACCTGGTGAAGAACTTTTCTTTGATTACAGATATGGGCCAACTGAACAACTTAAATTTGTTGGCATCGAACGTGAGATGGAATTCTTATAATCAATACTACATATTTATAAAAATAATTGAAATGATTCATAAAATATCTAACTTTAATTTACTTTGAAAACAAACTTTTGAATAAAACTTCTTGATTTGAAATTTGTTTTTTTTTTAATTATCTCGTCTCTTCAAATATTAATAGTTTTATGCCGAAATTTCACATATTCATTAACTCCTTCCAGATTATTTTACCTTCAATCGAAATATATACCACCTTTCATATGAAATATGTTCTTTCATTTAAGGACAAAAGTATACCACAAAAATCTCCAAATAAGTACGTTTAAAAAAATGACACAGATTTGTTACGAAGTAAAATAAAATTTATCAGCATTTGTTTTAATATTTTGAATTTATATTTTGTTTAAACTCATAAATGTTTTTAGACAATTTTTTTACTATTCATTTCAAAGTATTCTTTCAGATAGTATAAAGAAAGTACTTATGTAGCATACAATAGAAAATATTCTAACAAAACAAAACAAACGGGTATTATATAAATTGAAAGAAAACTCTTCGTGATTTTTTTTTATTTTGAAAGTCCTACTTGTTATGTTAAAATTAATTGATAATTTTGTTGTTTTTCCAAAATAATGTTGTATTTTTGAGAAGTTTTTTAAGCATACAAAACAAGTAAGATTTTTAATAGTACAGTATTAAAAAAATAATTAATGTTCTTGATGTATTATTTGCTAAATAAGTGATTTTGGGATACAATGGATTGGGTGGCTTTCATAATAAAATTACATTTTTATGATGTTGCTGTTGTATTTATGACGGATCATCTGCTTTTCTTCATTGGGAACGCATCACATAGCATACTTTCGTGTCCATTCTCGAGCAAGTTCATTATATTTATCTCGGTCAGTTTTATATATTCTGGCAATCTCTGGAACAAGTGGGTCATCCGGATTAGGATCACATAACAGAGAGCAAATTGATAGTAGAACTAAAATAATAATAAAATAATTATTAGATTTTTATTCACTTATTGTTTTCAAAAAAAAAAACTAACCCTTTGAAATTGTTAGTGCTGGCGACCACTGAGATCTTAATATATCGAGACAGATAGATCCATTACTGTTTATGTTAGGATGATATATACGTGTTGTAAATGCCACTTTTGGTGGCTTAAACGGATAGTCTGTTGGGAAATGTATAGTTAAGAAAAATACACCTCCTTGATACGGACTGTCAGGCTGAAAAATTTAATAAACAGTTTGAGTAGTCTAGTGCTTCGTAAGTAAAGTTCTTAAAATGTGTAATATTGTGACAAGAGCCACGCTTGTTTTTTTATAAGCATTTTTGGGTTGGTCTTTGGAGCATTTCACATTTCTAGTGCACAAGCATTATAGATTAGTAAAATTAAGGCTGATCTGATCTTGCAGTGTAGTAAAAATGTACTATTTTTTATTTGATTCTTAACGTAATTTAAGGAATTATAAAGAATTTAAGTCAAAAGAATTTAAGTATTTTTTACAATTTAAAAAATTAATTAAATAATTAATTACATACTCGATATTGAGAAAATGTATCTTTGATGAATGAAAATTAGGTAATAATATTCTGTAATACTTATGTCAGACTTTAACTAGAAATGTTGTTCTTGTAAAATGGAGAATCTAATAAAAAAAATTAAATAACTTCTTGTTACTTACAGGTCCCATAATAGTGGCTTGCCAATGAAACACTGAAAATATAGCGATAGGAAAAAAAATTTAAATTTGTTTTATTTATTTTTATGTAGGTATTATTGAAATTGAATATTAGATAATACTGTTCATTCATTTAATTCTTTATTTTGAATATTGAAATATCTTCAATTTAAAACTTAGTATAGCTACATATTCACATGTGTCACTTATATCTTTGTGTTATTTTCAAACAGTGAATACGTCATTCATAAAAATTTAGAGAAAAAGAAACGTGTTTTTCTCCTTATATTTTTTTAAAATAGAAATTGAAGAGAGATTTCACGATATCTCTAATTTATTTTTAGCTAATCTAATATCTAAACGAAATGGCATAACGATCTTAAAATGGCACTAATTTGTTATGTAGCAGTTCACCTATAAATTATTATCGACACATATTTCTTTCGTTTATTTTATGTTCAAAGATTTATGGAACTATTTTAATTTTTTTCATTCATATGGACTATATTTTCTAAAAAGGTTTTAGTTTCAAATTAATAAAATAATAAGTTTGAAATATCTCTTAATTCTCTAACATACCTAACATTTATTTTAGGTAATATATTCAGATATTTAGATATTATATTTATTTTAGAAATTGAAAAGTTCGTCGTATGTTGGTTAAAAATTTACTTATTACAAGCATAATTAATTAAAAAGTAAGTTTATTGTTTTTTAACTTTAATAAAATTATAAACTTACAGTCATCTCCCACAGGTCCTGCCGAACATTGTGCTGGGGGGTCTCTTCCTAAATCCTGTAGCTCCTGCAATTCATAGGAAAACACTTAGAATTAATTACATGCGTTATAGAATGCATTACATTTAAAGATTATCGATTTTCATATTGTTTGCTTGGTTTTCTACTGACTGTTAAGTTTTCATATACAATTTGTATATGAAAGGATGCGCACTCAAGTCAGACATTTTAATTTTTAAATAAATATATTTACGCAAAAATTTGAATTAAAATACGTATATATTATATTTTTCTACTGTTATTAGAGTTATTTTTTAAAAGATTTTTTCGCTAGTGTTACGGTTAAGAATATAATTTTATGTGTTTTTTTTCGCAAAATATGTTTTACAATTAAGTTTTCGTAGAAAATACAATATAAATTAATGCCCTTGCTTTTCAATGCCAAGACATCTGTGAGAGTTATAATTAACTTATTTCTTTCCTTCCATATTTCTAAATAGACTTTTTTCTCTTGGCACATATCAAAAATCCTTTAGTTTACAATATTATTTTATATCATATATATATATATATATGAAATAAAAATACAAAATAAAATAAAAATACATATTCAGAGAAATAGAAAAATAATATTAAGCCGATTTGTATGTAAGAATGATGACGAATTATGAGTTCACTGATTGAATTTTCACTTTCTGTATTTAACTGAGCTAACGCATTTAATTAATTACTTATATTAGTTTTTCGTGAACCTTACCTTATTAATTCTTTTTAATGCCATTTTACAGTATTCTGTGTTGCTCTAGCCAACTAATTTCAGTTTTATATGAGCACACTGTTTTCAACAAACTCACTTTTGCTATAAGCACGGGGACAATGGTTGTATGTACTGAAGAAAATTTTAATGGCTGACAAAATCTCCTCAGCTTTAAAATATCGAAAAATTAAAAAAAAAAATCGAGATAGCTTTTAGTATTAAAAAGTTGACAAAAAATACCTAGCTTTTACAGAAAAATAATATTTTTCCGAGTAGATTTGATTGATATTATGATAAACGATTTTTTCTTTGCTTATTTTAATAAAACCAGCTTTTAATCTGTAGAAGACAAGAAAAAGGAACGTAATCGACGTTTTGACATTATTTGTCCCAGACTAAAAAAAAATAATATTCAAAAATTAGATTGTCAAAAGTCGACTGTTAAAATTTTGAAGACTTTCATTTGATTCCTAAGTATTTGTTAAATTTGTGATAAATTAAAAAAAAACAACAGTTCAAGTTAGGTCAATTTTCAATCAAGACCATCTCTAACTAACATTATAGATATCTAGTCCTATTTTAAATAAAGCTAAATAAAGCTGGGAAATTTTATACATTTAGAGTAATTGTTAGATGGGAACACATTTACGTCAAAAAAAGGGAAATCAGAAAATTTATTAACTCATTTAAAGTGTTAAGAATCATTTTGTTCAACCAATAAAAATATTAACTTGTATTAAACAATTCAGTTAATGTTTTTCATTTCCTCAAAAGTTTAAATTTTCTGAACAAATTATTTACATATCTGTAAATCAAAGTTTTTGTTTAATCGTCACAGCTGAATAAGTCACAGCTTTCTAGTTCCATTAATGTGAAACAAACCAAGAAATGTAAAAAATAAATATGTGTTGCTGATATTTTATTTTAAAAATTAGTTTCAACAAAAAAGAAAAATTGACTCAGACAGTAATCTCAATACAAAAGATAACAAAAATTTAATAAGTATGATTGAACAAAAATAAGTGAAAAACTCATATAACATTGTCCAATTGTCCATTATGATTTGAATTGAGAATCAATGGATAAATTTGAGATACATACATAATGTCTGATCATCACACACCGAGAAAATGTAATAAGCCTGAATATGCAGAATTCTGTTGTCAGCCTAGGTCTTTGCCGTTATTACCTGGCTTCAAGGTATAATTAATAAAGTAAAAATTTAGGTGGATTGTTTTTTATTATTGATATATTTACATATATATAAAATTATAAAAATACATAACATCACGACAATTTAATTTTCAATTCTTGCCCAATTAGTGGTGTAAATAATGATTCTATAAAATTAAATAAGTGTTTTTTTTAAATTAAAAAAAAACAACATTTTTGTAACTAGTAGTAGTTTCATACAAGACCTCATCATTATTGATCAAACAAAAAAATTCTTTGCATTATTTAAGTTCTTAGAAAAACAGCGGAACCTATAAAAAGTTTGAGTGCGTTAAACACTTTAGACTTTCTTCTCCTATAAGTATTATTTTTATATTGCTCTAATTTTATAGTACATAAATTATTCCTAGACACATTCGGGATCAAAATCTAGCATGGAATGTATACAAACAAGATCATCACTTCGGTCTTCGTATAATTATCAGAACCATATTGCTGAGCAAACAAAGTCTTTACAGGTTAAAGGTTTTTTATTCGAATAATTATGTGGAGATTTTACAATTTTTTATTTTCTTAGGAATTACAAAATGAAGTTGGTGCATTACTTGAGTTTAGAGATTTGGTGATTGAAACGTTTCCAGACCTTAAATCGAAAATAACATGTTCTCCAAGCACTAGCACAGTGAACGAATTAACATCGTCCTCTTTGTTGAGGTTTGTAAAATTTTGTTTTCAATCAAAAGTAATGTATTTACCTACAAATGTTTTATTTTATTATTTATAGGAGAGAATGGGAACCTGGTATTAGAGTCCGAAGAAAAATAGGTCAAAAAGATAGTACTTTAGAAGGATCCTCTACAATTGTTAGAAGCAGAAGTAATTCCAATAGTAGTAAGCAACACAATCAAATGATTAAAGAGCCAAAAAGTGGAGAAGGAACCGGAAGTGTCGTACAAGACTCAGGTTTTTCAACTGAAACTAATTCTTCTAAAGAAACACATAGTGCCTCATCTAACGTTGGTGCATCGCAGGTTTGATTTTATAGCAGATAAATTTGATGATTTTATTTTAACCTAAAGCCACCCCAAAATCTTTTAAAATTTATTTATTAGTTTAAAAAAAGTTAAACTCATCGTCAAGAATTACAGTTTCTAAAAAATTACTAAGCATATTTTTAAAAAAATTTTGACAATCTAATTTTATGAAATTCTTATTTTTTTACTTTCATTTTAAATTTTAAATCTCAAAGTAGGTTTTTCTACATTAACATTAAAAATATTCATCAAGAGGTTAATAATTTGTACCTTATTTTTGAGTTTAATTTATTTTGCTTCATTTTTAGACTTTAGGTTTTGAAAATAGACCATGAAATAAAAACTTCGAAAAATAAATTGGAGCGGTTTTAGCAGTAATATTTTAAAAACAATAAAATATTATTTTGTTTTCTTATTTTACTTAGGCGAATAAATTTAATATTTTCATTTTTTGTCCCATGAGGATTTTTACGAGGGGGGGGGGGGGTAAATAAAAAAATAAATATTTTTGAATTTTTTGTTTGTAATTTTTAACGTTTTTAGACGTTAAACGATGATTCTTAACATTTATATAATTTTAGATAATATAATTTTAAAATTTAAACTTAAAAGTAAAGAAAATTTTCAAAATCAAACAAAATCTCCACAAAATAAAATTTTTTGAAAAAAGTAAATTTGGTCACGTGACTTTCAAAAAAATGTTTTTCAAGATTTCAATAGAAAATGTCTTAATTAAGCGAATTTCTTTGGTTTTTTGTATGATTTTACCATAAACATTAATTTTTCATGATTTTTTAATATAAAAATTCCAAAATATGTCAAAAATATTTGTTTTTTGTATTTAATTTTTATTTTTCCCCCTGAATTTTTTCGACAAAATCAGAGGGGGGGGGGTGACAAAAAATGGATATATTAAATTTATTCGCCTTATTTGATAATACATAGAATAGTAATGGTTAATACATATTTACACGATTAAATTATATTTTCAAATGTTTTGTCGACGACTTTTTTGATGGAAGTTGGACCACAGACAAAACGTTCGAATATTAAAATCACCTATTATAAATTGTATATGTATTTTTTTGTAGCTGGGAGCTGTTATGAATCGAAGCACTGAAGATGAATTGTGGAATTTGTTAGACGTAATACACAGAAAAAGTAATAGGCTAAGAGAAGAAGTAGAGCATTCAAGGACAGTGAATAAAAGTAAAACGCTCGTGAATAAATATGGAACAAGTCATAAGACCTTCGGAAAGAATATATCTACTGTAAATGAATATGTTCGAATACTGAGAACAGAACGAGATAGCCTTCTAAGTAAACTGGCTGAAATGGAAGCAGAAACTTTAACAGGAAAAATAAAGGAATCAAAAATGCAGAATGAAATAGCAGAGTTACTTGCATCAAGACTCAAATTGGGACATCAACTAAAAATCACAATGAATCAAAACAAAGATCTTAAAACAAAACTTAATGATCTCGATATGCATATTTTTGACAGCAGCGGTGACGTATGGTACAGTATTTTACTTATTTTCCTGCTTAACAAATTTATTTTGATTAAAAAAATGTAAACCAGATCAAGCTGTATCCGTACAGCGTACGTTCAACGGTACCGCATTTCAGGTGTATAAGTTTAATGTTGTTATTTAATTGGGATATTTTAAATTTAATTATTTACCCGGAATGTCTCGAAATGCACTCGGAATGCACCCGGAATGCAACCATTTTGAGTGCATTTCGAGTACATTCCGGATATTCCGAGTGCATTCCGGCTGCATTCCGAATGACATTCCGGTTGCATTCCGACATTCCAATGACATTCCAGCTGCATTCCGACATTCCGATGACATTCCGGCTGCATTTCAGCTGCATTCCGGGTGCATTCCGACATTCCGGCTGCATTCCGACATTCCGGCTGCATTCCGACATTCCGATGACATTCCGGCTGCATTCCAGCTGCATTCCGGCTGCATTCCGACTGCATTCCGGGTATATTCCGACATTCCGATGACATTTCGGCTGCATTCCGACATTCCGATGACATTCCGAACGACATTCCGGCTGCATTCCGGGTGCATTCCAATTAGGCCACACATGACGTACGACATCTCCAGCATAATACCGCATTTTTTCTTCGAAATGCGGTAAAAATTACCTTTAAAAGTTTGTGGTTCTCTTTCTATTTAAATTTGGGGGTAAAAATGTAAGAAATAAAAGTAGATCGTAGATCGTAATCCCAGTAAATTGTAGTAAAAAAAGAAAACAGTACATTCTAATACAGTGAAATAACAAATGCCATTAAATTTAATTATTTATTAATTACCATTAAATGCCATTAAATTTTGCCGTTTTGCCGAAAAAATTCAGGGGGAAAAATAAAAATAATAAAATAATAAGGAAAAATTTTGACTTTTTTTGGTACTTTTTTAAAGTGTTCGGAATATGCTGCATGGAAAAAACCATGCAGGTCGACATGCAAATATGTCGACATATGCCGGCATGCATGCAGCACGTTTTTAGATTTTCGAAAATTTAGTATTTTTTAGAAAACGTATTTTTTATCAGTTAAAACACAAAATATAATAAAATATAAATTTTTAAATTTAGTTTTTAACCATTTGAACATTTTTTTTAATGCCTTCATTTTCTGTCAATAAAAAGTAATTTTTTTTAATAACGATATTCAAAAACTTGATTAAATGTCACTTAAATTGAATTAAATTTAAAATAAAATTAAATTTTTGAACTCGAAATTAAAGTTAAGAAAAGACGAATTCGAAAAATAAACATAAAATGAGAACCGTGTTCATAAAAAAACTAATTCAATTGAAAATATTCAATTTTTGGTTTAAATTTTTTTCCATGTCAATTTTACATGTCGACATGGTATTTTCATGCAGCATATATGTTAACATTTATGTCGACATATGCATGTCGACATGTGCATGGGACGAACCCTATTTTAATTAAAAAACGATAATAATGTCCAGTAAAAATTAAAATTATATTAGATATGAACTTAACTTGTTTTAAAACTGCATTATCTATCGAAAATTTGATGAAAAAATTGTTGAGTCACGTGAAGAAATGTTTTAATTTTTCTTAAATTTTTATTTTGTGAAATTTTATTAAAGTTTTGACTTAAAAACTTAAAATAATAAAAGCTAAAATTATTTTAATGTCTTCAATTAACGATTAACGTTCAGAAACGTCAAAAATTTAGTAAAAAAATTAAATTTTTGTGTAATTTATGTAAAATGGCAATCTTTAAAAAATCTGTTTTATAGTTTGCTTTTTGAAGTGAAATAATTAAATTTTATTGGCATAAACACAAATCGAAAACTATCATTTCAGAGAATATATATAGGGCACTTTTTTTTTCTTCTAGTTTGAAACCTTTATTTAGTGACTATGAAATAAAACAGAGGAAAGACACGTACTTTTCTCCACTTGAACTAAGTCATGGAGGAAAAAATAATAATAAAGAAGACATTAAAACTAACATGCAACATTTGGATAGATGTAACACGCCAACACGTAAAAATCGTTTAAAAAACATTGATTCAAAAAAAATTGCGTTCATATTACTTGAAAATAACGTCGTAGAGCTTCAAAGACATCTTTTAACAACTACGGTTCAAAATCAGGTACATTAATATTTTAACAAAAATATAGATTTTTATAGCTGATTCTTATTTTAGAGTCTACAACAAAAAATTAAAAGAGTGATCAAAACACAAAATTTACTTAAAGACCAACTAGAAAAATCCAAAGAAGATATTGAGGATTTGAAATTTCAGGTAATATTAAATCTTCAACTTATTTTGAAAAAAAAAAATAAATAAATAAATAAATATACGAATGTACAATTCTAGCTTGAAGAAAAAAATATCGAGTTAGAAGGTACACGTGCACAACTTCGCATAATCGAATCAAGGTCTGAATATTTAAGTATTGAGCAAACTCCAACACGTTATATAATAAATTTGCCACCTGTTTCATCTAGTGTTATTAAAACTTCTGAATCACAAATTTCCTTGTATAGAGATGTCAATCAAATAAGCACCCCAAGTATGAAAGCAATGACACCACTTGTGATGGAAGATGCCCCTAATTTAAATCATAGTAGCAGTACCGAGTCTGCACAAGATCATGGCGAGTTAAATACTATTTCACCAATATCTAAGCAACGTCCTCCAAGTAAAATACCACTACCAGGCCAAAAAAATAACGTAATAATTAAACCTCCTTCTGGAAAAACTTCATTTTCAAGAACGTCTTCAGGACCATCATCTAATCGTAGTCTAAATAAAAATGTTAGCAGTTTACAAGCTGTACCGACGCAAACCACAACGAGGCAGCTTACATCTACTCCCGAAAATGTGTGTCTTAGTTCAAAAAAAAGTGAAGCGACACAAAGTTGGCGGAGCAAGGATGTCTCATTAGAACGTCAAAAATACAGCAATGCGTCCTCAATACCTGTGTCTTCTAGCAATAAAATTGCAATAAAAACTATATCTTCGCCTGTTTTACATAGGGCGAAACGTGATCTTACATCTGTATCTAAAGTAAAACCAAGGGACTCATTAAGCCGTCCAACACCAAATACAAGTTTAAACACTTCAAATAATTTAATTTCATTATCACCAACAAATATCGTAAATGATAAAACAAAAAAAGAAGCAAGTGAAAATATACGAAGTGTCGGAAATAGTAGTAGTTTTACAGGTCGAGCACATCCAGTTATTCCGATGCGCAGAATAAGTAATAGCAGCGCTCACCGAAACACTCATGCTTCTCATTCCTCAATCAACGTTAGTACGAGCAGACATAATTCGTCGACTTCCAATAATCTGAACCCTATAGAGAAACAAGATTCATCTGAAGTTAATAAGGTACGAAGTGGTCTAAGGGCAAATTTTTGGAATTGGTTAAAAATTTAAATATCACTTGTATAAAAGCTTTTGTTATCGGTATGATCAATTTAAAAAAAATGCGATATATATGCACATAAATAATAATAATCAACTGCGTTTCCAAATGTCAAATTATTTACAGTATTAGAAAGTTTTGGGATACCTAAATTGAAAAAAATTGACTGACCGATATATTCTCATTTTTTTGAATTAAAGAAATAGTTTATGTTTTTGTCATTTTATTGGATGATTCGATGAAAAATTTAATGGAAATTTTGAAAAAACATATACATAATGAATATATTTCATTGAGAGTTGATTTCGTTAACGTCAAATTAATGTTTTCTATTAAAATTCTATCACGCTTATTTTCTTTATAATAAAGTTTTTACATTACATACTTGCATACGTGCCTCATCGCAAATATTGTTATTCACTAAGTATTATAAACGCGTTGATAATTTTAATTCGTATTTTAATAAAGATTTATTTATATTATAAATATTAGTTATTTTATTTAACAAAAATATATAGAGTTCATTTACATAGAGGAAAAACGAATTTTGCCTTTTTATCTTATCATTGTTTTCTATATATGTGGTTTTGTAAGTTCTTTTTTATTATTATTTTTGAATTTATATTTTATAATAAATATATTATTTTTTTTTTTTCGTTTGAAAAACCCAAATACTAAAAATGTTGTAAACTTTAACAAAACTTCTGTTTACGGTATTAAAAGTTATTTCAAACATTTTATAAACAACAAAATTGATTTAATTAGAAAAATACAATGTTAACAACATATTCTAATTTGTTGAATTGCAACAAGCTAAATTTCTAATAATATTTTTTTGATTTTCGTTTCAGGCTTTTTGTGAAAATGTGTTCAATCAACGATTATTACTTTCTAATTATATAAAGCGTAGCCAAAATACAGTTAATAATACGTTAAGGTGTTTACTTAATGTATCACTTGAAAATAATAGTTCGGGAACCGTTAATGAAAATTCTCTAGTCAATTTAGAAAAAAATGAAAATATTTTCAAAAACAACTTGTTTGTGTCATTTAACGTACAAAAAAATGAAGAGCAAACGAATTCTATGAAAGTATTTGATGAAACAAACAAATTCAAGTTATTAAGCAAAGTTAGTCCAATATTTTCCCGTACTTGGAAACATGTGAATACTAAGGTTTTGAATACGCATAATTTTAAAAGCATTGATCAGAATGAAAAAGATTTAAAAAGTTCATTGCTTTGCGAACAAGCATTAAAAATTGAAAACGAAAAATTTTCACCAGAGAATAAAAACATTCAGTCTTGTTATACAGACTTTTTTGATAGTATTGACGGTAAAATTACTGATAATGATACAAAATGCAAATTCGAGTGTGAAGGTGGCGAAGGTATGGCCGACTTTGATTCATTAGAAAAACAAAATATTTGTTGGTCAATTGATAGCTAAAATAATTAAAATCGGAGTTTGAATTGTACAAAAATGTTATGTTTAATTAATACTATACACAAATAATTTTCTGTGATTCAAGTTAGAGCAATTGTTACTTAAATTTACATATCGAAAATAAATAGCTTTACCAAATTAATTTAATTTACAGGCTACTTGCTTTACTTCTACTTTGTGTTATCTGTTTATCATTGATTGAAAGTTATTTAAATTGGTTTATCGAAAGCATATTTCAACTAAATTATGCATGAAAAATTTATTGTTATCTTCAAGTAAGACAAGTGCAATTTAAAAAAAAAAACTAACTTTTTCCAAAAACCCAAGGAGAGAATAATAGAATAATGATAATGGTCTTATAGTATTTTGACCTTCAAAACACACGAAAAATGACTAAAATCATCAAAAACTTGTTTTTGTCATTTGCAAATTCGCCCAAAATTTTAAAATTTCAAAAAAGGTCGTTTAAAAATTATTGACATTTTGTTTGTTGCGAAAGTTTGTCCAAATGAAAGATCTAAAATGTCTTTGAAATACTTTATTGAATATTAAAGCTCGTAAAAAATAGTAAAAAGATGGAAGAAAATTCAATAATATTATTGATTTCCATCATCTTTATTAATTTTTGAGTACTTATTTAAATAATGTGAAACATTTTTAGGAATAGTATTTACTTGCCTCACAACACATAGTCAATATGCAAATAATAAAATAATAATTCAATAAGAAAATTGTTTTTTTTTCTAAACTATTTGCTTTAAAGTTTCAATTACATGGTGCATTCCGAAATAAAATGAAAAAATTGAATGTTTTTATGTCCGTCGAAAAGAAGAAACTTTTGCTTTTGCAAAATTATTTTCTCCTTATTTTTCAAAATTTAATCGCAAAATGTGGACAAAATATATAAAGCGAAACTAGTGATCAATTATCGAGCTGATAAACTGGAGCGCATTTATTTACATTTTGAACACAGTTTTTCATTCAAATATCTTATGGTTTTTTTTATTGAAATTCCAATGGTTGGTGTCAAGCTTTTAGCTCCTTACTTTCCTCAAGATGGCGCAGTTATAAGCGTGTCCAAAACTCCGTTCGAGAGATCCGCATGTGCATTGGGGCAGAAATTTAGACTGTGCATTGGGTCATATTTTCAGAATATGCATTAGGGCAAAAATTGAGAATGTGCCTTAGGGCAAAAATTTATAATGTGGTTCATTGGGGCATAGTGTTGAAAAAAATACAGAAATGTACGAGAAACTTCATAAAATGTTAGAAAATTTTCCATACAAGTTTCGCTACGGACGGACGGACATGCCACTAAGCACAAAGCGCCTTTTTTTCTTGTAAATGTAAATGCGCTAAAAAAAGGTCAAAATTTCAAGATTATTACTATTTCGAAATTTTTGTTCACCAAAATTGTGTTTTTCCGTTGGAAAATGTTGTCGATTAAAATTAGTGGAAAACTTCGGGAAAACTTAAGAAAAATCAGAGAATCTTGAAAAATTTCAAAACTTAAAAATGTTCATGGGAGTCTCGCGAGTAACATGAAAAGTGAAAATTGATGAAAATTTTCGGTAAAACTTGGAAAATTCATGGAAAATCGGAAAAACTTCAAAATTTTAAAATATTCAGGGGAGTCTTTTGAGTAACATGAAAAGTGAAAAAAATGAAAATCTTCGGAAAAATTCAAAAAATCTAAGAAAAAATCATGGAATGGAATACATTGAAATGCGGTCAAGTCATTCGTTTTATAAACAAATGCAATTCATTCTCGTTTATAAATAAATCATTTATTTATAAAAAATTTAAAAACAAGGCGAAAATAAATAAAGCCAGAACAGAAGTTTCTAATTTTTGGATGGACATCACTATAAAACAATCAGATTTTTTTATAAGTACATAATTCTGAATCCGGGATTTTGCTTTTTTTAGAATGGAATGCTCCATATATTGCTATCTCGATGCAATTATTATTATTGGGTGCATTCAAGATCACTCATCGCTTCCATCATGATTTTTTTCTGTGATTTTTTTCGATGATATATTTGTTTTTGATGAATATTTTTGATTCATATTTTTACGATTTTTTATTTTTCCCGATGAATCAAACAATCCATCTTTTTTTTAACTTGTGTTCGATGAAAAAAATAATTGATGTCCATCGATGACCAATCTTGAATGCATCCATTATCGAATCGGGTTCCTCCTGTCTTTAAAAACAGCTAATAAGCACCGGAGCTCAATTTAGTGCGTGAAGATCATTTCTTCTTTTACCCCGTACACCATTTTACCAATAAAAATTTTGTCTTAATCCTTTAAATATCTTCTTGTTTGAATTTTTTCCTTTAATCAAGTAATAGTCAGTATTTTTTGCAAATTACATAAGAATCTTTCAAACGAGTTGAAACGTTGATCATTTTTGTACATTAATATGTTTAAAATATATTTCCCGGGCGAAAATGATAAAGCGCAAAGTCAAAGAAAGAAAATTGTAAATTATTTAATATGTAAACTAATATTTTTGAGGTAAGTAAATATAAAAATCTTTAAATGTCAACATCATTAAAAATAATTATTTTTATTATAGATCCTTCTATAATATCAATGAGGGGTTTGTATATCCGTTGAACGGCTTTCCTGTAACAGATATTCATTTCAGGTTCATTTCTTCTACAGGTCATGCTTATTTTGCATTGGGCAGGTCCGATTTGTAAAATGGAGCCATGATCCTAATGAAAAAAAAAATCCCATATAAGAGTTTGAAATTAATTTGAAATAACGGAAAATTCAAATTTAAACCGAATCCCAGTGCTAATTTGAAAAATCTAATGATGCAGATGTTTTTAATCTAATGATGTTTTTCTAGTCAAGACGCACAACATTGCCATACATAGCTTTTGTTCAAGTGCAATCTACGTCAGTATTAATATTTATTTTGAAATAAATTCTTTATATGCAAGTTTTTGTTCTCAAAAATTTTGAGGCTTTATTTACTTGGCACTTTTTTCGACTTTTTTTTATCACAAGTCATCAAACATTATAATTGTCACAACTTTATATATTTAAGAGAATTTACAAAATAAAAATAAAATATCTTTAGGAAACCTCCAATTTGGCCTCTTGAAAAGTTCTTGTTTCATCCGTTATAGTTTAATTTTTATATGTTTTTTATTTACATTATTAAAAGTACATTTTAGAAGTTGAAAATTTCAGAAAACATTTTTTTATATATTTTTTTTATATTTATTTTTTTATATATATTTTTAATTAAAGGTCAAATGTGATAAATCGGGTCAAAAATGAGATAAGGCAAGTGCAATTAAAAAAAAATGTTTGAAATTAACTCCCACAATCTATTATTTTTCTTATATTTTACAATTTTTTAATGGCTTAAATATAAAAGTTTGATCTTCGAAGCTCGAGCTTTTGGACACCCTAATATCTAAGTTTCACCCATTCAGGTTTCACCATTTTATAGAAATCAAATATTGTAACAACCTTGAATTAAGTATTCTTTTTTTTTTTGAAAATTATCCACTACTCAATGATAATAAATTTTTTATATTTAAATTTTAATTTTTTAATATTTTATAATTTTTTTTCGAAATATCTATAAACATTGTAAATGGAGCATTCCATTCTAAAAAAATACCAAAATCCCGGATTTCCCGGTTCGTTTCCGACCATAAGTTTCATGGTAAAAATTGATGTATTCGAGACGACAAACAATCCTGGTGAACAAAAATTTTGAAAATCAAAACTTGAAATTTTGACCTTTTTTTCGCTACGTGAATTTTTCCCATATTTTGCGATAAAAAATTTTTAAAACTATCATAAAATTTTTAAAAATAAGGAGAAAAAAATTTCGCCAAAGCAAAAGTTTTTTCTTTTTTGATGGACATCACGATAAAGTATTCAGTTTTTTATTTCTATTACTGTTTTAAAAGAAAATTGAATCCGGGATTTTGGTATTTTTTAGAATGGAATGCACCAAATATTTAAAGATTTCAAGAAAATTTTTAATTTCAATTTAAAGAATATCAAAAAAAGAAAAAATATTAACTGGGGTCCTTAAATTAATTGGAATTGAAATTGTTGGAACTTTTATTTTATTTAAAATAATTTATTTTTTTAGAATTCTCATATCGACCCAATATCGTCATAAATGGTTCAAAAGTGCCAGTAAACTTAAAATATCTAATATTTCAAAAAATATTCGTGTGAAAAATTCCAAGAAACTGTCTTTTCAATAATTATTTACAATCGTTTCAACAAAATTTTTGCTGTTGGATTTTCCAACAATTGTTGAAAAGAAATCCTATACAAACTTTTCAATAATTCCAACAATTTCAATTAAAATTCAAATTTCAACAGTTTCAACGCTCATTGTGAGAACCCCAATTTTTTTACATTTTTTTGGAAAAAATGAATCAAAGTAAATTGTTCAAATGTGATTTTTGTCTACAAAAATAGCAAATAATTAAAATTGTAAAAAAAAAATGTAGAAACAAACAAGGGCATTTTTTATAACAACATCATCAATCACGGTGCAAAACATTGAAATTTTTCTTTCTTCTTTTCTGTAAATTTCCTTAAAAATTTGAAATCCTGGAGATTTTGACTACAATCCTGGAGACTGGAGAGTTCCTGGAGAATTAGCAAAAATTCGGGAGATTCCAGGAAAAAACTGGAGATCTGGCCACGCTGTCTCAAAAAATAAATTAGTTATGAACAAAAGCTTTATGTGTATCAAAACTTTTTTGAAACTGAACCTGAAACACCAAATGTATGTCCCAAAATATAAATAATATTAAAATAAAATAATATATAAATAAAAAATAGTAATTTTTATTTTTTTCATTATACTATTTAAATAAATGAAACCTTATTCATTAACTATTCCCACTATTTATTGAAGTTGTAGTGCAGCACTGTTTTTTTTTGGAAAACTATAGTGTTTTTAATAAATTGTAAGAAATTTAAGAAATATATCATAAGAAAATAATATTAAAACCACGATAGTTTTGGTAATATTGGATTATTGAATTTTAAATAAGTAATATTGAAATTTTAAATAAATACCTACTTATGACTTTTTGTAATGTCAATCACATTGTCTTATCGACTTGATACAAACGACAAATTATTTACTGGGACAAAGAAACTTATTGAAATATTTATCGAAAATAATTATGAATTTAAATCACGAGAAAATTGTTCAAAACTTTTAAATGTGGAAGTGTCATAAATGTGGAAAACCGGTGTTCTTTGGTTAGTTGGAAATTTATAAAAGAATTCATAATGTCAATGGTTGAGTTTGATTTTGATAAAATTGTTAAATTGTATGAAGATTTTAAAAAGGACTTGGCTAGTTTTTGGGAAATTTCTTGTAAGCATTTTAATGAAAAAGGAGAACTAGAATATTGTTTTTTCATTATTCATTAACATATTTTTGTATAATGAGTTTTAATAATATTTTATGAACTTAGAGTCCTGTTTCTTTTATAATTTTTACATACATTATGATTGGCGTACATATATTTTCAATTTTAAAATTATAATTATTTTAAAATTTGTAAATTTAACTTTAATGTAACTTTTTTTTAGTCATTGTATGAACTTATGGTTATCAATTATTTTCTCACTACATTATAATAAAAAATTTCAAAGATATAATTAATTAAAAAAAAAAAATACAAGCGTTTATTTATAATGTATATTACTCTATAGCTGAACGGAAGGTTTCAATCGGGAAAGATTGGCATCCAGAATGTTTAAGGTGCGCTGAATGTGGGAAACGATTGAACTCAGGTGCTCACGCTGAACATAAAAGCATTCCCTACTGCCATGTGCCTTGTTATGCAGCATTATTTGGGCCACAATTATTTGGTCACGGCACAAGAGTAGAATCTCATAAAAGCTATGGCATTCCTAATGCCAATATTCAGAAACAGCTTGCATTGCCCAAAGAACATCTTGAAGCCAAGCTCAAAAATTTTAACGATTACTATGATAAGAAAAGTCAAAAAATTAAGAGCAGAGAGGTCAATGGACGTTTGGTATTTGAAGGTCCTTTAAGAGTGTATTGGGGCATTGAAGGTATAATTCATTTAAAAGAAGATTGCGACCAAAGAACTGTTGTTCTCGTAAGAAAGCGTAATTCGTGGAGGACAATGAAAGACGTAAGTATTCAGCATTTTCATGTATATTCTTTTATAATAACAGTATTATTTATTTTAATTAAGTTATCCTCTGACAAAGTACCATTGATAAATACAAGTTCTATGACTACTTCAAATTCATCTGTGACTATGACTGATGAAAACGATACAACAGTCTCTGAAAGTATATCATATGATACTTTGAGTTTTGCATCAGATATACAATCAATGAGCTCTATTGAAAATTCACCATCACATATTTTCAAACCAGCAATAAAATCTGACAGTAATGAAGAAGACAAAAAATTACATCAATCTAAAAACTCAAATTTATCTGTAGCGTCTGAAGAAAACAGTGTGTATAAAACATTGAGTGATTCATTTTTGTCATCATGTAATGAAGATGTATCTGATATTTCAGAGGAAAATGTTGAATCTCCATTAAGTTTGTCTGAAGATTATGCAACGCCTCAGAGTACTTTAAAGTCGGTTGATTACGAAAATTTCCAAAATCACATCGAAAAAGAATATATTCACCAAGCTAATTTAATGTCAAAGAATAATAATGGCACTCTTAAAACAAATCAACCAATAGATGCGTCAAGAATCAATGATTCTCTTAAACTATATGGCGATAGTGTTATGACGAAAAGTATTTCTGAATCCACACCTATACAAGTACTAGCACTTCCAAAAGCTAATTTAATTAGTGGAATACTAGATGCTGGTAAAATAAATGATACTTTTGATCGTTTGAAAACTAGTCTAGATGGTGACCATGACATGAGAGAACTAAAAATGCAACGTGAATTAGATTTATCGCTTTTAAGACATGAATTACAAAAGTATGAACAAAATATTAATATTGATACAGATACTTCTACCACGCCAGATGAAGATTATGGTTGCACAAAATTTTCTAATGGATTTGACAGTAATGATGATAGTGATACCGACACGCTAAAAGCAAATAATATGAATTTTAAAGATTGTAAAATAACAGAATACAACAACAACACGGAAAATCAAAATATTGAAAACAGCTTTGTGGAACATACAAAAGGATACATAAACGAAGATGGTGTGGTGTTAAGAAAACCGCCTAAAATTGGATCTACAGCCATTAAAAGACGATCTGGAAATCGTCGTTCGCGTATGAAGCTTAAAAGAAGATGTTCTATCAATGGCCACTTTTATAATCGAGAAACTTCTTTTTTTACACCTCCTCGAGGAAGTCAAATGAATGTTTGGATTACATCTCTAACCAACACTAAAGAAGTAAGACTTTTTGCCAAACATTTCAAACACTAAATATTTTTAAAAAATCTTTTAGATAGTTAATTTGTTGCTTGAAAAATACAAAGTCGAAAGCCAGGCGGAAAATTTTGCTCTTTTTGTTATCAAAGACAATGGTGAACAACGTCGCATAAAAGACGACGAGTTTCCACTAATAACTCGTATAATGTTAGGCCCATATGAGGATGTCGCTAAAATTTTCTTAATGGATTCAAAGGACACTCTTGAAATCAGGTGAAAACATACAACTTTTAAAAATAAATGTCTGTAAAAATGCTTAAACATTTTTTGATTTGTTTAGTAATGAAGTAGCTCAATTTTTAAATTTGTCGATAGCAGAACTACAAGCAATTATTAATAAATTCAATGATGAAGAAGAACGTGAAATGGAAAAAATAAGATCAAAGTATGTATGCATTTTATATTAAATATATTTTTTGACTTATTTAGTATTCAATACGAATAGATATGCAATTATACGTCAACAAATTGAATCACGAATGGAATCACTCAAAGTAAGACTCTAAAAGTTTGTCAAAATGCTTCTTATTTTCAATTAAATATTTACAACATAAGAGAATTAAGTTATACATATCAATATTTTTAACTCTAACCTCCTGACCGTATAACATAGCTTTTTTTTGACAATATAAAACGATAAAAAGATATTCCAAAGAATAAAAAAAATTAACGATTAGATGTGGTCTATACAAAAATCATAAATAGTTATGATTTTATAGACCTTCTGAGCATTAGGTAGGGTATATCGGGTATCTGGGATAAAAAAAATGAGTGAGATTTTTCTTTAACTTATTTATTTTATTTCATAAGTTAATTATTTTTTAAATTAAGAAAAATAAGGAAAAAGGAAAATATTTTATAGAAAAAAATTATCAATTTTATTTTATTTTATTTTTTTTTTTAATTGATGAAGATTATATCAAAATGAGAACATTTTTTTACATTTTATTTTATAAATCTCACCTGGGATATAAATAGAAGGTAGGCAATCCAAAATATTTCACAGTTTTGTTCGAACGCTCCCAATTAACCGGCGAATTTCACTATAAGGTGAATATTCAAAAAACCGGATTTCCGGTTCGGTTATTTGATAAAAATTTTTACTACTTTTCGCAACCGTTTTTTATATTCTTTGAAAAATCAGTAATTACAAATTAGAATTCAGATAATTTCATTTTTAGTATTCAAATAATCTTTTCTAGAAAAAAATACTAGTAGACTTACATAATACTTACTCACATAAAAAAAGGAAATCAGAATATTATACAATAAACAAATTTTATATTGCATCATCCAAGCTTTGGATCAGTATAGGTTTCAATTTTTGGGCTTTAAAAATAACACAATTTAAAAATGGACATATATTGCAAAAAATAGTGTTCACATCACCCAATTTCATCAGTTCATCGACATGATATTTTTGACGATTTCTGTTATTTAGGCCTCACTGAAATCCACTGAAAATTGTCGAAATCGCAAAAGCTCATTCCAGAATTTTAAATTTAGTTTTTTTTTATTTTTTAAGGCCTAACTAACACAAAATCATTAAAAGAATCTAATGACAAATTTTTTTTAGATGAAATCAGGTGATGTTTATTGAACAATATTATTGTTTAAAATCTAAGCTTCTAACAGATTCTGTCAAAAAACAATTCAAAAATTTGGTAAAACTTAAAAAAATATTTAAAAAATCACCAGAAACTGCCGAAATTTGATCTTTCAACTAACCGAGTCGGTTGATATCAAAGTTAACCAGTTTCGATTAGTTTCAAATATTCAAATATCCGGTTATCGAGTACTCGATTTTAGGAGCCTTATTTTGTTCACTTTTCTTTTACCTGATTTCTAGATTAAAACTTTAGAAATTATCAAAATTTTATAAAAATGTTTTAAAAGAACAACAATTTTTAAAATATTTTAAATTGTATTTTTTACACTGTCAAACACATTCAATACACATTGAAACAAATTCTGCGAGCCAAATTTTCACTATACAGAATCTGTTTATTATAAGGTCCTCCTGGTCAATTCGTTAAGTAATATTACATATTTTTAAAACCTTATATAAACATAAATCAACAGAATTAATTGCTTTTATGGTTTTTGAATTATTGTTTTTCTTAGTATCGAAGAGTGTTTTTATGTTGGCAAATGTTAAAACAACAACAATTTTTTAAATTTATATTTTAATAAGGCCGCTCCAAATAAAACTCAATAGCTTTGTACTGTGCTCCAAAATTTAAAATTCAAAAAGTGAGTACTGCAAAAAAACCTTAAAAATGTCATCAAAAATTACCATTTTTATTTAATTTAATTTAAAATTTTCTACTAAGCATTATGTATGGATTTTCGTCTCAAAAAAATATGTTTCATGATAATAATTTTAAATATACAAATATCAATGTATTTAATAAAACTCATAAAAACAAGATATTGATTAATGCATGAAAAAAGTATTTCAAAGTATTTTTTACTATTGCCCCTCCCTCTATTAAAAAAATGGATAAAACTATTGAGTTTCATTTGGAGCGGCCTAAGTAGTAGTAATAGTAAATAGGTTAAATAAAGTAGAGAAATAAGAATAATGAATAAGAATAATAAAAATAAGTAGAGAATTGTAAAATGTAAATAAGACGTTTTTCAGAATAAAATTGTTAAAAATATATAAAAAAAATTAATAAATAAATATAAAAATGAATGAACGTAATTTTTTTTTTTACATATATTAATTCATTGTTCATCTTTTTTTATTATTAGGCTTCATTATTGTGCATTTTTAGCGGGTTTTCAAGTGCGTTTTTAATTATTCAATCAAAAGAATTTTTAAAATAAAAGTAAATCATTATCAAATATAGCAGAAACAATATAAAATTCAGTTGATCAACTGAAAGTTTTTTAAAGGATTAAATCCAGAATTTAAAAAGTTTCATATTCAACGAAATTTTGAAAGTGTGACTTGTGAATTGACACAACGATTTTAGTTCTTTAAATAAGTTTTTTCACGCAAACGCAACTATAATGAACAATTTTTATATACAAATGTTATTTTTTATTTATGTAACAAAATGTTACAAAAATAGCTTTAAGGGATTATCTATTTACAGAACTACTACAAATTAGATGTGTCATATTTTGCAAAACTTTAGGTTGAATTTTCTTTCTTATGATGCATTATAATATTGTTTATACATATTTATAAGGTGGAATTAAAATAGATAAATGGTTTTTTTTTAAAGTTAGTATAAGCCAGAAGTACAGAGTGATCTACATTTCATTTTTCGATATACTTGCAATAAGTAACTAAGCATAAAACCAGCACATACTTGAAAACATGCATTGTATGTTTGTCCTACTTACTATTCTTAGAATATTTTTATTGTATTAGGGTAAGGATAAGTAATAAGGTAAGTGGTATCTTATTTTTTTTTTTAATAAAAAAATTAAACAAAGAGCTAAGATAACGAAACTGTACTCAATAAGCGGTATTGGATTAACGATTTTTCTTAGTGGGTTTTGTTAGAAACAATAAAAAACAAATGTTAAACATATAAATTGGAAAGACAATTTTTTTTTAAATTATACTTCTAGTGATGTCCAGTTAACAGAGCCAAAATGCATCATTTGTTTTGGTCAATTTTTCCATAGTTACTTCCAGTGAGCAATGTCTCACTCTTAGTGTATTCATGAAACCAAATAGAAGTACAGGATATGTATTGGAAACCGGTCCACTACAGTTTATAGCCTGACAATATAAAGTCATATTAGATTAAAGTTGAAACTCGTTTAGGTTGGACGTATCGCGGTTGTACTAATGGAAGAAATACATATTGTAAAAATTAAAATAACTTTTTTTAAATAAATTATTGTAAAACAAAATAAAAAATAGAAAGTTCACTATTATTGGATTATATTTAACTAAAACTAGCCAAATTCTTGCGAACTACATTTTTTTAGTGGCAAAAATAAAATGAAGTGAAAAACAGTGCAGTATGAGTTCAACATTTTTATGTAATAAATTGATAAATAATTTTGTGTATAGTCGGATACAGTTTTAAAACTTAAAACAAAACCTCAAAACTATAACAAAAAATATTTTTAACAAATAACGTTAATTACATCTGTTAATTGAAAGTCAATAAACAATGAGAATCTTAAAGTGCAAATTAGTTAGCACATTTTGTTATGTATGATTAAAGTTTAAAGAACTGTTGCATTCATAAATATTTAAAAATTTCTGATTTGAAAATGGCAAAGTTTAAATTTAATGTACTATATTGAAGAATACTAGGATATATTTATACAACCGATTATTTTATTCATGTACTTACATATATGTATGGATGTACAACATTTAATAACCTCTCATATAGTGTATCTTTCATATACTATATGAAATCTTATGTAAGATTGAAACCTGAATTGTTTTTCAAATAGTTACAAAACAGGTTTCTGATGCTTTCTTTGTTTTTAACTTAGGTTATTGCAATATGCAAAACAAATTGCCTTAAAAAATACATAGCATTAAAAATGTTTTAAAAAAAGGAAAATAATTTCTGTTAGTTTTTAAATAATATATGAGGAAATATAAGGAATTGTATGATGTAATTATAAAATTTAGAAATTTTTTCTCGCATTGTCAGAAAATTAATAAAATAATTTTAACGTACTTAATATTAAAAAAAATGAAACTCATTTAGTTTTTTTCGGAAAAAATGCACAGATAACTAAAGCTTTAAGTATATATGGTTCGATATAACGTTCTTTGTTTTATTTCTTTTTAGGTGTTTATTTCTTTTCTAATTAAAAATATTTGATAGAACTTTAAATATTCCTAAAAATCGACATATAAAAATGTTCAGTAGTATGACAAAACATATTTCAAAAATGAATGTTTTCAATTCATATGGTTTCTTCATCGACATTTTCAATCAATGAACTTCGTTAAAAGTGATTGCATAAACTAGTAATAGAAAGGATTAATTTATAAGAAATATGTATCTCGAAAAATACAAGTAAGTAAGATATTTGTGACTAAACGATGCTTTTTTATTATTCTAATTTCTGTTTCTAATTTTCAATTTCGGGACATCACTCAATTGGGACAGGTCACCAAATTGGGACAGGTCCCCAAATTGGGACACCAAAAAAGGGCAAATTTTAAGTCAAACAATGATGAATTCAATCTTAATAAAAAAATATTACTAAAAATGTTAGAGATAGGAAATTGCAGAAACAATGAAAACTGTTTCGTTCATTGATTTTCAATTGGGACGGTTTTGAATTTTATAGTGTCCTTATGTGGGGGCATTGACTGTATTAATTTTATTTATATTATTATAAATTATATTTTTCTGTTTTATGATCTATTCTGTTTTTATAAAAATTAAAATAAAATTTAATAAATGATTTAAAAAACAGTTTTAATTTTTAATATAATTTTTCCAATAAAAGTAAAACTCATCAGTTTTTTTAAATCCAAAAATTAAGTGGGGCAAAAAAAAATAATGTTAAAAATTTCATAAAAAATTACCGTTTTTTTGGTCTATTAATTTTTTTTTTTCAATTTTCCCATTTAATCGAAAAATTGGAATAGATTTGAGCTTTTTTTTAGAGCAACCAAACCTCCAAAATAATTGATGAAGGTAATTCAAAATGATTTTCGTCCTAAACATACATCTGAATGTTGGCAATATTATTCATTACATACAATTTTGTATAAAAGGGTAAAAGATCAAAATAAATAATTTAAATATGTATCTAAAATTGGTTTGTAAATACATGAAATATTAATTTCGAGTATATTTGATGCTAGTTAATATAAAGTATTGAAACCTAATATTTTTTCTTCTTAACATTTTTAGTTTTTTATTAAATTTAATAAAAACAATTTATTGTGTTTGGCTAAAAAAAAATAATAAATACAACTTTATTATAATTTCTTAATAAAAGGATTAGGCCGCTCCAAAATTTTTTTGAAATTTTTCCCAAGTCGAAAATCCAAAAAAAAATTGAAAATATCATCAAAATTGATCAGTTTTTGGTCGTTTTTTCATATATTTTCAAAAAATTTTCAAAATTTTATAAAAATATTTTTCATTTTCAAGAATTTTTGTACTGAAAACCGAAATTTAACATGAATATTCTCCCCTAAAAATTTTTTCAAAAAAATTGTATTTCAAAATTTTTAGACAGTTATTTTAATGAAATTTTTTGTTAAATTTTTAACTTGAATTACTCTGAGATCAATTTTAAATGATCAAATCTCAATGTAGATACCATAAAAACAACTAAAATATTCATTATAGACCAAAAGTTGTTTCAAAATTTCAATTTTTTTTTTATTTTGCCTCCCTTATTTTGAAAAATATATTTGGGAACAAAAAGTTTGAAATAAATTTGGAGCGGCCTTAATATACAAAATAATAATTTTTTATCAAATTAATTAAGTTAATTATGTACATTTTATTTTTATTGCTTTTTTTTTAGAATAAGTAATTTAATGCTTATAATTGTAAGCATTATTTTATTCCCAATATCAAATATTGTATGCATGAATCCTAAATTCGATGCATCGACCGAAATGCGATTAGTACTAGTACCAGCTGATGCGAATGTAGGGACAGTCATTTATAGGTTGAGGGCAACAGATGAAGAGTTTGATTATCCACTTATATTTGAGTTAGTTGGAGAATCATCGATACAATCATTTCAAATTGAATCTTTACCTTGTACAAAGTATAATTCTGTATGTCAAGCAAACGTGATACTAAAACGCAGATTAGAACCAGGACGCTACTATGACTTTCATGTTGGTGTAAGAGATACAAGAGGTGGAACCGCAATAATAATGTGCTCTGTGACTGCCACTAATTTTACAACACCTCACGAGGTCATATTTCCACACAAGCCTGGAATACTTATGGTACCAGAGGTAAGTATACTAGATCATTTATAAATATGCAACTTGAAATGTTCTATTTTGATTATATTCCTGTATAAATTTTAACAATTTTTGTTAACGGATTAAAATCAAAATAAAATATATTTTCATAAGTATTTTTACCCCAAGGACATATTTTTATCGACCATTCTGTCTTAGCAATGAAGTATCGTGTGGAATAACAATAATATGAATATGGATATTTTTTGGTGTATTGACCTTTAGTGTGCAATAATATGTATATAAGAACTTAAGGCGAATAAACCAGTACCGACATAAATGATTTCAACAAAATAGCAAAGAACTTGAACTCATAAAATTCTTCGGAAAATTGTGAAAACAACTTCATTTATTTAAAAAAAAATCGATTGTTGAAATACGTGTCGTTTTCGTTATTTTTATACGTTTCAGTTAAGAAAGTTTCTTCTTTGATAACTTATTTCAGAATGCCAAAAGAGGCTTAGAATTAGATTATGTGGTAGCTAGGAAAAATCCATTGTATCAAAAACCGGTGTACCTTGAATTATGGGTAAGTAATAATGTTCAAAAATTTTATTTTTTATATAACATCTATTTTTAGGGATCACCATTGTTTGCTATTAGACAAAAAATAGTTTCATCGGAAATGACAGAAGGTACTATTTTTCTTCTTGGTCCACTAGACTTTGAAAAACAATCAATGTATCATTTAACACTTTTGGCAAACGTGAGTACTGTCATTACATCCATACATGTTTAAAGATATAAAAATTTAATTAGCGCATTTCATTCTAAAAAATACCAAAAATCTCGGGTTTTAATTTTTTTTTTAAAATACAAATTTGATAGCCTTATCGTGAGGTCCGATATCCAAAAAGAAAAATTAATATAGAAACAAAAATAAAAAAAATATATAGATATGTAGAATAAACTTATTTTCAAAATTCGTTCAAATGATACGTTTCCAACCATGTGTTTAATGGTAAAAATTGATGAACTACTGACAAAAACCGAAAATTTAAAATATTAAATTTTCTCTTCAATTTTCGACCATAATTTTCGTTACGTGTATTTTGCGGTAAAAATTGGATAAACATTTTTTAAAACTGGGTATCAAAATTAAAAAAAAAATAATAAAGAAAAGTTTCTTTTTTTATGGACCTGACGATAAATTATTCAGTTTTTCAGTTCTTTTACTGTTTTGAGATAAGTTAAAAAAAGTTAAACCGTGATTTTGGTATTTTTTATTTATCAAATTTATATTGTATTTGCCTAAAAATATGAGAAATGACTCATAGGGTAGGATCTAAGACTATGCGTTTCTAAAAACTAATCTTGCAGCGGCGCCTGCGAATCACAGGAATGTTACATAACTCTTTCTTTACCACTAAAAATTTCCAGTAGTTAAATTTTTTATAGTTTTGGAAAACTAAAAACCTCCTCATTTCACATTTTCGAACTCCTCATTTCACATATTCGTACTCCTCATGACCCTTTCACAATTCCATACACCTCACAACCCAAGGGAGTGCCCACAGACCTTCAGGGTACTCAAATAACTGAGAATTACAAAAAAAAATTTTTTTGGGGCACAGTGTTACTGACACACACACACACACACACGACAAGTCGAGTTTAATACCGCATTTTTTCTTCGAAATGCGGTAAAAATAAAACAAACTAAAAAGTATGAAACAAGTTAACTCTAAAGACAGTGAAAAAAAGCTAACTATAAAGTGTGAAACAAGTTCTTTAAGAGAGAAAGAAGTATCTTATAATGATTTTCGCGCTGAGCTCGTCAAACTTTTAGGGTCTAAATTAAAATAAGGCCCTGAAAAATGATATAAATTTTGGGTAACAATCTTAAATTAAATTTTTAGGATGCAATAATAATAAAAAACGAGAATGAATTGCATTCGTGTATAAAACGAATGACTTGACCGCATTTCAATGTGTTCAATTCCATGATTTTTCATAAATTTTTCGAGTTTTCCCGAAGATATTTATCAATTTTCACTTTTCATGTTACTCGCGAGACTCCCCTGAACATTTTAAAATTTTGAAATTTTTCAAGATTTTCCGATTTTCCATGAATTTTCCAAGTTTTCCCGAAAATTTTCATCATTTTTCACTTTCCATGTTACTCGCGAGACTCCCCTGAACATTTTAAAATTTTGAAATTTTTTAATATTTTTCGATTTTCCATGAATTTTCCGAGTTTTCCCGAAAATTTTCATCATTTTTCACTTTCCATGTTACTCGCGAGACTCCCCTGAACATTTTAAAATTTTGAAATTTTTCAAGATTTTCCGATTTTCCATGAATTTTCCGAGTTTTCCCGAAAATTTTCATCAATTTTCACTTTTTATGTTACTCACGAGACTCCCCTGAACATTTTGAAATTTTGAAAATTTTCAAGATTTTCCGATTTTTCATGAATTTTTCGAGTTTTCTCGAAATTTTCCACTAATTTTCATCGACAACATTTTCCAACGGATGAACACTCATTTAAATTTCCAACGGATAATTTTTTTAAATATGCTGTCAAATCTGTCAATTGAAAAGAATTCGCCAAACCTGCTAATTCAAACAAAGTTAAAGTGGCACACCACACAGACGGACGGACAGACAGACGGACGGACGGACGGACGGACGGACGACATCTCGAGCACAATACCGCATTTTTTTCAAAAAAATTGAAATGCGGTAACAATCGTCGGAAGCTTTTTAATTTTGTTCAGAAAAGTGATTAATTAAAACTAAATTTCCAGATTAAAGGGTATATTTTAATTTAGACCCTAAAAGTTTGACGAGCTCAGCGCGAAATTCATAATATGATACATCTTTCTCTCTTAAAGAACTTGTTTCATACTTTATAGTTTGTTTTTACCGCATTTCGAAGAAAAATGCGGTATTACTCAGGGAAAGTCGTCCGTCTGGTGATGTGCGTACAGTTGTGGGCGTACGCAAAAAGGTGTCGTGCACAAATGGATGTTGGCGTGAGCAATGTCGTCGTGTCAGTATGATGTTGGCGTGGGCTATGTCGTCGTGTCAAAGGGATGTTGGCGTGGGCAAGTGTGCCGTGTTATATGTATTTAAATTAATTTTTTGCCAAAAAAAGGCTTTTTAATAATTCCGAAATTTGAAAACACGAAATGCGGTAACTTTGTTCGTCGTGCTTCTGACGACGACTTTATATATTTTTTTACTTTTTTTTCAACATAAATTTGTTTTGAAAGTTGAAAACTTCATTTTTTATTATTTTTAGAATGGAATGTCCCAATTGTGAATTAGGATTTTTTATGGCCATATTTTAAATGATTTATTAAGATTCTGAACAAAAAATGTTTTGTTTATATAGGTTTATAAATTATTTTTTACATTTTAAAGTTATTTATGAATAACTTTATAATTATTTAATTGTAATTATTTGTTAGATTTTAAAGTTATTTATGAATTACTTAGGTCGCTCCAAATGAAAATCAAAAATAAAGTCCGATGTCCCACTTTAAAAGTCGAAAATCCAATGGGGGAAAAAAAAGTAAAAAATTTCATCAAAAATTGCCGTTTTTTGGTGTAATTTAATTTAATTTTTTTTTTGACAGTTATTTCGTATGAAATTTTTTTCTTTAATTTTTTATATGTAATATTTTGAAATCTATTTTGAATTAGCAAATCTAAAAAAAGATAATTAAAAAAAACTTAAGGTTCAAAAATTATTTAAAATTTTGTCATTTTGTATAAAAATAGTACAGTATAATCTCGTAAAATGGGCAGATCTAAAAAAATCTTTAATTGAGTATAACTCTGAAATTAGGCACCCCAATTTTTTGGAAGTTTAAACCAAAAATTCAAGTTTTATATTTATTTTGAATATTTCAATTGAAAAATTGTTTGAATGTTTCTAAAATGTCATAAAAATAGAGTTCAAGTTTGAATTTTGGGTGCCCATTTTGGGAGATTATACTGTATTTCAAAAATTTTTTTTTTATTTTGCCCCCCCCCCCCCAAAATTTTGGACTTTATTTTTGATTTTCATTTGGAGCGGCTTTAAACTACAAAAAATAAAAATAAATTTTGAAATTTCTTAAAATTTTAATTTTCCGATATTTTATGAAAGAGAATTTCATAAAAAGCACTTGATGTTTAAAGTTAAAGTTCAATACATTCTCTTAAATATTTATATTAAATTTTGGGAATAGTTTTAACTTACTTGCTAAGTTAAATTTGCATATACTGTCAAACCTAGTTTTAAAATAGCTAATGGGTTCTTATGAAACTTCTAATTTGTCTTATTCTACTTAAATTAATTGATTTAAATAAGATAATAAGTGATTAATAAATAACTATGACTATGTATATTTTAAACAAAAAGGACGCATATGCTGAACCAGGACAAGATAGTCGTAATATAGCTGGAATTGAAATTGTTGTTATTGTTGAAGATATTCAAGATGAACCACCAATATTTACATTTGCTCCACCCGTTACCAGACTTCCATCTAGTCTTCTGCCAGGAGATAAAGTATAATTATTACATCATTTGGGTTACTGAAAATTAATTGTTTTAATTGTTTACAGATTTTACAAGTTCATGCAGAAGATGGCGATAAAGGTGTACCTCGACAAGTCAGATATGGGTTAGTGTCTGAAGGGAATCCATTTACTTTATTCTTTGGAATAAACGAAACAACAGGTACATGAAAAACTGATCACTTGTTTAATTTTGAATACCAATATTACAAACAATTTCTCAATAATGTTTTGGCATTATAAATTTTTCTCTTTGACCTGCAAAAAATCATATCTACACAAACAACTCGCAGTTCTTTGTTAATGAGATTGAAATTCATTCAATTTTGCTAATAATCTTACCAAAAAGTCCTTAATTTATTGAAACATTTTGACATTGTATGCATTTTAATTCAACTTTGAATATTAATTCAACTTTGAAGAGAATCAACTTTGAGAATCCATTAAGCATTTTTAACTTTTTTTTCAAACTTCGAAAACTTTTTATCAAAAAACTTCAAAAGAATATTATATTAACAAAACTATTTTTAAAAATGCAAGATTAACGTAATAAATATAAGGATCTTATTATCAAATAAAAAAAGACTTGAACAATGTAAAATGATGATTCATTGTAAAATAAATAAAAATATATATAAGTTGTATAAATTTTTCACAATACCTAATTTTTTCAAAAGTTTGAAAAAAATAATTTTGAAATATTTAAAATATGTTGTCTAAAGTAAAAAAAATCATAAAACTTTTTTTTTCTCACTAAAAGTTGTTTTTTAAAAATGATTTTCAGTCATACCCATCTACTAAAAGTTCGAAATTGAAAAATGAAGTGCTTACCTAACTCAATAATTCTCTCTCGAGAGTAATTTTTCATTTTATTTGTTTATAATTCCTATGTACATAAAAAGTGGCAAATTGAACAAGAAAAGTTAATTTTGCTTCACTTTTAAGAATGAGTGGTTTTTGGAATAGTGACAATTTTTTCTCTGTGATTTCATTTTTTCGCGTTTCCTCACTTCGAGCAGATCCATATTTATTTTATTATGTTTTTTAATAAAGAGCCCTAAAAAGTTGAAAATAAACGAAAATTTTTCAAAATTTAAGCAAAAGAAAAGATTCGAGTCTTTCAATTTTATTTCAATTACTTTTTAATTATTTTTAAAATTTTGGACTCTCGTGCTTAAATTTTGAAAAACTTTCGTTTATTTTCAACTTTTTAGGGTCCTTAATAAAAAAGCATCTTTTTAAAATATTTTTTTAATAATTTTTCATTTTATACTTTTTAGTTCTAACAAAAAATGTAATGTTTATACAAAATTTTATTTAAGTTTTCGAACATTCTATAAGTTTCTCGAATATTCTATGTAGTTTCTCAAAGCTTCTATGAAGCATCAATGCACAATCTAAAACTTTGTCCCAATGCATATTCTAAACCTTTGACTTTATGCACATTCGAAAGCTTTGACCAAACATACACTTTGGGTCTCTCACGAAATTAATAATAATAAGCACAATAACTAAATGCGCTGAAAAGTAACAACGCCATCTAGAGCGAAGTAGGGGACTAAAAGCGTACACCATTGGAATTTTAATAAAAAAAAAAAATAGAGAAAGTAGTCGTCTAAAGAACGACATACTAAACCGCATTTCGATGTTGCATATTTGCTTTTCGTACTCCTTATTCCACATTTTCGAACTCCTCATTTCACATTTTCGAACCCCTCATTTCACATTTTCAAACCCCTCATTTCACATTTTCAAACCCCTCATTTCACATTTTCAAACCCCTCATTTCACATTTTCGAACCCCTCATTTCACATTTTTGTACTCCTCATGACCCTTTCACAATTCCATACACCTCACAACCCAAGGAACTACCCACTGACCTTCAGGGTCCTCAAATAACTAAGAATCACAGAAAAAAATTTTGGGGCACACCGGAACACACTGACACACACACGGACGACAAGTCGAGTTTAATACCGCATTTTTTCTTCGAAATGCGGTAAAAACATAAAAATTAACACACTTAAATAAAAGAGAGGGCTTCAATTTCGCTAACAAACTGGAGTTTCAATATAAAAAAGCGGTACAAAGAAAAGTCAAAATTTTTAGGTTTTCCTAGTTCGCATCTTAATACTCAATTTTTGTGTAGTTCTTTGACATTCAAAACATAAATTGATGAAAACAATTTAAAGAAAGTGATACTTTTGCTGTAAAACTATGGAAAAAGAACTTCATTTTATTATATTCAAAAATAAACAGCAGAAAATCGATTGCATTACACTTATTATAAGATTATCTTCCCGTTCGTGACTGTACTGTAGAGGTGAATGAACATTGTTTCTTGTATTGTTTATTTGTATTGTATTACATGTATTATTTATGTAAATAAAACACATTTTAAAATGTAAGACTATTCAGATTTTGCATTTTTTGCAAAATAAAAAATATATATGTTATCTTCAAAAATATAAACTAAAATATACAATTATGTATATGTATTGTATAAATTAGAGAAGAATACATGTATAAAAATGTTAAACTAAATATTTCTTGTGAAATTTACCATGCACCCCTTTTATATGAATTGCAGGTGAAATAAAGTTAGTAAAATCACTTGACGAAATTTCTGCCCTTACGCATTTTGGTGACCCCGTGTTATTAACAGTAATTGCGGAAGAAATCAAAGTTGCACGCAACGAACCACCTGCTATGTCATCCACTGTGCAACTAGCTTTATTGTTACCTGAACGAAGTAATTCTCCACCTTACTTTGATAACGATCAGTAAGTCATAAGTAGTATACACTGGATACTCTTTATTTCTACAATGTATAAAATTTTTAGTTACGTAGCTAGGATAGACGAAAATGCACAATCCGGTACAACATTAATTTTTCCTGATCCTTATGTATCAAGAGTAAGCGACGACGACTCTGGAAAAAATGGTGTGTTTTCTCTTACATTGCTGAATAATAATGGAACCTTTGAAATATCACCAAATGTGGCTGAAAGACGAACCAATTTTGTCATTCGTGTACGTGATAACCAAAAATTAGACTTTGAAATGCACCACATGTTGATATTCCAGGTAATTAGTTAACTAATTGATACCTATACATGTCATTGTATTATAGGATTTTTTTTGTTTTTCAATTTTTTTAAAACGAAATTTTTACTTTTAAATTGTTTGTTAGATTTTTGCACAAGAATTGGGTCCATCAACGAACTTAAGTGCGACTGCGAATGTAACTGTGTACATCAATGATGTGAATGACAACTCGCCGATGTTTGAACAAAATGAGTACAAGCTCCAATTACCCGAAAACGTGACGGCTGGCACTCGTGTGATCCAAGTACATGCTGAAGATGTCGATACATTAAAAGGCGGGCGCATCCGATATACTCAAATTTTGGGATATTTAAATTCATCACTAAATCTTGATCCTGTGTCTGGTGTTATAACGATAGCAACTAATAATCATGGGTTTGATCGAGAACTAATGCCTGAATATCATTTTTATGTTGTAGCACAAGATAATGATGGTATTGGTAATCGTGTTGAGGTTCCGCTTATAATTCAAGTACTTGATATAAATGACGAAACACCGACTTTCGAAAAAACACTATATGAGTTTATTCTAACACCTGACATGCAAGATTTTACCATACCAGCATTCATAAAAGCCACAGATAAAGATGCTGAGCCCCCAAATAATGTTGTTCGATACGAGATCATTCATGGAAATTATGAGAATAAAGTTGTATTAAATGAATTTACTGGTCGTTTAACCTTACGTGAACCACTTGGGGATATAAACCTTAATAGAAGGAAACGTCGTCAGTCAATTAAACCCAAACAAAATGAAAATGATATATTTGTTCTAACAGCTAGAGCTTTTGACTTAGGTGTACCGGTAAGGTGGTCCACATGCACTTTGAGAATATATCCTCCAGAAAGTAAACAGCGTACAGTAACTTTTGTTGTTCCTGGAAAAAATCCTGACAAACAGCGAACTGAAGATACATTAGTTACAATAACAGGTGGAAGAGTAGTTATACAGGACATGAGACCATACACTGGACAAAATATACCACCCTCACAAAATCTAGGTGGTGACAGTAAAGATAAAACTTTAGTCATTGCTACAGTATTGTATGATTCTAATTCAGTTGTTGATTTACAAGAAATACAAAATAAAATCTCCAAAAATGGCACATATCAAGGCATCATTATAAGAGATGACTCCGCGGCGGTACGTTGTATGTTTCACAAATATCATTAAAAATAACATATTTATACTTTTCAGAATATATACCGTGCTGAAAATAAGGTTCTATTTTGGCTTTTAATGTTGTTTTCTTTATTACTGGCATTAGGAGTTCTTGTGTTACTATTATGCTGTGTTTGTTCATGGTGTCCTTTATATGCAGCTTCACGGTACATAATATTTTATTGTTTATCAATACAGCTAACTAATAGTATTTAATATTTTTATTATTATAACATACATGCTATCTCACTATAAAACGCAAAAGTAAATTTATAAGGTATTCAAACTTAGGAAACATTTGTAAATACTTATTTTTGTATGATAAAAAAATTATACAATTTCAAAGCTTATCAAAGTTATTGGAACAATTAATATAATTAAACATAACTCCAAAATTATTTTTTTAGTCATAGAAAACTACTTAGATTGTTCACTGTTCAATTTGTTTGAGATTTCATTTTTTTTTTCAAGTTTTTATTAGGAGCTATATTTTGGTCAATGAATATTATAACAGATTTTGTCTCTCTTTCTATATGTTTTTATATTTGTAGAAAAAGAATTATTAGAATCGGTAGTGGTGAGGATGACGCGAATCTAGTTCATAGAGAGCAAACGCTTGGAAAAGAAAGCAAATCCGTTCAGGTATCGTATAATAATGGTTCACTAATCGTATAATCGAACGTACAGCATGATAAAAAAAATGTTGAACAGAATAACAATCTATGGTAGAACAACGCATTCTATTTATCTATGAGAATAAGATTATTGTCTTAATAACGATATTTATATTAATGTATAATATAAACTATATGTTTTTCTTTATTTATTATTGCAGGTGGCAGAGTGGATGGGAGGAAAACATGCCTGGCAGACAAGCCGTTCAGCCGATTCCCGTTCAAAATCTACACATTGGAAATTTGCAAGAAGAGGAGACAATGACAAAAAATTGAGAGGATACGGAAATCCGGTATCGCTAGACGATGAAGAACCGGAAAGACCAGTTTTTACTGAGAAAAATCGTAATGAAAAAAGGGTACAACTTCAGGAGAATGCAACAAAAGTGCAATTGTATCCAACAAAAAGCCACCATTTCGAAGAAGTTGATTATGAAGATCAGCCTGAATATCATAAAATACAACAACATATAGATGATGAATCTTTGCACCGTCATGAAATGGAAAGAGGAAGTGAATTTGGCTATGCTCCAAATCTTAAGAGTGATAAAGGAACACGAGAGCTCTTTATCAAAGAAGGAAATGCTGAAATTCTTCGTTTAATTACGCGTGGAAAAAACGAAGAAGAAAATATTTACGTAAATCTGCCCGGCCGGCCGATTGTAAGTGATAATCAAGTTAATAGAGCTGGAGATGTTGGAGGAAAAGAAATATTGATGCGTCGTTATATAGAAGAGCAAGCAAATGGAAAACAAATCATTCGTGAACATTATCAAATAATACCAAATCAAACGCATCAAATTGGAGCGGTTGGCAGTCACGGTGGAAGTAATATGTATCAAGATATAAATGGAATTGATGAAGAAAAAAGAAACTCGGATGAAGAAAAACGAATTGCCAAGGAACTAGAAGAGTCACTAAAACAGCAAAATGAATTGCTTCGACAAATTTTATTAGAAAAAGAAAAGTTGGAAGAAAAAATAGAAGAACAAGAAGCTGCCCTAGAGACACAAAGTTTACCATGTGCTGTTGCCATTGCAACTCAAACAGACTGTGAAGCAACCACACAAACAGATCCCATAAATGGAATGTTGGAAAAACGCTTATCTAAAAGCGAAAACGATGACTCAATGTCAGAAGACGATTATGAATATATTAAATATACACCTCCAGATACTCCTGAGGGTGTATGTTGGATTAAAAGGAAAAGACAGAGAATAAAGCGATATAAAAATGCTGACAGAAAGCAAATGGTAACTGAAAAAAAATCAGTTAAACGGAAAATTCGAACTCCAATACTCGAAGAGACTGAAGACACAAACGTGATTTCAAAAACAACGACAGCTCATAAAACCACAAAACAGAAAAACGAACCACATCAACAAGGAAATTCAAAAATCAATATAAAAAATACACCCAAAATTAAACATGAAAGTTTTTTAGAGGCCAATGTACCTATGAAAACTAAAAAAAAAAAATTAAATAGCTTTTCGACAAATAATGAAGAAAAACGACAATACCCACGAATATATAAAAAAAATGTTCGTTATTATGGAGACTCAGAAGGATCAGAAAAAGAAGTGATCATTAAAAAGAATTATTACTCAGCAGATAGTTTAGATTTAGATACTGGAGACCTTGACGAAGCACTAATAAATCCAGGAAGCAGTTCGACCTTGCCAGCACAGCGAACTAATAAATTTGGTCAAAGACAAATTGAATTTGTCGCAGATGAAAATTTCAGTACACGAGAACCTCAAGGAAAACCACCAAAAAGAAAAGCTCCTAAACCACCTTTCGATACATCACCTAAGCCCCGATCTAGATTTTACACAAGTGAATCTAATTTAGTCAGAAGGATGCGTGAAGAAGGAATACATGACGTACCTCATGGTGTTTCGAGATACATGGATTGGTATTATAATAAAAACAAAGATAAAGACATTTCAGATGCAAAGGATAATGTTGAGTCGAAAAGTTTTCAACAAAACGAAGGACAAAAGAGACATAAAAATGGTAAGCTTAAAATAAGAGCTGCTATTAGACATAATAATGGCGTATTTAACGTGAAAAGAATATCACCCGCTCGATTATCAAGATCTGAAGAAAGTCTGAATAACTGTATACTTGACGCTACAAATAGAACCACAAAAAGGAATGCTATTGAAAATTTGATAGGAAAAGCATCAGAAAGTGTATCAGTTACACTTCCCAGTCATCCTCTTTTGCAACATTCTGAGCATCGTTATGAACATGAATATGAAAAGTCAAAAACAAAACTTCCTTTGTCTAAAGTTTCTCATTGTATAAACGCAGAATCTCCACCTATTCATAATCACAGTGATAGAACACAAAATATCTCTAGTAAACCTTCAAAAACTAAAGTTTCGCCTATTAAGGAAAATGAAGTAAGTAATTCTAAATCACAGGTTCCTTTAGAACAGTTAAATGTTTCAAATTTGGAAGATGATCATGATTCAGGTATTGCGATGAACTCTCTTTTAAATTCATTATCCCGTGGAAATTCGAGAAATCCGATAGCTGACAAAAAAAGTGTATTTACCATAGCTTATAATGAAGTCCGAGTGGATCAAATTCCAAACAGAGAAAGTTGCTCCCCTCCTCTTTTTAAAAACTAAAATGAACAAAAATTTAAACAAAAAAAACAAATGATATGTCAAAAAACAGGATCAAATACTTAGACTAAGTATCTAAGGGTGTTCCAAAAACATATCTTGTTTCGCGTTCCCCATCATTCTTATGAAAAATGGGATTATCTTTTAAAAATATTTTTCAAAGAAATTTTTGGAAAGGAAAAATTAAGTCAAAACGCTAATTTAATAACAATATCATAGAAAATAACTCAAGATTGAACAATTTTATTACTTTTTCATAAAGTACTAAAAACAAAAATCAATATGAAATTTCTATCCCCCATCCCCCATGGATTTTTTTTTTCAAACATGTAACGCAAAACAGAAAACGGTTTTGGAACACCCTAAACAAATTGTGATTAAGATTATTTATTTATTATAGATCTCGAAATTATACTTTTTTATTTTTAAAATTGCAATCTATATTACCTATTCATGATAACTACTTTATTTCATTTACAATAAATGTATGTAATATTTATGTATCTAGCTAAATTAAATATTTACATGTTAGTATAACATCTTAATAACATATATATTACAAAATTAAAAAAGTCTTATAAAAGCAAATGATATCTTCCGAATAATTAAAAATATTTTTTTGATAATCAAAAATTATTTATCAAGAAGCAAGAATGAGAAACAAAATTGTTGATAATTTTACATTGTAAATCTATCGTAATAATATAATATACTTTATTGTAATAATAAACTTTAAATAATATAATAAACTTTATACAGTTTAACAATATTTAAGTTCCTAGAAAGTTAATTAAGAATGTGAATTAATAAAAAATGTACATAAATAAAATAAATACATACATATATTGGACGCCATCATCAATTAATTTTAAAAATTGCCTGAATCAGTTTCGAAAATTTTTTTAAAAAATAAATGTAAGTTTAGTTTGAAATAAAAATAAATAAACATCAATGACTTGCATTCTAAAAACATCTTAAAAAATTGTTCCGTGTCCCTCATATTTTCAATAGTGTTTTGCAGGTATTCGATATTTAATTTAATACCTACATAAAATTTTTGTCTAATCTGAATTTTCTAAAACTAAAAATAAATATTTTTTTCAATTTTTTAGTTGAAGTTTTGTAACATAACTGTTGAATCTTAATATTTATTTAACTTTAGGTCTTATTATTTTCAAACGTGAAAGTGCAGAAAATCAAGCAAAACCTCTAAAAATAAAATTTATTAAAAAAAAATTGGTCAAGTGACTTACAAAACTGTTTTTCATCATTTGCTTACTTTTACATGATTTGTTCATATTTTATGAATATAATTTTTATTTTTTCCCCTAGTTTTTAATTACGACAAAATCAGAAATGAATGGAGACATTGGGTTCATTCACCTTAATATGAAAAAATTTAGTCTGTTTAATCTTTTGTTAATTTTTTTTATTTGTTTATTCGACTACTTGGTCATAGGACTATTTTTAATTGTTTTAAGCAAAGCTTTGGGACTTGGATCCCTTCCACGAAATTTTCTAAAAGCTTGTTTTTGATCACATGCACCTCCAAGCCCCATAAATGTGTCCCTATAACGTTTTCCAACTTTGAGTACTTCTTCTTTTCCCAGTTTCCTAGCTTCTTCAAATGCACTATGAACATCTGCTGCAATGAGACGAGCATGCAAATGACTAAAATATGCAGCTCCCCACTCTCCCGCAAATATTGGACTGAATGAACAAGGGTAAGCATATTTTTTGTCTAGATCAAACACGAAATGTTTTGGATAGAGACTTTTTACTATATCCAACCAGAATTCCCTTGTTTTATGCAATTCTAAATCTAATGTTGATAAATATATTTCCTCACATAAATCAAAGGCTGATAAATGCATTTTAGATTGTTGAATTGCTTTAATTTGACTATCCGTCAGTTCATCTTTTGTAGAATAATGGCAACTAATCATTTTCAACGTTGTTGCTTCGAATAACAAATGAGTCATTAAATTTCCAGAAGTTTCAACCATATCCCAGGATATATTTGATAGACCAGAAACATCAGAGTAATTAGCTTTTGTCAGCAAATGTTGTAAAGTTTGGCCAAATTCAAAAAATAGTTTTTGAATCTCCTGTAAATTTAGCAATGATGGTTTTCCATAAAGTGGTTTTGAAAAGTTAAATATAAGAGCAGCTAAAGGTTTTGATTTATATACAGAAGAACGGTTTCTTATTCCAATCATCCATCCGGAGTTTTCATGAATTGACATTTTTAGATCTTCTCGTCTATACAAATCAATATAAAACGCGCCTATAGGTTCTCTTGAATCATTTATGTCGAACACATCAAAAACTTTTACATCTTCATTCCAAGCAACAACATCACCACGTTCATGTATTTTTATTTTAAAGAGCTGTTCAGATAGTGCAAACATTCCGTCTAAAACTTTGGTAGTGGAAAAATAATCACGTATTTGTTCATCATCGAAATCAAATTGTTCCAATAATTGTTTTCGTTTCCAATACGAAATATCATAAATTTCAAACTTATGCTTAAACCCATTTGACTCAGCAAAGTCAACTAAATTATTTATCTCTTCTTCTTGAGCAGGTTTTGCTCTTTCTAATAAAGATGCTAGCATTTTTTCAACATCATCAACACTTCCTAGCATTTTTGTTTCCATAGACATTTCCGCATAATTCTTATAGCCTATGAATAGTTTGAAAATTAGTTTAAAATTGTAAAATTTCAAGAAATGTTTCACATTAGTTTAGGCCTCAAAAAGTTAGAATGATGAATAATGATAATGGAGAAGAAATCGTTGACAATTTTATCTTTTTGTATTTTTAAAGGGCTTCATTATTAAAGAAATAATATAAAACTAATGAACCTTTGGAACCAATAATTTCAATAGCTTTCCAATGACGTTTTCAAAACTGTAAAACTTTGAAAAATGTTGAAAATTATAAATTCCTCTACTCTTTTTATGAAGAAATTAGTATTTTTTTTTTCAATTACAAAAAATTGTACATATGTAATTGAACATACCATTGCTAAAATGACCATTATCATCATTCCATTGCTCTCTCCATAGATTTTTTGAAGAAATTAGGGGGAAAACATGTGAAACATTTAATAAAACTAGGTATAATTCACCTAATAGTTTTGCTTGATCTTGCCGTAATCCACGAATTTCCTCCAAAGCAATACTATTATTTGAATTTTTGTCATAATATCCCGAAGCTTTTCTTGTTTCAGCTTGCCATATATTCCATCTCAAATCATGATTTGGACAATACTCCAAGAATGCTTTATACACATAAGGATGTAATGTAACTTTCCAGGGTCCTTTTGTCGGTTGTTCTTGGTTATCAGCCATTGTTTGTAACAAATGTGGAGGAAATTCTTTCATTGATTTACTGTCATGTATGTAATGCTTAAATTGCTTGATACTTGTATTAACGCGTTCGCCATAACTTTTTTTAAGATTGCTTAATTTATTTAATATCTCGTTAAGAACTTGTCGATCTTTCGTTAACAAGCAAACCCCATTTAATTTTGTTTCTAAAATATATTTTTCTAAAACACGAGTTTGTTCTTCTGTAAAATTTTTAGTAACGAGGGCTTTTTTAACTGCCGTAAAAATAGGCAGACTATTAAATCTCATTGTGGTCGCTTTGAAAGCACGATTATGTATTGATAAATAACTTTTTGTTGGCATTAACGTAGAGTTGGCCATATAAATTGTTTTTGCGAGACCCCATGTAGTTTCTAAAGGAATGACCTCTTTTTCAATGGGATTAATTAGCTCTCCAAAAATATCTTCTATTTCATTGTTGTTTTCAATAAGTTGTCCTTCAATGTTCTGAACACTCTTTTCTAAATCTAATGCTTGATGACCCACATATGCTACACAATTTTCAATTGTTACATTGTTAAACTCTGGAAAACCATCTTCACGAAGCAGTGGATTTTTAACGCCAGGTTCCTCGCCAATTTCGGGCACCCTGAAAAATAAATACTAAGAAAATAAGCTCACAAAAAAATATGTACAAAATGAAATATCATCTTACAATACTATGTATCCGGTCCTTTTTTGATTTAGTAATACGTTCAATCGACTTATTAAAAGTCTTTTTCCAACAAACCGGGCCATCCTTTGAAATTCGATGATAAACAATGTTATGTAAAAAAACCTATAGAAAATGTGCAATACATTGAAATTGTATACAAAGCTATCTACAACAGTCTTGCATGTCTTCCGTTCCCTGTTTTTGGTTTTACCTTAACCAAGAACCATTAAAAGTCATTGTTTGTATGACATTTACAATTTTGAACTGTATTTAATTGTACTACTTTCAAAGTTAAGTAAATAAGTTAGAAAATAATATGGCTATGCTTATCAATGTTTGTCGGTCTCAAAAAGGGCAAGAACTTCATATAAGAAAACGCCAACTTCCTATTAAAAGTGAAGATCAGGTAAGTAAACAGTACAGATATTCAGATGTATTTTATAAAACAAATGTTTTGCAAATGTATCATTTACAGATATTTTTGATGGACTTGGGCATTAAAGGTCTTTCTTTTGATAAAAATGATTGCTCAGAGATATACCAGAAGGCATTCGATAAAAAAGTTAAAATTATGACACGGGAAGAGTTTTTTTTGTCTTTGTTAGTAACTCACAAACACTTTACGAGAATTCTAAGTGTTTCAGTTCCATGCGTTGGATGTCGGCGTTCAGTCGAACGCCTTTTGGAACAGTTAAAAACTTGTGTTTATCCTACCCTTTATCCGATTGAAATTCACCCCAACGGTAACATCACAATAAATATTGACAAACTCAAAAATACTGCAAGTGTGGGTATGATATTGTATGACAGTGATCGATTACTAAATGATTTAGTTGAGCCTCGTAGTAAAAAAAGATCAAGATGTGGACTTCACTCGTTAGATTCATTTCGATTAAGACCTTTTTCAGAAGTTTGGCGTGATGTTTGGAATAGCATGAACAGCATTTGTAGAGAAAAGGTTTCTATAATTGAAACTGATGAGCTACACACAATATTGTTGAATTATCTAAAAAAGCACAAATTTTGTTCTGAATGTCGTACAAAGATTGAAAAGGCATACCTTTTACTTGTGAATGAAAACAACAGATTAGAGAAAGAACCAGTATACATTTCATCATTGTACGCTGGAATCAAGCGATGTATTTCCCAGTGTATTTCTAAAAAACATATTCACATTCTCCATGAAAACAACTTTATTGATAATCTGATAAAAAAAGCTGAGCCCGAACTAAACGAAAGGTAATTGATTGATTGCATTTAAGTAATGACGAAGTCCACGTGAGATGAACGATGTTCATAAACCATGTCCTCCGATGTCAATGAAACTCTGGGATTATAGGAATTTATGAGATTTATAGGGGAAAATAAAGGTTTTTTGTTTTTAATGGAGTACAACAGATTCAAAAAAATAGGCTTGGTGGAAAGGTCTTGGCAAGGGCTACTAAAATTTTTGAAAAGTAGTTACGATAGGGGGGGTTGGAACTCGGGGTCCATATACTCAAAAGCAATGTCTTTTCACGCACTATAAGATGGCATATTTAGTTTTTCAATTTTTGGAGGTCCCTCGAACAACTTTTTTCCTCATTTCGATGATTTTTGGGCCATTTTCCACCAAAATTTGGGTTTTCCGGCTATAAATTGGAAAATAATCATATGATTTTTGGGCCATTTTCCACCAAAATTTGGGTTTTCCGGCTATAAATTGGAAAATAATCATATAAGCATATGATGATGAATCAAATAAGCATATGTACTTCGAGAAAAGAGAAAAGTAATGTACTTCAGACGACAAATCATATTGGCGAAAATTGGGGGAGAAAATTTCGAAAATTTCTTTTCTCCAAAAATGTTAGTTCCAATCCCCAAAGTTTCATTGAAATCGAAGCACATGATTTTTAAACATCGTTCATCTCACGTGGAATTCGTCTAATACATTCCTCAACTAACATTCGATTTACTTTTTTATTCATATAATATAAAAGTCAGTTTAAGCATCGTGAGCGCCATGCAAAAAATGCTCAAGAAGAGGTGCTTACATGTATTGGTATATATATTTATGAAAAGTTGCGCCGGATACATTTATGTCTCAAAGAGGAAGAAAATGCGTGTCAGGTTTTAGCTTCTGTAGCTGTATATGCATTGTCTCGAAATTTTAATATGGCTGTTGAAAATAAGAACGGTATTAGTAAACTTGAATTATTATACGAAGAAATAAGTCGTGAAGAAAAGTTAAAAGAACAACGGAAGGAACAAAGGAAAAATAAAAAAAGGAAAAAACGCATGGAACGGAAAAGTAGAAATTCAAATGAATATTGCACTAATCTAAAAACTGTTTGTGTTTCTGCTACTGAAAATGATGAACAATTAGAAATTATAAATGCTAACAATTATTATTCCATGAATAAGTTTATCGAACCAGAGGTGGTTAATAGTGTAAATTGTAAATCCTGTCATTCCTATAAGACAAGGGTTCAATATTCATTGGATGCAGGTTATTCAAGCGAAACTCATCATGAGGGTATATTACCTTATTCTACATCTTCAAGTATCACTTCAAGTCCAGCAGGATCTGAAATCGCTTATATAGATGGTTTGTGCAATCATAAAGACACACTTTCCAACATAAAGGACGACGAATGTTCTTCAAAACCTTTCGGACGAGAAATACATAAATTATCTTTAGCTCAGATGTTGGTAATATATGAAACTACATATATGAATAGAATGAGGAATGTCTTTAACCGTTTGATTTTTTTTATACTTCAGGATGAAGCTAATTATTCAGATGAAGAAGTATATGATGGAATTCCCGATGAACTAATTTTAAATTTTCAATCAAGGCAAGCTATTATTAAAAAAGAACGCGAAGAATTACGAAAGCGGTTGGTCAATAATTTCAATCGCTTATGTGCCACTGCTATTGTAAAAGAACATTAAAAAACAACTATCTGAATTCCAATACTTATATTGTTAAATAAAATCAAAATATTGATAATACATTATAGTTAGGTAATTTTTATAAAAGAAAGTTAATGAAAAAAGATTGTATGTATCTAGTATTTCAAAACTTTTTTTTGTATTTTATCATTTTTCGTATCAAATATTTTGGACCATATTTTTTAGTTTCATTTGTATCAGTATTTATAAGTTTTTATATTGACTTTTTTTGTTTTTTTTTTTTTACTTTTGTTTTTACCGCACAAAAAAGGCCCATTTTGTGAAACGCCGGCCTAAAAACATCGAAAAATTGTCAGAAGCGGTAAGGTGCTCAATGACAGTAAACTTTCCAAAGAATTCGAATTCAGGCATAAAATTTCCCGACTAACTTCAAGACAAAAAATCTGGAGCCCAGGCCTTAAAATTCGGAAAAATGGCGAAAAAATGACATTTTTTGGGAAAAAATGGATCCTTATTTTTATAGCCGAAATATTTTTAAAAAAAATTAAAATTTTTCAAAAAAAAAAATATTTTTTCTTTCAACGGAAACAAGAGCGGATCCAGAGAGCTATCAAAGGACTCTGAGAGGGATCAAATCAGTAAAAAATCGGCTTTTTTGTTCATTTTATGGTCTTTTATGTAATTTTGAGTCGGAAAGGGGGGGGGGCAAATGCCCCCCCTTGCCCCTCCTCTGAATCCGCCCTATGTTTACCCAGTATATGGAGAATGGATAAATATTTCTCAAGAACTAAAAATCAAATCTGCACCCAAACGACTTATGTAACAAACATATACTACAATTCGAATTTTCTCTGCTAATTCAAGGTACTTTTCTTTCAATCAAACCTTACTTGATTAAAAATGTTAACATGCTGCAGTTTGTTTTTCTCTAAAATAATAAATAGGTATTTTGAATATTTTACTCCAACCACATTGTTTAGGTATTTGTATTTAAATAATAAAATTCTAATTCAATAGCATCTACTTTTATGTGCACGTATTGTAACTTTTTATATAATGGCTAATACCTATATTTGAAATCGCTTTGGTATTGGTGCATTTGTGATTAAATACATAGGTTCTTCTTTGTTGTTTGCGTTTGAGCATATGTTTTTGTTTATTTTCTTTTTATTATAGTTTCTTTTAAAAAACGATAGAATGTTTTATAAAATTTTGTTTTCGGCTAGAAAAAGCTTTTCCAAAAACTTGATTCATAATTATTCATCACAAAATGTACAGCGAAGAAGGGTTGTTGTTACAGGTCTGGGAATAATATCACCGTTAGGCAATAATGTGTCTACTTCCTGGAAAAAGCTGATTTCCGGTGAATGTGCCATTCAAAGACTACACGAAAAAGAATATATAAAACTACCTTGTCATGTTGCTGCCCGTTTATCCGACATTGAATTACACAGTATGTTTTCAAAAAGCGATATGAAATCCATGTCTATTTCGACAATGTATGCTATTGCTGCAACAGAAGAAGCTTTAAAAACGTCAAATTGGTATCCAAATAACGAAGTTGATAAACAAAGAACCGGAGTAGCGGTTGGAATGGGAATGATTGATTTTACCGATGTATGTGATACGTATGAAGCTCTAAAACTGGGATATAATAGGGTAAGTCCTTTTTTTGTTCCACGGATTCTTTCAAATATGGCTGCTGGGCAAATAAGTATTCGTTATGGGTTTCAAGGGCCAAACCACAGTGTGTCTACTGCATGTGCTACTGGTGCTCATTCTATAGGCGATGCCTTTAGATTCATATGCCATGGTGACGCTGAGGTCATGATTGCCGGAGCTACGGAAGCATGCATTAATCCACTTAGTATTGCTGGGTTCTGTCGTTTACGAGCATTAAGCACATCTAAGAATCCGAAACTAGCATCAAGACCTTTTGATAAATCACGTGATGGGTTTGTAATGGGTGAAGGCTCAGCCATTCTTGTATTGGAAGAATTACATCATGCTAAGCAAAGGAATGCAAATATCTTAGCTGAAATTCTAGGTTATGGTGTTTCCGGAGACGCATCACATTTAACTGCACCTAGAGAGGACGGAAATGGAGCTGTACTCGTTATGTCGAGAGCTATGTCTGATGCAGGAATAAAGCCGAAGGATGTCACTTATATAAATGCACATGCAACTTCTACACCTATTGGTGATATTATTGAAGCTAAGTCTATTAAAAAGTTGTTTAAACATCATTGTAAAACTTTAAAAATCTCATCATCAAAAGGAGCACATGGACATTTATTAGGATCAGCCGGAAATCTAGAAGTAGCATTTACTGTAATGGCTATTAAAGATAAGATAATTCCTCCAACAATTGGGTTTGACACCACTGAAGATGAAATAGCTGATTTAAATTTCGTCCCTAACGAAGCTCTGAATTGGCCAGATGAATCAAAAATGCGAATTGCATTAAAAAATTCCTTTGGGTTTGGTGGAACAAATGCTTGTATTTGTATTTCAGAATATATACCATAAATAACTGTTACCTTTAAATAAATAATTAAGTTATTTAATAATAAAACAAATGTTTTCTAGGGTGTATCGTTGTTATATTTTTTCATACTTATTTGTTTTTTTTTTATAAATACATATTTTGTTAAACTGAACCTTAGTTATGATTTTGCTAGTCTGAAATGCGATACATAATAATCAGGTATAAACCTATTTTTTAAAAGTTTTAGTTCCAACACAATGCGGGGGTAGATTACAGTTTTTCAATATATAAAAAGATAGGTTATTCTTTAAGAGGACGTTTTATTAAAAGTATTTTGTTTATTTGCTTAGCTTCCAATTTGGTTGACTTCCTTTATAAGCAAAATCTTCCATGTCAATTGTTTTGAATACAAAAAATTTGAATAAGGTATAGAATGTAATTTATTTTTAAATATTTTCATTTATTATATCTGGAATGAAAATATTTTTAATCTTTTAATTGTAATTTCGTTGTTAACTTTAACATACCTTTTTATTTGTCCCATCAGTTTACTCAACTTCCATATTAGTTTCTTCTGTATGTAACTTAGCATTTTTATTATTAGAATCTGTGTTTTCGCCATTTGCCTTGTTTTTATCTGCTTCGTGATTTTCAGTAGGAGGAAGTGTTGGTTTAGGACGATTCAATACCGAACGTACACAAGTTGTTAAAGTATCGCATTCATGGTACACATCAGCAACATGAACTTCTGGATCCTTTGTCCGAGTAACGTTTGTAAGTTTTGCTTTTGCATCGATAAAGAATTTTTCTGCTTTGTCAGCTGTCTCAGAAATATTTAAAATTTCAGTTTCTGTCAAATGATTATATTTTTCATCCCCGGATCTGTATTGATCTACTGCCTTACGAGCCATTTGAATTGCATGACCAAGCTTTTCAAAAGCAGCAGGTTGTGAGCAAAACTCTTGATGACGAGCTTTAATGGGATCCGTATCCTTGTGCAATTTCGCTAATCGATCTTTATAAATTTGTCTTTCACAGTTTTCTCCTTCTTCATATAACCAATTTTCAATTTCATCTAACTCCATGCAAATATTTTCACGATCTGAATCAAGAACATATTCGTATAATTCACCTCCCTCTTGTATTCTTCCGCGCATATCATATACAAATTCTTCCAATGCATTTCTTGCATCAACTCGTTCCTTTTCTACTCGATCACAATTTATCATTTTATTCTCTTGTTCTATGTATTTATTCAAGTCACTGGTTGAGTATCCATGGGTGTCTGATTCTAACGCGAGCTCTATCAATTTAGTAGTGGCTTTTTTCTTCTTCTCCTGTTTAGTTGAATCCTACGGCAAGCAAAAAAATCATTTTATTTATATTTTTATCAATATTATATTTACTTGCCTACACAAGGTATGAAACATAATAAATAGAAAAAAAATCTCAATCAAAATCATAAATCTGCATATTGCTTAAAAGAAAATATATTTTTCGTTTAATTTGAAGGGGGACTAAATTTACCTACAGCGGGTTAAAATATGTATTTTTACCATTTTTTTACAGTTTTGTCCAACTTAAAATAAATTATATACATTTTGGAAAAACTTAGTTTTGTTCATATACACATATAGGCAAGTAAACAAAATGTATGTTCTCGGTGAAAATATCGCGTACCGAACTAAACCATCCTTTAACCCGCTGAGTCCATCCTCCTCCATCTCCGTTATCAGGCACTTGTGGCTGAGATTCACGATTTGCCTTTGTAAGACAAATAAATTCAAAGTATATTATCAGCAAATAAGCAATTTTATGATGATTTTTAGGTATTGAATAACGAAATCATACTTTTGATATTTACTTACATCGTGTTGTACTTCCATTGGTTCATTGGACTCTGTGTTATTCGGTGTTTGATCATCAGGATTTTGAGTCTCGTCTTTTGAAGTATCAAAAGAGGGTTGATCTTGCTCTGTTGTTTCTTTTTTTTCAATCATCTGAGCACTTGAAATTAAAACAATGCCATTATGATTGATTCGTACTTTAATTTTCACCTCTTGTGATTCATTTTCGACATTAGGTTTTACCCCTTTGATCACCCAATGTCCAATAAAGGGATCAGGGTAAGGAAGGTTTTTAGGATCTGCATAAGAAACTTGAACGTTAAAGGGCTCCCTTCTGAATAAAGATAAAAGGCGACTGAAAGGTGCTGCATGATAAGCAGGAAACACTTCCAGCTCTCCATTTCCATGTCCACCTTCACCATCCCAACTTATTTTGATAGGATAATTTTGTATGTCCGTCACACCAAATTCACGAACTCGAACAGCTGGAGACATAATTGCGCATTGTAATGCGGCTCCTCTTGATACGGCTTCATCTTGGTTCAAAGTGGTGCTAGGAGTTTTTCCGAATATAAGTTCAATAAGTTGTTTGATTGCAGGAATGCGACTACTGCCACCAACGATTTCCACCGAATGAATCTCGTCTAGAGACAATTTCGATTCTTTGAGACATTTTTTAAAGGTCTCTTCCACTCGTTTGAAAAGCCCGGAGCACATATTTTCAAAATCTGCCCTTTGCATTGTACTTGAAACGTCTATATCATTCATAAAACATTCAATTCCAAGCGGCAGTTTTGTGTTGTTTGCCGACATTTGCTTTTTTAGTTTCTCTACTTCAGCGAGCAAACGCACCCATGCCCGTTTGTTTGTACGAGGATCAATCTTATATTTGGTAACAAATTCATTACTAAAGTGTTCTGCCAAATAATAATCAAAATCACGTCCACCCAATTGTTCACTAGAAGCGGCTAACATCTTGAGCTTGCTTTTATTAAAGGCACAAGCTGAGACCTGAATGGACGAATGTCCGCAATCCACGAAAATCACATTGCGAGACTTTTCATTTTCGGCTGGAAGGTCTGTACGATAAAAACCATAGCTCAACGCTGTAGCAGTTGTCTCATTCATTAGCCGCAAAACATTAAGCCCAGCAATTTGAGCAGCATCTAGCAATGCTTTTCGCTCAGCATTGGTGTAGTAAAATGGAACTGTTATAACACAATCATTAATTTGCGTTTGTAAAGCAGTAGCTGATGTATCTTTTAACTTTGTAAATAGCATAGCAGTTAGTTGTTCAGGTGAGAACACGTGTTCATGTCCTAAATAGTTAACACGAAATCCGATACCTCCATCCGGCAGCTTTTCAACGTTATTTGCAGTCATACGGAGCTCATTTTGTGTATGAGGATCATCGAATTTTCTTCCGATTAATCGCTTAAAACCACATATGGTGTTTTTCATATTCGTGACTTGCTGATTTTTTGCCGCTACTCCAAGAATTCGATTTTTATCCGTAAATGCTACATACGCAGGGGTTGCTCGCAAACTATAATCGTTAGCGATTGTTTCGATACCTCCTGCTTTAGCAACAGCAATGAAACAAGACTCATTTCCAAAATCTATACCAATCACGGACATTTTTTTCTCAAAATTAAGGTTACCGTCTGACTAATTTAACACTTTTAATTGAATTTATAGCGTGTACTGAAACTATTCAACACTTTGATCAAATTTAATGATTTTAATGATATATTTCTTTGATCAGCTTGCAAAAACTCTTCTTAACAAGACTTTTCTTTAAATTTTCTAGTACTTTTATGAAATCAGTTGATTTCTAGATTTTTCTGGAAATACAGCTGTCATATATGACATTTTTATCTCTTTGTGCACTAGAAAAGAAATACCTGATATTTAATTTCAAAAATTCGGTGTGAACACACTGGGACAAATCAACTCATTACATCTTGAATCATGATATGACTTGAACTATTTATTTACTTTTTTTCAAACACCTATTCATTTTTATCAATTAAAACAAAAATACCTACTCTACAAGATATGGTAATATTAAAAATGATTTTTGTTGACCGTTGTCATATAAGTAAATATATATTTATGAAGTAATGCAATTAAACAATTGAGTAAATATAAATAAATATGTAATTTTATATACGGTTTTATTTCTCATGATAATTATATATAATACATAAATACGATTTCATTCACTTTAGGCGCTTACAAAAAACGAAAACAATATTACTCGGTCATCACAGTCAAGTATAGTGCTTTTTCAGAAGTTTCCAAATATTTAAAATATAAATCTAACGATGAAAAGGCACTCAGAATTTGGAGGGAATTTTTATATATTAATACTTCACATCAATTAGCTATTCACGCCAAAAAGAAAGATCTAACCGAGGAATCAAAGGATTATCACAATGAACAGGTTGGTTTCTGTAATGAAATAATTATAAGTATTGAATAAATTAAGTATTATATGAACCTGGTTTTACCCTGATAAATCCGCTCTATGAAACGCTTTAGGTGGTACAGAAAAAACAGCAATTTTATCCAAATTATCACAAATAATGCGGGCAAATGTAACCTTTTTTATTTCATTTAGTTGTTCTGGATTGAAACTGCCCGGATTAATTTCGGGACCATGCTCATAAAAATATCTATCACCTTTACGTAACCGAGAAAATTGATCAGAAATTATTTCACTAAATGTTGGACCTAATAAAGAGTCATCTCTTGCTGCTTCTAAGAGCCCTCCAACATACAAATCTATATCATCAGGATGCTTGTATACACTTGCTAAATGATGACCAACCTATTGAATAATGGAAAATATAATAAACGTGTTAAAATCACATACATTTAGAAGAAATTTCTTACATCCGGCCCATATAAACTAAAATCATCAACTTTTTTAAAACCAATAACTGATAAATAGTCATTGTAAGATCTAAGACCCCAGTCCCTGCCACGATTTATATTTATGGAAGCTAAATCAAGGCCAAACGGTGCATCACCCTTAAATAAAAATCTTGAAAGCCCCTTTGTAAAAGATTCGTCAACTGATTGCATTGGTTGACTATAAAGTGTTTGCATCATTTGATCGTAAAATGGTGGTTGTCGAAGACGGACAGGATTGAAAAAAGCATCAGGAAGTGTAATTGTCTCAAACTGATGATTAGGTTGTTGAATTCTAAAACAAGTGAAAATTTGAATTTCATATTTTTATTATATGACAAATAAATAAATACATACAAGAAACGCCAGTCCACAGTGGAATGTCCAAATCTAAATGCTGCACCAACAAATTCTGCTGTTACAGCTGGATTCACATTAGAGTCATAATCGGTAGAGTAATCTTGATTTCTGGTTTGTATATCGAATCGCAGCATTGCGTCTTTTCCTACAAGAATAGGCAAAAATTCGGAATAAACTATATGCTGTAACTCTGCAACTACAATTCTTCTTGTTTCCTGGTATAGAATTTCGTCAGACCAATGAGGGTTTAAAATAAGTAGTTGTGCAGCAATGCGATTATGTTCTCTTAAGAATAGTGTTTGAACAGCAGTTAAAGAAAGTACTTGATTTACTCTAGAATCTCCAGCATTAAAACACGTATTTTTATCTCGTAAAGATGCACAGAACTTTGCATCTCGAGTGAGTGGTAACAATTCCCTATTAAATTCATGAAAAGCAATTAATCGCCCATCTTTAAAGCTTCTCATTTCGGAAGCCTTTTGACCATCAGATCCATAAATAGCTGATCCATCTATAAAGTGTGTCACTTTATTTAGTTGCTTTGCATAACCAAATTTACAGTCTTTGTTTGGTACTATAATTGATCGGACTCCATTGAGACATTTGACATTAAATTTAGAGTAAAATGGATCATTTGGAGGAACATGAATGGGAAAACATGCAAAATGTCTCTGATTTGTAGGTAGAATAGATGATCCCCCTGGAGAACAGCATTCTATAGGTTTTCCATCGTCTATTATTTAAAATTTGAATAAAAACAGTTAGATTTTATTTTAAGAAGACCAGTTGTGTTCACTTACCATTGAGTATTGAGCCTGATTGTGTTATTTCATGTGATAAAAATTGACCGAATTGCATAACATTGAGATTATAGATAGGATGTGGTCGATCAATATCTGGAAAGACAGTGAACGATATGGCACGAGGAGAACTTAGTAGAGATCCATCTACTGAATGAATGCGCGGACCCCAAACTCCGTCTGAATAAGCTGGAACCAGTAACCGTTCCATAGCAGTTTTTTTTGAGCCCCACGCCCCATTAATTGGATTATTACAAACTCCATCAATTGATCTATAACGTAGAGCTAAAAGTTTAGGATGACATGGCGGAGAGGCAGGACAAGTGTGTGTCAAAATCTTTGCAGATAAGCCTAGTTGAAATTCTTCAATGGATATATTATCACTGAAACGCAAAAATTATGTTCGTTATTTGTTTTTAAAAATATGTAAAATTTAAAAATGATTATAAAAAAGGTGCAAAAGCCAAGTCCGGTAAATTTTATTGTATTCCACCTGTATATTACCTTTCTCTTGCAATTCTGCTCGCTATTGCATGTTTAATTCCTAAAGCTTGATCTGCTAAATCTGACTTGACAGATTTACTGGATGAAAAACTTTCATGAAACGGAGTTTGTCTATTTTCTAGTTCCCTAGATGAGCGAGTTAACTTTTGAAAATGAAAATTTGCTTCGTTCCTTATTGAATCTAGATCCACAGGCTGACTCCACTTTATATCGCGTATGAATCTTTTTTGTTCTTTTTCTGTCTTTAATTGTTTAAGATAAAATTCAGTTGTGTGGTTTTGTAATGTTGCACAGCAAAATCCGCGATATTCTCCATATAAATTGCAAACTACAGGATGCTCATTGTTTGCCATTTTCAAATGTGCTGGACATTGAATCGGAGGAACACATTTAACTCCATGAGGACAAGATTTGGGACTTACCAAAAGCTCCGGCAAAACTAGTAAACATAAAGAATAATCACGTTTTATTTTAAAGAGATCGTTTATGTAATTTTTAATTGTTTTGTCGATTAATTTTAAGGAAAATATTTAGTAAAACTTATATTACTTGAGCCCTGGAAAAATTAACTAAATTAAAAACAATGTGAAAAACAAAAATTTAAAAAATAAAGTGACCAAAGAAGACCAATTTGAAAGACAATTCAAAATTGATTTTTCGTTTAATTTGCTTCTGCCATTCTACGATTATGATGAATACGCATTTCAAAGTTTACAATAAATATATACTTATAAGTAACTTACAATAACAATTTAGTTTTGCTCATGTAAGAAGAAAAATAAAATATTTAATGTTTAACTTTACAAGAAAATAAGGTCATGCAATACGATGCTTACAAAGCAAAATGAATAAAAAAACTTTTATTAGGTAGGCAAGTTCTTTTTTGTTCACTGTAATATTACAAAACTGAGAATGTTCTTATAGAGTAGGTAAATAAAAAAAAGAAGAAACTTTTTTTCTTTTAAAAGTTTTTTTGCCTCATTTTTTCATAAATTAGCATAGTCTTGCAATCGATCACAATCTATCATAAAATATGTAACATGAGACTAAAAATATCAGAACAAAAGCTTCTTCATTTTGATGGACATAACAAAAATTAATTTAGTTTCGCATTAAGTTTTTATTTGCTAATTTGCTGAATTGATAAACGCTCAAATTTTTTTCTCTTTGCTTTTAGTCTTGATTATGGTCAGATCAATTTAAATTAATTTAAGTATTGAAATATTTAAATAGACCTTTTTAAATTATTAAAACCAAATGAGGTAATTAACATTTTGAATCATACTAGTTATTCTTTAACACATGAGACTAAACATTTTTTTGTCAGAACAAAAGCTTCTTTTTCTTGGTGGACTTAACAAACGTGATTCAGTTTTGCATTGATGATTTCAGGTTTATCAGGTTTATGATTTCTCAGCCCATTCGGCAGTTTTGCATTTTAGTGAACATGGTTTTTTTTAATTGAATTCACTTTATTTAAAGAAAATGGTAGTAAAACGTTTTTATACATTTCTTTATATACATTGTTTATTTAAACTTTCTTTTCATATTTGGATGCTAAACATAAACTTAAACAGGCAGAATCAATTCTTACATTTCTTAATTCTCAAAAAATGAATAATAATAAAACTAGACTTACTTTTTAAATGAGGAGATTTTCCCATAAATAATTCATGCGTATTGACTCCAATCAAATCCCGCGCTATCGTTTTATGGGCAATATCAAAGATAATACATATTAATAAGTGAGATAGTATCATTTCTTATAATTAATAAAAATCATTAATTTTCACTTTGAAATTATGAGTACAAAATATTTAGAAAATATATTTTAAAATGAAATAAAATATGTATTTAATTTTTTTTTATATGTTGACTTGGTTGACGACACAATCAAACTGAAATAAATTTCAGTTGACTTTTTAAATCTCCAAAACGATTTTTAACAATATGAAGTAACGTACGTATAATGCTTTTATATAACAAATTATTGAATGACTCTGTGTAAAAATATGATATTTATATATTAAATTGCATTAAGAGGGAGGGAGAAGGTTTGAATTGAAATATATTTATTTTGTAAAAAAACTTTATATTAGTAAAATGCCGTGCATTTCAAAAAATAGATTTGATATAACCCTTACAGAAAAAAATCTTTTTAGAATTATTTAATTTTTACAATTTATAATTTTTTAAATATGTATGTAGTTAATAGATATATAATAGAATTACAAATTCTGTAAATTGGACAAAACAAATATTTATATACGCTCTGTATTTTTGGAAAAGAGTAATTATTTATATTTCCTGTTTTTTACTACAAGATGTGTTACGTAACGGAGAAATTCATTTGATTGCATCATATTTGAAACCTGACAATGGTCAAGTTGTTTGTGTGAATTTCATTTAGCAACTATATATATTTACATAAATAAATAATTTAAAGTGTATATAAAATTTCAGAGGTGTAGCAATTTTTTTTCTTAGCTTTCAAATGCAATTGTAATTAATTTGATAGATGAATTTGCAGTAATCGAAAAATTAAATCAGCTGAATTTTGTGAACAAAACGAAACTTGGAAAGGGAAAAAACATGACAAAAAAGCAGTCGATTTTAAATTTACAAAGGGTAAATCGAAATGAATTTAAGGATTTTTTTCATATTTAAGGGAAAAGTCTGTAGCAAAAAATATTTTGTATTGCTACAATAGCAAAGAGCGAGACAGCAAAATTAAGGTTTACGGTACGATTTTCATGCGTTGTACGCTTAAGAAACAACGGCGCAAACCGTTCACTTCGTTTGGAATTGCACACTAGGTGAAATTCCATTTTATTAGTAAGAAAGTGTTCTTCGAATAATTATTAAATTAATGTGAAAAGATTACAAAATAAAAACTCAGATTGCCTTAAATCGATTTATCTGTGTCTGGACTTTTCTTTTTTGTTTAAAATTATTAGAAATTTAACCGGAAATATACAAAAATCAAATTTAGTCAACAAGTGGAACGTAGAATTGTTAGAAAGAGAAGGAAAAAAACTTGTTTGAAATCCCTATAAACATTTGACTTACATAGTGTACTTTTATGTGTCGCCTTACCTTTCAAAATTTATATGCATAAAATAAATAAATAACGAAAAAATAAAAGATATAACCATAACAGTATATTTTACACAAAACAATTAATAACAGTACGAAGAAACCCTGAAAAAAAGTAAGTCCAACATCAAATAATTATTTTTTTTTTAGTAAATACCTAGATATATATTTAAATTGTTTTTATACATTTTCAAATCTTTATTTTATTTTCAAGATTACTTGGTTGATTTTTTTATTTATTGTATTTAAGCATGAAACTAAAAAATATAGTACGATGCCCCATTTTATATGTCGAAAATCCAATGGGGCAAAATAAATAAAAAAATTAAAAATGTCATGAAAAATGACGGTTTTTTGGTCTATTTTAAAAAATTTTAAATTTTCAGAAATTTTTGTTTTGAAAATCGTATTTTACAATTTTACATGAATTTTTATAAAATTACTAAGCTTATTTTAAAATTGTTTTGACAATAATTTTTTTTATGAAATTATTTATTTATTATTTTTAATTTATTAATTGATGTAATCTGAAATCAAGTTTTAATTTGCTAAACTGCTGAATTGAAAAACGCTCAAAATGTTTTCTCTTTTAGAGTCTTGATTATGGTCTGATCGATTAAATTGATTTAAATATGTCGATAAATGATAAAAGAATGTTAGATCGGGAAGCTTTACGTTCTGTTATCCAACAGTGGAATGCTAATAGACTTGACTTATTTGAATTATCAGAGCCAAATGAGGTAAGTAACATTTTGAATCATACAAGATATTCTTTTTCATCAATTTATTAATTTTGTAATTTAATTTTAATAATATAGAATTTAGAGTTTCATGGGGTTATGAGGTTTTACTTTCAAGATACAGGACAAAAGGTGGCCACAAAATGCATTCGAGTGGCTTCGGACGCTACAGTAGGAGATGTAATCGAAACTTTAATTGAAAAATTTCGGCCTGACATGAGGATGCTTTCTGTTCCGAACTACGCATTATATGAAGTGCATGCAAATGGTGAAGAAAGAAAGTTGAGTGTAGATGAAAAACCATTACTTGTGCAATTAAATTGGCACATTGATGATCGTGAAGGAAGATTTCTTTTAAGAAATTTAGATTCCAAGCAATTGGCAGAAGGAACAATTGAAGCAACACAATTTAAACGTAAATTATCCAAACGAGAGAAAAAAGAACAGAAAAAGAAAGAAAAATTGTCCAAAATTCAGGGCGAAGTAACAGATGAAAATCACGTTGCTGAAAAACTGTATACAGAATTACCTGAAACATCATTTACCAGATCGATTTCTAATCCAGAAGCTGTAATGAGGCGTCGAAGACAGCAAAAACTGGAGAAAAAATTACAACAATTCAGATCAAAAGATGGGGGTCCAGATACTGGTGGAACGCTTAAGATATATGGCGAAAGTTTGTGTAGAGATGTACCATATAAAACTTTGTTATTATCTATACGAGATTGTGCTCAAGCTGTTGTCAGGGAAATGCTTGCAAAATATGGAATGGATAAAACAGATCCACTGAATTATTGTTTAGTACAAGTGCGTTTATTTTTATAGTTGTATAAATAATTTTAATTTCATTTATCCCATAACATAATAGGTGAACAGCGATGGAAGTGAATACATTTTGGATGATGACGAGTGTCCATTGTCCATTCTTATGAATCATCCAACGTCTAGAGGTATTTTTTAAAAAATGTTCTTACATATTTACATTTAAGTTCTCACACTACGTGTTGAAACTATTGAATTGAATTAGTTTTGTAAGTTATTGATATTTGTTAAAAAGTTTGTATGGGTTTGTAACATTTTTCAAAATTTTCAACAACAAAGTTTTTATTAAAATGATGGAAGCTGAAGAAATAAGAATTTGTAGAGATTTGACATGAGCTATTTTTGTGACATGTGCTGTTTTAAGGAATTTCACAGAGTTTTAAAAAAATCGAATATTTCGAAATGATTTTTTGGACTTTTTAGTCAATAACTTAAAAATTAAAATATGCAGGCATCATAAGATTGCAAAGATTTTTCAGTTTATAATATTCTTTGCGTCTCTAGATGTATTATCATCATATTAATTCAAACAGAAATTTACGATTTTGTCAAAAATGTGGGTTTTAAACACTAGTTTTTAGGCAAGCAGTCCCTTTAAATATATCAAATATCGGGGTCTATATCTGTATCATTAGTTTCGCGTTTCATCTTTGAAATAAAAACCATGGGGGATGGGGGATATTGAAATTTTATATAGATTTTCGTTTTTAGTACTATTTAATGTGGAAAAGTAATAAAATTGTTCAATTTTGAGTTATTTTTTATGATATTGTTATAAAATTAGCGTTTGAACTTAATTTTTTCTTTCCAAAAATTATTTTGAAAAATTTTTCTAAAAAAATAATTTTCAAATTTTTGATCGTTATTTTTTGTAAAAAATTAATTCTTGATTTCTTAATCGAAATGTTCATTAATAACCTCTTAAGGCCGCTCCAAAAAGTTCATCAAAACTGACCGTTTTTCAGTGTATTTTCATAATTTTTCAAGAAAATTTTTCAATTTTTATTAATATGTATTTGTATTGAAAATCGTTGAAATCGTATGAAAAATTTTCCTTTAAAAATAAATTTCATAAAAATTACTGTTTTTTTTTCCGTTTTCAGTTTTGACCGTTATTTTTTATGATATTCAATTTTCTTTCAATTTGATTTAAATGTTTTTAAATCAGTTTTCAATACCCAAATATCGAATTTAAAAATTAAAAGAACAAATCAATATTTTTGATCAATACGATAATTTTTTTTTAAATTTGGTATTTTGTATGAAAAAAAGTATTTCAAAATATTTTTTTTGCCCCCCCCCCCATTTTCATTTTAAAAATTTTGGACAAAACTATTGAGTTTTATTTGGAGCGACCTAAATAGTGTAAAATATCAAACTTGTTGAAAAACAGCTAAAATATCGCTAAAAAAGCTTTGCTAGCTTGATTTCTTTTAGTCATTTATTATGAAAAAGTATTTCAAAATCTATATAAAATTTCTATATCCACCATGGTGATTTTTGATAAAAATGATGGGGGAAGAAACGCGAAACAGAAAACGGTCTTGGAACACCCTTAATGTACTATTAGAGTACTAATTATTATTATTATTGTGGTGGCGGGCTTTGGGCACGGAAAATAGAATTATTATTAATTCTTACACACTCTAAAATAATATCAAAGTTGGAGCACACTCCGCTGTCGTTGCCGCCCAACATCAGCTGATCATTGTGTACTTCGGGATGATCCCACTCCACAAATCGACAGGGATCAATCCCAGAACACAATGACACCTCCACAATTATATATTTATTTTCTTCTCTTTAAATAACTTACACTGCTACCTAGCTCCCCTAGGAAAAAGTGGATTAAAAAAAACAGTAAAAAATTCTCGGATAACGCACATGAGAGGGGTCGTCAAGCCTTGAGGGCAAGTCAAGCAATTTTGTTTGAGAAAAAAAAATAGAAATGTCTCGTGGGAATAATTCTTGAAAATGTTAAAACGGTAAATTTTTCAAAATATTATAAAACAGATTACTATGATACATAGAATTTAATTAGAAATTCTAAAATCTACCCTACAAAATGTTCTTTTTTGAAATTTTCATGTTATAAATAAATAAATAAAATAACAATTGATTTAAACAAGAGAATGCGCGGTAGTTGCGTATAGTTCAGTTTTGATCGTAACGCGCCTGTGGAATAATCAGCTGAAAAAGGGATAAATAGAACATAAATACATGCTTATGTAAAGCGTTGTATGAAAAATAATACGTATACCTTAATGTAGGTGCCTACTATTGAATATAAACGTTTCTTGGCTCGTATGTAGCCATATTCCCATGTTCATTTTAGTCTCTATAGTAGTTTTTAAATAGAATCATCATTCATATATTTTGAACAAAAAATAAAATTTAATAATGATTATTACTTTAATGTAAAAATTGATAAGTGAATGCATGCATACAATTAATACAAAATAATAATAGAATTGAAAAAATAATATATAAATGGATGATTGAACAATGTAATTTTTATTAAATGACGTATGAAATAGTATATTGATAGTTTTGAAAAAAAAATCTAAGCTGAATACTCTATTTTTACTATTTGTCAATAATGGTCAACCTTTTTAATAAAGATAAATTCATGATGATATATTTTGTTGACATTAAAAGCAATGAAAGTGTTACGCCTTAAAATATTATAAATACCGATAATTTATCGATGAATACTCGAAAAATAAATCGTCAAAAGTGATTCAAGTGCAATGAGTATTATTTTTAAAACAAATTATCTAAGATATATTTAACAAAGTATTTAAAACATGTTGGATTGGGGTATTCGACGTGAGTTTTTTCAACTAATATTTTTTTAAACTAGGACAATACAATGGTAGAAAATGTTTTGAACTTCCTCATTTCTATTTTTACGAGAAACTTTTAGGATGGATATAAAATATCTAAAAAGCAAAAGTTACTTTACATTTTTTACCAAATTTTAACAAGAAATGTTAAATACATAGGTATTATCTCTTTCCGTTGCGAGAACATTTTTGAGCAAAATTATGTAAAAATGATTCGTGAAATTGTTTTTTTAGCACTCCAAGGTGCCTCTTTAATAGCCATAATTGGAGTGACGTGATAAGCATTGAATGAACTAAAATATGAAAAGAATTGCCTCAGTAAATATTTTAAAGGGATCTAAAGTGATTAAATGTTTTTCGTAAACTTTGAGGTTATGCATATATTTTTCTGCCAACAGTTTTCGAGCAATGTTTCTACGGATCACTTTTAATTAAGACTCTTAACAATACAATATGAAGAAACTCTGAAAAAAAATCAAAAATACTAAGACTTTTATCACTTTGAAAAATTTCTTCTGGTGTGGACAAAACACGGAAAGGGGAAAAAAATTCTTACTTTTACTTTTTATCGAAAATGTTAAATTTTTAAATCATAAAATAAAATGATATGGAATGATATGATATTTGATAAATTTCGGTTTGTATGAATTCTAAAGCATTTTCGGAATTATTGAATGATTATCTCTTTTGCTTTTAGTATTGTGTATGTAAGTTTGAAGCTTGAATACATGAGACAATTTTTTTTTGAACATTCAGGAGATTGAAAAGTTTGATATATACAAAACCTTGATAAATATATAGCTGTTTTATTTTTTTTAGTCTCTCAATAGAGTAATACAATAACAATACAATTAAGCATTTGACCAAAATATTTTTTTGATAAACACAATATTCTACGGTTATTAAACAACTATTTCAAATATATTGATATATTTATAATTTATTTGATGATTTCCATGCATGAATGCATTAATGTATATAGTGTATCGAAAGATACATAAGCAAGCCATATACATATATGTATATATATATATATATATATATATATATATTTAAATTCTTGAATTTACTCAAACTGAAAAATAACGAATTTCGTATTTTTAATTTTAAAGATTTTAAAATATAAGAATAATCATATATGCATTTTTTTATAAAAATGTTCTGACTCTCTTTATAAATTTAATATTTCAAGGTTCAATAATGTTTCATGTTCGAAGAAGACCATCAGATAATAATCAAACACGACGTAGAAAAAAGAAACCTTTAGGAGTTGCAAATGGGAACAATAACTTGTCTACTGAAAGAGAAGGACCTGCAATCATCGAAGTGACACATAGTGGTGACGGTGGAAAACGAGTTAAACTAACAACAGATCCACTTGAGGTAAAACTTACTATATTATTATTGATATATTATAAATTAACGTACATATTTATATGATATTAGATTGGTTCTGCTAACACTAATGCATTGCAAGTTTTTGGGCCTTCAATTCAACCAAGACATTGTTTGATATCTTTGCATGAGGGTGTTTGTACTGTAACTCCTCTTCATGCAGATGCAATAACATTTGTTAATGGACATCATATTACACAACCCACAATTTTACATGTAAGTATATATTTTGAATATTACAATAAGACCTATACAAGTGCTCTAAAGAAATACTTGATTTGATCTTTGAATTTGTCTGTTAACTTAAAAAAAATGTTGGAAAATGCTTCATTCGATTTGATACGGTTATAATGATAGTACAAAATAACTTCTCGAATGGTCTTCGAAATCAAGTGCGAAAAGGATAAATCACAAAAATGCAGTTTTTGACAAAATTAAGTTGAGAATGAGACAATATGCATAAAGACGAGTATTTTTAAATACATTGAGAGATTTAAAAAAAAAATGATAAATGTGTATTTTATTGCGATATTCCAGACGCACAGTTGCAAAAACTTACAAAAAACGTAAAAATCGCACATATGCATACAAATTTCTGACATTCTCCAAATTATTTTTTGTTTATATTTTTGTGTTTTTGTGGAGCCTCATTATTGTATAAAAATCAATTGAACCAAAAAACATTTGGAGAAATCTGAAAATTGGAAGACTTTAAAAGTCTTGTTTTTATATAAAACTGTGCGATCAATCTTTTTTAAACAGAAAGCTTCCTTAAAGATTAGATAAGTTGTTTTTCTGCACAAAAATTGTTTTAATTGACCTTTCTGTGCGATTTACTTTTGTGAGCGAAAAAAAATTATGTAACGTAAAAGTACTCGATCGTCACTTATCTAATAAATTGATCTCGCACATTGTTAATTCACGCTTTTATTGATGACATCTGAACCTTTGTGGAACGATTTTTATTTGTTTCCGTAAATTATTTGTAAAATTCGTCCAAAAAATATAATTTTATTATGAAATTGGTTCTTCTAAATTGAGGTATGTGATAAAAAATTGTTAGTTTTAAGAACTTTTTTTGTAATAATCTAATTTTCTTATAGAATAAATTTCTTCCGATTTCAGATTGAAGAAATAATTTAAAAGTTACCTTTTATAGCTCAAAACGATAAAAAAATAACAAAAAATTAAAATCGTTTTTTCTCAGATAATTAAAAAATTCAGTTGTGCGATTTATCCTTTTCACCCTTATCCTATGTACATATTTGCAACATATTAGTTCTTCAGAGGTTTTTTTTATTTTTACCGTATTGATGCCGCTCCATATCACAATAGGCAAATTTATTTTCAATTATTGCTTTTCTTCTTCTTTTAAAGCGTTTCGGTGGATTATATGTATTAGTTTTATTCTAATTTAAGTATATTATAAGAATATTGAATGCATAAGAATACAGCGAAGCTCGTTGTTTTACGAATGCTTTTTCTTCTCGTTTAGTTATATATATATGTCTCTTTTTTGTTTAGAACGGCTCCGTAGTAATGTTTGGTCGTGGAGCATCGTACCGTTTTGTAGATATACCTTCAGACGGACGTTATAATTTAGCTTTATCACAATCACAGTTAGATTCTGCATATATATATGAAAGGTAAATAAATATTTAATTATTATTGTATTTTTATGGTGTATAAAACTATTATTACTATTTTTTTACATATCTTAGCATCAAAATTAAAATTAAATAATTTTTTTAAAAGTATCTATATCTAAAAAAAGCTTTTAAAGTTTTTTAAAAAATAAACATAACTAATAACTATGCTGTAGTATTTGATTGTTGGATGTTTTAATATGATCCATTCCCAATGACCATTATGATAAGTGTTTTTTTATGTCGTTCTTATTATTTTTATTTTTTCACATATTTTTCACACATCCAACCAAAACACAAAATTCTCCTTTCTACGTCCTAAATCAAAAGTCGATCACCCACTACTCCAACTTGGCAAGATGAAACAACAAATGAAAACAAGTCAGGATATCATCACAGTAAGCTATCCACACCCCAATCATTTTTTTTATCTCGATATGATAACTCAGATGCTGGAAGCTTAGCTTTAGATATTCATTCCTCAACTATAAAAAACTCTAGTACTTGTCAATCAACTGATATTGCGTGTTCTATGAGCAACATGAATTCTAATGCGAACAATGATGAAACTAACGACATGATGGTAGATATTAGCACTGACAATAAAATTGAAAATGAAGGACACGATATAGAAAATGATACGAAGTCAATGATAAGTATAAAATCAACAGGATCTCAACAAGACATCAGGTAAATTTTAAATGTAGTCTGTGCATGTTTTTTTTTGTTTTTTATTTGTTATAAAAACAAAATTAATTTAAGGTTCAGAATACAATAATATTATACCGTTGTTTGATTAATGGTTTCCTTTGTAGAAATCAAAAAGTTGCTGATCAGCCACAGGGCCAAGAACAAATACTTCCTGCCGTTTTAGAGTTTCCAGAATTGCATCAGGAGTCTTTTTTGCGTCGAGTCATCACAGAGCTTGATGTCAATGCACCAAACTTTAAACTAGCTCCAGTTTATTCTCTTTATCTATGTGCTAGGTAAATTAGCTTTCTATTTTGAATTTAGACACTGTATTAATCAGAGGCGTATTTTACAGATACCGTGCATCTACACATTATCGTCCTGAACTGCAACCAACTGAACGGGCTCAAAAATTAACAATTTTTTTACATCAAGTTGCCAATGCAATATACCATTTAGTATTTGAACAACGTAATGACCCTAAAATACTTTCATTCTGGATTGCAAATGCTTCAGAATTTTTGCACTTTTTGAAGTCTGACCGACATATCTCTGCGTTTAGTGTACAAGCTCAAGAAGTATTAGCTGAAAGTGTTCAAATTGCATTTAGAAATTTAGTATCTATATTTTGCATTGAACTTTCGCAAACTCTTAGCCAATTTTTGTCTGAGAATATAGACCATGATTCAGCTGCTGGATTAGTTCTTTCTGTTCTTGGATCAGCGATGGCATTGCTAAGGCGGTGCCGTGTTAATGCTGCACTCACCATTCAATTGTTTTCACAACTATTTCACTACATTAATGTGTTTTGTTTTAATAAGTTTGTAACAACGTCTCACATGTGCACTAGTTCTTGGGGAAAGTCTCTTACTGAACGGCTAAATATTCTCGAGATTTGGGCTGAAAAACAAGGGTTAGAATTAGCTGCTGATTGTCATTTGGCAAAGATTAACCAGTGTGCTCAATTTCTACAAGCACCAAAAACATCAGAGTCTGAGGTCAAACAGTTAGCTTGTACTTGTTTCCGTTTAAATTCTTTACAAATGGCTGCTCTTTTGTCACAAGATACAATTCCACGAAGTCTTATTGATACTGCAATATTAATGGCAGAATCAGTTGCTGATGAGTTGACCAGGGCTGATGGGCGTGAAGTAAGATTGGAAGAATCTTCCGAGCTTCCTTTGACCTTATTGCTACCCGATGATGGTTTCAGTTGCGAAGTTGTGCGAGGTATTCCAGCTGGATTAGTTGATTTCTTAGCACCTCTTCAAAATGCTGGGATGTGTAGACTTGCAGCTCAACCAACTAGCATTGGCTTATGGACAGTATACATGCATCAATTTAATGTAATTAAAATATTTTGCATTTAGGTCGCTCCAAATGAAACTCAATAGTTTTGTCCGATGCCCTATCTTAATAGTCAAAAATCCAATAGGGCAAAATAAAAAAAAGTTAAAAATTTTATCAAAAAAAAAAGGATATTTAAACTTAAAATTCTTCTCAAAAAAATTTTTTCATAAAATTATTGAGTTTATTTTTCAAATTTTTTTGAGTTATTTTTTATGAATTTTTTTTCATTAATTTCTTATATGAAGTATCTTGAAAAATATTTCAAAATAGTAAATCTCAAAAATTGTTCAATTTTTGTTATTTTGTATGAAAATAGTATTTCAAAATTTTTTTTTTATTTTAACCCATTTTTATTTCTAAAATTTTGGACAAAACTATTGAGTTTCAGTTGGATCGGCCTTACTGTAGATTTTCTTTTTACAATTATCATATTTTTGAAGGACCGTTCACAAAGTGTAATGTCCAGTAAATTACCACAACCAGAGATTCAAGTAATCAAGTTACATAAAAACTCTAATGGAATGGGACTTTCTATAGTAGCTGCCAAAGGAGCCGGACAGGTATTTCATTATAAATATTGATTTATTTATTAAAAATTTTATACCTATATATTTTTGAGCAATTTTGAACAAAATAATTATAAAAATATGAAATAAACCTCCTAGTGTTAAACTTATTATATTTTCCGAAATCTGTATAAATGTTCAATTTTGTAAACAATTATGTTTTGTAACTATGTAAATTGTATCTCCACCTCAGCTTATTCGACTTTGGACTTATTGTGGATTGTCAAGAAGAAATCTTTAAAGTTTATACGCTTCTCTTATGAAGGGTATGTCTCTTAGAAATTTGAATATATTTTTTGATTTATATTTCTTGGTCGGATTGATTTGGCCATGTAAATGGCTCGTATTTTTTTCTAAACCAGGGCAATAGCATAGAATATGTGCTAACGATTCTTCATTGTTAAAGCAGATTCTACATGTATCATCAGATACAACATTGTTTATTCTTTTATGGTGTTTCAATACTTTGACATGGCCTCTTAAGAATGCGGTTATTACTTTAACCCGTGATATACTCATTGAGAGTAGTTCGTGTGTTTTGCTTAGAGGTCTTTTAGGTATAAATAGTTGTATAGATAATTTTCTGCTTTCTTGTTCCAGTATATTGTTGATTTATCGTTTATTATCGATAAATATTTCTTTATTTTTATACCCTTTATCTTTAAAAACCTTATTAAAGCCTGAAATAATAGCCTGATATTAATTTTTATACAGCTCTTAAATTTTGAAAAAAGTGCTTGCTTTTTTTTTCTTTTTAACGAAATTTAACATGAAAAATTCATTCTTTGTACTTGCTGTAAAAAAATATAATCAAATTTCTGATCAAAAAATTAATTAATAATATTCTTATTTAAAATTCTTAATTAAAAATGAAAAGGGAGGAAATACGACAAAAGATATCAAAAAAAAAGTATCCAAAATGATGACTTTTAAAAAATTTGACCTTTCGAAAACAGGTTCAGTGTTTTCATTGATTATTGCAAAATGATGTGAATTAAACATGAGAATAATAAATTAATTTATAAATAACAATTTGTTTCTATACGCAGGAAAAGCTTGGAATTTACATAAAATCAGTAGTACCAGGAGGAGCTGCTGATATAGATAACCGTTTGCAGGCGGGGGATCAATTGTTACGCGTCGATGGACAAAGTTTAGTTGGAATCACTCAAGAAAGGTTTTGTTTTTTTCAAAAATATATTAAAATTGTTTTGGAAAGAAAAATATCAAATATTTTTGAGTTAAAATATAATATATGTACATGTTTAAAAAAAGCTTTACATTAAAAAGCTTAAAATTAAAAAAAAAGAATGTTTTTCTTCTCAAAATAATTTTTTTCTAATATCGAAGTTTTCGTCATTAGGTTTCCTTAAAATGTTTTACATCAAAATTTCAACAAAAAAATTACATTATTTATTGTCTAATTAAATAAATATTTCAAAACCAACAAAAGGCAAAACCATTTGAATGAGCAAAACTTCGAAAATTATTTAGAACGACCTGAATAAAAAAAAATATCATGAACTTTCTTAGAGCTGCAGATTATCTTGTACGTACGGGAGCAGTTGTTACTCTGGAAGTAGCTAAACAAGGTGCCATATATCATGGATTAGCTACATTATTGCAGCAACCAAGCCCTATTACTCAACGTGGTAAGTATCTTAATATCTAAATACAAATATATATTTAAAAGTATTTGCTGTAAAATTTGATATCTTTTTACTGCTGCTTGAAAAGGAGTAGTTAAGCCTAAAATTGTTGATCCAACGATTCTAGCTGATTCTGACGATGACACACCTCGATTATCTAAATATTCAGCGTCGGATGAATGCATACTAAATCGTTATAATACCATTTTTGAGAATAAAAAATATGCGGGAACTTGTAATTTACACAGACGATTATCAACTCCAGATATGCGCTATCCTTATTATTATCAACCCCCACCCCCACCTATGCGACATCGTTATTCTTTATCTCTTTCTCAAGATGACATATTGTCAAATGATCAACTTCAACAAATACATTTTGATCCTCGTTATCGCGACTGCCGATCCATAAGTAATATCAGTTTGTCAACCACTTCTAGCAAGAATCGTAGTAGTAATAGTATTCAAAATATGCATTTTCAATTTGACAATCAGAACAGAATAATAGCTCAGTGCAAAAAATGGAATACTAATCCATCAATATACATAGAAGAGTTTGTTGATGAAATTCCAATAGAAAATAAGAATAATACTTTTTTGAGCGTAGATAATGTATTACAACCACTTAATGAAGATAGTATCAAATCAGTTGGTAGTATTACAGATATTCCATTCATTGACGATGATACACTTGCTTGCAATGAATGTACAATGCATGTAGATTGAGTTTCAGAATCTTGTTTTTCTATATAAAACACATGATCATCTCCAGTAATCAGTCCTATATGAAAGAAACGATGAAGACTTTTTCAAACCAGTTAATTTTGAGAAACATTCAAACACGAATTATTTCTAATAAAAATACAAAACAGCCTTTTGAAGGGACCAATATTATAGTAAATAATACCTTATCTGAATAAGCATACAATTTAAATTGAGCATGATACATATAATTAACAAACATATTTTAAGCAAAAAAGAGAAGTTATATACAATTCTTTTGCATATATAAATCAACGAAATGATTTTGTGCCTTTACTTATCGATTAAAAATAGAGTGGATGTGAGCAAGATTGTCCACAAAAATGTTTAATAAAATAGCAACAAAGCAGAAGGAGAACGAAAACAACCTAAATAAACGTATTACAAATATTTCACAAAAAATTGTAACGAAAGAAAAGGTGAACCTAATACCTAATGTAATATTGTACTTTTAATTATACATTTATATTTATATTTTACGTTTTTTTTTTACATTTTACTACTAATTTTCATAGAAGAGCTTCATTTTTTAAAGGCTGATTTTTATGTTTATCTTTCTTTTCATTAAATAATCCAGCTTGAATAATTAAAACTTAGAAAGATTTTGCAAAATTTACACTGTTAGGACTTTTTAAAATATTCTTGTCTACCTGTCCATAATTTCAATTAGATTGAAGTTGAAATTGAAGAAAATATGACCTAAGAAAAATTATTTTAATGTAAATGAAAAATTGAAGTAATAGTACTTTAAGGTCTATAATAAAAAGTTAATTATGATAGAACAGGTGATATACATAAAAAGTATATGTGATATATCGTACATTTCTATCAACACATTACCTACAAAAAAAATATAGCATTGCTTTATTTACATTTTTTATTTTAATTGTTAAAATTGTTTTATTTCTAGTTAAATTTAATTTAATTTTTAACTTTTAGGTGGTCGAAAGTTGAATGATCGTATTGATTTTTCTGTAAATAATGGTGGTAAACCACCGCTACCCAATAGCAAATCCGTTCCGTCTCTTCATCATGGTCATGTCAGTAATTCAACAGCATCAATTAAATCTCGTAGCATTAATAATTTGATGGGTAGCATTAGTAATACCAATCCTATTGATTCTAGTGTTAAAAATAATAACTTTGATCAAGGATTTTATCAAAATTTAAGTGTTTATCGTTCAGCACAACAAAATCAGAACCACCCTCAATTAGGTGATAGGTAAATATAATAATTCTTCGTTTTTGTTTAAATTTGAAACTCAAAATCCATTGGTGGGCAAACATATTTAAATAATTACTGAAATTTATCTTTAAAAATTTCAGATTACCTAATTCTACTCAGTTTTCGTCAAATTCGACAACGAATGTCCAACAACAACTTACAAACCGTCCATTATCTGCCTATTATAATACTAATATTAGTTCAACACAACACAACAATATTCCTTACAATATGTCTTATCAAGGAAGTATTAGTAGTGTATCACAGCCAAGTTTGAATCAAGTTGCAGCACAACAAAATTTACAACCTCAAATAACACGTCCTAATATTAAACCTACTAGTAATATTGATATTAAAAATACACCCGGAAGACCGACACAAAATGCAATGATGGCCCCAAGTATGCCAAATATAACACATACAAGTGGATATGCCACAAATATACATTCAACAAACAGTCAAAGTATGCAAAATGTCAACACAATAAATTCACCCAATGCTACTGTTCAAGCTCCTATAAATTTCCAAAATGGTAAATATATTCCTGGATATGCAGGACCACCAGAACTTTCATCTCGAATCAGTAGTGGAGGTCGTAATGGTCAACCACAAAAACATAATCACTCTAACTCAATGGAGCATATATCCAGCTATTCAATAGCATGTAACACTTCCATTCATCAATCTCCACAGAAAATTCCGATTTCATCACAACAGCAACTTACCAATGCAATAAAAAATCACATGTCAATGAACAATAAAAATCAGAAACATATGACAGAAAAAGTTGATACACCACCATTGCCACCCACTTCAACACATCCACTATATAAAGCTTCAGCTCAACAAAACTTTAACTACGTGGCTAGCAATAATGAACCTCCGAAAGTTACTCTTTATTCTAATCAAATGTTACATCAAGCGACCAATAATAAACAAATAATTCCATCGTCTGGGAGTCCGTGGGAAAGAGAAGAACGGGAAAAAGAACAAGAACTTCGTCGAGAACAGATCCGATTTTGGCGTGAGCAGCAAATCACTGAGCTATCTAATATTTGCACTCGCAATCATCAGCAAGAGGAGCAATTAAAAACCCTTCTCCTAGAAAGAGAGTTCGAAAAACGTGCTATTGAAGAAGAGGTTGCAGAGGAAAGTGATGAGAAATATACAAAAGAAAATGTTCAAGAGCTGCTAAGGTTAAATAATGAAACACGTAAGACTGTTGAGCTTCGAGCACCCAGTATGAAAGCTATAATTTCAAATGACAATAGTAATGAGATAATGACAACTGCGTCTAGAGCAGTGCAAATGAGTGAGATTAATTCTTCAAATATACCAACTTTAATGAACACAAATGTTCAACCGAAAAGCATATTGAAACACAATGTTGTTGGTGGAAACTGTACATCACCTGTGAAAACTCAATCTAAAACAACTTCTTTTACTGACAAACCTTTAAATCTAACAGAAATCACAATAAATAACACAAACGCAAATCAAATGATGTCACAGTTTGGAAAACTAGGCTTAAATGATGACTTAGATGATCTTCACACAGGAAATTCAGGAACAATTCAAGGTTACGAAAGCAATATTGAAGTGATTGCACCTCCTCCCCCAGAGCGAAATAGCTCATACGTTATTATGGCACACCAACAAAAGCTCCGTTCTGAACAGCAAAATTTAATTAACAATAACACAGGAAATCATACTCAACCAACTAACAGTGTTATTAAAAATAATCAAAACAACAATATCGTTATTGCACCTCAAACTGAGTTAACAAATTATACTAATAAAATTGATAATAAGCGAGTATCCTTTCATGATGAGGATAATGGTAATGTGGCAGAAGCATCATCTACAATGTCTGATCCAAATGAAAGTGCTATTGGACAAGCAGAATTCGCTTTTGTTCGAGAGGATCCAAATGTAAGCATAAATTTCATCATCCTAAGTTATTGTAATGTGTTTTTTTTAATGTAAAAATATTTATTCTTTTAGAAATTTTTAGAAGAAACATCCGCGTTGCTACAATCCTCAACATCAATAGATACTGAACAATGGAATTTACATATTCAATCTACGCCAGGTGTAATTGGAGCACAAGAAGTTTATAGGTAGATTTTATAAATACATCAATTAAAAAATAAAATAAAAAAGTAGTCGTTTAAGAACGACATGCAGTACCGCATTTCGATGTAAAATACGCTTTTAAGTAATCTTCACTCCTCATTTCAATTTTCAAACTCTTTATCATCTGTGAAAATTTCCAATAGAAATGTATATATTTCACAACTTTTGCCTACAGATCTCAAGAAACTAAGAATTACAAACAAAAATTTTGAGGCCCACCGGATCACACACACGACATTTTAAGTTTAATTTTTCTTCGAAATGCGGTAAAATATATTTATGGAGAATTCCATTCTAAAAAATACCGGAATCCTGGATTTTATCTTGATGTCCATCCAAAAATAACAAACTTTTGCTTTGACGACATTTATTTTCGCTTTATTTTTAAAATTTTTATCAATGGTTAATTTTTTTAAAAAAACACAAAAATATCACATTTTTGGCCTTTATGACCAAACAGTTTGCTTCCAAGCATGGTAAAATTTGATGTTCTCGAGACGACGAACAATCTTGGTATACAAAAATTTCGAAATAATTTTAATTAATAATTTTTTTAATAATTTTTTAAAACTATCGTAAAATTTTGAAAAATAATTAGAAAAAAATTTCATCAAAGCAACAGTTTCTTCTTTTTTGATGGACATCACGATAAACTATTCAGTTTTTTATATCTATTACTGTTTTATGGAAAAATCGGGAAAAATCAAAACCGTGATTTTGGTATTTTTTAGAATATTGGTAGGGTATTTGATGGCTTCCACCACGGTCTCAAAAGCGTCCTATTGTGGATAATTTGCCCTTATGCACCTTAAAATTTTTTTGAATATTAAGGCCGCTTCAAACGAAACTCAATAGTTTTGTCCGATGCCCCATTTTAAATTCGAAAATCCAATGGGGCAAAATAAAAATAAAAAAGTTAAAAATTTCATCAAAAATTACCGATTTTTGGTGTATTTCCATAATTTTTCATAAAACTTTCAAGAAATTTTTAAATTTTTGTCTTAAAAATCGTATTTCAACATAAAGTTTTCTTTTAAAAATAATTTTTATAAAAATTATTGAATATTTGTTTTCAAAAAAATTTTGACAGTTATTTTTTAAAATTCATTTTTTTCAATTTTAATTAAAAAAAAAAAATTTAAATCAATTTTTACTACACAAATATCAATGTAAAAAAGTCAAAACAACAAAAATATTCATTAAAAATCAAAGATGAATTAAAAAAAAAATTGGCATTTTTTATGAAAAAAAGTAGTTCAAAATTTTTTATTTTTTTGCCCCCTCCTATTTTTATTTCAAAAATTTTTGACAAAACTATTGAGTTTCATTTGAAGCGGTTTAGTATTTTTTACTTAGTTTACATAAGGGTGTTCCAAAAACATCTTGTTTCCTTCCTCATGATTTTTATCAAAAATGACCATGGAGAATTTAGATTTTGAAATATTTTATATTCAGTAACTGATTTTTTAAGTTTTTTTAAAGCCTTTACAGCAATAATTTAGTTATTTTTAAACAATTTTGAAGGTTTTTTGTAATCATTTTGATTAAAAAAACAAGAAATACCGTAATGTAGAGAATGCTATAAGAAATCAAAAATATGTTCTCTTAACGAAAATGGAAGTCAAAACTCGTTCTCTTAACATTTTTTGGTTACAAATTTTAATTTTTGAAAATTTTTGACTGAAAATAATGAAATTTTAACTAGTTTTGTATTTTTATATATTTATTATCATTTCAATGTAAAAAGCATTTAAAATACAACTAAAAATTGTTGAAAAAAGTAAAAAATTTAAGAGAAATTGTCTTCTCTTAACTTCAAAATTAGCCTTCTCTTAATTTGTCTACATTTTTCTGTTTCGTTTGAATTTTAACGGTTTATTTCTCTTACGGTAGCGGTATTTTACGGTACATTACGGTATTTTTTTTGCAAAAATAACGACGATAATTATTTTTTATTTTAATAATATTTTTTGGAAAAGAAAAAATAAGTCAAACATAGGCGGATCCAGGGGGCAACGGGACATTCGCCCCTCTTAATAGCCCATAATAAAATTTGAGAAAAAATTATGACAAACTTTAATTTTCTATGAAGCGGCCCCGCAAAATTTCTCCTGGATTCGCCTTTGAAGTCAAAATAACAATATCATAGAAAATTCAAAATTGAACAATTTCATAATTTATCTATACGAAATAGTAGGACTAAAAACGAAGCTCTTTATAAAATTTCTCCCCCAACCATCCCCCATGGTTTTTACTTAAAATTGTAATGCGAAACAGAAAACGTTTTTGGAACATCTTGACATAATAATTATATAAATATTGATTTTAGGGACCCACGAACAAAACGTTTAGCAGAAGAACTTAATAAAAAACAATCAGCTGACTCTGTTGTGCCAGAAAAATTATCATTCAAAGAAAAAATGAAGATGTTTGCCTTGGAAACGGGAGAAGCGCAGACTCCAAAAGATAAGTTGAAAATTTCTAGAGCGCAACGTGATATTGACGCTGTACACTAGATTTATTTAGCATCAAAAATATTAAATACAATCAGCGTCTTTGTTTTGGTTTAATCATTTTTCATCAATATTCTGCATAAATGTATTAACGATTGATAACAATATTTTAATAATTTGATATTCTACAGATAAAATTATGCAATTAATGCTATTTTTTAACATTTTTTTCCTGTTTATTGATTTAATAGTTTTAAGCTCTATTATCTTTCAGTAAGTGTCAAAATTCAGTGTTATGGAAAACATGTATTCTAAAATTTAATTAAAAATGTATTTAGAAAAACCTAAATGTTGATTAAATCAATGGACCAAATATAAATATAACTACAAAAAGTATGAAAACTAAAAACTTATGAGAAACAATGAGAATTAAAAACTTAAAAAATACAACGCGGATTTTTGCACATTTAAAAAATCTTATAGGTAGGAGGAATAAAAACTTTTCCCAGAAGTAGAAAGAAGTTAAATTTAAATATACAATGTGTACATTGTACATGCAGATCATGATATAACTGTTGCAAAACCTTCTGGATGGCATTAATTTTAATGGATTACGAGTTTTAATTTTATTTATAAAAAAGATAAATATTTAGAGAAAGAATTGAAAAACACCTACATATAATTATGTATGTAGTACCTATTTGTAATAACTGCTAAATTAGTATGATATAATAGTCGGAAAAGTTTTGCATTTCATACCACCTAAACATTAGGAAACATATATGTATTACATTTGAAGTGCTTATCTGATAAATCGCACATACCTACATCTTTTTGGCAAACTGAGAATAATCAATTTTAAGTTACAATCAAAAATAAAAGTGAACTACAATATCAATTTTGCTATGTTTGATTTTTGTCTTCCTACACGCAAAAAAAAAATTATCAGTTTATTAGTTGATTTCTAGTATTTCATACAAAATTCATTTCAAAAATCATTAAAATAAACTTTAATATCCATTAGTTTAAAAATTAATGAATTATTTCAACTCGACTATTTCGGTTACCAATAAACTAATAATATTTATCAATTTCATAACTAAATTTATTTTTTTTCATCCATATTTTACAATGTTCATACTTTTTCGATTCTAATATTCAAAATTAATTGAGATGATTGTGAAAAATTAAAAATAATTTTTATGAATGTTTTATTTAATTTTAAAAATCCCGGGCGAAAAGGATAAATCGCACAACTAACATTTTTAACAAACTGAGAAAAATCGATTTAAAGTTTTTTACGGTTTTTGAGCTGTAAAATTTTTTTTAAAAACTATTTCTTCATTTTTAAACTTACAAAAGTAAATAATTGGCCACTAAAAACAATTTTTGTACAGACAAATTTTTTATCTACTCTCAAAGGGGTAGTTTTGGGAAATTTTTTATTGAGAAAAAGGATAAATCGCACAATTGCACAAAATTTCATATAAAAATGAGATTTTTCAACTCTTCAATTTCAATATTTTTCCAAATTTTTTGCTTCAAGTTGACTTTTTATGTAATAACAGAGCATAAACAACACAAAAACATGAACAAAAAACGATTTGGAGAAATTTTTATATTTGACTTATTACCATTTGTGCGATTTATCCTTTTCGTCTATTCTTTCTATTGAAAAAAAACTGGTATTTTTCAAAAATTTTGATAATCTCTCAATGTATCTTAAAATACTCGTCTTAAGGCATATTTTCTCATTCTTAACTCAATTTTGTCAAAAATGTCAGTTGTGCGATTTATCCTTTTCGCCCGGGAAATATTTAGATGAGATTCGTACCCATGACTTTCGCCTTGTATCTATAAAAGTCTCTGTACGTCCAGTTGATGATTTTAATTAATTTAACATGTACCCGAATGCCCATTTCAAATTTTTGAGCACTTTTGTGAAAAGACATTTTCGATTTTTTTTTTGATTTTTTTTATTTGAAAATACTACTCGTTTTTCCGCATGTTTTCTCATTTCTAACTCAATTTGCCCAAAAAGTGCGAATGTGCAACTTATCACGTTAGCCCTTCAATTTGAGCAGCATAGAAAGTACTATTTTTATTATTTTTTAAGAATTAAGATGGATGATTATTATAAAACAAATTATAATTACAATTATAAATACAAAACAATTTCTATCGTTATTCCTTCTACAAAACAATCGACTATTATTATTTTAGATACACCTAATCAAATTTAAGTTTTCACGTTTTTTAATCAGAAGTGGACTAAATCAACTATGTGAAAGTAATAAATAATACTAATGATATGTATTTTTGATTGAAGATTAAACTACACATGCATATTACAAATTTTAAATTCATTTATATTTATAAAAGTGCAGTTCGTAATTTATTTTAAAAAATTTGTCCTGAATGCATGCTAAGATCTATGTATGCTGAAATACGAATTCTAATTTGATGTCGATAATGCATTTTTAAATAAAAAAAAATATATATAACCAAATGTGGCTCATTTTTGCCCTACGGAACCTAGGAACAAAAAGTTTGAAATAAATTTAGATCTGCCTAAAATAACTGATAATTATTGTGAAAAATAAATATGTATTTAATAATAAAAAGATATTTGTTGTCTAAAAGAAAAAAAAAATTTTTTCACATAATTTTTGTCATTTCATTCATCATTTTTAGTGGATTTACGTTTCTAAGCATTAACTGTCACATCACTCGAAAAAAAATTATGGCATAAGATTTAAAAAATACATATGTCACCATAGAACTATATATCAGCAAAATTATAGAGCTTACTTAACACTATTAAGTATAAAATAATAAAAATGTTTTAAAAAATTCTCAATTTCAAAAAATTTTCGCATTTCAATATTTCATACCTACGCTTTTTTATACTCCTCACTTCACAATTTTTTAGTTCTCACTTCACATTATCGTACTCCTCATGACCCTTTTCCTTATGACAATTCCATACACCTTACAACCCAAGAGACAGACCTTCATGGTCTTCAAATAACTAAGAACTACGAATAAAAATTTTGGGACACACGACAAGTTAAGTTTCATTTTTTCTTCGAAATGCTGTAAATAGTTTAAAAATGTATTTTAAAGGATTCAACTTCTATGTAGGTTATTGTTTATATTGTATATAGGTATGTAGAAAATACAATTAAAAATGTAAAAATTAATATTTAAATCTTAATGTTAACAAATTGTTTGAAAAAGAAGACCAAGCGAATTCTAAAAATTTTACATTTAATGTTTCAAATGATTCAATAATTTTTATAAACACAAAATATCACATTTTCACAACCATGGTAAAAATTGATGTACCCTGGACGACAAACAACCTTGGTGAACAGAAATTTTGAAATAATGAACTTGAAATTTCGACCTTTCGGATTTCGACAAAGCAAAAGTTTCTTCTTTTTTTTGAAAGTATAAATAACGATAAACTATTAGTTTTTCATTTTTATCCCTTTCCCAGTTTTGGCCACACCAGTGGACATTTTTTAAATTGTTAAACTCTTAGAATTTCTGATATTTTCTCAAAGTTTTTTCTTCATATGTATTCCAGGAAGTTTTAAAAATGATTCGTATAAAGTCATTAAAGTCAAGTTTACGAAAAATATAAAGTGATTTAAGATACCTTTAAAAAAGGAGCGTGCTACTTAAAGAATTTCATGAGTTAATATTCATTTTTACAGAATTCTGATCAAAAATGTATTCGCCCGAGAAGAGATACGGTTTTATTTTTTTAGGATGGATAATCGCCAGCTATTTAAAAGAAAACCGAAAAATTATTAATTGTCGTCCCAAAAATTTTTAGTTATTAGTTCCCGTCCTGTCTCTAGGTCAATTTTGATGTAAAACTATCTTGTTTAACATTTAACTAAACTTTTATTAATATTAACTAAACAAAGAGGAAAAAACTTCTAAACAAACACTATATTGTTTTGCTTTTATTGTATTATTTTTTGTATTATTGTATTATTTATTGTATTATTGCTTTTCCTTATGATTTTTGAAATGTCTCCTATTTGTCATGCACCGAAAATTCCTCAAATATGTGAGTCGTCCAAATGACAGTCACATTGTTGTTTGTGTAGAAAAGAAAAATGATAAAATAAATAATTTTTCTGATTTTATTGACAACATGTAATAAAACTTTAATAAACTTGTTTAAAAAAAAATAGATAATCAAATAAAAAAAAATGTTTGTAGTTATTGCAACAGTTTTATGAATTTGAAACCAAAAATACAATGAAAGTGTCTGTTTTAAATTGTGTACTGGGACCACTTTATTGAAAAATCATTGTCAATGTATTCAATAGTTGAGACGTGAAGCCCGAAGTGTTATATGTGAACTCTATAGCAAGTACATACGAGCATCATAAAATAGAAATATATAAATAAAAATATATGAAGAAAAGTTACTTAAAAATTAAATATTAATGTTGTTTTTCAAACTTAACAAATAAAACTAATAAATTTATAAATTGAAGTTTAATATGACCATGTATCAGTAAAACAAACAGTGAATACATTCAATTAAGATTCATACATATAATGAAGTCAAAATTCAGTAAAGCTCAAGGGTGGATAAATATTATATGTTGAGCTCTGCGTCAAAGGAAACCATTATTATGTTACACAAATATATACTTTGAAATTATATACAGCTGTACATAAAATTTCATACAGAGCTGTATTGTTTAATATTGTACATAATAGACAGGCGTATTGACTGCTAGACAAATAAAAAATAGAAAAAAAACAATTATTGATCAATTTCAATATTACATTCTAAAATCATAAAATATAATATAAAATTATGAATTCCAATTATTTTTGAAACATTAAAGAGATTGTTGGAATCTTCATAATAAATAGTGTAATGCTAAATACAATACAATACATATAGTCAAATTTAAAAGAAAAATGGAGTAGTTTAAATTTTTGAGAAATATTAACGCACGAAATATAAAGTGTTCCTATTTGTTTTAATTATTTACTATAAAACTCTAATATGCACTAAATATATGTAAAATAATTAACAGTTAAAGTTTAGATATACTTTAGATTCATATTTGTTACTGATGTTAAATTTTGTCTACAAATGATTTTTGGTTTCCTATGTGCCAAGCTAACCAAAATATCGCAGTACTTAAAAAGATAAATAATATTTTTCTTAGCATAACTATTAAATCGGAGGAGTTAAATCAGAAGAAATTATACTGCAAATCACTATGGCGATGACAGCTTGTTATCGAAATTTTGAAGTTCCACCAATTTCACAAAATATGTCACATAATCTAATGACCAGTTATCAAGCGCGTCATCATAGTATAACATCACATCAACATTCTCAAAAGGATTACAGTATTCCTTTGCATGTCGATTGCAGTGTGGAATATGAACTACCAAATCAAGCAAAACCTCCAGCTGGTGCACGTGTTGAACCTCTACTTATGATACATCCGTGTTATTTTCGAAAAATGGAGTCACAACGTCGTAGTCCATTCATCAATAATATGCCAAATCAACAAACATCGCATATTAATTCAAGTGGTAGTTTATCTTCAAACAATATAAACACTTCCAATGCAAAAGTTTTTCGACATCAGTCTTCATCAAGCTTGCTGAGACCAAATCATATCAATCACACAACACCTCAGCACCACGGACAAATCTTAAATACTGCCAATGTGCAATTACCGTCATCAAACACAGCAAACACTTTGTCGTCATCTAAAATAAGAACATCGCAACAGCAAATCAATTTGAAACAACAAATAGATGAATATGTCCAAAGGCAAATTGTTCAAATGTCCACACCTCAAACTTCAATAGCCTATTCAATAACTAATAGTCACAATATTTCTCAAATTAACAGCCAAAGTACAAGTAGAGCCTCTAGCAATGGGCATTACCTCGGACAACAATCCCAAAGATCCACATCCACGTGGGATCCTTACAATATTGGTGGACAGCATCAAAAAATTGTTGAAGGCCATAACTCGAAAGAAGCGTCTCACATAAGTAATACATCAATTATTGAAGGGGGAGGATTGTTATCTACAGGACAATGGGGTGAAAATATTGAAAAAACTTCATCTATGGCAGCCATTCCAAGAGATTATCAATCAGGTCCGGAATGCATTCCAATCGTTATCAAGCCAAATACTGTAAAACAAGTACAGCATATCAATATATATCGAAACTCTGTAGGTAAACGAGATGCTATGCTTTCAGGAGTTTACAGTGGTGAAAGTACTTCAACTGAAATTTCACCAACTGATGTAATGTGGAAAACTAATAAGCCAAGAAAGTTTCTTTCGAAAACTGATACTAGCGTAAATAAAATTATGTCAAACAACAAAACAAGTTCCTCAACAAAAAATACATGTTCGAGTATTCAAAGCAACCAAATTTATAACATACACCGTTCATCAACCACAAATCAAGATCAACGTAATATTCTAAGTGGAAAATATAAACAATATTTGCGGTCACAAAGACTGCATCCGTATTCATTGTTACCGGATGCTTTGACAGCAGTTACATCTGAAAGTGCTTTTCCTCAAATAAATTCGACTCCTTCAATGTTTCAACAAATTTCTTGCTTCAACGTGTGATAATTTAAAGTATCAGTTAATGCAAATTACTTATACAGACTGATTAGATTCAAAGATCATAGAAAATTTATCTGAACAAAAGCACTTTAATTAGGATTTTCAATCAATGTTAGCAAATTATAATTGATGGCGAATTTTAACAGATTACAGTTTACGCAAGCAGAAACAGCTGCAGTCGAAAACCGATATTTCATTTCATTTACTTTGATTAATTTGTAATTTTATATGAATATTTTACAAAAGGTAACGTACATATTACAAACAATGCAATGAAATTTAAAATTGATTGAAACAGATAATTTGTTTGTTTATAATATTAAATAAAAAGTAATAATAAAATGTAAATATTATAACAATAATTAAACATATTTACCTGAATCACATGAGAAAAGATTTTTTTTTTTATGTTTTACTTATAAAAATTATTACAAAAATACCTTAAAATTGAAAAGATCTTGGAAACATCTTTCATTTAGAGTCATTTACAAATAGAAAATTTTGCAAGTAAATACTTTCATAGTAAAACATTAAACAATGTTTTAAAATACAAGTTATATTAATTTATGTAGAGATGTACCACCTTTCAAAAATGTAAAAGTAAAAAGGACAAAAGTTATAATTAATTTAAAAAAAGTCAAAGTAAAACTTAGAGTCATTTACAAAAAATAGTATTATTTTCTAGACTAAAGTGTCAAGAATATTAAATAAAACCAAAATTTAAGATGTAAAACAAACAAACTTTGTAAATTATGATTATTAATATTACATATACTCTAGTTTAACAAAATAATAACGAAATATTTCATAAAACGACCGTATTGATTCATATGTATATCCTAATAAATAAATTATAAAACAAGCATGAAGAACATTATTAACTTAGAATGCAGCATAGAAACAATGTAGTAAAACATAAAATAAATGTGATAATAAATTCTATGCTCTTCGCATAAAATTAATAAAAAAAAGTTTTTTAAAAGTAGCATAAACTTCCCTTGTCTTATCATACTATCAAAATTCAACAAAACGAAAAACATAGACAATAGTTTTTTTTTTATTTTTTATACGAGTTTTTAAATAACTATCAACGCAATGTTCAATATATTTTGCATGCAGGTAAAAAAAGGAGCATGAAAAACACCATCAAAAATATTGAACAATTGGGTTTCAAAAATATAAAATGATTTTTTCGTAAAATAAATTATACCTGCTTTTTAAAAAGGGATTGGACATTGGAAGAATCAGGTTTTTTGCTATGTCCCGGTCAATTTTTATATTGTACCCTAAAAAAGTTGATTTTGAACCAAGTTCTCGGTAAGTTTTTGTTTCGCATTTCCGACACTGCTGCACACATGATCATCAACTCCAAAAACATAATACTAATTAGATATGTTTAATTTCATGTACTTACATAAATATTTAAGTGTCTCTAATTTTATTTAAGTTTCTTTATTTATCAACTTATTTATATAACATGATGACCTAAAAATAAATCATTTGAAAATTGTGAAGAACCTAAATATTTTAATAGTTTCATGGGACAATAAAAATACAAATTTTTTGGAATTTTCTTGACAGAAAACAAATAAAACAAATGAAATTTAATTATTTTAATTTTATATATACATATATATTTAAAACATTAATCTATAGATTCAAATTGTTTCTGATTTTATATGAAAAATTCAAGATTTTATAATCTTATCAATCAATCAAGAATCAATAAATACTATGTAAAAATTAAATATATTCACAACAATTCATTGTTTATTTTCTTGATTGTAAATATGAACAAATAATTTATCTTCTTCGTCCAAATCTTTATCGTCCCATCCCCAAATATTTTTGCTAAATTTATTGTCAAACGTTTTGTGATCTGGTTGACAATTATTATTTGAATCGTTTATTTCTTTTGAATATATATTTTTGATATTACTGTATTGATTTGAACCATCTCCAGTACGTATCATTCTTTTTCTAATAGTTTCTTCAGAGACAGTTTTCAAATCATACGCCCAGCCTATAAATATAATAATTTTAATTTAAGTTATTTAAGGGTCATTTCACGAAGAATCACGGAAAATCACAACATTGCCAAATCGAAAATCTAAGAAACTTTCCGTCTAGAGTATAAAAAAATAAGAAACTTTTGTTCTAGCGAAATTTTCTGGCAATGGATTTTCCGAGTTTTTCTTCAGAAACCGATTTCATTGTACAAATGTAAAATGTATGAAAATCGGTACATTTTTGGGTTTCTTGTGACAACTAGTGGGAAATGGTTCAAAATAGCCGAAAAAGGCCAATTAGCCTTAGGCCTCATTGTCAGTTAATCCGCCACTGGTGGCAACGGTCCGTTTCCGACCATATGTTTCATAGAAAAAAAATGATCTACTCAACAAGACAAACAATTCCAGCAGAATTTTTCTTTAAGCGAATTTTTATTCGACCTGAATCTTTAAAAATTGTCGGATTTTCACGTGACCAAAACGTCAAAACTTGAATGTCAATTTTTTTTTTTATTTTTTTTTTACTAGGATTGTTTGTCGTCTGGAGTACATAATTTTTCTCTATGAAACTTGTGATCGCGAATGAATTGTTGCGTCAGGAAACTAAAAAAATGTGAATTTTAAACCCCTTTTTGTCAATTTTGTTTCTGAAGAAAATCTCGGAAAATCCACCGCCAGAGAGTTTCGCTTGAACAAAAGGTTCTAATTTTTTCATGCTCTAGAGGGAAAGTTTCTTAGGTTTTTGATTTGGCGAAGTTGTGATTTTTGTGATTCCTCTTGAAATAACCCATAATACAACTACACACATAAATTACCTATTTTAGCGAAGAAATCGATGAAAGCGATTGTAAAATTATATCCATAGTTTGAAAGTTCCGATGTTTTGTAATCCCAAGGAAACACGTGATGATAGCTTACAAATGTGAAATTTCTTATAAATGGTAAAATTAATTTAAAATTTTCTTACTTGTGCCATCCTTCTCCAAAGCATGTAATGCCCATAATTAGTGTGTCTGTAGGGCTGATATTTCTGACAAAAAATAGTTTTAATTTAGATAAATACAATTACTTAGATGTTTATGTTTCGGGAATGAGAGGGCTTAGAATAGTACGCATCACGTTCTTAAATAGTCCCGTACTTTTAATTATGGAATCATTTGTCTCAAAATTTTTTAAGTGGTCTAAGTGAAACCCAACCACGATTGGAGTTAAATAAAGCTTTTCATGACCTTACATTTGTCAGTTTGATACGCTAACCACTAGACTTCCTATGTTTATAAATTAAAAAAAAAACTCTTACTTGTCATATGGTTTTGCTCCCCACTTATGTGCTCCACTATTAAGTAACCACGTTAAATTTAATCCAACGACATAACGAAAGCATTGGGCATTCCATGCATGAAACCATTGCTCGTCGAATAAAATCGCAGATAGCCAGACTGGAACCAAAAATCCTACAACCGGTAAAAACCAATTACAGTGTTTTTTTTGCCACATTACCAAAGGATCATTCTGCAAATCAGTCATATCTATGTTTTTTCCTTTATTAATAACTTCTGGATGCTTATTGACCAGCAACCATCCAATATGTGAGAAGAAAAATCCTAATGTTTAACAAATAAAATTAATATAAAAAAAATATAATTATAACTTAAATGATCAAGAAACCTTTTTTTGAATTATGTGGATCTGCATCCGTGTCAGTATATTTATGATGGACTCGATGATCTCGTGCCCAATCATATATACATTGTTGAAAAGAAAGCGTTTGGAAAATCAATAATATTATTTTCAACGGTAGTTTTGCTTTATAGGCTAGATTATAAAATTTTAATTCATTAAGATCTCAAAAATAAACTATTTTACATACATTTGTGTGTCCAAAGTCGATGAGCACCTGCTGTAATTCCAATGGCAGCTAAGTTTGCAATGAAAAAAGCTACAAAATGATTTTTAAACAAGTTTTAAAATTTTATAATCTAATTATTTTTTAAACATACCAAACAATGAAACTTGCCATTTGCATTGTGATATGTTGATTGCGCTATAAATTGCTACAGCATGTACATAAGACAATATAATAACATTTCGCCAAATAATTTTTCGTTTATGTATATTTTCTTGCATATTATTTTTGGGTTTTAATAAAATTAGTTGTATGTCAATTAATAAAACTCAATGCACATTTAAAATTGAAATGAATTATTTCTAGGTACTACTTAGTAAGGAAAACAAAATTACTAATTTACTTTTTCAAAATATACGTGCTCGCACTTTTGAGTTTTCAAAAGAAATGACCTCATAAGCTAAATTTTGTAAACTATATGTTAAATTAAAATTTGCATGTTTTGGGCAATTTTTTCACAAACAGGTTTAGTTTTTTTAATCACAGACAAAATCATTTATTTATTTTTGTGTGTGCATTTTGAATATACAAATATGCATACCTACATTTATTGAGGATTTTTAAAATAATAAAAAAAAACAAAGCAAAATTTTGTCATTGTCAAATTTTTTTGTCATAGGTACTTGTTTATTTTTAGGCTTTTTTAAAACTTTACTTTACATTATTTATATTAAATTACAAAAATTTTGTTTTTGTCAAAAAATTGTAAAAACACTCTTCAAACATTTGGCTTTGTTTTTTTTGTTATGATTTATTTTTTAACGTGTTTTTAACGTGATTTAATTAGAATAAAAATTTGTAAAACTTATTTTAAAATATTTCAAAAACTCTCTGGTATTTAACCTACAAATAGAATAGAAACAAATGCGTAAAAAAAAGATTTAGAACAAAAGTTGGGTAAATTCAAGCTACAAAATAATATCGAAAAATAACAATATTTTTTATGAATTTTTTTTTGTTTTAATTTTAATACCTATTAAATAAAAAAGGCATTCTCCTTTTATGTATGTCATGTTCCTATTAGCCATCGGCTTCACACGTCAGATGAGTCGTATCTCGAGAGCATTCAACGACAAATTTATGATGACAATGTCAGCAGATCATCTTTAAAGAGGAAAATTAAATTTACTTGAGCTTTAATTAAAAATTGAAAATTATTTTTCAAAATTTAATGAAACAACATTGTAAATAACTTTTTTGCCAGAACTTGGCACTGATAAATAAAATAAAATAAATACAGTATGATCTCCCAAAATGAGCACCCAAAATTCAAACTAGTACTCTTTTTTATGACATTTTAGAAACACTTTTTTTATTTGAAATATTACACATAAAACTTGAATTTTTGTTTTAAACTTCATAAAAATTGGGGTGCATAATTTCAGAGTAATACCCAATATAAGATTTTTTAGATCTGCCCATTTTAAGGGATTATACTGTATTATGAAATCTATTTTAATTTAGCAAATCCCAAAGTATAGTTTTATACCTATATGGTTTAAAAAGTAAGGTCCCAACGGCCTTACTTTTTAAGCCAAAACTTTTATTCATCAGAAAATGTTTTTTAGAGAGGTCAGAGAAGTTACGCAGCTTAAGTTTTGAGGAATCTTAAATTTTTAAGCCAATTTTTTTTCCAAAAAAAAAAACTTTTCTTTTCTTCTTCTTCCTTGCGTTTATTTTTTCTCATTTGAACTATTTACATAAATAAAGAAAAATTTCCAGTTCATAAAATTAATTATTCACTAGAGTTCGCTCTGGTCCTTGTGTGAATTCTGAGCCTATATCTTCCGCGATCGTGGATCTCTAACTCTAAGGGACTTTTTTTCAACAAAACCTCTCAACAAATCATTTCCTAACAAAAAAAAATTTTGGCTTAAAAACTTAAGTTTCCTAAAAACTTAAGCTGCGTAACTTCTCTGACCTCTCTACAAATTCTCTACAAACTCTGATTAAAAAAATGTTGGCTTAAAAAATAAGGCCGTTGGGACCTTACTTTTTAAACATTACTTGGCCTCGAAAATAGTTGAAATATTTTTTTTTATTTCGGCCCTATTTTATTTTATATAGGTATTTGATTTTATTTTTGATTTTCAGTTGGAGCGGCCTAACCTTTTTTAAATAATTAAATAATAGGTATTCTTAGGGTATTCCTTTTTGTGTTCAACATCACAATAAAACGTGTTTTTTAAACAAATGAACGCATTGAAAATGAAATATTTTAATATTTAAATGTCATTTTGTTTTGGATGCAAGTAAAAAATAAATAAATATTCCCAAACATATTTTTAAGATTTTTTGAAAAGTAATCAAAATATGGAAATGACAGAAAAAGTGAAAATAATTCGAAGAAATCGACCAGGAATAAAATCAAAGGTGCAACTTAAATTTGTTAGATATGTTTTAAACATACATATTTATTTATTGATTTTTATTTTATAAAAATACATTTATTTCACAGCACTTTTTCAAATGGGAAGAAGAACCTTTCGAAGAAATGGATTCTACATTAGCAATACAACAATACATTCAACAAATTATACGAAAAGATCCTTTAAACATAGATTGTATATTGTCAATGCCTGAAAACCAGGATGAAGGGGTTTGGAAGTATGAACATTTACGGCAGTTTTGTATGGAACTTGATGGACTGGCCGTACGCTTGCAGTCTCAATGTTTCCCTAATACATGCAATCAAATGACTGCCACAGAGCAATGGATATTTCTTTGTGCAGGTTAGATAAATTTAGTGAAGAAAACTTTTTATTACTTTACATGTTTCTTACCTAATAAGCTCACAAAACACCGAAAGAATGTCCAGCTATTGATTACACACGTCATACATTAGATGGAGCTGCATGTTTGCTGAATAGTAACAAATATTTTCCTAGCAGAGTGTCAATCAAAGAATCTTCTGTTTTGAAGTTGGGATCTGTATGCCGAAGAGTTTATCGGATTTTTTCTCATGCATATTTTCACCACCGTCGGGTTTTCAATGAATTCGAATCAGAAACTGCTTTGTGTTTAAGGTTCACGCTATTTGTAACAAAGTAAGATATATTTTTGATTTAGTTTTAAAATGCATTTAATTTTTTTTTTCTTTTAGATACAACTTAATGAGTAAAGAGAACCTAATTGTTCCACTTCCAGATAACGAGTCCATTTCAAATGAATCTGAAGCATAAAACAAAAAATGTTGTTTTACAAAAGTAAAGCACATAAACACTTATGGTGCAAACAAAACAAAATATTTTAAATTTTGAAAAGGGATAATTATTTATATTTGATTTTCTGAATTATTATATTATCATTAAAATAAAATTGACTAAAATTTCAAATGTATTAATTTGTATTAATTTTTTATAAAGGCAGATGGCGTCCAAAGAAAGAATAACGTGATTTCAATTTTAATTTGTATTATTGTTAACAACTTTTTTATCTTGATATATTTTCAGTGCGAAGGAAAGTAAAATATCTTTAATTAAAAACTTCTTATACATAAGTTATAAGCTATAAAGATTTCTTTTTGTGTTCGTCGTGAAAAATCAACACCAGTAAAACCTACCCAAATGTTATATGGCATACAGTAAATCTAACGAATATGGGGCATATTTTCCCAAAAACACTATAATGAGACTCATAATATAGAATTTGGAGGTTTAAAAGTTTTGTGCATTTTAAATCGATTTCATATAACTCATGCAGATAAAAAGTATTATAAAAAATATTATTTATACATATGAAACCTATCTATTTAAAGACCTTTGAAAAATACCTAAGTAAGAAAAAAATGAGAACTTTTTAAATCAAATCGATTTATTTTTTTTAGTAAATTTTACACAAAATTAAAATTTTAATTTAATTTTTAGGCTATAGAATTTTTTTAATAATTTTCTTTTTAAACACTGACTTTGAACAAGTTTAATTAATTTTTTTTGATTGATTAAATTAAGTTTTCTAACTTAAAGTTTTCTACTTTCTAAATAGCAAATACAAGCAAAATCTAATATTTATCGTTTATCTTGCGATGTAAAAGTTGATTGATTAATTGAATTGATTGATTGAATTTTGAATTTTCGGCCCTGAATACTGAATACTAATTTTTTAATGTATGTACTTATATCTTCTGGTATAGAAAAAAGATATACCTAATAATCAAAACACCTTTTCCTATTAAAATCTTCAATAAGTTCAAGTTTATTTTAATTAATATACAAATAAAACACACTCACATACATATAAAACTCATCAGATCTAATTTTACAAAAACTTGATCAAATTAATACATTATGGTAAAATCGTCGTTAATATATTAAATAATTATAATCCAAATACAAGATATTATATAAATGATTGAAAATTTATATTGGGTATTTGCTTTAGAGAACTTTGAGCTGTCTATCCATACTAATCCTGAGTAATTTATATTAGGAAATGATTGACCTAAAATTATTTAAAATAGAAAAATGTTTATAAAAAAAACTTCGTCAAAAATAAATTTAAAAAAACTATTTAAAATTTCTACTTAATTTTTTTCAACACATCTATTGTCTAAATGGTTTTATTATCAGAAAATGACAAACCTTTAAAAAAATAATCATAAGAAAATTCTACATCCATCTACAACTTATTATTTGTGTATTCGATTGGAATAACAGGCTCTGTAGAAAATAAAAAAAAAATAAAATAAAATAAATAAATTCAAAAATGAAAAAAAAGAAAATAGAAAAACAGAACAATAAACGCAACTAAACTAACTAAAACTAACTAAACTAACGCAACTAACTAAAATCTGTAAAATTACTTACTATACAAATTGATTCTTGATTGAGCAAATCCCATTTTATTTGTAGCTTTACATTGATAATCTCCATAGTTATGATTTTCAACAGATAAAATCCTAACTTTTGACAATGTTAAATCATTGACGATTCCCAAGTGTGAGATTTCATAATGATTATCATTATACAAGATTTTTCCATCTTTAGTCCATTCAATTTGAGATGGAGGGTGTGCAAGAACGTTGCATTCTAAATCGATTGAATAACCTTGTACTTGTGCAACTTTCGGTCGAAATACTGAAATAATTGGAGCAAACTCAACTTCGAGGTTTACTGATTTTTGTACAGGCTCTCCGACATTATTGCTCGCAGAACAGAAATAAAGTCCACGATCTTCCTTTCGACAATTTTTTATTCTTAATTCTTGTCCCCTGTAAACGAAATTAAATGTTTTAAATGTATGTACTTTAACAAACTAGTAGTGTGTAGTTGCTTTGTTAGTTCGACTTTTTCGTAAAACTTCGGTAGAAAAACTTAAAAAAATGTAAAATGTGAAAAATTAAGAACAATTTAAAACACTCTTGAATTTAAACTTAAAACTTCCGCATCTTTTAGAAAAATTGTATTTTTCTTACTCTGTTGATTGTCCACCTGCAGGTAAAATAGCATTCAAATCTCGAGTCCATGTGATTGTCGGGCGTGGGTATCCCTCAGCGTAGCACTTTAAAACAACATCTTGGCCTTCTTCTACATTCAAATGAAGCGTGGAATGTTGGTCTATGATTGTTGGTGGACTTCGAACTTGTAACTCCACAAATTGCGTTATCTTTGTAGTGAAATTAGCAACAATTTGACATTCATAAATACCGGAATCGTGAATTTGAATATTATTTATCTTCATAATAAAATTAGAGAAATATTTTGCATCAGTATTTTTTATAAACATTTTCAAATATTTAGTATACCTTTAGGCTAAATGTCTGTTGTGAGCCATTTACAAAAACAAGTTCATATCGTGGATCATTTACTAATTTGTTGTTATTAACAGAGACTACTGTTTGATCTGTTGTTATACCACGATGTTTTTTATTCCAAAAAACCGGCAACTCTCCAATATTGTCTACTGTGCAATTCATAACAACATTTTCTCCAATATTTTTTACTTGTTCAGGTGATATGTAAGATATTCCTGCCTTTTTTTCTTCTGAATAACCTTTAGAAATTTATAAGAAATTACGTATTCATATTTTAAATTTTAGACATTCATGTTTGGATTACATCCATTTTGTATTTTTGCACTTCGTAGAAGCCATTATAGAAACGTATCAATCAAATCAGTGTTTACGATGTCAAGATTTTTTTAAAAATTTGTATATGATTACTTACAAATACTTATAATAAGTAAATATGCTGTACAAATAATATTGAAATATCCCATTTTTTGATATAAGAAAAAATAATAATTTGAAAAACACTACTGCTAGTTCTAGAAAAAGGGACTCTATCTTTACTGACTCTATTGTCGTTATAAACTGAAATCAAATTTATGAATGAATATTAAGAATGCAACTGTGTATGTGTCAATATAAACTACATTCATATAGACTAATACATGCACATGAAAAGGGATGCTGGTGAGGAGTAACATGAGGTTATTTATTTACCTATCTGTTATCAACTGAAAAAATGATGAAACAACTGAAGGGCGAAAATGATGAATCGCACAACTACACTTTATAACAAACTGAGAAAAAACGATTTTAAGTTTTTACCAGTTTTTTATGATTTTTTTCTGATCTCTAAAGGACATTTTTGGGAATCCCGATGGGAACTCCGATGAAAGGAATGGATTTTTTCTGCCACTGAAAGTTTAATTAAAAAATAAATTTAAATACTTTGAACAAGCTATATACTCCATTCTTGATTCAAAAACAAAGCTGAACTGTTTGTCTAACGAATTTACCTACAATGAGCAATGAATGAATGGAAAACATTCATGTTAAAAGAAAAATATCTGAAAAACGACCTGCATAACGTATTTTTAATGCAATTAATTTCTATCTAAATGACAATCCATTGGAAGATGCAAACATTTTCAATTTAAGAAATGGAAGAAAAAAACTATTGATGACGTTTAACTCAAAGTTGCGAAAAAATGAATGTATTGTCTTCACATAGACGAATTCATTTATAAATAAATAAATTTTCTGTTGAGAAAAAGGATAAATTTTGAAAGGAGGATTTTTTTTATACATATAGTAAAGTAAATCACTTTTCTTTATTCCAAATAGTGAACTTTTGTTCCTAATTAATTTTTTTTCTTACAAAATCTTTTAAAAAATGCGTTAAAAATTATTTTGGTTTTTTTATGAAAAAAAGACTAAAAATTTTGTAAATTATTTTCATCAAATTTATAGCTTCAAAAGCTTCGAAAGAAAAAACTTACAAAAGTTCATTTCAATTGATATTTTGACCTAATATGAGCCAATAAAATTTTTGGTTTTTTTTTATAAAAAAAAGACTAAAAATTTTGTTTTTTTTTTTTGTGTAAAAATGCTTTTAAATACTATATTATTTTTTTTAAACTTGTAAAAAAAAAACAGTAAAAAATTAATTCTCGAACGAATTTAAACATTGAAATGTTTGAAAATAATTTTTTTGTCTTTCTAAAATTTGATCAAAAATTTTAAATTATCTTATATTGTTAGATTTAATTTTAAAATCTCTACCATATTGTCTTATAAAAGTTCTCATAAAACTAGCTAAGTAGGGAGAAATCCAAAAGTAAAAAAAAAATAAAAAAAAGGAATTTGTAAAGAAAAAATTACGAAGATTGGTACTTTTTTTTTGAAAATAAGTTATTTTGACTAAAAATTTTATTAAATAATTCAAATTTTTAAACTTGTGTTGCACTAAAATAGTGAACTTTTATATTTGAAATAGTTTTTTAGTGCGAAAACTCTAAAATAGTTCACTAAAATAGTGAACAGTACCCTAGAAATCCCTTATCTAAAATGAAGAGAACAGTCTGAAATTGAGCTACCTACCGAATTACGGGATTTTAACTGCATTTTCATGCCATTTGGCTTACTTTTGTCAATTTTTTTCGACAATTTTTTGAATATTTTTTAGTTTGACCCCCCTTTTTCCCCGTATTATCGTAGTTACTCCTCATAGTTTTTCAGAAAGTTCAGAGAGTTTTACATTTTATAGATATATTTTCAAGTATTTATGCTAAAAATTAAAAAAGAAAAACAATAAAAAACACGTATTTTTAAAATTTCAAATGCTCGTATCTCCAGATTTTAAAAGGCCATATCCAAAGCCACAAAACAAACGTTTTAAGTCTCAAGATGGGAATATAGTTTGTTTTTCACTTTTCTTTGGTCTGCCAGCTTTTGTAAATTTCACGTGGATGGCGTCATATAAAAATTAAGTCTTTCCATTTTTACAGCATTTCGAATTAAAAATGCAGTATTAAACTCGAGTAAGTTACGCTGTGCCCCATATTTTTTTTTGTTCCCAATAGGGATTTTAGTTCCTAATGAGTTCTCCATAGTAGAAATTAGGCACTCCAACTTTTAGGTTTAAGTTTAAACCAAAAATTTAAGTTTTATATTTATTTTGAATATTTCAAATTAAAAATCGTTTGAACGTTTCTAAAATGTCCTAAAAAAGACTACAAGTTTGAATACAATAATACAATAATGTTTTATTTCTTCGACTTAATTTACATGAGATGACTATACTTAAGTTACATACATAATTTTATAAACTTTCAAAGGGACTCTACAAGGCACAGATTTTAACAGTAAAGGATATCACAATAAATAGACTACTTAAAACTAATTAAAACTAATATCACAGCATCACGGTTCGATCCTTTGATGGGGCATGGCCGATGGCATTTGGTGGAGACGTCACATTTTGGTACATGAAAAGAAAACATAAAAAAAAACGAATCAAAAGCCAGCGCCCCAAATGTTCAAATTATTTTGATTAGGACTCACCTACTAGAGATGAATCCCACGATGAATTAGGGGTTGACTTGTTGTCGTCGGCTGTGATGACGGCAGAGTCCGGGGGTGAAGCGCTACAAGTTTGAATTTTGGGAGATTAAACTTCGTTCTTTAGACGACTACTTTTTCTATTTTTTTTTATTATAATAAATAAAATTAGAACCAACAAATGAACTTAAATATGGCAAACGTTTTTCCATTGGAAATACCCAAGAATTGAGAGTAAATATATTTTTCTATATTCACAATTGAATATCATGACTTTTCTCAGTATATCTCTTCCATACAGTATTTAGAAAAATCAGTTATAGTTTAAATGTTTGATTTGTAAAGACGTACAAAATAAGTTGGTGCTAATCAAAAATCATTTAATTAAAAATAATGTACAAATAATAAAGTGAAATATTGTCTCTACAATAAAAAAAAAATAAAATAAATAAAAAAGATAAATATAAAAGAAAAACTAAAAGCTAAAAAAATACATACATACTTATACATAATTAAAGACTTTAACATTAGTATAAATACAAATTAGTATGCAAATATGAACCTCCTACGTTTATTTCTACTTTTGGCAGGTGATCTTAATTTGGATTTAGTCTTATATAAATCTAATAGATGGAATTAATTGACAATAAACCTTGAAAATTTTTAATTTCTTCAAGGTCAAATAAAATAAAATTCTGCAAAAGAATACTACGTTCGTATAAAATGAATTAAAGTTGTTTGATACAAATATCTATTTAATTTTAGATTTTTTATATGATTGTACGTATATTGCTTTATTTTTAGGGAGTGCGTGACATGCATCGACAAAAATATATTCATATCATATTTATTTATATTTACTGTACATACATGTGCTCTACTTAGCAAAGTTATAAAAATTATAACAAAATTGCACATCAATCAATATTATCCAGTAAAATTGAAATTTTTACCTTGCCCATAATCATCATCGCTTTTTGAAATATTGAATAAAATAAAAATGCCGTTTAACAGATTTAGAGATAAAAATCTGTGGGTTTAACTGAGTGATTCTTTGGGTATTGTGATTTTTACCGCATTTGAATTTTTTTGAAAAAAAAAATGCGGTATTGTGCTCGTAATGTCGTCCGTTCGTCCGTCAGTGTGGTGTGCCTTTTTAATTTTGTTTGAATTAGCAGGTTTAGCGAATTCTTTTTAAATGACAGATTTGACAACGTATTCAAAAAAATTATCCGTTTGAAATTTAAATTAGTGTTCTTCCGTTTTAAAATGTTGTCGATGAAAATTAATGAACATTTTTGGAAAAACTCGAAAATTCATGTAAGATCATGGAATTAAACACATTGAAATGCTATTCATTCTCGTTTTTACATATACTGAATTAAGTAAACTAAGTGGCGTCCAAAATAAATATGTCAATAAGAAAATTATATATCAATCAAAAAGTACTTAGGCAAGTAAAACTGCAAAAAATGTTTCACACGTCCTAACCTTGTCCTAACCCATTACTTTTCTTAAAATCAAACGAGCGAATATACTTATTTGATTTTTTTTTTAACTGTTTAACAAAAGTGAAGTCACTTTGACCATCAAAAATTGGTTTAAATGTACGTCATATTTTGTAATTTTTAAAAGGTTTTAACTTATACTTAAAAAAAATGAAAATTCAAATTTTGAAGTTTTTCAAAAATTTTACAAGCCAATCACTAATGCAAAAATCACAATAACAAGGTTTTTCAAATATGGAATAGTTTTTTCTCATGGTTTCAAAAACATAGTCTAATTCACCAAGAAACACATTGCAATTATTTAATTTTTTTACTACTTTTTTGACGTTTATGAATGTTAAACATTGATTAATCTAATTAATTGATTTTTTTTTAAGAAATTAATTTTTGTTTTTATTATTTCAAAGTTTTAAGTCAAAATTGAAATAAAATTTCACAAAATAAAAAATTTAAGAAAAAATAATAAATTTGGTCACGTGACTCAAAAAATTTTTTCATTTAAATTTCTATAGAAATAGGCATGTCACAAAACATTACACATAATATCTAAATTCAAAAAGTTAACCCCTCAGAGTTCAAGATTATGCGCCATTGATTCCAAAAAGCCCAAAACCCAAGGCCCGAAGCCCAAAGGTTACCACGTGAAAAAAAGGTTCCGCGGGCTGAAACGTAAAATGGCAGTTTAAAGGGGTAGACGAATTTCGTTTACCATAAATCCGTCTAAATTAATGCTTTTGTGCATAAAACATAAACCAATAGACGCAAAATTAAAAAACAAATCGATTGATATGCATGACTCACTAGATCAATGAAGAAACTATTGTCAAAAATTGGGTTTAAAATGGAAAAATAGGCCAAAATGCTCCTCATGCGATCTCTTCATGTCATCTTTTCTTCAAAAATACTCAAGATAGTCATAATTAAATGCATATCAAATGAAACGACACTCTTTTAGCTCTTCATTAAACATATTTTTATTTTCTAATTCTTAAGAAAATTATTATTAAATGGCCAAAAATAAAAATGAAACAAAAATACATGTTTTCTAAACTATTGATATATCTTAGAAAAAATGTTATATTCCATATCAGAAATTATTTTTCATCAGAGAATATTTTTCAAAGTTTCATAGAAAACATGGACAATGAATCTGATAAAGAGAAATTTGAAGCTGTAAGGCTCTTAAACTTCTTTTTATGAACTCTAAAAGCATAAAAAACGAATAAAAAGTTCATTTTTAATATATTTGTAGTATATGTTTGATATACTACTTTGTTTTTACCGCACAAAAAGGGCCCATTTTGTGAAACGCCTCCTTAAGTGAAAAAGTATCCTTATTTTTATAGTCGAGAAATTTTTGAAAAAAATTAAAATTTTTCAAAAAAAAAAATTTTTTTCTGGACTTCAATGGAGAAGTGTTAGAGCATCTCAAAAATGCTAATTTAGGCCATTTTTCCAATTTTTCTGAAAATTGCCCTCATATATTTTTTTGTAGTACATGTTTGATTGATATACTACTTTGTTTTTACCGCACAAAAAGGGAAAACGCCGGCCTAAAAACATTGAAAAATTGTCAGAATTAAAGACGGTAAGGTGCTAAACGACAGTAAACTTTCCAAAGAATTCGAATCCAGGCATTAAATTTCCCGGCTTGAACAAAAAAAAAAATCTAGAGCCCAGGCCTCAAAGTTGGAAAAGATATCGAAAAAATAACATTTTTTGGGCAAAAAAGTATAGCCGAGAAATTTTTGAAAAAAATTAAAATTTTTCAGGGAGATACGGAAATTGACAAAAACTTTAAATTTTGAACATTTTATTTTGATGTATGACATATTTAGAAAAATTTGAAAGACATTTGATATATTTTAATAAATTTTGAGGATGCTAAATTTTGAATTTGCTCAAAGCACTTGTGTTCTCAATAATCAAAATGATATATTCATATAAATTCACAAAAAATCATTTAAAATTTCAAAATATTTTTCTTTTGCAATTTTTACATTTTCTTATAAAATTCTCATACATTGCTACAAATTTTTGAAAATTTTTGCAAACTTTACGATATATCTTCATTCTCTATCGAATAAGCAACAAATTTCATAAAAATATCGTTGCTAAAATTTTTGCAAAGATTTGTAAAGATTTGCAAATGTTTACAATAAATATTTGCAAATATTTGCATATCTCAGTTTTAAAAGGCTCTCCTGGACGCTACGGAAGCAGTATTGAGCTAAAACCAGCAAATCTCAAGAGAGCTTGGCGAGATCTTTCTAATGATACATGGCATTGTCTCCATCACATGTAGCAAATGTTGAGATTTGTGGGGTTTTTTGCGATTTTTTGCAAATTTGCGAAACTTTGGACCTCAATTTTTCATGTTTTAAAAACATGACAGCTTAAGTGTGTTACACTGTTAGATAGTGCTCGACTAGCTCTCTTAAAATTTGCTAGTTTTAGCTCGATACCCTTTCTGTAGCGTTCAGGAGAGCCATTTAAAAATCGAGATTTGCAAATATTTGCAAAGCTTTGAAAATATTTTCAAATATTTTTGCAAAAAACCTTTGCAAACTTATTTTAATGAAATTTTTTGCTCATTTGATTTGGCGTAGCACCATTAAATTTGGGTGCGACGATTTGAAAACTTGCGCCTTTTTGGACGATGGCGCCCCCCAATAAAAAATTTTTCACAGAAAATTCATAAAATTTACAATTATTAGAATGCCAATTTCTATGGTTTGAAAGGCGTCTTTTTATCAAAATTAATAAATTTACTTGGCGTTCTAAAGAAACATAAAATTGAATTAAAAATGAGTATTATTAACATACAAATAATTTTTTAATTTAAAATTACGAAAATTCTACTTTCGCCCAGAAAATGCGCCTTTTTGCCATTTTGCGCCTGCGGCGGATTGCCGCACTCGCCGCATCATTGTTTCGCCTAAGTGAACTAAACATCGACTCGGAACACAAAAGGACTTATGTAACAAACATATACTATAATTCGAATTTGCTTTCCTAATTCAATGTACTTTTTAATGAAAATTTGCTATTTTTATCGGTTTTTTAATCAAAAATCACCAAAAAATGTCAAAAATTTTCCTTTTTTTCCAATTATTTTTTCGACAAAATCGGAGGGGGGTGACACAAAATTAAATTAAATTAAATGGCCTTATTATGCAATAACAGAGCATAAATAACACAAAAAATGATTTTGAGAAATTTTGATATTCGACTTGTCAGTTATTTGTATACATTTGTGCGATTAATTTCTTTTTTATAAATGTTTGCAACTGGCGTATTCAAATATAACTCAAATTTTTAATTTTTTTTTTTTTTTGAAAATCTCGTCTTTACGCATATTTTCTCATTCTTAACTCAATTTTGTCAAAAACTGCAGTTGTGCGATTATCCTTTTCGCCCTTGACTTGTTTTTTTTTTGCTTCCAAGCTACTTTGGGCGATACAATTTTAAAAATATTTTGAATTTTTTAAACATTAGGAAGGAAGAATATTTATTAACGAACAACACAAATAGAATTTCCTAATTATTTATTACAGCATAACTCGACTTGTCGTCCGTGTGTGTGTGTATGTCCCTGTGCCCCTGTGAATTTTTTTTAGTAACTTTTAGTTATTTGAGGACTTTCTGGTTTACAAGTTGAATGGAATTGTAAAAGGGTCTTAAGTAGCATAAAAATGTGAAATGAGGAGTAAGAGATTGTGTAATGAGAAGATGAAATTAGCGAAGTTGAAACTTGTAAACTTGGTAAACTAAAATTTTAAAAATAGCTTAAATTTTTTTGATGCTTGATATCCCTCGAAAATTTACAAAATAATTAGGATGGACAATGAAAACATACATAAATGCATTAAAAAACCAAATTCTGCACGATATTCAAATATATATATTATATATTTTATTACAATTTAAATATATTTATATTGTAAATATAATCTCGCAAAATGGGCACTCAAAATTAATGAAAATATCAGTAGTTTATACTTCTTGTTTTTAATGAAATTTTAGATAACTTCAAATATTCAAATTAACATAAAACATGAATTTTTGGTTAAAACATGCATCACAGAAAATTGTAGTACCCAATTTAAGATATGCCCATTTTGGGAGATTATACTAATACATGTATTATACACATGTATGTAATTATTTCCAGGCTTGTATCCCAATATAATACAGTGTAAGCGTTATGATGGAATACATAGGACTAAATGTGATACAGATGAACAGACTAAAATTAAAGTGAGTCTCTTTCTTTTGTTTAAAATTTAAAGCTTATATTATTTATTTATTTTTTAAATATTTTAGATCAAAAATGATAATAATATAACTCGTCGTTTATCTTTATTAAGAGAACATATGCAATTGAGAGTGTCTCTTATAGGACCAGAAATTGATGCTTACATTATTACCTCATTCGATGAACATTTGAATGAAAATTTACAAGAATTTGATGAACGACACATTTTTATAAGTGGATTTACAGGAAGTTTTGCAACAATTGTTGTAACATTAAAATCAACAGCATTATGGACAGATGATAGATTTATATCTTTAGCTAACCAGGAACTAGATTGTGAATGGAATATATTCAAATCAGGAGAATCTCCCACCATTTCAGAGTGGCTTGCAGTAAAATACTTTTTATAACAAACATATTACTACTAGAAAATTATAAAACTGAAATCAAGAAGTATATTTTGAAATTAGTAGGCGGGTTCATGCCAGCCTGTAAAATATATAAGCCGCTCCCAATCAAATTTAAAAGTTCTATTCAAAAATCAAAAGAAAAATATTTTACAGAAAAACATCGTTTGATTGTTGATACAAAAAAACTTGTAGGTTTGATGTTGAGCGGCTCAACTTAAAATGATATCTATACATATACATATATCAAATGTCAAAAGTCAATAGGACAAATCACATAGGTATATGCAGTTTTTTGAACTTTTTGAACCCTTTTTATATTTTTCATCTCTTTCTTTATTGATAATTTTTATGCTTTAGAACGTTAGTTACGTTTTTTAAAAGCTGTTATTCTGTTCAATTTTTGTCTCAGTTAAATAAAATCTTAAACCGAAACGGGTTTGACAAAAATTAAAATAATTAAATTTAATCGCCTTCAGCAAGTTGTGTTATGTGCAATATAAGTCGTTTAAACTTGAATATACGTCTTTTCACACACGATCTCATTTTTAACTCAATTTGTTCAAAAAAAAAAAATGTATATAGGTTTGTGCGATTTATCCTATTATTGAATTGAATCTTACTGAGACTTGACTTTTTAATAGGTATTTGGTATATTTTGTCTTATTTTTGTTTTAGCAAGAACTACAGGCGGATGCTAGGGTTGGATCGGACCCTAAGATGGTTCCACACAGCACATGGATTAAATGGGAAAAGAAAATGAATGAGAAAAGTCTTCGACTCGTGCCTATTAAGAATAATTTAGTTGATCTCGTATGGAAAACTAACCGTCCAGAGCCTCGGCAATTTTCCATAAGAGTACACCCGCAAATGTATGCTGGAGAAAAATGGCAATCAAAATTACAAAGATTGAGAAAAGCTTTATCATCACATGAAGTTGATGCAATGGTTGTTACATCTCTTACAGAAATAGCGTATTTATTAAACTTAAGAGGATTTGACATTCCATTTATACCTGTGTTTAAGGTATCTAACTATTTTATTAACACAAATTTGCGTGCATAAAATTTGAGGCTATAAAAGGCATAAAATTTAACACTTATTAACTAAGAAAACGTCCCATTTTGTCAATGGCTTGCCAAGTTTTTTTTTCAAGTGAATGTTCAAAACAATTTCACGGCTTTTTAAGCTGAGATGCAAAGTTTATTATTGATAATACCTATAATTTTGGTTTATTACAATACAATACAATAATGTTTTATTCTTTCGACTTAATTTACATGAGTTGACTATACTTAAGTTACATACATAATTTTATAAACATTTAAAGGGACTTTACAATGGCACAGATTTTAACAATGAGGGATATCACAATAAATAGAATACTTAAAACTAATTAAAACTAATATCACAGCAACACGATTCGATTTTGGTTTAATCATTGAGATTATGCTCAAAAAAAAAAAAATATTAAGATAAAAATTTGACCAAAAAAATTTTTGCAAAAGCCTGAAAAATGATCATGTTTTTAAACACTTTTGTTAGAAACATAGGGCGGATCCAGCAAATGCCCCCCCCCCCTTTCCGACTCAAAATGTACTAAAAATTACATAAAAGATTAGAAAATAAACAAAAAACGATTTTTTATTAATTTGTTCCCCTCTCAGAGCTTTCTTACATCTCTCTGGACCCGCCCTTGTAAAACCGTTGAAATCTAGAAAAAAATTTTTTTTCGAAAAAATTTGATTTTTATCAAAAATTTCTCGACTATGAAAAAGAGGATACTTTTTTGCCTAAAAATGTCATTTTTTTCACCATTTCTCCCAACTTTGAGGCCTGGGCTCTAAAATTTTTGTTCAAGCCGGGAAATTCTATACCTGAATTTGAATTCTTTGGAAAGTTTACTATCGTTTAGCACATTACCGCCTTTGATTCTGACATTTTTTCGATGTTTTAAGGCCGGCGTTTCACAAAATGGGCCCTTTTTTGCGGTAAAAACAAAGTAGTATATGAAACATGTACTACAAATATTTGTACTTTTGATTGAAAAACGATAACAGTACATAGCCAGTTTTAATTGAACTGATAATAGAAATTAGTTTAAAAGCAAGTTATAAAAAAATTTAAATAAAATAAAAAATAATTTTTTTAAAAGATTTTTCATTAAGTTTTAAGATTTCAAAAAGAGGTTGACTACTTTTTTTTGTATCAATAAAGCAATGAAAATGTTTCAATGAAATAAAAATTAGATTTTAAATATTAGTTTAACGAATTAGTTTATTTTTTAGATTTTTTAAGCTACATAATACTAATAGCAAAAAATTACTAAAATTTGAAAAATGTCTTAATTTGAAAATCGGTATTCGATATCACTAATAATATTTTTAAAATATTAATTATTATTATTTTTTTTTAAATTTTGAAAATTATTAATTATTAATTAAAAATTCAATTCGGATTATTGAAATTTGGGAGCATGTTGTGTGCATGCAGAATGCATGTCGACATATATGCTACATGCATGCATATTTTTTTACATGCAACGTGTGCAAGTGTCCGACAAAAAAAGTTTAGAGAAAGAAATTCATCTCTATCACGATTTTTAATATAAAAATTCTTGAAAATTAAAACTATTATACAAAGTTTTTATAAATTTCTTAAAATATTATTAAAAAACACAGAAAAATGGTAATTTTTTGATGGAATTATTCTGATATATTTTGTCCATCACAATTGAATTTTTTATGAATATTTTTGACTTTTGTGATATATTTTAACGATTTATGATGTTTTTCGAACAATCCATTTTATTTAACTTGAACGCGTTCGATGAAAAAAAAATTGGAAAATCATTGATGTCCATCGATGAACAATCTTAACCCATTAACTTTTTTTTTTATTTTGATTAAATTATTTTGAGCATGGGACAAAAACATAGAAAAAAATTGGAGCAACCTTAATAGTAGTTATCTTGTACCTTTTGTTTTCATATAGGCTTATATGATAATTACCCACAATGAAGCATACTTGTACACAAATAAAACAAAAATCACCCTTGGAATTGAGCTTCATTTAAAACTTAAAGAATGCTCAGAAAACTGTATCTAGTGAGTGTTGTGTTTTAAGTATTTAAATTAATTTTTAATCAAATTTTGTTTAATATTTTAGTTTGAAAAAATATGAGGATATATTTGATGATATTCGAACATTCTCGCAAAAATGGAGGCGCGTTCTCGTTCCAGCTCCTAGTACATTTGATCATGGAGCATCGGAAGCTATATATTCAGCATTTCATGATGGAATGGTATTTGAAAAAGTATCACCAGTGATTTATATGAGAGCACAAAAGAACGAGGTCGAAAGAGAAGGAATGAAAAGAGCTCATATTCGAGACGCTGCAGCTATGTGTGACGTATTTGCATATTTAGAACAAAAGGTTGTTCAAATTATTAGTAAAGTTTCTATAAGGGTGTTCCGAAAACTTAACTTTCTTTATCAGAAAATCTAAATAAAATTCCTATCCCCCATGGTTTTTATTTCAGAAATGTAAGGCAAAACAGAAAACGTTTGTAAACAGTATGCTAGCATTTTGAATGCATTTGTGCGATTTATTCTTTTTGTTGCAATTGTGCGATCTGTCATATTGAAATAAAACTCGTACTTTTTAATTTTTTTTTAAATCTCTCAATGTATTTTAAAATACTCGTCTTTAAGCATACTTTCTCAACTCAATTTTGTCAAAAACTGCAGTTGTGCGATTTATCCTTTTCGTCCGGGATCTTTATAAATTAACTAGATAATTTTTACAACAACATGTTTTGTGTTTATTTTTCCTAATTTCCCGAATTATTTTCCCAATCATAAAATTTTGCACTAAAAAATTTCGTGACGAAGTTTGCCATGCATTTTAAATTATTAAAATTATTTTGACGACACCTTTAACAGTAGTAATTTAAAATGTTTTTGACACTTAAATGATAAATTTCAAAATATTCAGTCAATTTTTTTCAAAAATAAGAATTATAAACAAAAAATGTTAAGAGACCGAGTTTTGACATTCAATTTCTTACAGATTTTTAATTTCTTTTATCATTGTCTACATTACGGTCAGAAAACTTGTTTCATTTTAAGTACATACCTATGTGAGTTTACCGTTTTGTATTTTTTTTTGTCAGATTTTTTCAAGAATGATTCAAGAATGCTCATCAATGAACCATTAATGATTTGTTTCCATAATTTTATCCATCAATATCCATACGCTTAAGGCTATGTAATTTAATTATTTCACTTTATGTCGTATGAGGATTTTGATGAAGCCCCCCCCCCCTTATAAAAAATTATATAAATAATTTATATATGCTACTTTTTTGACGTTGATTATTCACAATAAATAATTTACAAAGAATGTCCGCAAATGGCATTTGAAGGGACGGATAACGATCTGAAGACCTTGACGGAGCCCGCTAAAGAATGGCTATTATCTCTGAATTTATGATTTATGAAAAAAGAAAAATTTGTGAAAATTAAAGGCTAACGCTAAATAAATAAATAAATTAATTTTTGATTTTATTATTTCAAACTTTAAGTCAAAATTTAAATGAAATTTCACAAAATAAAATTTAAGAAAAAATTATAATTTTGCTCACGTGACTCAAAAAATTTGCACATTTATGGTGAAAAATTTAACAGAAAAAATCATGCTGGAAGCGATGAGTGATCTTGAATGCACCCTTGAATGTTATTATTAAATTGTATTATGTTATGTTTTATTTAATGATAAGGGTTATTTAATGGCGGATTTACAGAGAGGCTGCAGCCTCAGGCCCCGAGATTTCAGTAGAAAGAAATCTTAAAATAAGCTTTGAAAAATAATATTGTACAATACCATTTATTGCTAAATAAATTATTGCTCGCAAATATTATGGAAAATATATTATATTGTTAAATATATGTATACCCCATAAATAAAAATGATATTGTTCCAAGTCTTCCTGCGAAATACGCTTAGTTGGCAGAAAACTCGCCACTGAATTCCAAAACCGTTATATGTTTCACTTAACATTTAAGAAAAGAAAATCATTGTTTTTATAGAAATTTGTAGGGTTCTCCCCATGCACATGTCGACATGCATATGTCAACATATACATATGTCAACATATATGCTGCATATATCGAAATGTAAAACTGACATGGAAAAAATAGGTAGTTGGTTTTAAAAAAAATTTAAACCAAAAATTGAATATACCAGGCACGCTGGTATATTCATAAAAATATACCAAACAAGATAGGTTTTTAGAACACCCTTAATCTTTCGTATGAAAAAATTGCAAATTGTTCAATTTTTAACTACATATATTCTGTGATATTATTTTTAAATTTTGACTTATTTTTTTTCTTTTCCAAAAATCATTCATCCAAAAAGTCAAAATTGTTTGAAAAAAACTAAAATATCGGTGATATCATATCATATCACTGATATGACTACAACTTACTTAAAAAATCAGTCGTTTCATATGAAAAAGTTTTTCAAAGTCGGTAATTTTTTATATACCTAACACAAAAAAATAAAATAAAAGCGAAATAAAATAAGTTTTTGGAACACCTTAAATATAAAATTAAGAAATTGAAAACTTTTTAAAATTTAATTTATTTTTATATAATATGTTGATATGTGTATTAACTTAACATTTCAGCATTTAAATGGCGATCGTTTTACTGAATTATCTTTGAGTGCAAAAATCGACAGTATACGACTGTCAACAAATTTTTCTAGAGGATTATCCTTGCCAACGATTGTTGCTGTTGGTGTACATGCAAGTGAACCATATTATATGCCAAACAACCAAACCAATTCTGAAATAACTGATAAACATGTGATATTAATTGAGTCGGGGGGGCAATACATAGATGGGACAACAGACGTCAGTAGAACAATTCATTTAGGAGAACCCACACAAGAAGAGCAAAAAGTATATACAAATGTATTGATTGGTTTGATTCGCCTGTCTATGTTAGAGTTTCCCGCAAACATGAGGCCCGCTGGAATCGATGCAATAGCAAGGTAATAAAGAATTTTGAGATACAATATAACAGAATTGTATTAAATATAATAAAAAAGGGGACCCCAATGGACATTTGGAAATGATTATGCACATGGAACTGGACATGGAATAGGATCTTATTCGTCAGTTTATGAATGTAAGATATCTTATGATATTTTATTAGCATGTAGATAATAAAGATCCCAACTTCAATTTATATCAGCATTTAAAACAAGTTTAAACATTTTCCATCGGTTATAAGGCAACATTTTTATACATAATTTTTACCGCATTTTAAAGAAAAAAATGCGGTATCAAACTCTACTTTGTGTATGTCACCTAGTTTCAAAAATTTTTCCAAATAAGGGTATCATATGTAGTAAGATATATGTAGGTGTTAGTAGTTAACATAGTTCCCAGTAGTGGCCAAAAGTGCCTAATATTTTCCAAAATTTCTATAAATTTCTTATTATTATGCTTTTTTACTCTGTAAGATACTCAATATTCGATATATATCCCACCTAATGTTCAGAATGTCTATGAAACCTGAAACATTTAGGATTATTGTTATGACCTAACATTCTATATTTTATTTTACTTGTAAAAAATTTTAAAGATAATGTTTGTCGAAATAGATTGTGAGCTTAAGTTTTTAGCTATCTTTTACCCTAACCAATTAATTATACCAATCATTGGAAAATGTGGGTTCGGGATCTTAAGTATATGATAAAAAGGAAAAATAAAATAGATTTATTTTTTTATTCATTTATTAGCACCAGCAAACATTGCGTTCAACAATCATAACAATCACCCATTTAAAGAAGGGTACTTTTTCACTACTGAACCTGCATTTTATCGTCCAGGATACTTTGGAGTTCGGTTAGAAAATGTAGTAGAAGTTATTGATACTGGAAAAGTACACCCTAATGGAGAAAAGTTTCTTGCTATCAAAGATGCTACTTTGGTTCCATTTGAACCTAAGCTAATTGATCGTTCAATGATGAGCGCCCCAGAGAAAAAGTGGTTAAATGATTATAATGCAAGAATCAGAGAAGAAGTTGGAAAATATTTAAAAGAGACTATACGCAATGAAGCTTTCTATTGGATGATGAATAAAACTCAACATGTCATTGAATATTTACCTGAATCTGATTACAAAAGTATTGGTGGCACTAATTGCTTTATAACAAGCTTTGGAATAGTTTTTATTGGTTTGTTATTAAATTATTTTTAAATAGGACATAGTAAATAGTTCAAACAAACAAAATTTTATTATATCTTTTAGAGGAATCAAAACTTATAAAACTAAAGATTAATGTTTTCCTAATAAATATTTAACATCAAAGATTGAATTGAAGCACAACTCAATTTTTTTTTTTATTTAAATATTTTTTTTTTTTTATTTTTTTTTCACATTTTCGGCCATAAATGATTAATGTATTCTGATAAGGATTGTCATCCTGAGCAAAACCCAATCGGTCATTTTAAATTATGACTCATCATTGAGCCGCGAAAGACGTTTTCAAACATTAACAAAAATTAATTTCTTCAAGAAACAGTTTTGTTTGGCTTCCAACGACTGTTCAATCATTAAAATCGGACTTATAGTTGTGAAGTCATGCGCAATTTAAGATTTTACGCGAAAAAAATCCCCGAAAACGTCTTTCGCGCGTCAACGATGAGTCATAATTTAAAATGACCGACTGGGTTTTGCTCAGGATGACAAGTCTTATCAGAATACATAATTCATTTATGGTCGAAAATGTGAAAAAAAAAATTTTTATTTTTACCCTTTTCATTAAATGAAACCAAATCTCTAAAAACCAATAGAAAATACTATTCGATTTCAATTGGGACTTCGAAATTATTTTTACCACAGTTTGAAGAAAAGTCGCGGTATTAAACTCCATAAATCGCGTGTATGTGTGTACACCTTCGACTGGAATTTTGTGTGCGGCCTTTGCTAGTTTTTGACACTGGAAAACGAGTTCCGTCGTCGCCGGTCAAAATAGTTGAATTTCAAAAATCAAGTTGATACTTGGCAAATCTAATCACTACCTAATTAAACATAAAACTTCATTGAGATTTTACTTCAAATAAAAAAGTTGCATAGGAATCGTAGTTTAAGCAGGTTCCACGAAGCCCAACTTTGTAGTCTCGTATATCAGCTTTCAAATAGACGTCAAATTTATTCAGAGTTTTTACTTGTTTTCATCTAAATTTAACTGAGTTTTAATGTTTTCGTGGCAAAAAAATAATCTTAAATGTATCGTCTATCGTCGAACAAAAAGTTGTCTTTACGCCTTGTAAAATAATTTCATTTCAACGGGTTTTTTGAATGTAAGTTTTAAAAGGATGCGCATGCACCACACTTTCTCCCATAATTGAGTTTCCGTGCAATTTGTTTGTTTCTCTATAGAATTATTTCTACATAAGAGCTCAAGAAGACGCATGTCGAGAGTTTTCATAATTAAAAAAGAAAAAAAATATTCTGAACTTAAAATTTGTGGAACTGAACTGAACTTAAAATAAAAATAAAATCAAAAATTTCAAAACATTTTTAGAATGATATTGAAATGAAATAATTAAAATATATTATAAGAATCAAAGAAATTGTATAAACAAACAAAAGCAATAATTTTCGCAGCAAAAGTTGAGTATAGGATGTAAAATTTGCTACACTTTGCTTTTGATAAAGAACTATTGATACAAAAAACTAAAAAAAAATTGGCTATAAGTGTTCAACAATTGTAAAAGAAATATATAAAAATGAAGTTTTCAATGCTTTGTATTTTCTTAATTTCTATATTTCTGGTCATCGATGCTAAATCTAGAAAATCAAATAGTAAATTCGAAGGAGATTTTGAATTCGTAGATGAAGTGAGCAAACTTTTGTCTTTTTCTTTTAAAGTAATGTACCTTAATCGATATGTTTCACAAATAGGATGACAAAAATTCTCAATCAAAACAACCATCTGAGAAGAAAAAATGGATCCATGATCCTTCTAGTAAGTTCTTTAAAATTTTAAAATGTTCACGTACATATATGGAGCATTCCATTCAAAAAATACAAAAAAAAAACCGGATTTAAAAATTACTTATGAAAATCCAAATCTGATTGTATTATCATGACCATACAAAAATAAGGAAACTTTGGTATGGCGAATTTTTATTTCGCCTCATTTTTCAATTTTTATATACGAAGGTACGTTTCCAACCTTATGTTTCATGGTAAAAATGTATGTACTCTAGACGACAAACAATCCTGTTAAACAAAAAGTTTGAAATAAAAAACTTTAAATTTCGAACTTTTTATCGCTACGCGAGTTTTTTCCATAATTGCGAAAAAAATTAAAACTTTCATAAAACTTTGAAAAATTAAGAGAAAAATATTCGTCAATGAAAAAGTTTCATCTCTTTTGATATACCTAAAGATAAATTACTATTCAGTTTTTCAGTTCTATGACTGTTTTATGAAAAACTCAAACTGTGATTTTGGTATTTTTTTTAGAATGGAATGCACCATATAATATAAGTTGTTGTGTGTGATTATTATGGAAATAATATGTTGATTAATAGAAACTCTTGCTATTATAGGTGATTTGTGTAAGCCGTTAAACTGTAAAAAAAAAGAGTTGTGTTTGCTTGAAGATGCATTCACTGCAGTTTGTGTTTCCAAAAAGGAGCTTCATAAAAATCGGTATTACTTTTTGTTTTATTTTTTACCGTTCCAAATAAAACCCAATAAGTTTGTCCAAAAATAAGCAAAAGACAGGTATTTAAAACCTGAATCAAATATAATTGAAAAAAAATGAAAATATTAGTAGTATTTGTTGTTTTATCTTAATAGTTTTTAAATTGTAAGATTTATTGGGTTTTACTTTAAGAGGCCTAGATAAATAATTTAATTTTGTAGCAACGAAATCATTTCAAAAACGAAATATTTGGAGGCGGAAGCCAAACGCTCAATTGAGTCAGATGATGAAACACAAAATGAATTTGAGGAAGAAATTCTATCAAGTGAAGATGTATTTTATGATGCGGATGATAATGTTTTAGAGGAGTTAGTATATATTTTATATTAAAATCTATATATTTTATTTTACTTTATTTTTTTCAAGAAATTGCAAGCCTTGTCCAGTAGTTAATCCCACATTTTTATGTGGATCAGATAATCGTACATATTCGTCTGTATGTCGACTTGATTATCACAATTGTATACATTCAACATCAATTAAAATGGACTGCAAGGGATTTTGTCCTTGTCAAGGTAAATATTTATAAATACCTTTTATATATTCATACTGAATAAATACATTAGATAAATGAACAATATTTTCAAAGAATTGACAGATATTAAAAAGCGACAAAAAATGTCTGATCGATTAAATGCTTTTAACATCAAATATCAAAGAACTATGCAGCAAAATAGTTTGAAAGCACAAATATCACAAGCATCAAAAGATAACATAAAGGTAAAAAATAAATGAGAATATTATACTATAAACTCAATAATTATTTTATTCTTAGATACCGAATGTTGAATCGGATTACAAGTTCACTCCAGAAGATGTTCGATATGATAATAAACACTATAAATACATTAAATATACTACAAATAAAAACAATAAAAAGGTTTTTTTTTGTATAAAATTCTTGTTCAATTTTTAAAATAATAATAGCTTGTTTACATTTCAGAGTTACAATAGCGATCTGGTCACCAGAATGATTTCTCTTGATGAGAAACATAAAATTCATGGATATAATGAGGTCATAGATAAAACAGAAAATAAAATTCAAAGTATGTTTTTTTTCAATTTTAGAATATTTTGAAATTATATTTCAATTATCAGTAATATTTAAGCGCTTCAAACCTTTTTAATCTGTTTTTTAACTTAGTGAGTAAATATGTAAAATTTTTCACAAATTTCCATATAAATATTAGCTAATTTTTAAAAAAATATATTGAAAAAGGGTATTTTACGTCATAAATCGGGGGGGGGGGTTCATTAAATTCCGACGGAAAAAACAAACTTTTACTGTACTTTTTAGATTATTAATTTTTTAAAGCATTTTTTATTTTCATACTTATTGTTCAAATAAAAATATTTTTACAGAAAACAAAAATATGAAAACAGAATGCAATCCACAGCAATTGACTGCAATTGGTGATCGATTACTTGATTGGTTTTCAGTCATTATGGCAGATACAAAAAAAAGACACACTCGAGTTCCAAAAATGAAGGGTAAATTACTTGAATTAAATAGTATTATCAATTAATATTATTGTATTTCAGCAAATTTTCCTCTTACTTGTAAAATGGAGGCAAAGTGGATGTTTGGACATCTGGACATTGATAATAATGGGGTATTATCTGGAAAAGAATTGTATGACATAGAAAACGATAAAGTGAGTCACCATTTTACAATTCGTTCTCACTTGTTAAATCTTAATTTTAATGTCTTTTAAAGAATGAAATATGTATCAAGCCATTTATAGAAGTTTGTGACAAGGATTTGGATTTTAACTTAGAGCCATATGAATGGTGTAAATGTTTTGAAAAATCAAACAGGCCTTGTGCAGCTGTGAGAAAACGGCTCACTGGAGACTTGGTTGGTAAGAAGCAATTCCATTTTTTAATGCAAAGCTAGATTTGAATCTGAATAATATTTTAGGATCCTACGCTCCTGATTGTGACGTTCAAGGGTTTTACAAACCTATGCAATGCCATAACTCGGTAGGAGTGTGCTGGTGTGTTGATAAACATGGTGTAGAATTCGCTAATACTAGAACAAGGGGAAAACCAATTTGTGGTGAGATAAAATTTCAAAAACTCCAAATGAAAAATTAAAATAATGCCAAATATGTTTCATAGACACATTGTCCAACAAAAGCATAGATTTAATAAGAAATGATGATCAGGTAGATTATTTACTTTGACATACGTAATTTCAATGATTCAACTCATATTTTTTTACAGGAATCTGATGATGAAGATGATGACGAAAGTTTGGAAGGATCTGCTGATCGCTTATTAGTGTTTTAAGAACATAAATTCATTTCCTATATGCATTGAAATTGTTGAGTTAAAAGCTCAGGTATAGGTTGAACTTGTGATAAAAATTGCAAGAAAAATTTCCTCTAAATTTCTCAAGTCAAGTTCCGAAGAATATTTTGTCCTTTATTGCATGAATACAAATATAAGGCAATTCTTAAAAATGTTTCTTTTTTTTCAAGCCGTGAAAGTTCAAAAATATTTAATATAAAATAATTTTAAAAGATTTTTAAGTTTTTGATAATTTTTATTACATTTTTTAATTTCAATATTTACAATTAGACATAGCCTTTTTCCCGATTTTTTTTAAAGTCGAGACGGGATTATTCAAAAAGTCTGGATCGGGATCCGGGAAATGCATAATGACTAAATATTAACATGATTTGCCAATTTCAAAGAATTTTTTATAATTTTCCGATCATATTTTAAAATAATTGCTTTTTTGAATAGGAAAAAATTTTAAAGTTCCTATTTTTATCGCATTTCGAAGAAAAAATGCGGTATTAAACTCGACTTGTCGTCTGTGTGTATGCTTTTCAGTGTGTTCTGGTGTGCCCCAAAATTTTTGTTAGTAATTCTTAGTTATTTGAGGACCCTGAAGGTCTGTGGGCAGTCCCTTGGGTTGTGAGGTGTATGGAATTGTGAAAGGGTCATGAGAAGTATGAAAATGTGAAGTGAGGAGTACAAAAAAGTGTAGGTCTGGAAAGACGAAATGCGGTATAGTATGTCGTTCTTTAGACGACTACTTTCTCTATTTTTTTCTTTCATTAACGTAATTTTTTAATGTTATCTTTCTAAAAAGTATAAATAAACCTTTGATAAATAAAATAAAAAATAAATAAAAATACTAAATAAAACTTCTGTTTGCACAATTTTCAAGAACTTGTTTAATGGTCCGAACATCCAACCGGCAAGTGAAAGACTCTGGCTTGATTCCAGATGTCTATGTCGAGAATTTTTTTTTACTATTTCGCGAATGAGGAATTAATAAGGTTGAATGAGTTAATTTCACAAGCCTTTGATAATTCTAATTTTTCTTTCAATATTGAATTGTCTGGCTACGATTGCAATGAAAAAATAACCCAAGTTTTAAAAAGTAGCCAGTTAGAGCCTCAAAAAGCTCGAGCTTTTGGACACCCTAATTTTACCGCCTTGATTGGGTAAATTTGAAAAGTAAAAAAATCAAACTTTGTACTTTGTTTCAAGAAATTCTGTTTATAGAAGAATAAATTTGTGTAAACTTCGAAAACTGACAATAAAGAACTATTAAAAATTTGAGAATTGGCTTCTTTTTAACAAAACTTGAGAAGCTTCTAGACAGAATAACATTTTAAAATGTAAAAAGAAGCAAAACAACTAAAAATAATAATTTTAAAACCGAATTTTTTTTGAAGAATTAATGCAGAGGAAACTTAAATCTCTTCTCTTTCAATTCTTGTTCCCAAGTAATTTTTTTGTCGGAAAATCAGGAAGTAAGCATTTCCCGTGGGGATTTCTCGCCGGGAATTCTCGTAAGGCTATGTCTATTCACAATCTTCCATTAACAGCCATGTTACTAGGCCTAAGAACTAAAATGTTTTCGATTTACAGACTTTTAATACAAAAAACTACAAGGGCATTTATAAAATATTTTGCTTCAATTTTTGTGTTTTTGCTGAAAGAAGTGGATAAAAAATTGTGACAAAAATTTTATTTATTTTCAGATACAAAATTAGGTCGAAACTGTAACATTTCATTTTTTTAACATCGATCTATTTTTGAATTATACATAGATACTTTATAGGTTTGATAGAAAATTTCTAAAAAAAAATACATGTAGCTTTTAGTTGACAACATTTTTGACTATCGTTTTACAGGAACTTTAAAGAATTAAATTGTAAGTCATAAAAAAGATGATACATGATATATTCACACTATTTAATTTGTAAACTCTTGTTTTTTTTTACAAAACGAAAGAAAAAAATAGAATATTTAAGATAAGTGTTTAGAATACTTTAATAAGGAATCACAATCTTAATTAACAAGATATGTGATACCTTCTAACATTTCACTAGTATTTAAAAATTGTAAGTAGTAGTTCTTCTATAAAAATAAAGTACATTGGCTAAATGAAGGAAAGCAGAAGAGCTCAAATTTTGTCTGATTTATTATGTTGTTGTAAAAAAGACATTACGGTCTTGTCTGTCATGCTGCGTCCGAAAAATAATTTGGTAGATTTAAAAAAATATATAAATAAGAAATCGTAGGTTAAAAATGACAAACAATTTTGTCTTTTTCACATTAGATCATTTTAGAAATAATCGATCAATTGATCGATTCCTGTCACTTAAAAAAATAATTGAATTGTATATTTAAAAACATAATTTTGCGTCATTTATTTTGCATTTGCTATTTTTTATTTATTCAATAACGATATGATCGTTCTTCTTGAAATATTAGTGCAATGATGTAAATCAATACGGTAATAAAAATATATAAAATAAATATATTAATGATATATTAATGTTTTTTAGTAACTCGTTAATATTAAGCGAAAAAAAGATTTATGAGGATAAGTAAAAAAAAGTGAAAACGATGATTTTCTTAATTTAATTTAATAATTACTATTTTTCTTTCCTTTAAAACAAATGGACATATCCTTGATGTTGACTGGTTTTATAAATCGATTTAGTACTGAATAAGTAAATATTGATTTATTGAAAATCATAGAAATATTAGCTTTTAGACTCATTCTCTATTATTTCCTATAGATTTTGCAATTGATTTTGAAAGTCGGGAGAACTTGTTAAACGATGGAATTGATATCAATTCAATACAAGTTGCCATAGTAATGTAAACACAAACTGACATCAATTTCCAAGAGTGCATATCTAAGAAATTTTCTCTGCAATCTAAATTTATTAAGTGAATAATAAAATAATCGAACTTTTATAAAAATGACAGAAGAACAAGCTTGGGTTTTTGACTCTCTTGTATGTTTTTTGCATGGTCCGGTATGGAATGCTCCGATCCAAAACTTTATTGAGGAAAAATCAATAAGTGAGAAGTTAAACACTTTTCCTAATATCATGTGATTATTCACACTTTTTTATAGTTTTTGATTCAAATGATTTAGATGAAAATAATAGTGCCTACAAAAATCTTCACGAGGAATACAAAAATTTAGTGGACTTTATGCTAGGCAGTTTTATGGAAGAGCTACAAATTACCACCGTAAGATTTAGTACTTTTTTATAACATTTTGATAAAATAATTTAAAATGTTTTGAATCAATTTTTCTTAATAATTGAAAATTTTAAACAATTCATTTATTTTATTTATTCAAATCAGGAACAGTTTGAAGTAGCTTGCTTAGGAAACCGCATGCAAAATGATTCAGCAGGAATTGATGAAAACACAAAAGATATATCGTTTTCGTTTCATCAAGGTTTGTTTCAACAGATTTGGGCTGCAAATGACATTAGAATTTTTATAAAAATGATGATGAGACGTAATTTAGAATTGCAAATTCAAGCGTTAGATTTAATCGAAAGACAACAACACTTACCTTCAGCTAATCAATCAAATGATAAATCAGAAGAACAAGCTAATGAATCATTGTACAATGATGGAAAAATTCCTGATGAAGATTTCTTATGCCAGTCAAATATTTCAACTCAATGTTTGCCTAACGAGAATGTGTCAGAAAAATCCAAAGATATTCTAGAAGCTGAAAAATTTAAACGTTTGAATCTATTCTTCGACCATGAAAAGATAGACACACGTGCAATTCATGAAAGACAGAAGTATTTACGCGCCCAACGTGATAAAATACTTCAGGTTAAAAAACAAGTTAGAACTAGGCAATTAAACGAAACCATGATTGTAACCGGAAGACCACAATCAGCATCTATTGCTGCTGCAAAGATTCTATTAGATGATAAAAACAAAGACGGAACCAAATTAGACTCGAAATTAGAGTCATCAACGTTGAGAATAACATTAGCAAGACGGCTTAAGTCTGAAATTATTGATGCCGCTTCTGAAAAAAATGAATAAGTTTTTTTTTTAATTTTAAAAATTGTATGTTAATATATCTCATAAACTGAGAAAATTTATGGCTATTTAGTCTAGCCTCGTTGTATTTGATTGGATACTAAATTTTTTCATAAGAAATTTTCAGTAGCTAAAACAGGGAGTTTAAGGAATATACCTAATAATTTAAAAAATGAATTTATAAATCTGTTAAAATATTGAATTCAAAAGCTTTGATAAGGCTTATTTGGAGCCTCAATAGTTTTATTTAACATATTTATAATAAAAATAAGGGGGTGGGGCAGATAAAAAACGGAATACTTTTTTTCATACAAAAGTCCAAAATATAAATAATTTTTGACCATTCAATCGTTCAATAGTTTTGTTGTTTTGAGTTTTTTTATATTTTTGTAATTAGTAAATATTTATGATGTTTCAAGAATTTTTTTTAAATAAGGCCGCTCCAAATTTTGTTCTATGTTTTTGTTCCATGCCCCATTTCGAAAGCCGAAAATCCAATAGTGCAAAATAAAAAAAAAGTTAAAAATGTCATCAAAATTGACCATTTTTTATTTTATACTTTTTAGTTATTACAAAGAATATCTTATTAGTAAATATTTATGATGTTTCAAGAATTTTCTCGAAGCTTCTATGAAATATCACGAAAATTCTATGAACATTCTGGAAAATTTCTATGAAGTTTCTTTAAGAAGTTTCTCAATGCTCATTTTGGCTCTCATGGAATTTCCAATTGACACGCTAAATACGAAGGCTGAAAAGAAACAACGCCATCTTGTGGGAAGTAGGGGGCTAAAAGCGTGATGACAGAATTACAGACAGACACCATTGGAATTTCAATAAAAAAGCATATAAAAATATTAAAATTTAAGATAAGTCTTGATATCCCTCTTGGGAATTTTCAAAATAATTAATAAGGATATCCAAACACTTTCAACAACTGTAACAAGCCGTAACAGAGTTTATTGACAACAATTTTATAGAATAAATTTATTTTGCAACACATATTTAAATGTATGGTAAATAACAAACGATAAAAATATAAAATAATGTTTGGTAAATACAGTCAACGCTCCCACAATCGGCCCCTATAAAATTGAAAATCGTCCAAATTGAGAATCCATAACTATTTTATATTAATATTCCGTGTACTAAAATGTAAAAAACAATAATTACAAAAAAATGACAGATTATTTTCTCAGCTTAGTAGAAAAAAGGCATTTTTGAAGATAAAAACATACCTAATAATACCTAATAACATTGTTAGTTACACATTTCTAAGATTAATTTTTTAATTTTCGGAATTAAAATTTGCTCGAAATTTGCCTTTTGGCATTGAAGACGTGTCCAAAATGAGTGCAGGCCGAATGTGGGAACGTTGACTGTATCTTAATATTAAAAAATGCACTAACAATTTTAGCTTCTAATTGATTAAAGTTTTACTATTGAAAAACTTTCCAAATATTATTTGTTTTTATCAATTATAAATAATATGAGCACATAATTTCCCATTATGGTTTTGTCTATTTACAAGGCATTGTATTTAACCGCTCAAAAGCTTGTTTTTCTAATTTTTCACGATGGTCAGGATGCGCTATTTGAATTAATTCATAAGCGCGTTGCCTGAGAGTTTTTCCAAATAATTGTGCGATACCGTATTCAGTTACAACGTAATGGACATGAGCTCTAGATGTTACAACACCAGCACCCGGTTTCAAAATTGAAACAATTTTACTTTCGCCTTTGTTTGTTACAGATGGTAAAGCGATAATAGGTTTTCCTTTTCCATCAAAACCTTCCGCAGCCCCTCTGATAAAATCCACTTGACCACCAAATCCAGAAAACATTCTTGTTCCGATTGAATCACTACACACTTGTCCCGTGAGATCTACTTCAATCGCTGAATTAATTGCTGTCATTTTGGGATTGCGAGCAACAATACTTGTGTTGTTCACATAGTTTATCTCGAGCATTTCTGTGAGAATGAGTTATAAGTGAGTTATAAAAAATGGTTATAAGCAGGCTGTTCCAAAATCTTGTTTCCCGTTTCCTCCCCCGTTATTTTTATGAAAAATGGCCATGAAAATTATAGAAATTATAGAAATACTTTTTCATACTAAATGACTTAAGAAATCAAGTTTTGCTAGATATTTTAGCTGTTTTTCAACAATTTTGACATTTTACACTATTTAAGAGGTGATTCATGAACATTTCGATTAAAAAATCAAGAAACAATTTTTTACAAAAAATAACGAGCAAAAAATTTGAAAATTATTTTATAGAAAAATTTTTCAAAATTATTTTTGGAAAAGAAAAAATAAGCCAAAACGCTAATGTTATAATAATATCAGAGAAAATAATTAAAAAAATTGAACAATTTTTTTACATTTCCATAATAAATAGTACTAAAAACGAAAATCTATATAAAATTTATATATCCCCCATACCCCATGGATTTTTTTTCAAACATGTAACGCAAAACAGAAAACGTTTTTGGAACACACTAAATAAAATTATTTACCAATGAATGGATTATTATCGACAAAATCATACAGCTTTTTAGTTCCTGAAATTAAAAAAAAAGAATAGATTCAGATTTAGTTTATTGTATATGATTTGTGCAGCACAGACGAACCTATCAAAAAAGATCCAACTATTCTGCCCTTGTGTATGATTTTATTATTATTTGTTACACATCCTTTTGCTACCAAATCAACTACTCCTCCCGCAAACATCTCTGAATGGATTCCCAAATCTTTGTGGTTATGTAATGCATTTAAGACAGCATCGGGAATATTCCCGATACCCATTTGTAAAGTAGCTCCATCTTCAACTAAATTTTCGGCAATTAGTTTTCCTATTTTTGTCTCAACTTCACTTGATGGTTTGGATGTGCCATGTTCTGGAAGTGGTGTATCTATATTTACAGCAAAGTCAAAATGAGATTGATGAATTATGCCGTCACCGAAAGTTCTTGGCATGTTTTTATTAATTTGTGCAATTATAATTTTGGAATTCTCCAATGCGGCACGAACACAATCGACACTAGTTCCTAAAGATGAATAACCATGTTGATCTGGAGGTGAAACATGAATTAATGCAATATCAGGTTGAATCATTTTTCTTCTGAACAATAGAGGGATTTCGTGTAAAAATATCGGTATAGAGTCTCCACGACCTTCAGCAACTGCTTTCCGCACATTTCCTCCCATGAAGGTGGACACCGAACGGAATATATCCTTCAATTCTGGTGCACAATATGTAGCTGGGCCTTCGGTGTGCATATGAACTACTTTTATGTCGCGCAGATTACGTTCTTTTCCATGTTTAGTCATTGCATTTAGCAGATCAATTGGAGTTGCGGCCGCTCCTTGAGCAAAAACAGTTTGTCCTTAAAAAATGAACAAATGAAATCTTTGTCATCAATAATCAATAAAAAAAAACAGTGAGAAAATGTTTTTCTCATAGAAAAAAACTATGAGATTTTTTTCACAACATTACAGATATTACAGTTTCAATACTTTCTTTTATCTTTTCAGCAAATTTCGAAGAAAAAATCTCATCAAAACAACACTCAACGTTAATATTTTTTCATAGATAACCATAGAGACCAAAAATTTTGTATACGTTTATTAAAAATAAACAAGTTTAAAATAATAAAAAATTAGCAATTACGCAATAGAATAGGTGTATATTTTCGGTTGGTAATATAAATACAATATAGTAAAAATAATAAAAATTAGTCCTGCATTTATTTGTTTTTTTCCTATCACATGTTAATGAAATGTTATTTACACTGTACTTTGATCCTCAAGTTATAAAATTTATTCATACTTATTGCTTGTTGAATATTTTGGCTTAACAAATTTACCTGATTCTAGTACTTTCAAAGCTTCATCGGCAGTGCAAAACTTAGGCTCTCTATCAAGTGGTTGCGATATTTGATTGGAATACGTAAAATAATTATTTTTCCACAACAAGCTATTTGAAGCTGCTAACGCGGTAGTTTTTACTAATCTTTTACAAGTATTAGGACGCAATAACATTACAAATGATGCCATTTTAATTAGTTTAATGTTTACTTATTGATAATATGTTCGATTTCAGTTGCCGTTTTCAAAAGGCTGTTTTCGCACACAGAATAAGGTGAATGACTGACACTTTGGACCACAGTGGGCCAAAGTATTTCTTAATGAGTGAGGAGTATTTTATTGAGGAGATACGTTTTGAGACGACTTCAGGCGATAAATGCTGCTTGCCTTAACAAATTCATTTAAGGCGCCATCCATTTACGACCTCCAAAATTGCTAACCTCCTAAACCTAACCTATTAAAGCCTTTTAACGATAGGTTCTCACGCTGAAAGTCCCAAACTGCAAAACCTTGAAAAATTTTCATAGTTAAGATTTTAGTGAGATTATTCTTGGACTTTGGATCCCAGGATCTCCTATTGATGTTTTTCATCCTTCCCTCATTGAGTCAATCCATAAATAATAAATATATACTTGAATTTTTTGTAAATATTCAATAATATTTGAGGACGAAACTTTTTTGTACGATAATTTATCTGATTTGAACAATGGTTAAATATAAGTTTTGAAACAGGAATTACAGTTTCTTTTGTTTTAAGTTGATATAGATGGTGCATTCCATTCTAAAAAATACCGAAATCCCGGATTTTAAATTTACCTATAAAAGTACAGATCTTATTATCTTATCTTGATGTCCATCCGAAAATAAGAAACTTTTGCTAAGACAACATTTATTTTCGACTTATTTTAAAAATTTTTATCAATGGTTCAAAATTTTTTAAAAACGCAAAAATATCACATTTTTGGCTTTTCTGACCAAACTGTTCGTTTAAAACCATATGTTCCATGGCAAAAATTTATGTACTCGAGATGACAAACAATCCTGGTGAACAAAAATTTTATAATAATAAAGTTGAAATTTTGACCTTTTTTTCGCTACACGGATTTTGCGATAAAAATTTTTTAAAACTATCATAAAATTTTTAAAAATAAGGGTAAAAAAATTTCGCCAAAGCAAAAATTTCTTCTTTTTTGATGGACATCACGATAAACTATTCAGTTTTTCATTTCTATTACTGTTTTATGGAAATATCGATAAAAATCAAAACCGTGATTTTGGTATTTTTTAGAATGGAATGCACCAGATATAAATTATACATATAAATAGGATACATATTAGAAAACTTTGTGTTTTATATTACTACTTAGTACGAATCGATTAATGATTGCGATTGTATTTAAGGATTTAAATAAAAAAAATACATATGGGTATACATAAATATAAATAATAATTTGCTGTCAAGTACTAGTTCTCATTATATTTAAATTTCATTCTAATTTTAAATTACCTTTAATGGTTTTATCGTTCTTTTTTATTTCTCTTTTTGAAAAGCTACTGCTTGTTCAATAAAGATACATATATGAAAGTATTTGTGGTTGTTATAAATTTTAACGTGTAAAATTAATGATTGTTTTATATTTATTTATCTCAAAAGTATTTGTATTCTAAATATGAACACACATGCTCACACATACACAAAATTATTTTGGGCTTAGTTATTTAACTTACCATAAGTAATTTTAGGTTGATACAATATGAAAAATGCTTTCAGTTTAATATTAATTTTCTTTATAGTTGCTGAGGATTTTATATGTTTTTGAATATCAGTTTTGAAAATTAGGAAGATCATTATTTTTTTTACAAAATTTATCAATTTTTACAAAAAATTAGAAAGTAGTTATTAACCTCATCATATTTAAACTCATTTAAGGTAATTAAAATTTTGATATTTTTCAAGAGAATTTAGGTCAAAAATGTACCAAAATCCGAATACTCAATATTAGATATCCCTACTGAAAATTTTTCAAAAAATTTGGTTGGAGAAACCCGAAAACATTTTTGATAGTTGTATGAGCCTTAGGTTCGTCATACTTAAAATGTGAGAAATGTAAGAAAACCACATTGGCAAGTCTGATGTACATAATACAGAATTTGTTAAAAAGCAAGATCTTATCAAAAACAAAAGTAAAATCAATTTTACTAAATAATTTTTTAAGGAAAAATTATAGAAAAAAAAACGCAAGAGCAAATTCTCTTTACCACCACTGATATTCACAAGGTAGACGACTCTCTGTCTACCACTTTTATTTTTTTCTTAAACATTAATGATTTCAAATCATGTTGATTCTTCACATATCTACTTACTTTTTGATGATCTTTTTACCAACCATTATTTCACGAGATTGTTAACGATGATAATGCGCGCGGTCTGAGAGAAATGAAAGAGTAAAATATGTTGCCAGATTGTCTACGAAACAAAAAAAAAAAAATTATCCGATATTCCTTCATTCTTTTAGCTTGTATGTAAAACGTACATTTACTGTTGATTTATTACAGTGGTTATTTTAGAAAATCATGTTTTGATTGTTTTATTGTTATTAAGTCTTCACTGAACACGATTAAATGGGTTTCTAGAGAAAATACACGTTTTTGCTTTATGAAGCGCATCGTACATTAACTTAAATTATTTGGTGCCTCAAGAAATCTATATGTGTTAAATTCGATTGGAATAGTAAAGTAATGTGACAAATATATCAAATTCACTTTTGAACAAATTACCTTCATGATTCATTAATTTCCATCGTACATGTATGGATTTATTAAATGAAACATTTTTTTGTATACGATGTACCCACGATTGTTTCTTTTCATCGTCCATATTTTTTTTTTATCAAAACACATATATATTTAGTTAAAATAATAATCAAATTAAAACATACTTAAAATATTTTGCTATCATCTGAGACCATAAATACTTAAACCACACTTTTTCTCGTTTTACAAAATGATTACTATAAATATTGTTATGTAGTCGCGTGTCAGTTTATAATTTTAAAATTGCTACTTAATAATTTTGTCACTTTTTCGTGCAAAATGCCAACTGTTTTTATTCAATCATATTTACCTTTATAAAATAAAAATAACGCTTGTCAGATGCTATGTAAAAGAAGGATACAACAGCAGATTATAATTATTTTAATGATGCATGAATGAAGGTTGTGTAGAAGACATATAGATTATTCTTCTTTTTGTAAAATCAATGAATTGTGTCTAATTAGATTTTATTTTTATCACTCGTGATCATATTTTCGTATTTTTTATTTTCTTTGAGACACCTACGTTACTTTGATTAAAAAATAATATGTCAAAGCAAAATACCATGTTTTCTTACTTAGGTTAAGACTTAGCTGAAGTGCCAATTTAAAATATATGACCAATAATCGATTGATCAAATGAAATTTTTTTGTCAATACAACTAAAAAACTCATGTGATTTTATAAAATAAAATACCTTGAATTAGCAGAGCAAATTTGAATTGTAGTATATAATTGTTACATAAGTCGTTTGTGTGCAGATTTGATTCTCCATGTACTGGGTAAACATAGGGCGGATCCAGGGGGGTCCGAAAATGTACTAATAATTACATAAAAGACCAGAAAATGAACAAAAAAGCCGATTTTTTATTGATTTGCCCCCTCTCAGAGTCCAGAAAAATTTTTTTTTTTAAATTTTAATTTTTTTCAAAAATTTCTCGGCTATGAAAAAAAGAATACTTTTTTTGTCCAAAAAATGTAATTTTTTCGTTCAAGCCGGGAAATTTTATGCCTGGATTCGAATTTTTTGGAAAGTTTACTGTCGTTTAGCACCTTACCGCTTTTGATTCTGGCAATTTTTCGACGTTTTTAGGCCGGCGTTTCACAAAATGGGCCCCTTTTGTGCGGTGAAAACAAAGTAGTATATCAAACATATACTACAATAAGTTTATTAGGTACCTAAATTAATTATAGAGTATACACACAGAAAATTTATCTAAGCTATTCATATTTTTTTTAGAAAATTCGTGATTTTCATGAAGATGTAAATATTTTTACAGAAGTATTTTTAACTCATCATAATACTTTTACTTGAAAAATTATAAATAAGAGTTTATTGATATGTCATTTTTTAAACATTCCATTCCATAATACCGTAATAGAAATGAAAAACTGAATAGTTTATCTTTAATTCCATTAAAAAAAAAGAAATCTTCTGTTTTGGCTTTGCTTTGCTTTCTAATTATTTTTCATAATTTTATGATCTTTTTAAAACATATTGATTGAAGTTTTCAATTTCTAAAACAAAATTATTTATATTGAAAAAAAAGTAAAAAAAAAACAAACTGTAAAGTAGGAAACAAGTTAATTCCGGGGAAATGAAAACAAAAAGTAACTATAAAGTAAGAAACAAGTTCTTTAGGAGAGGGAGACATATCAAATTCGTCAAACTTTTGTGTGCTTAAGTGGGTCACTATATAATCATCATCATCGCAAACTTATGGTCAAGATTAAAATATAACTCTGACTTTGGTCATGATATAAATTTTGGGCAATTGTGCTAAATCTGGAAACTTCGTTTTTCTTAATCTCTTTTTCTAACAAATGTTATGGTCTCGAGCTTTTTAGGACTGTTTTGTTTTTATCATTGCATTCCAATTGCTTTAAGTGAAAACTGTTGCCGGCGGCGCGTTTTTTTTCGCCAATGCTCCATTTATATTTTTAAAAGTTATTTATACAAAACAAGCCTTGGAACAATATTATTATGACGAATTCCATATTGAAACGACCGAGTCCAGAAATCATGTCTTCCGATTTCAATGAAACTTTGGGGGATGAAAGACCTATGAAAAATAGAAAGAAATTTAAGGTTTTTCGTTTTTCAGCCATAACTTCCCAATACAGTACAGTAGATTAGTAGAGTGGGCCGGTAGAATGGATCAGTAGAATTTTTCGAAAACTTTTGGGGAGGAAAATTTTGAATTTTTTTTTTCTTCTTAAATGTTAGTTGTCTCGTGTACATCACTTTTCTTCATGAAACATATGCTCCCAAACGAATATTTTCCGAGATATAGCCAGAAAACTCAATTTTTGGTGAAAAATGGCCTAAAATTCACCGAAATTTGGAAAAATTTGTTCGGGGGACCTCCAAATTTTAAATATGTAATCTTATAGTACGTAAAAAGACCTGTCTTTTGAGTAGATATTTGAGAAGATATTTTGTTACAATGTCGTTTTGTAAATAGTATTCGTTGAAAATCTACAAAACTTCAAATTTTTGTTTTCCAAATCTATTTTTATTTCGATCAGAATTTAAGAACCACAATGCCATAAAATTTAATGATCATAGAATATTTATTAATTTAACACCATTTGCGGTGGAGTGCATCAGATGCTAGAATTAACTAATTTTTATTACCCTCATCAATTTCATCGACACGTATATCTTTTCATTTTTTAGAAAGCTATTCGTTCTTTGATTCAAATATTTCTTTAATTGTTAGATACCTGCTATTTTTAAACACAGAAAAAAAATCTGGTAAAAAGTTCTATGTAGTAATTTTTTAAATATTTAAAATTTTACTGTGTTACCTAATATACAAGCTCTAGGGCTATGTAGGGCTCAAGCTGGTAAAACATAAAAATTTTGATTGATTTGCAGATGAGATCAAAAATTTCTTTTATATGATTTGATTTGACCAATTCAACTTGGATTTTTGATGTGATCATTAATCTAAATTAAACAAGACTACCTTCCCATCTATGTCCGTTAGTCTTTTTGGCACGTACATGTCTTTTTATAGTGCATTACTAAATTCTAAATTTTATTTATCAATTTTATTTTTAGTTATTTTATTTATCACTTCGAACAAGAATCAGCATTTTCGATAATGTTGCACAAATTGGCCTCACTACAAATATTATTTAAAGGGCTGAAAGGATAAATCGCACATACGCACTTTTTGGCAAAATTGCGTTAAGGATGAAAAAATATGCTGAAAGACGAGTACTTTCAGATACATTAAGAAAATTTCAAAATTTATTCGAAAACGTGTGTTTTATTGCAATATTCCAAATCGCATATGTGCAAAGTGAAAGGATAAATAGCAAATAGCCATACAAATTTAAAAGCCAAATTTTCAAATTACTCGAACATAAATGTTTTCTATTTTTCTGTGCTCTTTATACTTTTTTAAGGCATAAAAAGTCATTTTGAACTAAAAATTTCAAGAAAACGTTGAAATTATAAGACTTTTAAAATCACATTATTTGTTTCGTATGTGCGATTTATTATTTTTTTCGATAGAAATTGCTTTAAACGCCTCCGATTTGTTGGGGTCGGAAATTTTGGCATAAAAATCGTTTTTATTGACCAATTTTTACTATATACAAGCTCAATCATCAAGAAATTACTTGAAAATCATATTTTACAGCACAAAAACCAGATAAAAACTTTAAATCGCTTTTTCTCAATTTGTCAAAAAGTGCGTAAGTGCGATTGACCCTTTCAGACCTTCATGAGATAGTTTCTGATTGAAATTTACTTTTATCGAAAGTTTGTCGAAAGTATAATTACATAATCTCAAGCTCTTTTAGAATATTACCCGAAACACACTCAAAAATACTGAAAGCACTCTTAACTACGAACTCGAATTTGTTAACAGTTTATTTTTTTCTATTTTATTATTTCGCTTTTTCTTCTATCAACATTTAGTTAAACACAAACTTATAGGATTGTTTTGTTTATCCACTTAATCATCAAATTGTTTTATCAACATTCCTTGTTAATATTTTTTTTATATCGAAACGAAAAATTAAACATAAATTTAATTCTTTTTGCCGGCTGTTTTATAGTTAAACGGCCATTCAACAGATTAAATCCAGAGGAGTATAATGAAATTCAAATTTTTTTAAATGTATTTTCGGCAAAAACTTCGTTCAAAGTAATACGAGGTGTTAGTATTTACAAATAAGACCTAATATAATTATTGGTTGGTTTTTGCAATAACTCTTGCAAACGTGTTTGTGTACACTTGTTGTTGCATAGCGTCGTCATACTCGTTTATTTATTGCCTTTTTTATAAATCTCCTTCTTCTTTCTGACCGTTTGCCTTTTATTTTATACTCACTTCACTTTTATATTTATTATAAATGTGCCGAAAGATGCCTTTTATGTTGTATGATGAGGTGTTGGTAATTATAGCTTTTTTGAAAAATTATCTGCATCTTTCTTGTTATTCTCAACATGATATTTATTTTCCGCAAACAGTTTTATATAAACATAGTTAAATTCATTCTCGGTTTTTATTCGTACCTGGAACCTTTGCCTGATTTAATTTTAGTATGTATTTCGATAGAATTATGCAGTCACTGAACTTCTATATGTTCCATTTAGAAATTGATGATATTCAACTAAAACGTAACTTTTAATAAGATATTTTGTAAAAAAAAATGTAGGTATTCAAAAGTTATATATTTTTGCATTGGCTTATTTTGTATTCATTACAAAGAAACAAAAAAGGTCAATAAGTTGAATAAACATGATCAGAAGGGTACATACGAAAATGCAATATTATGCAAATAATCATCTTGAAATTATTCAATTCCATCATCTTAAAAAGCCAAAGGCTATAACAAAAAAAAACAACGGCGCGTATTTGTACAATAGTGAAGAAGTATAATGATAGCGCGCTTTTATTTAAACAAAGGAAGTATAGATAGACTCTACATATTCCTCTTTCATGTTTAAACGCACCAATGATGAATATTATTTTTGAAATGGACAGTAGGTGTTGGAACACAGATTATTTTAAATCAATTTTCGAAGAAAAAATTTTCAATTGTACGTCTGACTTTTTTCAAAATAACATTTAGAAATCAGTACAAAAGTATAATATTAACCATAGTTTTTGGACGAAAAAAAAAAACAGAATAATAAGTAATAAGTGTTTTTTGTTTCGTGTTACCAATTTGAAAAATAAACCATGAATATTTAAAATATACATATATATTCAATCAAAAATTTGAAATGTGCATTAGGGCATATAAATGTCATCAAGGTCAAAAATATTTCAAAATATCAACTGTATAGCGAAATCTTTGTGAAAAATCATCATGCATATGTCTCATTTATAACATTAATTATTTCTGTTTTAATCAATGTGCCAAATCGCACACATGGGTCATTTCATGAGAAATCACGGAAAATCACAACTTCGCAAAATCAAAAATCTAAGAAACTTTCCATCTAGATTCTAGAGCATGAAAAAGTAAGATACTTTTGTTCCAGCAAAACTCTGCCGGTGGATTTTCCGAGTTTTTCTTCAGAAACGAAATTGGCAAAAAGGGGCTTAAAATTCACATTTTAAATATGTTTCATGGAGAAAAATGATTTACTCAAGACGACAAACAATCCTAGTGAAAAAAATTCACGTGAAAATCCGACAATTTTATAAGTTCAGGTCGAATTTTTTCGATTTTTCCATACAACAAATGGTCGGAAACGGACCGTTGCCACAAGAAACCCAAAAATGTATCGATTTTCATAAATTTTATTCTACAGTGAAATCGGTTTCTGAAGAAAAACTCGGAAAATCCATTGTCAGAAAAAAAGTTTCTTATTTTTTTATACTCTAGACAGAATGTTTCTTAGATTTTCGATTTAGCAAAGTTGTGATTCTTTGTGAAATATGCACTATTTTCCTTTGTATTGATTATAGTATTCATAGGAAGAAAAAAATCAAACACAGCAAAATTTAGTAGTCGCATTAACTTCTTAAAATTTAGTATTTATATTTTTATTGAATGCTGGAAGCATCCTTGCATCTTTGGATCTTGTCAATAAAGTTTAAAGAATTTTGAAAAAATCGTTAATTGATAATAACTGAAGTTAATAAAAAAGAAGCTTAACGGCCAAAATGAAACAAAAAGAACAAACATGCTTGCATAATTTATTGAAATTTATATGCCGTTTTGCATGAATGTTATTATTTTGTTTGATTGCGTGGTTAGATAATATGATACGTTTTTAATTGAAAAAACGTGGGTAAGGTTTAATCATTGCATTCACGGAAAACACAAAAAGAAAGGATTTTAAAAGTTAAAAGAAAAGAGTGTTTTGAACCTTGTATTAGTGCATCCCCCCTTACAAGAAAAAATAAATATCGCAAAACAGAATTAAATCGATTTAAAAGAATAGTATCTGCAGCTGAAGATTCTTTAAGAATTAAAAAAGAAAATAACTTCCAACTTTGATTTTTGTAAAAGAAAGATTAAAATTAATTTAATTAATTTAGTACCTCTGTTTTTGCATACAGAAAATGTATTTTACATACATAAATATGTATTGCTTTTTATAGTTAAAATAAAATGACGTTTTCTCGTTAAAATTGTTAAATCTTGAGAGCTTCTGTATTATTTGTAATGAGAAATATGAAAACTGCTTTCCCACGTATTAAATACACATAATATATGTAATCAAATATGAATCAATATAAATGTTTTTATCAAATACTAAAATATTATCCATATTGACACTTTTAATTGAAATTGTTTTTATTTTTAGAAAGAATTTGAGATATCGAGTAGCACATTCATCAACTACAACTAAGTCAAAATAGAATTTTGAAAACTGGCGATGCAATACTGAGAAATTCCACAACGAAACTAACATCGAAAAGGTAAACGTTTTTCTTGACATTTTATCACTTTTATTTAGAGACCGCAACCTGTTAGCCCTGTCTTTTCGTTAACGCAGCAGATTCGACTGATGAATTACATACTGATTATACTTTCTTTTTTTTATATCAGAATTGTTATACACTTAGGAAAAACTGTTAAAATTTAAAAAATTAACAGAACTCTTTCCAAGATTTTTCAAATAAATAAACTTTATAAGGCTTTCAATATCTTACAATTTGGTAATATTTATTTTATTTTATTTTTGAAAAAAATTAATCAAATCATAAAATAAATCTAAAATAAATTTGATTTTGATCAAAAAATTGAAAGTTTTATTTCTTCTTTTCTGAAAATTTCCATAAAGATTAAAATCCTGGAGATTTTGAGTACAATCCTGGAGATTTTACAACAATCCGGGAGATTCCAGGAAAAAACTGAAGATTTGGCCACGCTGGTACCAAGTCGAGGTTTACTTCATGAGAAATTTTTGTCCATTTTCTATATGCTATACAGTAAAAAAATCTACGTCTCGCGGTGCGAGATGTGATGCGAGACGTGGAAAATTGATATTTTTGGCTTTTCTGAAGCAATGGTAGGTTTGTGGGCATATGTTTCTTGGTGAAAAATGATTTACTCGAGATAACGAACAATCCTAGTGAAAAATTTTCGACCAAAAATTAAAAAAATTGCTTGAAAATCGCCAAAAATCTAAGTTGAGGTGAAATTTTTTGAAAGATTTTTTTCACTAGAATTGTTTATTGTTTCGAGTAGATCATTTTTCGCAAAGAAACATATGCCTCGCAGCGCGAGACGTAGATTTACTGTGTATAAACATGCCTACTACTATGTACTAAAAATTACAAAAAATACCAGAAAATGAACAAAAAAGCAGATTTTTTTTTGATTTGCCAGAGCCCTCTAAGGAGAAGAAAAAAAAATTTTTTTAAAAGCTTTTTTTTTTAAAGATTTCTCGGCGATGAAAAAAGGATACTTTTTTGCACAAACAATGTCATTTTTTCCGTGGCCTTTTTTTTTTGTTCAAGCCTAGAAATTTAATTCTTTGAAAAGTTCACTGTCGTTTAGCACTTTACTGCCTTTGATTCTGAAAATTTGTCTACATTATTTCGATAGGGTATCACAAAATGTGCCTTTTTTATGCACCAAAAACAAGGTAGTACATAAAACATAAACTACAAAAAAAACAGTCCTCTACTCACTGCTGAACAACCGATCGAGACTTGACAAACGCAACAAACTCTTGCTGTACAAGGTAACAATAAGACCCATCTTTACGTACGCAGCCACTGTAAAAACTCCAAATCCACCTCTGGATGCCGACTATGATATTAGTTTAAGTTATTTTTAAGTTTTCTCTCTGAATTTCTCATTTATTTATGTCGTCTATTTATTGTGTTAAGAAATCCCAACAAGAGTTGAAGTAGTTAGAACGCTAGAGCACTCAAAATTCATTCCATATTGTTAATTGATTATTTCATGAATAAAATTTATTTACTTATAAAAAAAAATCTGAATAGTCAATATTTACTTATCGCCTTTCGACAAATAACTTATAAATGTTCAAAGTTTACTTTAAAAGTTTAATTTCAGTTTACATTTTTTATGTCATTAATTAATATAAGCTTATTTTTAGCATATTTTCAAAGAAAAGAAAAACATTATTGTGTCATAGTGGTTGCGTGTCCGTCCATCCGTGCATTTGTATGAAAACTTTTTACTACTTATTTAAAAAAAACTTGTACTATATATAAATCATTTAATATATATTATGTATTTTTTTATTCCAATTTTTTTCTTAAAACTTGTATGCTTATCATGAAAAATTTAAATGCGATTAAGTTTGTTAGTTTAAAAAGTGATCACTAGTTTATATAAACATTTGTTTATTAGGTGTTTATTTAAAAAAAATCGATTTCAGTATTGCTACATAAGATATCAACATTTAAAATTTGTATTCAATCATCAACTCAAATAACTGATCCGAAGTTTGTATTTATTTTCCATTTATTTATTTAATTTTCGCGAAACCCTACTGACAGCTAAATATACAAGTTGATTTTGAAGCAAAATTTGTTTTAAACATGACATCGAAAATTGGCTTTGTTTAACTAAAACTTTTCATTGTTTGCATAGTCAGACCCTTTTTATATATTGAAGTACGAATTATTATGAATTTTGGAACTACAACTGTTTTGTTTGTTCTGTAGGTATCACCTGTATAAAAGCTCAAAGTTTTTCAAAAATTCAGAGTTTTTTTTTTGATTAATTTACTTTAAATCAAACGTATTATTCATAAATAAATTTCTCGAAAACTCGAAAACAAATGGAAAAAATAGTATATAGATGTGTAAAATTTCAAATTAAAAAATCCGGTTGTCTTAAAAATATATAATAAAATATGTAATTGAGTTATTACTGTAATTTTATTTTATTTTAATATAATTAAGAAATGTAATTCGAAAACTTAATATATATATTTATTATAAAAGTTATAAAGAAAATCGTTCTATTTAAATACAGTCTTATAAATTCTTATGCAATTGTTAATGAAGGAATTTTTACATTTGTACTAATTTGATCCATTTGAAGATAATGATAAGCGTTTTGGACAAAGTATGGATCTGAATTTAGAGACGAATGAAAATTGTTAGATCCGTACATGAAAGTTTGTAAGTTCAAACAATCAATACTATTATGCGGGAATGATATTTGTGACAATCTTGAATTCATATGATTCCTTAATATTTTTTGAAATTGATGCATTTGCGAATCAAAAAATTTTTGTTGAATTACACTATTTTGTTCGTTTAGTAGTCCATCATTTGTTGTTAACTCTTCAGCTATCTCATCTGGTTGTATTAAACTTTCAATTGTAAATGATTTTTTTATATTTTTACTTTTTGTGGAATTTACAGTAAATGTTGGTAATGGCGAAATAATTAATTTCTTTGTTGGTACGATTGATTGTTGGTAGCTGTGTATTTTTAGGTCCTCTGGTGTTGGAATTCGACTATAAATATATTCGGGAGAGTGTTGATCGATGGAAAATCTATTCATATTTGCCAGACTGGCTAATTCTTCCGCCAATGTGTTTTTATCATTCTTATGTAGCTTGAATCTCTTGCGACGGCGTAATAAACTTCCATTTGCAAACATATCGAAGGCTTTTGGGTGCAGTGTCCAATAAGAACCTTTTCCTGGACGATCTGGTCTTCTTGGTACTTTAATAAAGCAATCGTTAAAACTTAAATTATGTCTTAAACTGTTTTGCCATCGTTGAGTATTAGCTCGATAGTAGGGAAAGCGGTCTGTGATATACTTGTATATTTCATTTAGAGATAACATTTTGTCAGGACTATTCCAAATTGCCATTGCTGTTAAGGAAATGTAAGAATATGGTGGTTTTTGGTTGTTATATGATTCTCGACATGGACGAGGCATTTTGTATTCAAAATTTTAAACTTTGTTAATTTTTTTTATTATCTGTTATGTCTTTACACTCTGAAAGCTAATCGTATACTGAATAAAATAAATATATTGTGTGAACCTTACATTAACAATATACAGCTTTAAAAGTATTGGTAACCAACAAAACTTGTTGTAGGTATATCAATACTGTATGTTCTCCATTCACAGCAAAAGGACCTGCCCCGATTTTTATGATTTTACGTATATTCATTGGTTTTATATGAGTATCGGTAAAAACTCTAAAAGAACAGAGTATATTTATGAGTATAAATATTTATAGTTTAATTTTATCACAATGTTTGTGTACACATTGACATATAAGAGGAGAGGCATGTTTCAACTGAAGCTTGTAAGTACACATATTGAAAACGAAACAAAAAACAACTACATTGTAAAGGTTAAGTAAAATTGATCGCTGTATCTCATATTTGTATTTTTTTTTAAATATTGTTTTCGAAATGTATATATATGTTGTCTAGTTGAATTCATTTAAATAATAAAAGGGCGGAGTACCTTTGATGAATATAAACACAACAAAAAGATGTAACAAAGATTGCGTGAAAAGGGTACAATCGCGTTCCTTTTAGCCGATTCATCATTTACTTTTTTATACATACAAAAAAGCCGCAATAATACTTGGTAAAATACATTACTGAGCTTGTTAGTGCAGCTGGCTGAATTATATGCTGATAACAAGGTATAATCAACGCTTATTTTACAAGCAAAAATTGTCTTAAAATATAATGATGCGTTAAACAAGATAAAATGTTTTAGTTGTTAGGTTTGGAATAAGTTTGTATAAATGTATTTCGAAACTAAAAAATTAGAATTTAGTTCAAATAAAACTAAAAAATAGGTCATAGCTTAAAAAAAAAATAAAAAATGGTACAAAATAAAAAAAGATAACTTTCTAAAATACTCTTATCATTGTTGATCAATATTTTTGCCAATTTAAATTAAAAAAAAATAAAAATAATTTTTACAGAAAAATTAATCGTTTGAAATTTGCCAAAAATTATTAAACTTCAAAAAAGTCGTACGAAAATTTCTGTATTTTTTTTGTTTCGAAAATTTCTGCAAATGTTAAAATAAAATATCAAAATGTCTTTAAAATACTATTTTAAATATTAAAGCTCTTTAAAAATAGTGAAAAGATGGAAAAATCATTGACATTATTGAATTCATTCAAGATCACTCATCGCTTCGATTATGATTTTTTCTGATATATTAATTGAGTTTTTTGATAAATATTTTTGACTTTTATTTTTAACGATTTATGATGTTTTCGATAAATCAAACAATCCATCTCATATACCTAATTTGAACGCGTTCGTTGAAAAAAAATTTAAAAAAAAAATCATTGATGTCCATCGATGAGCAATCTTGAATGCACCCATTGTTTTCCATTATCATTATTCATTTTTTGAGGTCCAAAATCATGTGAAACATTTTTTTGGAATTGCACTTGCCTTACCCACATTGCTCTACTTTATCGATTTTTTAGTTTTTATTTTGCGATGTAAGTTGTTGTTTGTAAGGGGAGATGCATATATGCACTTTACGGAAGAAATGAAAATCCTCGAAAATTTCAAATTTAGAATTATAAATATTTTATTAGTACGTCTGTATTCCATGAGAGTTCTTTAGAAGAGAAAGTGTCAAAGTACATTATTGACTATGTACGATTAATTACTAATAGGGATTAAATCATAACATCTAAAAGACCTCAATAAATTTTGAGCACAATTGTAGTCAGAAAAGTTTTTTTAATAATACTTTTATTTTCAAGGTAATTTTTTGATTTGATTTGAGGCAATTATTTTATTATTGAAATTCACTGATGTAAAATAATGCTAAAATGTGATAGATACATTAGGATTCATATGTAAAAATTGAGGCAATAATTTTGGATTTTCAAACTTATTATTTTAACTCAGAATATTACAAAGACATTTAGTTAAACTGAAAGGAAACAAAATACACAACTAATATCAGATAAAAAGAAGTGTAAAATACCTGCCAACGTTCGCAGGTGTTTATTTAACAAAAGTTAGACAAAATAAAATCAATAAATTTTACTATTACGGGTGGCATGAAACCATTATGTCTAATAACTGTAAAAGTAACCTGACAAGTGTTTCTGAATTTTTAAAACAAAACATAGATATTAAAAACCTAAAAAAAATTATGAGTATTATCTATTCCTTAAATTATACACGTTAATTTACACCTATCCAAATCTTTAGCCCGTGCCTTGAAAACCATTTTATTTGAATGACTTACGACCAGGTGAAAAACATGAAAAGACGTGTTAAATTATAAGTAAAAGGTTTTTCTTGAAATAAGGTTTTTTTTAATTTGATTATCTTATAATTAACACGCATTTTAAACTTGTTTATAAATAATAGAGGTTTACTATTATTTATTGACTAAAAAACACAGGCTACTTCTACATCTGCTTATTGCTTCTTATTTTTCTTTTATCACAGTACGCATACACAGTATTTCTTATTTATTTTTTTTAATTTGATAGTTGTGTATTTCAGAAGGACTAAAGGGATCAATATCCTTACATTACTTATACTATAACAGTACATATTAGTTAGTGAGATATTATTAAATCCATCATTTTTTATTTTCTCCACTGTTACTTGTTGCCCTAGAACTTACTAATAATAATAAAAATCTTTACTGGTATTCTATTTCGCTTTAACTAAGTAGGTAAATTTTTTTTCAATTTTAATCTGTTGCATCCCAGAGCTCAAAAACTTTTTTTTAACATAAAAACAGACTAAAAAATATGTAAAAAGATAAGAAAAAAAATATTTTAAAACAAAAACTGAAAAATCCTTTTCTACCTACTCAGCCATTTTCCAAATTTTCTATATATAAAAAATTTCTACATGACACCCTAATTGTTCTGCTGTATATTTTATAATAAATGAGGCGTTTACTAAAAATACGACACCATGAAATGATATTAATTTATCATCACTATAACCTCAAACAGCTTATTAATATTATTATGACAACTGTAATCTTCCCTTATAATCTTGTTGTTAACATCTTCCTCTCTATTTATTATTATCATTGTTAAATAAAACTTTCATGCATTGAAACGAAAAATGCGTTAAATATAGACAAATACATAGCAATAAAAATGTAGGGAAAATATATGGCTTTATGATTCTTCAAACATCTGCTGAGTGTTTTTATTATTGTAATATCCAAAGAAAATAGCTTTTCTTTTTAATGTGTTTATCGTGTAAGTCTATCGTTTCTGTATATAAAATGATTTGCAATATTAATGTAATTCTTTGTATTTAAATGTTTTTTCAATTATCGTTTTATTTTCATTTATACCTAATTCAAAAAAAAAAAAAACTGCAAAATATTAAACCATAAATTAAATTTATTGTTTGTAAAATATTAACCTCAACTTTTGTCATTTTTTTGTGATTGTTATATCTACTATTGTTTGTGATACATGTTCAATTTATCACGTTACACAAAGAATGAATAACAAATATATTGCCTTTTTTGATTTTTCATGTAATGTTTGTCATCAAATGGGGGAGTTTTTTATGTCATTTCTTTAAGTATGACGAAATGGTACACGAAAACCTCAATGTTCAATGTTGCGTGATTATTTAAAATTTGTGAAGCTTATATTTATATTTTTATATTGTAATAATTGAAATTAATTTGATAATACCTTAATTCTTGTTCATGTTGTTTTCAATTATATTTACAAAAATAAAATTTGCCGTCGGTTCAAAACTCAATTTTTTTCAAAAAAAAAAAAAAAAAACATATCGAAAATAATACTAACTAATACATTGTTTAAAACCATAAACTTTGAAAGAAGACTGCGTTTTATTAAGACCATATTTACAATCATTTAGTTTGGCACCCTACTGTGAGTTCTATCTTTGAAATTAACCGCATACATTAAAAGTCTTTACAAATAAGATAAAGTAAAAAAAGAAAGAAAAGTTAGCCGACTTCGTGTGCCCTGTTTATCTAATTTTGTTCAAAACTATTATATAGATACTTTTTTTTAAACCTGAACATTTCACCAAAACAGTGTATTATAAGCAAAGAATAGACTCTGAAGTTTCAAAATCATTTAGAGAATCAAAGTTAAAAAATATGTGTAAAACCCGTTTTGTGTTCTGTTGATTTATCAATGTTTAATTCAAAAACGATATATCATAAAGGCAAATATTATATTTAATAAAAAGGTGTTTTTAAGTAACGCTTTTCTGTTTTTGTTATATTCTTTATTGTTATTATTTTGAACTATTAGCATTTTAATCATTCTTTTTATTATAATTCTTATTCATTAGAATATTTTTCTGTTTCTAGGTAGTTTACGAAAATTCTAGTAGGTAAACACGTGTAATATATGTAACACTGAAGTAAGTATAAATCTAGGGATGCCATAAGCTCGAGCTTTCTCTAGGCTTTGATAATTTTGGAGATTTCTTTCGTTTCTGAGATACAGATAATTTGATCTTGAAATTATATTGTTTTTATATTGGAAGTCGATTAAAAAAAATCTGAAAAACTTATAATTTACAAATTAACAAATTTACTTAGGTAATTTACTATTAAATTTTAAAATTGAAGAAAAATATCTAAAATGAATATATATTCTAATATTTAACGAAAAATTGTTATTTTTCCTGAAAAATTATTTAACATATATTTAAAGCTATATTGTTCTATAAAATAATTTCAGCGATATCTTTTCAAGAAAAAAATATAGTAATCATAATTCGGCAAAAACTACTTTCAAAGACGAAAATGTTTAATACATTAATTATACACACAACAAAATTATAATAAATAAGAATCACCTGGGGCTAAATCAACAACCTTATTTTATTGCTTCGAAAATTTTGTTTTACGAATATCCTTTATATGATTGAAATGAAAGAGATTTTATTAAATCAATAAAAAAAAATTAAAATAATAAACGCAAAGAAAATTGTTGAACTTCAGTTAATTACCTAATTACTAAATGGTAAACTTCGATTGATTACCAGAACTTCTCATTATTATTTGTTCAAAAGAAAAAAAAAATTGAAACGATTATTCAAAAAATATTTTTTGGAAAATATAAATGAAGCTTTTCATAGCTTGCTTGATAAAAATTGATGGAAACGACTGGTTTTAAAACAAACAATATTTTACGATTTGAATTATAGTTTATAAAATTTGTAGCAGTACCTAGAGGTATAAAAATAAAACACAAGAAAATGTAATTTGTTACACATTAAAATTTTATCAGTCATGCCATCTTCCTGTCTGTCTAACAGTTAGATTTATGATGCAACAAAAACAGTAAACATGTATTACTAAATTTTTTAATAGCCAGAACAATGAAGTAAACAGATCATGTGTGTGTTTTTATGGTAATTTTACTTGAAGCGTTTCAAACAAAGTTTTTTTGTTGGTCTTTACCAAATTAAGACCCTACTAAATTTTTTTTTCAATTACACATTGTAGAAATTTATATTGAACAGTTTTACAAATTTTGAATCGAACTATTTTACACCATGCAAAGCCATTTTTAATATAATAATATACAATATTTACGTAACAAATGATAAAAAGGTGTCATACTAATTAGTAACGGTATAAATAATATTATTTATGCGAGTATACGAGTCCATGTACATCAAGATATTTTGTATTTAACCCTCATTCCTAGGGTGTTTATTTTAAAAATTATATATTTTTTTTAAATAGAATTTGTGAAACCATCAAAAATGATTTAATTTCAAACCCAAAACTCTAATTTCAAGCTTAACTTTAAATACTCAGTTTCTATAAATACTCATATAAGAAAAAAAGCGTCAGATTTAGTTTTAAAAAATCACACAAAATGATAATATGATTTTACCTCTTTTAAAGCTTAACTGAAATTCAACAAAATCAAATAAAAAACGTAAAATATACTTTACTTTCAATAATCTACTAATTATTTCACAATGATTTTATTTTATTCAATTACTTGGAAATATAAATGAAGTAATGCTGTGCTTAGAAATGTCAAATTAAAAGAACAAACAATACCAAATAAAAATAATAGTGGATAAATCATTAGCCTAAGGCGATTAAAAATTTTATATATTTATTTTTCTCCCTCACATACATATATATTAAATTCAAAATTGAAATGGAGCTTTTGCATAAATATTCTTACCGATTCCGAATTATTTTTACGTGGCCAACAGCAGAAAACAACATACAATCGATTAGGTAGCGTGAGACCTTAACATTAATTATTAATACCTAACACCGATAATGATATACAATATAAACATTCAAAACATCTAAAGAATTAGTGGCGGCATTTTACATCATACACGCAAAAAAATAATATTAACAAGATTTTTATGGTACGCTAAAACCGTATTTTTAAATATTTGTGGTTAATGTCAAAATTTTAGGAAAAAATCACAACAATTAGTTGATTTTTTTTTTTTATAAGGCCGCTCCAAATTTTTTTTGAACTTTTTGTCCCTTGCCCCATTTTAAAAGTCGAAAATCCAATGGGGCAAAATAAAAAACAAGTTTAAAATTTCATCAGCTTTTTGGTCTTTTTTCATATTTTTTCAAGAAATTTCCCAAAATTAAAAAAAAAAAATTCAATTTTTAAGAATTTTTATATTAAAAATCGTATTTCAACATGAATTTTCTCCTTTGAAATTTTTTTCAAAAAAATTCATTTTCAAATTTTTTTGACAGTTATTTTTACAAAATTTTTTTCTTTGAATTTTTAACTTGAAATACTCTGATATAAATTTTTAATTATCAAATCTCAATGTAGATACCATTGATTAATAAAAAAAATATTGATTAATGACAAAAACTGTTTAAATTTTGTCATTTTGTATGAAAAAGTATTTCATATTTTTTTTTTATTTTGCCCCTCCCCCCATTTTGAAAAACAGTTTTTGGGACAAAAAGTTCGAAATAAATTTGGAGCGGCCTAACGAACAAAAAAGTCACTAAATTTAGTAAGAGATTAAGAAAATTAATAAAAATGGAAATTGTAAAGTTACTTAAAAAAATTATTATTTACAGTTTACAGAAACAAAAAAGTCGAAAATGGGTCAAAAGTGTTTTTTTTTTCGGAGACTCAAATATTTCCCGAAAATTTCTATTTCTATTATACACATTTTTGGTTGAGAATACTCCACTATAAATATAGATATCACATTCTAATTATTTTGAAAATAAAAATATGTTTATAGGTACTCTCTTTATGGAACTAAAATTTACATAAAATTTACGCGACATCAAAAAACTCCAAAAAAATTCCAAATTCAAATACAAGGTTTGTCAAAAACCTCTTTCACAAATATCTGATTTCTTACATAATTTTGTATGCTTAAAAATGTTTGTTTTCATTAGATTTTATTTAAAGCACAATATCAAAAAATGTTTCACATGTCCACCCACCTAACTTTTTCCGAAATCCCAAGGAGGAAATAATGGAATAATGATAATGGTTTTGAAATATTTTAACCTTCAAAACATACGAAAAATGGTTTTATAAAATCTAGAATTTTTGTTGTATTTTGCAAATTTTCAAAGGATTAGACTAATTTTCACAGACAAAAAAATAAAAAATTTATAGTTTAAAATTTGGCAAAAAATTTTTAATTTCAAAAAAGTCGTTAGAAAGTTTTTGAAAATTTGTTTGTTTCGAAAATTTGTCCAAATGTTAAAATAAAAAATCTAAAATGACTTTAATATACTCTATTGAATATGAAAACTCTTAAAAAATCGTGAAAAGCATGGAAAAATCATGGAAATCATTGATTTCCATTATCAATATTCATTAGTTCCACCTAATTACTTTTTGAGGTCCAAAATAATGTGAAACATTTTTTGAAATTGCACTTGCCTAATATACATTTTAAACAATTGGACCAATTGGTGACATTTTCTCAGCTTTTAAACAATTTATCTTATTTTGACATTTGAACAACATTTGTGGAAGTTTTGAAAGTAAAGTCTTTGAATTTGTATGATATCGATTATCGAACGATATCAATTATAGCCATGGAGCATTCATTTTGATGAAAAACGTAATTGGAGTGACGTCGACGTAAAATTAGAAAAGTTCTTCACCTTATGAGTTAAGCTCGGGTAGCTCTTTTCGGACTGTGGTGAGCCAACTATTCTCAATAACATCGATATTATATTTCCCGGCGAAAATGATAAATCGAACAACTGCAGTTTTTAATTTTTGAAAATCTTTCAATGTATCTTTAAGCATATTTTCACATTCTTAACTGAATTTTGCCAAAAACTGCAGTTGTGCGATTTATCCTTTTCACCCGGTTTTTTTTCTGATAATAATAAAAATTTTAAAATTTAGATAGTACCTAATGAAATATAAATTTGAAAAAACTACAAACATTAATTTAAAAATCAAACGTGGATTACAACGAAATACTTGGAAAATAGATTGTGCTGATTCTTTTTGGTATGTGCAAAATATTTTACCCTTTCTTAAATAAGACTCTAAAAATCGAAATTTGTGGTTTGCTAAAGTTGGTATCGTTGATAAAATCATATATGTATCTATTATTTAATATTTAGTATAACTATTTAATATTTAGTGTTATTTTGATATTATCAAAATTATTAATCATTTGTTACGTTGAAATTTCGAAATATTGAATATATCGGATATATTTTCTTTGTCGGTAAAACAACAAAAAGAACAAGTAGAAGCTAAAACACTTTTTTAAAAAAGTTAATCTGTTTTAAATCAATGTAATCTGTAATCAACTGAAAAGGTAAATATCAAAATTCAGGTAAGCATTCATATTGTGAGAATGTTAAATGTGTACATTTATATTTGACAAGGGGCTGATGTGTTCCTTGTTCTCTATCATGTGTTAAAAACTAATTTGTGCGCACTATATAATGTAATGGTATAAACATTAGGTTTTGTTAACTTTTTCTACCTAATCAGATTTGTAATGAATACAAATTGCAATAGGTTTTCGGTAAAAATATCTAGTGTAATATTTTTCTAGTAAATATCTGCCTAATAATAAAACAGGTACATCAACCACACCCTTCAATTACAATTAATATAATTCGTAGAATTATAACAATCAATTATAGTTATAATAAATAAATGATATTTCGTTAATATAATACGATTTAATGTTTTTTGTCGGCTTTATAATTATATGTAACAGTATACATACGTAGTATTAAATAATAAAATTTTGGACAATTAATTTATTTTTTTTTCATAACATTTCCACTAGTTATATCATAAATGTATAAAATGATAACATTTTACCAATATCTTGAAGCGGAAAAATTTCTTTACTAGACTTTTTAATAAACAGAGAACGATTTTCAGTTTTTATCAGTTTTCTTTATCAGAAATATTTCGAAAATTTATTTGCTTATAGTGTTCAAACTAGAGGCGCTGCGCATATTTGGAAAAGCTCATTTTAAAGATTATTCTTTAAACTTTAAAATGATTGTACTTTAATGAAAAAACAGTGGGAACTTTGAGCCTGCCTAGGCTCAAAGTTAGTCAAAAAAATTTAGTTTATGATCAATAACTTTATTATTTCAAATCAAAAATTATTTTTTCTTTCAACAAAATTGTTTGTGAAGACGCTTCCAACGACTGTTTAATCGTTAAAATCGGGCTTATAGTTAAAAAGATATGCACTTTTGAAAATTTGACACGCAAAAAATCGAGAAATGCGCGAAAAAGCCTCCCACGGGTCAATGATAAGTCAGAACCAAAAATCACCGATTGGGATTTGTTCAGGATGACAAGGCTTATCTGCATACGAAATTTCAGCCAAATCGATATTTTTACTCAGATATTAAATAACACTGTGGAACAAAAAAAAAGTACCCTCCGGAGAAGTCCGGATTAGGGCAGTCTTAAAGTAGCTGTTAACAAATCTATATCGACCTTATCCAAAAGTGCCTGGGTTTAGAAAGTTAAGGCTATTTGAAGTTTTTAAAGGTTTTCATGGACATTCTCCAAGGTAACTCCCATAACTTGCACTACAACTTAAAAATTTCTGCTACGAGAAGATTCAGCGGAAAATTTTACGCATATTTAAAAAAAAAATTATTGATTTTGGTGAATTTTTAAGGGAGTTATGGTAGTTTAAAGTCAGAAAAATGTGAATTTTTCCCAAAAAATTGAGATATTTTTGACTTTTGAGGTCTGATGCGCCAGACAAATCAAAAAATCATGTAGCTCATTTAAAAGGGCATAAGATTAACTACAATTTCAAAAAAACAACCAAGTGGTTTGGTTGATTTTTCGGATTTTATGATAGAAAAACAAATGAAAGGTCAGCAATTTTTTTCATCAATTTTCTTCAAATTTTCAAATTTTGAGGTCCGATTCGTTGTTTAATGTACCAAGTGTTATATATCGTTAGAAAGGCTATAAAATTTGCAACATTTTAGAAAAAATCCAATTCAAGTTTGACTGATTTTTCTGGGAGTTAAGTCCAAAAATATTAAAATTTTTATCATAAATCGAGGTTTTTTCAAAAATAGCTCAATTTTTTTGGAAAAAATCACATTTTTCTGATTTAAAACTACCATAACTCCCTTAAAAATTCACCAAAATCAGTAATTTTTTTTTAAATGCGTAAAATTTTCCGCTAAATCTTCTCGTACCAGAAATTCTGAAGTTGCAGTGCAAGTTATAGAAGTTACATTGGAGAATGTCCATGAAAACCCTTTAAAACTTCAAATAGCCATAAATTTCTAAACCCAGGCACTTTTGGATAAGGTCGATATAGATTTGTTAACAGCTCGGGACCTACTTTAAGACTGCCCTAATCCGGACTTCTCCGGAGGGTACTTTTTTTTGTTCCACAGTGTAATTATGCCCTTATTTGTTTTTTGAGCTTCAAAAAGTGAATTTTAAACTATTTTTTCATTTTAAAGCTTACAAAAGAATGCTCATCAATGATTTTTTTTCAACAATGTTTTCATCGAACCAATCAAGTTAAATAAGATTGGATTGTTCGATTTATCGAAAATCATCATAAAATGTTAAAATATGTCATAAAAGTCAAAAATGTACATTAAAAAAAACAATTATGGTAGGAAAAATATTACAGAAAAAAATCATGATGGAAGCGATGAGTGATCACCTAATGAAAAGCCAATAAAAATAATTTTTGTACAGAAAAAAATTTTATCTTATCTCTTAGGGACAATTTTGGAAAATTTTTTGTTGAAAAAAAAGACAAATCGCACAATTGTTCCAAATTTCATACAAAAGTGAGATTTTCAAATTCTTCCAATTTTAATATTTTTACATTTTTTTTTTTTGATCAAATTGATTTTCTATGCAAGGCAAAGCGTAAACAACACAACAAAAATACAAAAAGCAATAATAAAGCGAAATTTTAAAATTCGGCTTGTCAGCAATTTGTATTATCCTTTTTAACGCATTTCGAAGAAAAAATGCGGTATTATGCTGGAGATGTCGTACGTCATGTGTGGCCTAATTGGAATGCACCCGGAATGCAGCCGGAATGTCAGAATGCACCCAGAATGTCGGAATGCAGCCGGAATGCGGAATGTCGAAATGGGTGCATTCCAAGTGCATTTCGAGACATTCCGGGTAAATAATTAAATTTAAAATATCCCAATTAAATAACAACATTAAACTTATACACCTGAAATGCGGTACCGTTGAACGTACGCTGTACGGATACAGCTTGATCTGGTTTGTTAATTTTTTGCAATCATGTGATCTAGCATATCAAAATATAACTCCAGTGGCAAATTATCCTGTAAAAACAAGGCTGCACCCTTGGGCTCCGAGCTTTGATAGGCCCCAAATTATGAGGAATAACAATTTTTTTTTCTTTTATTTATTTTTGAAAACTTTTTGGACTTTAAAATTTATTTTATGATTTTTTTTCGGCTGTTCGATGTTATTTTTGAAATTATTTTTCTTTTCAGTGAGTTATTTTGACCCCAGTGCTTATAGACCTCCAAATCTGAATAGCCTTAGGCTTAGGCCCCTTAACTTGCTAATCCGCCACTGTATAACTCACATTTTTGAGTATACTTTTCACAAGATAAGGTTGTTTCTTTTTAGCGCTTTGTAGTTTTTTTTTGTTTATTTTTAATTTTTTAGGACCCTTTTTATAATATTTTTTTTCACCATAAGACAATTATGCATGTTTTCTAAATAATTTTAAAATTCGGGATTCTGTTTTTTAGAATGGAGTTGCCCATAAACTTTAACAAAATAAGCCATTAAATAGTAATTGATTATAATTATATAAAAACTACCCAAGCAGAAAACAAATTGTCCAATTTCGGTCATTTTCATATAATATTTTTTGATACATATTAAGTTTATATGATCATAACATATTTTTAATATGGAAAAATACACATAAAAAATTTAATTTTGTCTAAAATATTATCGTCATTAAAAGAGAATCAATGTAATTAGACTGGACCTATAACTATCAATATCCAATACGTTTTCGATTTCAAAGACCTTCTGACCATAACTTATGATGTATATCGAGTATCTTACAGTATAAAAAAGTTAAATTTTCTTCGTAAGGCTCTCAGAAACCTATGCAATTGTAATTTTTTGTACAATTTGAGCTGATAAGGGGTGGCCAAATGCTCCGATGCACCGATTTTTTTGGAAACTTATAATTTTAAAGTCTGTATGTAGATGCAATAAAAAAAATTAATAGGTGTGTATCATCAATAAATAAAAAAAATAAATCAATTAAATTAATCTATACACACGTAGTTGTTAAGGAAAAATTAAACAATTTAATGCATGAAATAATTTAATTGAAAAAAATATTGGATTAAATTGTAGTCTTTTATTGATTTTGTTTATAAAATTATAAAAATACAATTCACATATAATGTTTTAAAATGGTTAAATAACCGCTTAATATGATGATGATACTATTTTCGACAATTAATACAGAATTAATACAGAAGACATAAAAGGGCTTAAAAGTTTAACAATGAGTTGTCAAATTTTAAATGTATATTCATTTTTTACCTTAATAGAGTTTGAATCCATCAATGAATCATGAAAGCATGTTATGTACTAGACATGTTGGAACCTTTTTGACAAAAAACCTATGTAACCAAAATATTTTTGAATAATATTTTAATAGATTAACTCTTATAGTTTTTTATTGCATTCCTTGTAAAATAAAATCACTGTTCCAATAATAAACAGTAGGCAACTGAATAAATATATCAAATACCTGGAAATACATGGAAAAATAACAGCATCAGGTAAAAGGTAGAAAAAGAATCAACAACAGATGATCAACAACATTTAAAAATATAGCTTATAATTAAATAACTATGTTTTGATAATACCTATTGTTTTTTTTTTCGGAAGAAGAGCGGAATATTTCTTTCTAACACTCAAATCTTTCGGAGTTCTCTTTTTATGTGTTATTAATTTTGGATGAAACGAAAGTAATTATTATCAAATCAAAAAGGTGCTAAGAATCAGATAAAATTAATAGTATTACAATAGTTTTAGAAATACGTGCGTTAAAATGCAAAGTCATTTGCACAATTTGGTTTAAATTTAAAATAATTTTTAAAATTTATTGAATAAAACCCTTTATTTTTATTCAGTCCTTGTTCGATAAAAATATTTGTTAAACATAAACCGTGTAAACAATTCATTTATCTGCCACATGCCACAATAATAAAGTAAACATCATATTGTGTTTCAACCAATCGTTTCCTTGGTAAAAAAAAAGCCACGCCTCAGTTATGATTTTAATGCGCAACTCTAACACAATAAATATCTAATTTCCAAACGATGTTAAGCAGAAACCATTGAACAAGAATGCCTATATTTGTTGTAGAGTGCGTGAGTGGTTCCCTTGTTCTTTTTTATTTATATTTGTGAAAGAAAGATAAACAAAATTCTGTACAATTCTATATAATAGAGATCTATGTATTAAATATTTACGTTAAATATATAGAATACAAATTTTCATTCGTTTATACATCGATGAAACTTTTTATTTGGATATGCCGAAAGACCGCCTTGTATTTTGTAATTTTGCATTTCATCACCTTTATTTGATTTGATAAAGTAGTCTGAAAACAACATAGATTGGAAAAAGATGTGATTACGTTATACAATAATACATAAATGTGCATACGTAAACAATTATAAGTGATTAATAAACTAATAATATTGCAAATATTCGACGAATATCAAAGAATATTATAACTATGGATTACGATTAGTGAGCAAAAAAGAAAAAAAGATAACAAATAAATTAAGTTACAAGTATGCCACGACCATCAAGAGAATCATACGGTGACCAGAAACCCCCGTATTCCTACATATCTCTCACTGCAATGGCGATTTGGAGTAGTCCGGATAAAATGTTACCATTAAGTGATATATATAAATTCATAACCGACAGATTTCCTTATTATCGCAAAAACACACAAAGGTGGCAAAATAGCTTAAGGCATAATTTAAGTTTCAATGATTGCTTCATCAAAGTTCCTAGAAGACCGGATCGCCCAGGTAAAGGAGCCTATTGGGCTTTGCATCCTCAAGCATTTGATATGTTTGAAAATGGAAGTTTACTTAGACGTCGAAAACGTTTCAAATTGCACAAAACAGATAAAGATGTACTAAACGAAGAACTGGCAGCTTTAGCAAACATCAATAGGTTTTTTTTAGCTCAAAATTCAGGAGATTTATGTTCTGAAGCTCCATCATCACTAGTTCCGATGCATCAACCTACACAATTTCCTCTTAAGAGAACACCTAGTCCTAATATATATCAAAGTCCAAGCAGAAAGGACGAAATAAAAAGAAATCCTTTTACTATTGAAAGTATAATGAAGTCTGATGGAAATACATCAAAGATTCTACGAAAAACAGAACTTTTTACATCACAGAAACCAGGAGACTATATCTCACCATCAAGACCCATATTGCCACCAGCTACAAGTATTCCTAGAGGAAATATTCCCCAATTCATACAATATCCGCATTCGACAATATCAAATCATCTACCTTATGATTTAACATTTAATCCATTATTAATGATTACCACACCATTAGGTCCTCTACAACCCTCATATTTTCATCAAAATCAGTATTCAAACATAACAACACTTCAGTCTATACAACAACAATTAAACAACAATGCTTCATCGATAGTTAAATAAACTCAAATAGTATTCAGATGTATTTAAAAACAAATATAAGTATAAAACCAATAAAATAATCATAAATGTTTAAAAGTCTATTGAAATTATTATTAATTACTTTTACTCTGGATGAATCACTATAAAAATGCAAAAAAAAACAAATTTAATATAAAATTATTGATACACTTTTTGCCAACTATTCATGTAGTATGAATTCAAAGATGTTTTATCGTAAGCAATTATCGGAAAAATTTTAAAAATTAAATAATGTTCACATTATTTTTACCTCAGAAAGTTTGGATGTGAGAATAATGAAAATAATTGCAATCTTTCCATCAATTACAGATTTCAACCAACTTTTGATTAAGTTAGATTTTTACCAAAGAAGTTTACAAAAAAATTTCCATCAAAAATCTTATTTTTTTTTGGTATGGAGAAATTTTTTTCATCTCTTTTTTCAAATTTTAAATAAGATTCTAAATTTTTAAAACGCTTTTGATCAAACGGAATGTTTCTGGCCATATACTTCATGGTAAAAATTGATGTACTTGGGTCGACAAACAATCATGGTGAACAAAAATTTTGTTCCAATGCTACGTGAATTTTGCCCCTATTTAAGATAAACATTATAAAATTTTGAAAAATAAAGAGAAAATAATTTCCCCAAAAAAAAAAAGTTTTTTCATTCCTAATAGAAATAATGATAAACTTTTCAGTATTTAAGTTATTACTGTTTTATGGAAAAACTTAAACCATGATTTTGGATCTATATATTTTAGACTAAATTAGAGAGAACTTCAGCTTATTAAGAAAGTTAAAAAGAAAAACATTAAAAAAATGAATTTATAAATTAAATCATGTAAGAAAAAGAAGAAAAAGGTAAATTTTGTTTATTTGTGTTTATTTATTTACACATTTTACATTTACTAGGCAACATTCAATATATTTCTTTTGCATTCTATTGTAGGTATTTAGTTTCAAGAATCACGAATATGATAAATTACTTTTTTACACGTTCTTTTATTTCATTCATAAAACCCATAATAAGCAATAAATTTACATAAAATATGTATACAGAATCTACATTCTACAAGCAAAATAAAATTTTGTGTCACTTTTATTCTTTATTCTTTATTAAAAAACGCACCAATATAAAATATCTTTAAGGATAATTAATACGAAAAAAATGCAACATTATAAAATTAAAAATTAACATATTATTTTCAAGGATTCTCAAATTTTTTAGCTCAACTTTTAGCACGAACAAAAAAACTATTGTACGGGAATTTTTACAACACGAAAAAGTAATCTATAATGAAAAAAAAATTTTCAAGTTACATATAGTATTTCGAACTCTGGATTTTCGTATTTTACATTACATTGCTCCATTTTCATTTTTATCGCTCCCTCTTTGATTTTGTCCAAAGTAATTAGGGTAAAAAATAAAAATTAAATATAAAATCGGAACAGTTATTTAGTTATTTTAATAACACATTTAGTAATGGGAACTTTTCTTGGTGTAATGTAGCTCGCATTAGGCTTTTCAAATAAATAATAATTAAGATGTTTCCTTTAAGTTTTCCTTTAGTTTAGATTTTTCTTTTCTTTTGAGCTCAAAATTAAAAAATAATATAAAATAATTTAATTTCATAATTTAATTCAATGATAAGGAAATAAAAAAAAAATAATCACAATATTTAATTTCAGTCGTATCGACTTTTTTTCAGCACAAACGGGCCGATGCAAAAGCATTTTGTCGAGCAACTGAATTGTCAAGAAGAGTTTTTTTTTAAGGAAAACAGTATTGTTGCAGTGCAGAGTAGTTTAATAAAAGTTGTAATTGTTAATATAAAATAAAATAAATAATACAATCACATGTACATGTTTATTTTATACTTGTATTGAAATATTAAAATGAAGTACTATTATTCTATCAATGAATGATTAGTGATTTAATTTTATATAATAATTTAAAATATAGTAAAATTATTCAAAAAAAATATTTCTTGGGCAACGTAAGCAAACTTCACTAAAAGTGGTTTGACCAGTTTTTCATTCATTTGAGCATTTATTAATAAAAAGTCCGTTCACTCATAAAATTTTGTTTTCACTGAATCAAAACACTCAAAATTGTAGCAGGATATGCAACTTTAAATTTAATTACTTTGAGGTGAGAGTTATTATTTAAATTTAATACTTAAAAAGTTATGAGAAAAGGACATGTTCCATTCATGTTTTACTTTCTATTTAATACACAAATAGAAAATACCTATTCTAAGATGAATTAACTCTGTACTTTCACACGTTTATATGAGTAGAACAGGTGTGCCTAACAAGTTTATATATTGTAATAATCCATTAATTGCCTTGCTTCATAGATAGGTAATTTTCAATTAACTCACGTTATTTTGTCTTTCTGTGCAGTGATGAAACTTAAATTAATAATTTATATGTGTATTTTTTTGATGGTCCACCAGATTTTTTATATTAGATATTGTCAATGTTTACCATTATATTCATTGCTAAGGGAGGAGTGCTAAAAAGAAACGTAAAAGTCCAATATACTAAATCCATTGATAACACAGTTGATTAAAACCATTCAACCAGTGAATTAACATTGTAAAAAATGTGTAGAGTTGGTAAATATTATTTAAATAAATGTATACAAACTGCGCATGAGCTAAATAAAATGTCAAACTAACTGAAATAAAAAAAAAAATGGAATTTAGGCCCATAGAAATTTGGTGTAAAAAAAATAAAATACCTACTCAAACTCAAAAGTTCTTGTTCTATATATATTTTATTATTTTTTGGGTACATTTCATTGTTAACAATCTTACATTCATTTTTAGAGGAAAAAAATAAAAAAAACTAAATAATATAATGGATTATTAGAACAGACTCGTACTATCAGATAGTATTAACATTCGCAACATTTAATTGATAGAGATGTTTACTTGCATATCGCAGCTCTGGGGCTGGTAAGACTTAATGTTGCTGTGATTGATGTTTTTCACTTAGTTTTATTGGTTTATTTTGGTGTGTTGTGTTTTTTGGTCTAAATCATAATTTTTATCTAATCTTTTAAATAATTATCCTTTATTCTATTCGCTTAGGCTTGAAGCTGACACATTTGAATCAGCTACAATGAATGGCAGACAGCATTTTAATGTTCCACAAGATATCAAACAAAATCCTCAATTCTCATCTGATCATAGTCAAAATTATTACCTAACTGGTGCATATCAACAACAACAATCATGTAATTTGTTGTATGACTCGGATTATATCCCGGACCCATCATCTTCAGATTTACCTTTAAATGAATTCGGATTAACTGACGACACGCACTCATATGGTCGAACACCTGATAATTTGTACTATGACCATATTTTACAAAACCAGACACATGCACCCCAAGAAAATGAAAGGTTTTATCAAGCCAAAAACAGAATTTCTCAGCAGTCGACGGCCACTTCACGGTTAAAACAGCAATACCAACTATTACAAGAGGAAAAAATGCGCATGCAAATACAAACTCAAAATGATGCTTTCTTACAACAACAACAAACATTCGCTTTAAGACAACAATTAAATCCTCCAGTTCCATTATTATATCCGCAAAGCCCTTGCGGAATGTCTACACTGATGTCACAGCAACATCCATTTAATGTTTCATTAACAAACACAAACAACCAATATTTATCTTCTCCGGAGGGTAAATCAGACATAGATTATCAAAGTACTACGCATTATAAAACTACAAAAGACCATAACCCTTATACACTAAAAGGACAATCAAAACATCTTCAGAGTCTTAATTTGCAATCACCACAAAATTATCAAATTATTATTCAACAAAATCATCCTTCAAAAGTTGTAAATCAAGCAGTTCAAACACAAATGTCCGATACTAGTCAAAAAAGTAGCAGCAGTACGTCAATTACCCCACAATCACCTTCCCATAATATACTTGAGCGCAGAAAAAGTGAATCGTTGAAGTCACCAATTATCAAGCGTATAGATGGTGCTCCTATTACACTATCTGGTTACCTACATAAACAAGGATCTGATGGATTAAAAGTATGGAAAAAAAGATATTTTGTATTGTCCCAGTATTGCTTATTTTATTACAAAAACGCTGAGCAGGATAAGCTCTTAGGGTCCGTCTTGCTTCCAAGTTATTCTATTTCGCCATGTAATTCAGATGACAAAATTAATAAAAAATATGCTTTTAAATGTGAACATGCAAACATGAGAACATATATATTAGCAGCTGAAACACAGGAATCAATGGATAATTGGATAAAACATTTGACTATGGCAGCAGCAATGCAAGATAATAGCGAACACAATAATATACTATTAGACAAAACGACTAATGATGCTGTACCCCGAATTTATCAATCGTATGGTTATTCGGTTCCAAATGAAACCCAACCTTTATATATTAATGCTCCACCAAAACCATCAAGGAAAGTTGGTAGTGATATTGTTCATAACTCTCCCACTAGCCCGGACAATTCTATGGTTGAAATTTATGATTCTCCGAAAAATAGTTTGAACTTTGTCAATACGCAAGCTATTTATGGTTCGCGAAATGATACCGTTACAACAAATATTCTTAAGACAAACGCTCCTTCCATTCAACAAATTTATCAAAGTCCTCACAAAACGCTCTCACAACAACAACATTCTTCCTACACAGTTCCAGAAAGGCGTACTCCAGATCAATATTCTACACAAGATTATCTTTGCAATAAATTGAACTACGAAGATTTATATGGTCAGAACAATATAACAAAACAAACTGAAAGCTACCGAAGACCACTGAGTCCACAAAATACAGTTAATCAACTTTCTCAGGTATTTAGATACATTACATAGTTTTTATTTATTATCATTTACTCCCTTTATTTTTTCATATATCAGTTGTATTCAGCAAACGTACTATTGAGAGAGAAAAGCTCTACATCAACAGTACCAAGACCTCATTCAGCGGACATTCTAGACTATGAAAATCGGCTACCATATGAGGACCGCCGCACAACTCGACCCAAGTCAAGTTTGGATATAAATAAAGCTTTGGATCAATATTACTATTCTGAGGCTAGTTATGCAGAGCAAATGAGAACAGAAAGTGCAAACTACTTGCCCAAACAATCTCACCAAGGTAAACATAGAATGTAATATGAATAGTTTCAATTGTAATTATCTGTACAATTTATACATATATTGTAGGTCATTCTCATTATACTCATTCAACACAAGTACAAAATCATGAAAATCGAGCTCGAAAAATAAATAAACGAGCTTTAAGACAACAAGAGTTTCTAAGATCTGCTAGTGCTCGTGTTCCGCGTAAAATTGATTTTCCAATTAAACCTGAAGAGAATGATAAAAAACGAGAAGAATCTATGAAACGATTATTAGAATGGAAGCAACGAATGTTACAGTCACCTTTAACAAGGAAAATTGCATCACAAACCAACACACTGCCCATGGAAACTCGTCAGTCAGCAGTGGAAGGGCTAATGAAAACGACTATACATCGAGCAAAATCAGAAATTATTAAAAAAGAAGATCCTTACAATAGTTATTCATCTGACGATGAAGGTATGTCTTTTTTATTGATTACTACTATTTTTTAAAAAAATCGATTGTTGCATGTTTAATTTAAATTTTGGTGTTAAAAATTCCTTGTAGAATTGTAGATTTTTGATTCTTCCTACAAAGCTTGATTTCAAAACATAGTTACTTATTTTTTTTTCACTATTTTTGTTAAATCTTTGTTCGAATGTGAATTTTTTTTATTTTTTTTTTGATAGTATTCCTTGAATTAAACATTTATTTCAAACATAGAGAATATTTCTATGAGCCTTCGAAGAAAGATGAAATTGTTGTTACTCATAACATCTACGTGAATAATGGTATGAAGATATGATTTCCTTGCCACCGAGCTTACTCTTATCTAACAAACTATTTAGTGCTAAGTACTTAGAAAGTTATACGGGTTTTCATACTAACAAGAAGTAAAACTTTAGCAAAATTATCCTATCGTCTTTCAACTGTCTAAAACAATTTAATAAGCACACACATATACATATTAAAGTTTTTTTTATAATTTTATAAATATTTCGATTAGATGGCGCTCGAATGGCACGAAGATCAGGCAATCATTCGCTCATTCTTCACGTAGACACATCAGCACAAGATAATGAATCACATTTCCAAAAAAATGATAAAAAAATCATAGAAAAAATCAAAAACACTAATAATAGCACAATATCCATATGCACTTCATTATCTAATGAAACATACAAACCTGTATATTCTCAGCAAACTGCAATTTCTAGTTTAAATATGAACACAATAGAATCATTAGACAACCATACAACTAAAAGAGAGGGGTTTCCAATTCATACCGATAACAACAATACTCTCGAATTATGCAACACTATTTTGGATGAACAAAATGCTTCTTCTGAATATACAGATGATGATTTAAATGAAGTTTTAATGTCATCTACACCACCTGTGCGAGAACTTGAATCGCCTCATAATAAGAATGATTTAACCAATTCGAAACACAATTTATGCAACCAAGAAAATCATTACATGCCAATGACACTCAAAAAACAAAGCAACTCTTATACAGAGCCATTAGATATTTTAACTTCAATTAAAAAGAGCGGAGATATTATTGACGAAAATGCATATATAGAAATGTTTAAAGGTACCGAAAACCAGACTGAAAACAAATCAACTTACGAACCAATAAATATTAGTGGCTCTATAGTTAAAACAAAAGCTAATCAACGATTTGAACCACTTTACATGGAATTGTCTAATAATTTACAAACACCTTGCTTGCTGACCAGTATTTTTAGTTTGCCAGATATTGTCAAAGAACCAATTATTAGCAATAGCTCAATATCTTCGAATAACAATTTGACAACAGAAAAGAAGGATAAACGATTTAGCTTGTCAGACACATTCCGTCCAGCTTCTTACTATCTCTCTTCCGTTAAAGGAGTACAGAGTGAAGTTTACCAAAAAGATTCAGGCGAGACGTTGTCTTTAACACATGAAAGACGTCATATAAACCTTTCGTTCGATTTAAACGATACATCAATAATAAATAGCAAGATGGCTAACATCGTACAATCTTCTAGCAGACTCAGTCTCCCGGATCACATTTCTCAGTTTTATGATGAAGATATTGAACATACACATTTTGCAAACGAAGAAATTCGTCAAAAAAATAATATAACACAATATGAAAATTTTTCGCTGTCACATTCTTTGTCATCTGATAATTTAATGCAAAAAAGTGATTCAGCATTTTTTGATATCCATTCTATTAAACCTCCAGAAGATTTTTCAAATGTAAGCACAAAATTTCTTATAGATATTCCAAAAGGGTCTACGAAAAATGTTAACAAATTAAAAGAACATTCTACTGAAGACAAGGTTAAATTAAATATTAACAAGGAATCGATATCATGTTTGAAAACCGATATTTCACCACAATCAACTAGATCAAAATTGTCAACAAGTGGTTTTTATGAGGACGAATTAAAACTTTTAGAAGCCGCACCGTACTATTATTCTGATATCGTTCAACATTTAAACATAACGGAAAATGATAATAATTCTCCTATTACTGAGAATACTAAACTTAATAATTTGAAAGATATAGATACACAAAGACCAGGAATTCTCCACATTCATAACATAATTAATAATACAAAACAAGATATTGAGCTATGCAGCGAATATAAAGATGCAAATTCTAAATTATCTGAAATAAATATCAAAAATTTTTATGAAAATGGTCAACACAATATTCAAAAATGTTTTGATAAAGAGAAGGAGAGAAACTTTATTTCGAAAAGTTGTAGAAAAAATCCAAACAGAAGTTATGAACTTAATATTGGCGGAGATAATACATGGCAGGAGAACTGTTATGAACGTTTACAATCTAATACAATACCGCTAGATGAACTTAACCAATCTGAAGGTAATCACGATCAAAATATATGCAAAAATAAAAAACAAAACAAAAAATTAAGTCGTTGTGTCACTTATGTCAATTCCGATAATTTACACGTGAAACAAAATCATATTGAAAGAAGAACTAACGATGATGAAACGTGTAGTGATGATGGTGTGTATGTGCAATTAGCAGTCACTGAGGATGTGTATGAAACTTTGAGAGAAGAAGAACCACACAAGAATATATATAGGATTGAAAGAGAAAAAATTAGACAATGGGATTTAATGTCTAGTGGATTACATTTATCGCCTTCCAATGGACATTTCCACAAGCCTGATAATATTGAAAAGAACAAAAAACATACATAAAAGTTATAAAAAGCTAATACAATATAAATGTAAATAATAAAAAAAAATAGTGGTAAGAAATTTGTTCATTTAATAACACTTAAGTCTACATATTTGTATAACATTTTATTTTTAATAAAATTTAATTGTAATTTTCAATTTTAATATTCTTTCAGCATCGATTTCCATAAAAAATGTGAATTTTATTCCCACAGGGAATTTGATAGTAAAGTCAAACATAACACCAAGTTTCGAAAAAACGGCAATGTCCAAAAACGAATTAGGATTGAATACAGATAAACAGGTATTTATTTATTTATTTTTTTTTTAATATTAGTTTATTTATTTCTTTATGTAATTTAAGAAAATTAAAGCAGGTGAATTGCTTAATCGAACACATGAAGAACTTGTATTAGTAAGTATATGCTATAATAATTATGCTAAGAACGTTCTAAAATTTTGTAAAGTTTGCAAATATCAAAAAAGTAAAACAATTATCTATATTTTTTGCTGATTGTGTTAAGTTTATGTTCCATAATTTGTTTTTTTGTGTGAAACACTATCAAAATAATTGTTTAAAAAATCAACGCATAGAATCTAAAAGAGAATAATTTTTTCAAAGAATTTTTTAGCCAAAAATTATCTCTTTTTCATAGCCAAGAAATTTACGAAAAAAATCAAAATTAAAAAAATATATAGCACTAAACAAAATATAATTATATTGAGTTTTAGGCCTGAAAGATCAAAAGAAAAAAAAATTTAAATAAATAAACAGATATTTTTCTATTTTGACTCATTGGATTTTTGATTAGCCGCCTAACAAGAGAGATAAAGTAACAAAATAAAATCTACAAAAAAAATATACATGCACATCCTAAAGTTTAATAAATAGTTTAATAATAGAATTTAATAAAATATATTTGTTCACAGATATATTGTATTACATTTTGTTTTTCGCATAAATAAGAAAAAAATAATTTAAGTAAATTTTTTTATTTTAAACTTTTGTATTTCAGACATTAATTGTTTTATATTAATAATGACGTTTTGACGACGAAAACATTCTATTAAAACAAATAAATTTTTTAAATCACATATTTTAGGTTTTTTATCTTTTTATTTATTTAACTGTATACATACATAATATTTTAATTCAACGTTAATCAACTCAATACAATAGTCGAAAATGTTTTGGACTTGCTAAATAACTGTTTCAAAATTTTAAGGTTACATTTACGATCATTTTTTAAAATAAAAATGTCAAAAAAATTGATAGAATATTTACCAATTTTCATTTTCGAAGCAAAAGTATGTAAATTCTTAAATACATAATCAATCCTTATTTTTCTTAAGAAGTTAATTCTTATCTTTGAAGATGCAATCCAAAATATGTTCTTCTATTGTGGCGGACTTTATATTTAAATATATTAATATTTCTTTTATCATTTGTTTTAGTTACTTATTCAATTACGGAAGGAAAATACACTTGTTGTTAGACACATTGAAAAATGTTGTACGAAAATTCATGAAATTCAGGTTAATTTTTATTTTATAACTTTTAATTTGATTGTTTTTTATAAATTAGTTAATATTTATGTTTAACTGAACACAATTTTCAGCAAACTCAAAAGTTCTAAAGAAAACAGTGCATTTACATTTTATAGGACTCCAATTTAAACCAATTTTAGTGTAAATGAATTATGAAAGACAAACCAGATACTTATGTGATCAAACAAAAATGATTATTTAAAAAAAGTGTTCTATTGTTTTTTTGAGTACCCCTTTAAATAAAAGTATATTTTGACTAATAAAATGGGTAGCGTAACCCGTCTTTTATGAAAATAAAAAAAATTAAAACTATAAAAAAATACTGATACAATATAAAAAGTGACCACCAAAAATAAATATTCTAAAAATTCAATGAAGTTAGGTTTAGGACTACATTTCATTTTTCTTATTTCATTTGCCTCGATTCAGCTTTTCCTGTTCACATGTAAATGTTTTAAGTACCTTTTTGAAAAGCTTCTCACCTTTAAGAATCTCAAAAACCTAAAATAAACAGAATAAATGTTACACAAATTAAAAAAGATAATAGAAGATTACTTTTAGAATTTTAGATTAAACTGTTATGGGTCACAAACATTAATGTAGCATATCAATTTATCTAATTACCACTTAGAACAAAATTCGTGTTACTGATGGACCTGAAAAACAAATGAACTATTCAAAGCTGCATCACCTCAAATCCCAGTTGTCTGATTTGGAACGAAAATATGAAGAAAGCAAACCTTTAGTAAACTTAGTAGATAACATGGTAAAATTTTATGCCAATTTTTGAAAATGAAATAACTATTTTAAATCATATTTTAATTTAAGGTAAAATTGGGCTCATTATATAACAAAAACTCTGACGGTCAAGTAATCAGTTCGAACATAATAGAGCAAAATCAACGAGAGCAAGAAAGACGAATGTTTGCAGATGAAAAACAACAATGGGATAGAATCAGTCCGAATCCAGTCGAGTTACAAGTAACTACACAATTGAGTCTAGATATAATTATTACTTTATTTACCAATATTATTATACAGAATAAAGTTAAACAACTTGATGATTTAGATCAGTTATTGCATGAAGAATCAAGTACTTTGCAAACGCTCCAAAAAAATAAAGAGGGCATTGAAAGGGCTATATCAGGTCTTCAATGTCAACTACAGAATAATAATACATCTAATGGAGCTCTAGAAGCAGCAAAAAAACAACAACAAGTGCTTGAAGAAGAGTTATCTCATGTCCATAAGCTTTTAGCTGAAAATTCTAAAGTAAATTTTGCAATGAAACTTTTACACTAACATGTCGTCAAATTTCTTTACTCCTTTTGTTTCAGAAACTTGAGACTACTGTAAATAGTAATAGAAAACTTGAACAAGAATTATTGGTTCTTCGTCAAAAGCTTCAATCTTCAAAAGAAACGAAAATTTCAAAGGTTAATATTGAAGGGGGTAGCAGTACTTACGGTAGCAGCGCAACAGCAATACTCGAGTCTGAATTGCGAAGAGTCCAAGTATTGGTTGCAGATATGCAAAGACAGCGACAAGATCTAAGTTTTGCTGTTCGACAGCTTACAGACAATTCGAATTCTTTATATGATCAATTGAAAAAACGTTCTGATGCATGGTCTGAAACAGACTTAGATGAAAATATCAACGCAAGAAATAAATCATTTAATTATAGTGACCAGAATGAACGAAGTTTAACATCTGATTTAGATATTCAAAGTTTCTCAAACCTCAGTTTACAAGATAAACAAGAAATTAAAACTGTTCGAATTGTAAAGCGTGAAGCAGAAAAGCGACAGAGAGATCGCGAAAAAACAGATAAATCTATACAAATCTTAGATGATGTATTAAAAGAAGAACTAAATGTTCTACAAGAGTATAACCAAACAAGAAATCGATCACAATCAGGTGACCTTAGCTCCAAAGGCATCCCATTAGTAAGCTCTACAAATCCTTTTAAAAGTAGTTTCGATCAATCTGTAAATTTAGCTGACAAAGAAGATTATTCTTATTTGGTTGATTTCTCGGAAAACAACAATCAAGGCGTGACTGTGAAAAGTCAGAAGAATAATGTTGACCTAGGCCCAATATATCAAAGTGAAGCTGCAAAACAAATAATTACAGAAATGTCTCATAACATGGATAATAACGCAGAAACGCAAAGACGCCTTATACCTAGAGAAAAGAAGAGGCATAATACAGTGCCACATCATGTGAATGCAGAGTTTTTAGAATTAATGCTTTCAACAAGCGAGCCTAAAAAAAATGTAAGTATATAACATTATGTAAATTAAAAGAATTTTGTGTAAATTAAACTAATAACTGTACAATGAAAAGGCAAAAAATTCTCGAGCTTTGGATGATATTGATATTGAAGTTGCTCTAAGGCCACGTGTTAATGCTCCCGATGTTGTAAAGTCGGCTATTAGTCAACGTGAAAAAATTTCAGAAAACACAATAGATAAACTATTTTCTACGCCAGATAAAATTTTTATACCTGAGCGATACATTCCAGAAAATGAAGAATTAGAGTTAACACCAGATGAACAACTCAGGCGTAAGGCCAAAGTTGAGTCGATCAAAAAGATGTTGAGTGAAACACCATCCTGTTCGGTAATATAGTCAAAATATTAGATTGTTAACATATTCAATTGTTTGGTTATTCATACCTTAGGATTCACAAACACAGCAGTATAGTCAATTGATGGAAGAGAAAAAACAACGAGAACATTTACTTCAGCTAAATCAAATCATTGCAAAACAAGTTATGCAAATGAGCAAAATTGTGGCAGGTACATTCTTAAATTTTCTTTCTTTCAAATTTCAAATCAAGGCTGCTCCAAATTTCAAAATCAATAGAAACTGATGCAAAACAAAAGTAAAAAGATTATCAAATTATGTTCAAATTGAATGATTCTTACTTTTTTTTATGATTAGTCATTTTTTCAGAATCTCTTTTACAACACTATTGAGTTTCATAAAGAGCAGCCTTAAACAAAAAAAGTTATTGCTATTGAATTTTTGCTACTGATTTTGACTCATTCATTCATTATTATTTCTTTTTAATTTTATTTTTTATTATTATATACAATAATTAGGTAGTAACTCTAATCATTTAAAATGACTGGAGAATAGATATTATTCAAGAAGGTTAGTTATGTTATTTTTTAATTTTAATTTATTTAAATGATGATTTCCACTTTACTGCAATTAAATAATCCTAAATTTAATTTTGAACTCGTGTTAAACAAATATTTATCTTTTAGAAAGAGCGATGACTTTTTGTCCATCTAACATCGTTGAATTGCAGAATGAAATTTTATCAGAAGATGAAGACTCTCCTGTACCACTGCCCATTTATCAAATGAGAGACAATTTCTTTAGCTAAATGGTACTTACTTGTCTCGTCCAAGCTTATTTATGTATTTGAATAATATATACTTAAAAAATTCATATCAAATTATGTTTAAGATTTTTTTTTTCAGTTTAATCATGTTAAATTATATCAATACATAATTTTAATATCATGGGCAATATCTCCGTCCAACTGAAAAATAAACATTTATTTAATAAATAATAATTAATAAATTTAAATACCTACTACATATAAATTATATTTTATTGTTTTATGCGTAGGTGGACAATTATGGATATAAGAATTTATTTTTATTTATGTTTAATAGTTACATATAGTTACATATCTTCAATTTATAAAAAAAAAATAAATAAAATAAAAATGAATCTAGAAGCCAATTATTACTTTTAATTTTAAGAAACACAAAGCAATTATTACCATAAGAAATCAATAAAATGATTTTGAAATCCAATTCTTTAAAAATATTTCTTTAAAAAATAAATACAATAAATAGTGTTTTGTTTTAATATTAAAATTTCGGAGTTAATAATAATCATATTTATAAATAAAATAAAATTGTATAAAAAGTTATAATAGTTAAAGTTTACAAAATAATGTTAACTAGTTTTGTACACATATCGCAGTTAAAATGTATTTCCTATTAAATAAAAAAAGCATTGATAAACAAATACTAATTATTCACGCACGTTAATTACTGAATAAAAGAAAACAAGTTAATTAATTAATGAGTTAATTTTTTTTTTTAATTTTATGAAATATCTATGCATATTTTTTTCAGAAGGTTTGTACAAAATATAATTCAAACAATAGTAAAGTAGTTTTTACCCCCTCACCTTTTTCTACATTTCAACGTCAGAAAAAATAAGTTTAATAAAAAAACATATTATTATTAATTATAATCCAAATAATTTGAACAATTTGGAAAAAAATGTAACTTTAATTGTTTAATGTGTTTATTTTAAAAATGCTTTCTAATTTCATTAATTCAAAAATTAACTCTTGGTGGATTATTAAAATTTTCTTTTGCAAGGCCGACACTTTTCTTTTTTTTTTTTGTGGTATTTATACATAGTTACATACTTGCTATATTCATGTAAAATTTTAAGAGAGACCTATAGAATCACGTAAAAATATAATGACACAAAATTTACTTTTAACTTAGAAAAATTCTCACTGACGCTGAGAGTGTCTCAAAAAATTTTCTGTTTTGCATACAATATAAATTGACTCACTCGTTGATTTGAGCCAATTTTTGTACGGTTCAAAGCTAGTAGGCGAAAATATCTGTAGCTGAACAGTTCTTAAATTATAATTTTCTATAATATTTAGCATTTAATTTCAAATTCAGCACAATTCAATAATTATCATTTTACTTATACTGTTCTTAATGTGTAAATTTTGATCGAAAATATTAATCCAAGTATGGAAAAAATACGACGATTTGTCAATTTTGTATTGCTTCTAACAGTTTTTTTGACCGGTAGGTTCACTTTATATTTTAATATTTTACGTGCATTTTCTTAGATATTTTTAAGAAAAATACATATAAAATACAGCATTAAAGTTATATAACAGGTGTAATATTATGCAATGTGAAAATGTCTTTTTTTAAATTTCTCTGTTTAATTTTAGATGTGGAATACAATTTTGTTGTATATTAATTTTTTTAAATACATGTGTGTTATGAAAATTTCAATGTGTTTTTTCGAAGCATTATAAAATTTATTCGAAAATGAGTTCAATAATTCGTTGCTAATTTAAAATTGAATTTTTATTTCAAATATTGTTTTTATTACTTGAATTAATTCTCTAATTTTTGAAAATGCGACAACCTTTAAGAATTTATCTAAAACTTCTGAAACTCGGTTGAAATAATAGGCAACTAATTTTCGTTTGACTGTAGTTGATCAAATTATTTTTACATTAGAATCGGTTCTCATCTAGATTTTTGTCTAAATTTTCAAACTAGAAAATTGAAAATTATTGACTATAACTGAGCTTTGACCAAGTTCTGTATACAAAATCGAGATAAAAGAAATCTGCACTAATTTTTAAAAATTGTCCATCAAAAACAAACACATGTCAAATATTTTGGTCCTCTATCATTTCTAATGGGTTTCAGAAATGTTGAAGCAAATCGGAAAATTTGTCTCACTGTGATATTGACTACTAATCTTTTAGTATGTTACAATGTTTTTGAAGGACAATTTAAAAATAGAATTCATATGAAAATAATTTAAAATGAAATGAGAAAAAAATTAAATTAACTCTGCTGATGTACATATACATATTATTTTGTTTTAGGGATATGTGTGGCAGAAGATCTTCCTTTAGAAAATCAATGTCAGCCCTTTATTGAAAAAGCAATAAACGATTTAAAAAAGGAAAATGATGAAACCGCTTCTATAGAGAATGATTCAAATACAAATATAATTCCCAATTTATCTTCAGAATCGCTTGAAAATCAAGTTTCAGCAGAATCGATTAACTTAGAAGAAAATGATTTCGATTCTGACGAAAATAATACAGAACAAAAAAACAAGTCATCAGATAAAAGTACGGATGAGGAGGGCGACGACGAAGAAGGAAATGTAAGCGAAAATTCTGTACCTGAAAATTCTAACGAAAATAATGATGATGACGATAAAAAAGAAAAACATAATGAAGTATCGAACGAAAATTCTGATGATGTAATTTTTATTTAGATTTAGAAATTTCAAATTAGTTTTTTGTAATAATAATTATTATTTAGGCAGATGACAATGACAATGAAAATTCTAATACTGAAAACGTCAGTGAAATTGTGTCTTCTGAAAACAATCAAGAAAAATTAAACACTGAAGAAACAGGTTGAGCAAAAAAAATATATATAAAATAAAAGAGTTTAACAAATGTTGAATTAATTTTTAGAATCTGCTGAGACAGAATCAAACAAAATATCAGTAGAAGATGAAGATAATCATTCTAATGAGGTAGAACATTTATCATTGGAGGAAGGTAGATATGTACATATACTTTTAACTATAAATAACATGTTGATTTTTAAAGATAAAGAATCTACTGAGGAAATAGGCGAAAAAAATGACTTGAAAAACTCATCTAAAGAGAACTCAGAAGCTAATGAAATTGATGAAGGAACAAATGAAGAAGGTATGTATATATCTGCGGTGATTAAATTTAAATTTTTTCGGTACAAAGTATATGGAGAGTTTGATTTGTACATTTTGCAATTTTAGTTTTAATCTAGAAAAATATATTTTGTTTCGGTATTGTTCTTCTTTTCTCATACCACTTAAAAAAAATAAATAATAAATATCACAAAAATAACATTCAGGAACAAAAGTATTCTCTTTAGCTTTCTGCAGTTTTAATGTATGTATTTCAATGTGTATTTTCAATGCGATTCATGAAAAAATAATAAATTTACTTTTTTTGACATTTCAAGCGTTTTTTCAACACATGCCTAGAATACATTTAATGACATTTTTTTAGTGGTGTAATGTATTTAGAATTTTTACTTTTTTTTTCAATATTTTGGCCAAAAATCTCTGGAAATTTGTATATTTTGAAACATAATTAGCTGAATACTTTTCTAGAAATGTGTCAAATAGCTTGCCATTATGTAGACAATTTTCTCTACTAAATGTGTTACATTTTACATTTATAACGAATTTTCATTGGTTATAATTAAAAAAAAAAAATTATTTTCATATAAAAAAAAATCATACAAACTTCCAAGACTTGTAGAAAAAAAAATCTAATCTGTAACGTATAGGAAAAAATCGTTAAGGTCTTCTATCAACCTGGCGAAGGATTTCTTTGCAGATTATAAAAAAAAAATATTTTTCACTAAATAGTAATTTTTACTAAAATATACAAAAATATTTCATAAAATCAATAAATAAGAACATGAAAAAGTTAGAAACTTAAAGAATAATAACATTGTAATAGAAATTAAAAGTTGTTGATAACATTTTTTTTAAAATTATTTCAGTATCACAAGAAAACACATCTTTAGAGGACCAAAAAACTGAAGAAACAGATGAAGAAGAAAGTCAACAAAAAGGTTTGAACTTTATTTCATATCTGATCATGATTTGATAACACTTTATTTTAGATTTTATTTCTAGACTTTATTTAACATTTCCTATGTTCCCTATATTTATAGAAACATTATACGAAGTAGAAAATAGCGAAGAAGCATCGGTAAACAATATCATTGAACATGAAAATGACAAATCAGATGAAAAAAGCAAAGAAATACCAGAGGAACAAGATAATACAGAAAGTGAAATAGATACCGACGAAAACTCTGATACGGAAACCTCAACCGATGATCATCCAGAAGAAGATCTCCTATTGGTAATAAATTTTAGGATCCAAAGAGATTTACATACTTCATTTATCTTTTTTAGGAGTTTAACGTCCCAACAAATTTAAGAGATCGTTCTCATATTTCTGAGATTTTACACCTTGATAAACATTCATCTGATATTGAGATAGCTGTCGATAAGGCAGCTGATATTGTTTTGCACGATCTGAAACGTATTTATGATAATGCTATTAAACCATTAGAAACAGTATATAAATATCGCGATCTTAGCAATCGTCATTTTGGTGATCCAGAAATATTTTCGAAGCCCTTAGTACTTTTGATGGGTCCTTGGAGTGGAGGCAAATCAACAATATTGAATTATTTGTCTGGAAATGAGTACACTGAACACTCCATACGTAGTGGTAAAATAAAGATATACATACATAGAATAAGAAAAAATATATTTTTATACTATGATAAATATATGTATTAATCGTAGGTGCCGAGCCTTCACCAGCATACTTCAATATATTAATGTACGGTGATGAAACAGAAGAACTAGATGGAACTCAATTGGCAGCTGACTGGACTTTTTCAGGTTTACAAAAGTTCGGTCAAGGAATGATAGACCGATTACACGGAATTAAGTTGAAAAACGAACTTTTGAAAAAGGTATTTTTTGAATATCATAGATTGTAATTATCATATCTTATTAAGGCCATTAAATTTAATTATTTCAATTTTTGTCACCCCCCCCTCCGATTTTGCCGAAAAAATTCAGGAGGAAAAAACAATTATTTAGAAAATATAGAGAAAGTAGTCGTCTAAAAACGACATGATACCGCATTTCGATATTACATATTACGCTTTTTTGTACTCCTCACTTCACATTTTCGTACTCCTCATAACCCTTTCACGATTTCATACACCTCACAACCATGAAAATTTTGGGGCACACCGGAACACACACACGGACGACAAGTCGAGTTTAATACCGCATTTTTCTTCGAAATGCGGTAAAAAAGGAAAATTTTTGACATTTTTTGGTACTTTTTGATTGAAAAACGATAATAATGTCGAGTAAACATTAAAACTATATTAGATATGAACTTAACTTGCTTTAAAAACGCATTATCTATCGAAAATTTGATGAAAAATTTTTGAGACACGTGACCAAATTTTTTATTTCTTAAGGCAAGTACAATTCCAAAAAATGTTTCACATGTCCTCCCTCCTAACTTTTTCCGAAAATCTAAGGAGGGAATAATGGAATAATGATAATGGTTTTGAAATATTTTTACCTTCAAAACATACGAAAAATGACAAAAAATTATCAAAAATTGGTTGAAATCTATAAATTTTGTTATATTTTGCAATTTTTCAAAGGGTTAGACTAATTTTCGGAGAAAAGAATTAAAAAATTTATAATTTGGAATTTGCCAAAAAATTTTAAATTTCAAAAAAGTCGTTAAATTTTTTTTTTAAATTTTAAAAAATTTTTTTGTTTCCAAAATTGTCCAAATGTTAAAATAAAAAATTTAAAATGTCTTTAAAGCACACAATTGAATATTAAAACTATTTAAAAATAGTGAAAAAGATGGGAAAATCATTAAAATCATTGTTTTCCATTATCATTATTTATTACTCCCACCTCCTTACTTTTTAAGGTTCAAAATAATGTGAAAGATTTTTTGAAATTGTACTTGCCTAAATTTTTATTTTGTGAAATTTTATTAAAATTTTGACTTTATAAATTTAATTTCTCAAATAACTAAGAAATATTAAATTAAAAAGTTTTGTACAACAATTTGGAATGATAAGAGTTTCAAAAATATTTTTTTGTAGATGAGGAATTTCCAAAAATTTTCCGAAATGATTTTGACTTTTATTTATTACAAATTTCGTTTTATTTATTACAAAATTTATTTTATTTTTTTAAACTCTGAGTTTAACACATGTTATTATTCAATTACAGATAAACATTGTTGAGATTCCAGGATTATTGGAAGTCCGAAAACAAGTATCTCGCCTATTTCCTTTTAATGACGCATGTCAATGGTTCATTGACCGAGCTGATATGATATTTCTAGTATATGATCCTTCAAAGCTAGATGTAGGACCTGAAACAGAAGCTATTTTAGATCAACTGAAAGGACGTGAATACCAGGTAATTCATTTTAATTTACTGTTCCTTTTTATTTCTGAATATTTTAATTTATTAGACTAGGATATTACTTAACAAGGCGGACACTGTTAAGCCTGAAGAGCTGCTAAGGGTACAATCCGCTTTGATTTGGAATATCTCTCCGTTAATGTCATCTGCTCATCCACCAACGCTTTATACAGTCTCCCTATGGTCTCATCCTTATAAAGATGGATCACCAGTAAGGCTTTTGCAAGCACAAGAGCGAGCTTTATTAAAGGACCTTCAGGGTGCTATCGAAAAGCGAATTGAAAACAAAATTGCAAGCGCCCGTCGTTTTGCGGTAACTCTTTCTAAATTATCTTTTATGCACAACGAAAAACATTTTTTTTTAGGTACGCATTCGCAATCATGCGAAAATGATTGACTGCTATTTGACTACATACTACAATCACAAAACTTTATTTGGAAACAAAAAACAAATATCGGATCATATTATTGAGAATCCGTCTCACTATCATATTTATGAAGGACTTTCAACTTTGACTAATATATCACGCTATGATTTACCAAATGAAGATGCTTATAGAGACTTTTTCAAGTTGAATCCTCTTTATAGTTTTAAAAGATTAGCGGAAACTTGCACCTATTTTAGAGGATGTCCCATCAATCAACTTGATATTGCGATTTCTTATCAATTACCAGAATTAGTTGGAAAATATAAGAAAATTTTGGAACAAGAATTGACTAAAATTACTAAAGATCACGTTACGGAAGATTAAAACAGTTTATTGGACACAAAAATAAATCAGCTGATTCGATAAATATAGTTGATTTTTTTATTATTGTTTTAGATATTCATTTATTTTCGTTGTTTTAATTTTTTTCTACTTAGAAAGAGGCGTAGTAGTTTCTCATGGGCAAAGGTAGTTCAATGTAAAAAAAAAAAAAAAATACATTAAATATAATTTTTCTGTTTATTTTAGAAAATTTTTCAATGATTTTGTCATATCAGACAGTTTTTTAGCATCAATTAAAGAAACTTTTCTAAAGGGAATTAATTTTAAGTCTTCTTCTTCCCAATTTCCGCTATCAGCCTCTTTTTCTACAGAATAATCGAATGAAGCAATAATAAATGGAGCGAAACATTCTTCTTCTAAGTTAGATAATATATCCTCAACAAGTTTGCCATTCCCATCGACTTTGCGGTAAAACTTACTTATTAAAATGAGTGAAGAAAAATCAAAAGGTTTATTTTTAGATATAGCTTGATTCATTTCTGCGTCTAAGCTTTCAAAAAGAGGTAACGAAATTTGTGCTGGGATATTAACAAACCGTTCATTAATCAATAATCCTGCTTTCTGACCTTCCAGAGCCCCCTTAAAAATGTTAAGAATATGGTCGTCCGAATTATTTTCTGCTTTTTCTAGCAGAAATCCAGTTATTTGTTCTAAACAGGATAGTGTTAAATTATTTTCAAGACTAACGATAGTTGTTATTCCAAATATTAAATTAGGATCTTCATCTTCACTTAAATCTTCGTCATCATCATAACATTGTTTAATAACACTTCCTATGTAATTTTGTCCTAAAAAACAAATACTGTTTGTAAATTCTTGTATTTATAGGAAAAGGGGTTTTGATTATATTTACCAATTATAATGTCAGCCAATTCTGTTAAATTTATATGCGCTTTTAAAAATAATTGAAGCAATAATTGCTTAATACCATCTGCATCTTGAGATGTCGCGGTACTGCCTTCAAAGTTGACATTTATTTCCTAAAATATATTTTATAACATTCATGCACTATTAAAAATATAAGTTTATGCATGGCATTGCTAACCTCATTTTCATTGTTAAGTGAATCAATCTTCTTTTTCTTGGAAGACATGTTATATTTATATTTATATATTATATTTATATAGAAAATATATTTAGCAACTTATTAAACTAAAAGATATGTGAATAAACTAGTATAACTTTTTAGTTAGTGTGTAATTAAATACTCAAAATGAAAAGTAACTTCGCTACTATTATTGTTTGAACGGTGTTGTCAGAATGAATAAATGACAGTTTTACTAATTCAAGCAAAGAAATTTAAATTCTTTGTAAGTAAATAAAAGTGTTGCCAAATATTTTTATTTATATGTGGTGCATTCCATTCTAAAAAAATACCAAAATCACGGTTTTGCTTTTTCCATTACACATCCATAGAACTGAAAAACTGGATAGTTTATCGTAATGTCCATCAAAATAGAAGAAACTTTCCTTTGGCGAAATTTTTTTCTCCTTATGTTTTCAAAACTTTATGACAGTTTTAAATATTTTTTATCGCAAAAATTCCGTGTAGCGAAAAAAAGGTCAACATTTCAAGTTTATTACTTCAACAATTACTTCACCAGGATTTTTTGTCGGGTCGAGTACATCAATCTATGTACTCTTTCTATGGTTGGAAACGAACTGTTTGGTCAGAAAGGCTAAAAATGTGGCATTTTTGTGTTTTATTTATTTTTTTTTTTTTTTTTGAAAAGGGGAGACAATTTGAGTGTTTTGTGTCACAGAAAAGGACGAAGGCCGACCTTGCTTATTTGAATGAAAATTTTAACAAAGAGAATTAAATTAATAAATAATAAAAAAATAAAAATAAAATTAATAAAAAAATAATAATAAAAAAATTTTAACATTTTTGTAGTTCTTAAAAATTATCTTTTTTTTTTGTTTTGTTATTTTAATATTCTAGAACATGTGTTTGTTAAATCAACGAAGCCAGTATCAATTTTTTTTTATCAAATATTTATTTCAAAAACTATACTACAACTCTTTTTGTTTCTTTAAATAAGAATATAGTAACATCTGAGATAAATTGATGTCTATTTTTACATCATTGAACTTAAGTTTGCTACGTCGTCAAGATAGTGTCATTGAACTTTGGGTTCAATGACAAGCAATTGACCTACTTGCGTGGTAACTTTTTTCTTTCACTTGTTCTATATTACTAACTTTGAACCAAAATGTTAAGTAAAGGATCATCTAATTATTCAATTGAAGAGGTAATAAAGAAGAGTTAAATAGTATGAAATGTATGAGCTCAATACTAAAAAAATATGCCTTTTAATCGCTGGTTGGAAAAAATTATTTGAAAACGGTTCATCCTAGTATTCACATAATATAGTTTCGAATGTTTACTATTGATAAATATGTGTATGTGGTGTTAATAAACTAAACAGCTGACTCAAATCAATATGTTTGATACATGCTCAACTGTTTGTTTTATTCGTTTAATACATATATGTATTTTCAAAATGTATGTATGTGTATTTTCCGTGACTTTCTATTTACACAGCACTCGATATATAGCAAGTCGTATTGATGTATAGAAAATTGTAATGCATATTAATCTATACAATCCAATACGATTCTCCATATCATATATGATTTTAAATATTTTATACTAACGACTATTATTATGTAAGAAAATTGAGATATAAGAATAAGGAAATCAAACTTATTTTCCAACCTTGTTATAGTCACATAAACAAAATAATATATATGACTTAAATATTGTATTTAAGAGTGTTTATTCATTTTTTTGTTTTCTAAGTTTATGCTCACGTGGAAACATTAATAAAACAAAAACTTTTTTTTTTCTTTTAATTGTGGAAGTTAAATTATGTTATCCTGGAAATCAAAAAAAAAATTAGGTAATTCTCATTATTTTTGCAAAAAAAAAAAAAATAAATAAATATAATAAAAAACTTCTTTGTCAACGTTTAAAGTAAATCAATTCAAAAGTATAATATACGTTCCACATTCTTATGCATACCATCCATATATATATAATAGTAAACGATCAACGTGAAGAATTTCCATTTATTACTTACATTACGTTTATATTATTATATGATTATACAGTGAACATAAAACTGAGTGCGCGAAACTCATATGAATGTTGAGGACAAGGTGAATGGCCAAAAGTGACCTACTAACCATCCATCTGAGTGCAATCACCTTATCTTACTCAGTAGTAAAGTATAAATACAACAATGTGTGTTCTCTGGTTTTTCTACTGTATAATACCTACTTAGTTTTTGATGATTTTGTTCAGCTTGTGTTTGATACGTTGTTTAAAAAGCATTCAACAAAGAATGTCAAAAAAACTTAGTCCGACTTATTTGATGAATACAATACATATAATATTAATCAATTGTCCGAATGTTAAGGACATCAATCAACTTTAATATTTTAGCCATCTTTTGTCATATGCCATGTGGACACTTCATTTTTTTTATTTTTGGTCACAACTAAATGCAGGAATTAGGGTTTATCCTATTCATAGAGTAGACATATTTAAATGAAAGTAAAGGTTTAGTAAGCGATCTCAGAATATTCTATGCATTTCATTATTTTTTTGTGTATGAAATAATCAAACACCTTTGAAAAATACTTGTACTTTTTAAAAAATATAATAATATAACTTTCACATCTGTACTTTGTAAAAATTGATAATGTGAAAAATTTCTGTCCGGCTTCCGTTTCTATTTTTTATTAATATTTAATGACAGCTTGGGAATAATATATATTGATCTTTTGTACTAACATAAACGCAAGAAACATGCTGAAAGTAAAATGCGGTCTCCGCAAGTTTTTTTTTTCATTGTTTCACAGTAGAAACAACGGTTCTTAAATATCCAGATGTTGATGTTCTAATAGAACCCAGGCGATCATTTCCTGGTTTTTTTCACTAAATTACTGTTATGCAAACATAAAAAATCAAGAGCATTCGATGTGATCGACATTTGGTGTTTTGAAAGAATTTGGTTTGCAACAAAAGAAAAAAAAAGCGGAAACTTTTTTTCTTATTGGTTCTTGATTTATAGAAAAAAATGAAATGCTTGACACGCGCTTGAAAGTGAAAAAACTTTTAGTTTTATTCTATAAAAAAACATCCCTTTCTGGCGGAACACATGTGATGTTTTTTTTTGTTAAATTGATCAAAGCACAAAATAAAAAAAAACATTACAAATTAGGTAAGATTTTTTATTTTCATTTTTATGACATTATACTATGAAACAAAATGTTTTACTTGATATCCAAATTTATGAGAGTTTATAAAATAAATAATATACAAAAATGGTTGTAAAAATAAACAAGATACTGCAAAAACATTGCTCATATTTTGCTTTGTATAAAGCTGCATATAGAAACCAGGAAGTAAATTTCTCTTTTTCATGAAGTGTAAAAATGTCGTATATGTAGTAGAGTGACTACTTGGTATTTATAAGAAAATCCAATCGAGTGATTAACAAATGAGGGCATAAAACATATTCTACATTTCTTTAGCAAAATTCTCTGCAGCTTTCACATACAAATAATTACATAAAAAGTTCTATACATTACAAAAGTAGGTTAACCGTTAGGTTATTTTAAATAAGAATAAAAGTTACATTAAAATTTGCATGCTCTCCTCAACCACAGTGTCTTATACAATTCTTCTTTGTAAACCATTTTCTCAGCGCTACGTGAAATTTATAAAATATAACCAAGCGTCAGCCAACTTTTTGATGATTTGTCATATAAAATATGATGTTTTATTCTATGTGTATCGGTTATCATTAAGATTGTATATAACATTTATTTTTCAGTGTTTTTTAAAGTACCTAACTCAATCGTACAAATATACAATATAACAAAAATATACAGGAAATTTATTTGTGGTAGTAGATTATAATAAAGTTTTCCTCATGATAATATGTTTACAAAATTCAACATTATGTTCTATAAGTTAAACATAAATAAAATAATTTTTCAATAAGACATATATTTGCGAAATTAAAAAAAAAGAAAGAAAACACACGTGTAAAAATGCGCTAGAGCCAATCTTTCTATATATGAGCACTTTTCTCAATCCGTCAAACGTACCTACAGAGTTTGCTACACTCTTCTGTGAACTTGTATTTAATTTACTTTTCGCATGTGTTTGTAACTGAGTGGTGTTGTGATACGTGACGTAGACTGAAGATATTTGATTTAAATGTGTGTTTGTGTATAATAGGTATGTGAATGACACTGTGCTGTGAGATTTAAAGCTTCCGTCTAAGCGATTATCTATTCACTGTTGCGAAAGAACTTGTAGAGTTAACATCTATATATTATACATGTAGGTATAATATTAGAAGAAAGTTTTATTGATAAAAAAAATATAAAGTTTTATTTTTTTTTACTTGAAACATTGAGTGAAGTGAATATTTTTTGTGCAAACAAATTGTAATCATGGCCCTAGATCCTACAAATACTTATTAGTTATTAATATTTACATCATCATATAAAAACAACTGATATATACATCAAGAGGGTTTGGTCAAATTTCAAAGAAATATCAATATGTGCTCATTAGATCCAACTGGATATTACTGATAGAAAACAACAATTTTATAAAGATAAAACTCATAATATCCAAGTATGATTGCTGTTTATAGGCCTCTCGATCCATCTGGAATTTACTAAATCTTAGATCCTTGTAAAAATTCCTGTAACGACATTATTTACCTGAAAACATGGATATAAGCCAATGCCGAGAAGAGACGTCCAGTTGCAGACGAAGAAGGAAGAAAATATATATCTCACAAAATTAAGTTCTTAAATTGTAATTATTTTCTACTGCATCTTAGTGTTTACAACTTACTAAATATTAATATATACATTTAAAATTATTAAGTTATACTTATCATACTTCAGTAGACTATTCGTTATTTCATTTATTTATTAAAAAAAATATTTTAAAACAAAAAAGACCTAAGTAATTATATTATAATAATTTACAATAAGAATAACATTTTGTAATTTTAATACAAATGCCATTTGATTCTGAAAACAAAATAAATTTTAATTTTTAATAAATTTTTACCAATCTGTCATTTTCTTTCGTGTTTTCATTTAACATATTATATAAGTTATGTCTAATAACATCATTCATCTTTAAATATAGCAAATCACATTGTACTATGACATATTTGGAAAAAGTATATATTTTATTTTTTTTTTATTTGTAATAATATCATGTATGTATTTCTTAAACATATGACTTGGTATCATACAGACCAAAAGTTCAATGAACGCTTTTCCTTAGTTGTATCTCTTTATTTTTTTTTTATATTTAATCGCAGATAGAGACATGTGTTTGTGCAAGAAATTTTGTACTATTTCTATATGAGTATACGATTTTTGAGTGTACTAATGTGAGTGTGACAACGTCGCGTAAGTCTTATTTATTTCCGATATTGATACTTTCGAATCTCAATTAAATTTCTCAGAGTGACTTTCTAAAACTCATATTTTTTTAGATACAATAACTTAAACTTTATTAATATTATTATGTCATGGTAGATGTTTGTGTAGCATACCATATTATTAAGTACAACTTTAAAACCAATTTCTTCACAAAAGGACTAGTTAGAAATAGAAAAAAAATAGAAATACGTTTATTATTATATTTTGAAAATAAATTATTTTAGCAAATGCAAACAATTTAACTTCTTTATGATGGTCACTTTTTTAACAAACACATTTTTTGTGAAATTCAGTAGTGTCTTGTCACTTACATTTATCATGTTTTCTTTTCTACATATTTTCATACTTTTAAGATTTTATACCTTTGAACCAAAGCATGATAGTAATATTCATTATTATTTCAACTTAAATTCCAGTGCTCCGGATTTCACGATTTCATATAATTTGATAAACTTGACAAAAAACATCTAGACATTCGGTGATTAAATATTATTAGGTAATATTAAAAAAAACTATTTACTATTTATGAAATTATAATATTATTTGTATTACTAAGAATTAATTAAAAAAAAAAACAATAAATAGCGATTTGTTCAACCTAAATATAGGATAAAAATTTATGCAACAATCAATGGATACTATAATCATAATTTTATTTTTTAATTTGAATTTATAGTCGAACTTTGGGATAATTGTGTTATTTTCCATCAAATTCTTTCGATTTATGCACATGCAAACCATTCTTTCGTCGTTTTCTTAGAAAATCATAAATTATGCATTTTGAAGATCATTCCTAACAAAAGAATTTTTGATTTATAATATTTTCGATAATATATGTTTCGGCATTTCTAAAATAAATTACAGATGCTCTTCATTTTTTTTTATTCAATTTACACTTACATATGTTTTTGACAAAGTATTGATTTCGGATAAGTAAATTAGCCATTATAACAAATAAACCGCGATTATCTTTGTGATTGCATCTGCTTCCGTTCGCGGACAAAAAAAAATTTATTATTTAAAAATTTTTAACTTAAAAGTATTTGTTTTGGTACTATGTACGTGTAAAAACATGTAAAAAGATACAAGTTTTAATCAAAACTGCATTTTATAACACGTTTGATATTACTGAAAAGTAAGTACCATCAAGGAGACATGACATGTATTTATTTTATAGATTCTCTTAGAACGGGATAACGTAATTTTCATATAATAAGAATAACAAACACTTTTAAATGAAGTTGATCAACTTTGATCATGGTTTAATGTATAATATGTCAATAAGCTTTTTGTGAATTATTAACTCAGTTATTTATTTATGTAAAATTTAATACAGGTTACTATAATGACAAACATATAGAAAATACAATAAAGGGTGTATGACCTTACACTGGAAAATTTATTGAAAAAGGCTTTTTCTGGATTTATCAACATTCTCAAGTTTTGTTTATGTTAGTTTTTTTTTAGAAAGTTGTGTAACGGTTATAATTTTCAAAATATATATCATGCCATCTATACGTAGGAAAGTGTTATTCAGCTTAAAATGGTGTTACATTTTTAATTTCATATCGAATTGTTATTTTTTTTTAATCGTTGAAAATCTGTTTTGCGAAAACATACCTAATTATCGTAATAAAAAAAGATATATAAAAGGATAAATACCTACTTGAAAAATACATTTGATTTGGTAATTGAACAAAAGTTTATTTGGATGAATTATGTACCTTTTTAAATTCAACTAAGAATATTTGATAATAATTTATTATACACTAAGATTTGGTATGGGCAGGTATTGCTCGATATCGATTAACCTTTAAAACAAAGTGATTAAAAATACTTAAAATCGTATCATAAATATTTTAGTATGCATGTGCTGATGTAGAAGAGGATGTACTAGAAGTGGAACTTGTTAACGAGGAAGAAGTTGGCGATGAAGCTAACGGTGCTGAATAGCTGGAATATGAACTTCCTGTTCCTGTGTAAGTGTTACTGGCTAGGTTTGAGCTACTAGATGGATTGTAATAACCACTGTACGCCAAATTGTGTGAGGCTCCTAAATTAGAAGAGTCCCATACACGTGAGTTATAGTTACTGCCTTCCCAGCCATTATTACTAGATTCATACGAAGCGGATGGTGAGCCTGTTGTTGGTGGGATTGGGGCCCCATATTCAGGTTGTGGTGGTTGCATCATTTGCATTGGATTCATTTGCATTGGCATTTTCATACCAATTTTTTTAACTAACTGAGAAACCAAAAACCCTATTACCAATGTCAAGGCTAACTTAGCCATAATATAAGCTTTCATTGCTTTGAAACCTACTAATGCGACAAGGATGGGCATTAGAGCTTTCATTTTTAATTTGAGAAGCAAAAGAACCGGAAAGAGAAGTTTCTTCTTTAAAAGATGACCTCTGCCTATAATAAGAATAACATTTTGTATTGTATTGTTCATATAAAAACATTATCAAACAACATTTTTAATTACCTTCTTGAGTTTCTAAATCCAATCCACTGACAGTGTTATATTTTATTGTTATTCCTTCAAATATCTTGTTCGGCAATTTAACTTTAATTTCATTGGTGGCTAAAATCCTAGCAACTCGATTAAAAATGATTTCATCAATATTTTGCTGAGAAAATGATCGTGATTCTTCTTTGTATCCTAATATTGTATCTAAATATGTCAAAACTTTTTCTTTGAGACAAGCCATTGTATTACTCGGACCAAAACAGTCTGATATAATTGACGATAGCAATTCTTCGTTGTTTTCAATTTTGTCATTGGGTTTATTACTTATAGATGCTGCATACACAGAAGAAGCAAGAAAACCGAATATAAACAAATACGTCAACCGAGACATTTTTAATATTAAAAAATCAATTGAATGAAAAAAAAAACTCTTTGCATTCGAACTTATTCGAAGGCAAGACTGATATGATAAGTAAAATTTATCGCTTCGGAGTTTTATACTGTTACTAATTGTAGCCTTCTATAGCATATGTGTAAGCTGTTATAATATTGGTCAAATTTTAAATGGATAGAAACAAAGAAATTATTTCACTTTGTATTGTGTGTATAATTTTAAAATTTCAAATTTTATTTTTGGATAGAAACAACTTTGATAACAGGTAATGTGACTTATTTTTTTATTATTTATATTTTTTCATTGATAGCTGTGTTATTTTTATCTCTCATCAGTGACAAAATGTATCTTAGGGTATTGGTTGGCTTCCACCGCGGTCTCAAAAGAGGCCTATTGTGGAAATATATCTTATAGAGAAAGCTTAAAAATCAATGTGCTGAGGTGGGGATAAATTTAGAATAATCAGGCACGGTTAGGCTTGAACATGAATTTTCTTGGAGGTGCATAACATGGTGATTAATAATTATATCTCTATTGGCATGTTTTTCTAAAATTAAATGTAAAACTGGAAACAACTTTACAACTTAAACCTTTTTGTATGAATGTAAAGCTCTTAAGTCAAGAAACTTTTAATATTTTTAAAAATGTAAAATTTTGCTATAAACATTGAAGAACCTATATTATAATTCATACACAATGCTACTATTTAGTATTCTAAACATTGTTTTTTGTGAGTGATAAAATGTCAGTTAACATATGAAATAGGTAAAAGTTGTTTTCAGGATATGCTTCATTTTATTGGTGTATTGTTAATATGAAAAAATAATATATTCAAAGTGACCGTAAATTTAAACAATAAACTTTGTATCTAAAATTGTAATGTTTGTCTTCATTCGGTTTAAAAATAAAATTGGTTGCCGACACGCACAAACTTTTTATATATATATACTATATAGGTACACATATTTCAAGATGAATTATAAAAATACCTATATATTTTTTTTTCTTAAAAAACAGAGTACCTAGAAGAAATAAGTCCTATAGTTTGAAAATGTATGGTATATAAAAGAATATCTGACAATTAAAGACTTAATTTTAGATAGATTTTTGATTGTAATAACCACAGTACGCCAAATTGTGTGAGGCTCCTTTTAAATTTTTACCGCATTTCGAAGAAAAATGCGGTATTACTCAGGGAAAGTCGTCCGTCTGGTGATGTGCACCATGTCGATGGTGTGCCGTACATGTCGTTGATGTGTCAGTTTGTCGTTGATGTGCTCATTTGTCGATGGTGTGTCAATATGATGTTGGCGTGGGCTATGTCGTCGTGTCAGTATGATGTTGGCGTGGGCTATGTCGTCGTGTCAGTATGATGTTGGCGTGGGCTATGTCGTCGTGTCAGTATGATGTTGGCGTGGGCTATGTCGTCGTGTCAGTATGATGTTGGCGTGGGCTATGTCGTCGTGTCAGTGGGTTGTGTCGTCGTGTCAGTATGATGTTGGCGTGGGCTATGTCGTCGTGTCAGTATGATGTTGGCGTGGGCTATGTCGTCGTGTCAGTATGATGTTGGCGTGGGCTATGTCGTCGTGTCAGTATGATGTTGGCGTGGGCTATGTCGTCGTGTCAGTATGATGTTGGCGTGGGCTATGTCGTCGTGTCAGTATGATGTTGGCGTGGGCTATGTCGTCGTGTCATATGAATTTAAATTAATTTTTGGCCGAAAAAAGGCTTCTAAATAATTCCGAAGTTTGAAAACACGAAATGCGGTAACTTTGTTCGTCGTGCTTCTGACGACGACTTTATATATTTTTTATTTTATTTTTGCAGCGCATGAGCAGATATTAAAAAATTAAAATAATTTTAATTAAAAATTTTATTTAAAAAAAAATATTTGTTTATTGCTTTGACGATCTTGATGAAGAACACTTCTTGTTTTTTTATGGAAAATGTTGACATTTTTTTTTTAATTTAGCATTAGTAAAAACTTTGAAAAATATGTAGGCAAATCTAAGCAACAGATGAGTGGTGCATAAATTTGGTCAATAACTAGTTGACCAAGCAAACTTTCATCGTTTATATTTGTGTAAGAGTAACTGTAGTAGAATTGATCTTTTAAAATGTTTTCCTGCATGTAATTTATTGAAATGTTAAAAATCAAACAAATGGTTATTTTTAGTTGTCATATTTGTTTTATAATAATTTTTTTTATATTGAAGATTAGGATCAAGTATCGACGGGTATTTATTAAAAGAAAGGACTGTACATCATCTAAACTTATTTTAAAGAAACAAATATAAATACTTACGTACTTTTTGAACAATAAAAACTAAATTAAAATAAGAAAATTGTAAAAAAATTATTATGAATAATTTATAAATTAATAAAAAAAAACATTTATTTATATAATTTAAATAATTTTATTTGATAACAAATAAATAAATTTATTAAATAACATTTTTGGAAATATTGAACTGAACTTTTTTGATATTAATACCATCGTTTTATAAATATGCGTTATATGCCATTTCTTGAGAGTCAGTTTTAGGTTTGTTTTCCTGACTGCTCCTTGCTGCCTCCCATGGCGCATGAGTAATGTGAGGATGGTGGTTATCAGTTGCAATTTTTTTACATAATTGAAAAATTGCTAAAGCAACTGAGATAACAAATGAAAAGAAAGATAATTGCAATGCATTCCATGCTTTCAAACCAAGAACGCCTAGAGCTAGTGGTATCAAAGTCATTGCTTTTAACAAAACAAAAACCATCAAAGGAATCGCAATTTTTTTCAACTTAGATTTTCGAGCTAATAAAAAGAAATAATAAGTATTAATATTATGATTGAATAAAACTGTGCTTACCGTCTCCAATGTTACTATTTTTTTCAGCTAACTTTACATTGATTGAAAATTCATCTGAATTCAAATTTCTTGGTGAAACCGTCACTTTGGCTCCCATTGATGGGACATTAACTGTGACATCATGGCTTTGAACAAATTCTTGAATTTTATCCAGTGTATCTGTATCTGAACGTCCACTGAATTGGAAGCCTGAGTAATCGTTTTTCCTTAACTCAACATCATCGGATAACTAAACAAAAAAATAATAATAAGATTTTAAACATATTACAAATATTCTACAAATATTTTGGAATACGTACTTTGAATGAATCTTGATTATAAATGTTGTTTAAAAAGTTTAAAGCTTTGAATTTAATACAGGAAAATGCATCATTATGGTCGTTGCATAGGGATCGCATTTCTTCAATATCTGATGATTTAGCAGGTGAAGCAAGGGTCTGAGTTAACAAAAACGTTACACAAATTATGAACGAATATGTTTTATACATTTTATTTTTATTTTATTAAATTTAAACTTCTTTCACAGAGAGCTACAAAATAATTGATAAAATTAAAAAGTTGCTACTAGTTTTTATACTTCGCTGAAACAACACGTAAATTCGTTATAGACTACACAAAATATAGGTATCATCGTTTTATTTTTTTTTATATAGATAGTAATTTTCGCTTGCTAATACTTCAATCATAAGACCGATATTTTTATTTAAATTTTAGTATTCTTTTCATGTGTTTCTATTTTGCGATAACGCTGGACAAATATTGAGCATACGTGATTGTATTTTAGAAATGTGTGAAAGGAAAAGTCTACTTGTACTTATTTATTAAATTGGTTTATTAGAACGGAAATATACAAAAAAAAATATACAAACTGCTTATGTTTGATTCAACTGTTCACATTTTAATACTTGCGTACTATTTTGTAGAACAGTTGAATAAAATTTGGAAAATCATTGATTGAAATTTCATAATCTATGATAGTAAGATACGCATAGTAAAAAATTACGCCAATAACAATATTATTCAGAAATTATTCAATGTTATTCCTTTTGATTCAGTAATTTAAAAAAAATCATACTATTGAAATGAAATTAGGCTTCCAACATGCACTGAAGCTGATATGCAGTAATTTTCGTTTAAAATAAAAAGATGGCGCAAACATAGAGCCATAGATAAAAAAGCCCAACAATTCAAGAGATTATAAGTTTTCAAATAATGAAGGATTGTTCTTAAACACGTATTTTGGATTCAAAACGTGAGATTTAAATAAACAAATGAATAAGATAAAATGAAATAGATAAAAATAATAGCATTACATTACATTATAAACTTTATTTATGAAACGATCAATATGGAATGAATTTTGAGTGCTCTAGTTCACTAACTACTTCAACTCTTGTTGGGATTTCTGATTACAATAAATAACGACATAAATTAATAAGAGACTTTTGGAGACATTTAGAGAAGAAAAAAACTTAAAAATAACTTAAAAACTAATATCCCAGTCAACCTTTTACATTATATCACCCAAAACGATTGAAAAAACATTGAGCTATTTTGAACTAGTTGAACTAGATGTTTCAAAAATTACCTTAGTTTATTAACATTGTTATCAAGTTCGAACCCAATATTGAACATAAATTTTGTTTGAATAATGCAAAATGAACACATAAACTCCATTTCTAAATTTCACAATAGCTAAGTTGATTATTCTATGAATTTTTTGAACTAAATCTGAGCCCATAATATTATGAAAAAAATTGTTTGTAAATGTTGTAAACAAATTTTTTTATTAAAAATAAATTAATTAAAATAAATATTTTCAAAGAAACTTAAGTATTTAATTGTAATATCCTTTGTATGCAAGCTCTTCAGATTCTAATTTTCTCGCCCAATGTGGACCGTCGTGAATAATGGGATGGTGATCAACATGTGGAACATGTGGATGATGAGGAAAATGAACAATTTCATAATTAACAATTTTTGGTTTGGCAAACTTAAATATGACCATTGCGCCAGCTAAAACTAATGATAACAAGCCTAAAGTCATGGCTTTCCATGATTTTAAAGCAATTAATGCAAGTGAGAGTGGTACCAAAACAGTTGATTTGAATTTCAGTCCCAAAAGGAATGGAATCATTACTTTTTTAACAAAGCCTCTTCCTATAAAAAATAAAGCAAATTGAAGGGATATTTTTTGTTAATCTACTTTTTTAATATTACCTTCTATCGATTTTCCTTCTGAAAGTGGCACTATTAAACCATTAGCTAATCCACCTCTTAATAAACTTTTTGGTATGAATGATCGGATAGTTTCATCTTGCAAAACCTTTGTAGGTGCGATTCTTAATGCATGATCAGCAAGGAAATCATCTACTTTCTCAAAGAAATTTACTGCACCACGTTGCTCCGAGTTTTTGTCTTTTGATATTCTTATAATACTAAGATTTTCCGTTAGCTTAATCGTGTCCTTTGTAGCACTGTCACTAAGCCATTGCATTGCTTTTGGTTTAGCACAATCAATTGCAAAGTTACTGACACATGTTTTATAAATATCTGTTAGGACATCAACAGCAGACTCTTCCGCTTTAATAGTGCACAAACAGTATACAAATATTGTTAAAATAATTCGACGACAACGCATGATGGTAACAACTTTATATTTCAGTGTGACCAAGACGGAGGTAAAAATGTAATAAATTGATATTATTTTTATACATGTGCTTTTATACACCAATTTAAAGCTGTAAACATGCACGTACTAAATTTTAAATGTCCGCATATCAATAGACAAAATAAAAACTTTTTAATTGTATTTAAAAGGAAAACGGTATTCACAATTATCATAATGTATTCAATCTAATAAAGCAAGGGATGAATTTCAATCAGTCACATAGATCAATTTTCCACTATTTCTAGAAATATTTATCGATTTTCCATATGTTGGGTAAATATAGGGCGGAACCAGAGAGGATCGGACTCAAAATGTACTACATATTTCATAAAAGACCAAAAAAATTAACAAAAAGAGCCGAATTTTTATTGATATGCCTCCCCCTTCTCAGAGCCCTCTGATACTCTACACAACTCTCTTTTAAAACAAAACAAAAAAAAACATTTTTTTATTTAATTTTAATTTTTTTCAAAAATTTCTCGGCTATGAATAAAATGATACTTTTTGCCCTAAAATATCATTTTTTTTGACATTTTTTCCCAACTTTGAGGTCTGGGCTCGATATTTCTTTGTTCAAGCCTGTAAATTTTATGACTGAATTCAAATTTTTTGGAAAATTTACCATACCCCATACCAGCACCATACCGCCTTTGATTCTGACAATTTTTCGATGCTTTCATGCGGGTGTTTCACAAAATGGGTTCTTTTTGTGCAGTAGTAATAAAGAAGTATATCAAACGTACTACAAAAATTATTCAAACATTTTCATTTTTTTTAATTTATGAAAAGGTAAGATATACCCGACAAAAAGATCATTTGAAGGGCTAATGTGATAAATCGCACAAATGCATTTTTGGCAAACTGAGAAAAATCAATTTTAAGTTTTAATTAAAAATAAAAGTGAATTCCAATATCATAGTGAGCTTTCGTTCTTCCATGGTTTGTTAAGCATTGTGACTAATAAGTTTTGCTGTGTTTTATTTTTTCCTTCCTATAAACTTTATAGCCGATAAAAGAAAAATAATGCATATGTGCGGTTTAGCACATTAGTTAAAACAGAATAATGTACTAAATGACACATATGCATGATGATTTTTCACAAAGATTTCGTTATCTAGCTAATAACTTCAAATATTTTTGATCCTGATAACGTTTATTTGCCCCAATGCGCATTCTAAATTTTTGACCCAGTGCACATTTTGAACTTTTAGTCCTTATACAAATTTTAGACTTTTGACCCAGTAAGCATATGTGCGATTTATTAGCCCTTCAATTTTAACTTTTTTTCAAATTCAAATAATTAACTTTGAAACGATCTTGTAACAACCTATACCTAAAAAAAACTACAATAAGTCAGTTTATGTTTTTATTTACCCTTATCTAAAATAAATAAATTATTAAGAATAAATTGTAATCACCTATGTAAAATTAAAACTATTTGAGATTGTATCTACTGGCGGTGACTATGGTTGATACAATTATTTCACATCACCCTAAACTTAATGTTAAATAAATATTCAATTATCCTCGAACTAGTTTTCTTACAGTCACAACTTTTCCTAAATTAGCTAATACTTAATATGAAATCCATTTTATCCAAAAAAATATATAAATAAAAATAAAAAGAGTTACCAAACTATTTTTGGTATAAATGAACTTTTTAAATGACTATTTTTATGAGCAAACATGTATGTTAAGTAACTTTGAGCATCAATTTGCAATGATTTGTGTTTCTTCCATCACCAAACGATAAAAGCATGAATATATTCCTCTAATAATATTAAATTATTTTTGATGTTCTTTATGTTATCTCTTATCTTCATTTCGTTAGGTAATTTGTCCTTAATAAAGTTTATTTTTTGCCATTCATATTTAGAAGACATTGAGCATAGATTTGTGTACAATCTTTTTGGTCTTGGCCATCTCTTGCAGCTTGAATATACCGATAAAACCGAATAACTGCCACATTTGTTGATGAAGGTTTTTGAAGCTCATTTGGATCCCTGGAACAATAGTTGCATATAAAACCTGGATATAGTGCCTAAGTAGATATTTTATTTACCTGCTAAGTTCTGCAGACACATAATTACTGTGTGGACTGTATCGACTAGGATTTTTATACATACTGCAAACTAATTTTTCTTTGCATACCTCTTCAATAACTCCAATTTGCAAGAAAATTTTATCTAATTTCATTAAAATTGGACTATAAAATGGATCTAGTGGTTTCGGATTTAAAATCTAAATGAAAATTGTTTGTGTAGCCATTTTAATCTTAAAGTCATAAATTAAAGAAGTTACCTCGGTATCTTGAACAAACGGTTGGTCTTTCAGTATTTGTTGTTGCTTAGCAATGAGCTTTTGTTCAGCTTGAATTCGAAGCATTTCTTGTTGTTGAGCAAATTGTTGGCGTTTTGTTTCTTTTGTCTAAAATTTATCAAATGAAAATGATGAAAAACTTTTAATCATATTCTTAAATTTAAAATCGTGGGTGAGAAAACCCTTTATAATCAAGAGCGATGTGATTTTACGAGATAAGTTTATAATTTTCTGTGGAAAAATAATATTGTGTGAAGAAAATTGATGTTTTTACCATGATATTGTCAATATGAGGTTTAACGAAATTGGAGTTTATTTGGCTTTCAGCTGCAGACACTCTATGAACTGGACCGTATATTGGAGAAACAATTGTTGATTTATGAGGCTTTGGATTAACAATTCTAAAAAAGTTTATTAATAAGAAAAAATTCGTTAAAGAGTATTATATTGTGCATTCCATTCTAAAAAAAAAATACCAAAATACGGGTTTGACTTTGTTAAAACTGCATAGATTTTCGTTTAAAAAATTTTGCTTTTACGATTTTTTTTACCAATTTTTTTTTGGTAAATTTTTGATAGAATTTATTACTTTTTAAGTAATTTTTAATAACCAGAAATTCAGTACTTCTTAGAATGAAATGATCCATATATTAATATTAAATTTATACATATACTTAATAATATTGTCAATGGGGTATGATTGTGAAAAATGTGAATATGTTTAGTTAAAGTCAGTGATTTTAATGTACAGTGTTTTGAATTGTTCTGTAATATTATTGTGTTATTTGAAAAAGAAATGTGTGTTAAAAAAATGAAATACCTCGGTAGCTCATTGAATAATGGATTAACATTGTAGTTATGAATTGGTGATGGTGTGATTGTGCCACCTAAACCCCAAGCATTAATATCTTTTATATCGTCATACTTTGGTTTGAAATTATCTACATGTATAATTCTTTGTGTGTCACTGATATACCTAAGTGAATATTCGAAATTGACTAAATTAGTTTTGAAATGCATTATTGTATGCTCTTATAGCAGATTAAATAAAATTTGGCTTCTGTTAAACTGTAAAAAAATGATGAATCGAAAAAATAAAGATAATTTAATTATTTTTGTGATAAAGATGCAACCTGGAAAACTGAAGTGATTAATGATATTTGATACAATGAAGTTTTACCGCTGTAATATAATATAAAATGTGATGTAAAAACATACTCGCTTCCTAATCCTGGTCCGGAAAATTCCCAATCTGGTCCATGATATTCGTGTGATATATGTTGCGGTACTGGAGATCCATGAATGAACTCAGACGGATGTCCCTTAGGAGGATGTGATAAAATTATTTCCGGAACTTCGTGGGGGTGGCTTGGTAACTAAGAAAAATAATAATATAAAATATTTTAAAATCAACTATTTTTTAAATAATTAACGATCTTACATTGTGTACATGACTTATTGAATGATGGTGATGATGATAATTGGTTTTGTGATAGTTTGAGTGATAATAGGAACACAGCTTGAATATATGTGATAAAGCAGGAAACAAAAATAAAAGAAATTTTAAAACCAATTTTTTAGCCGTTGTTACTCCGACAATCATGGGCAAAAGCCAAAAAACTTTAATCTTTATGATTTTTATAATTAAAATTATGCCAACAAATGCCAACAAAAGTTTTTGCTTAATATTTTTCTCTAAAACAAAAAAAAAGACATTTAAATATAAATTAAATATCAAAGTGGAGGAAAACACTTACTTATCTTTTTTAAAAATATTCTTGGAGAACTATCAATTCGTTCTTGCAGCTCTTGTTTAGGTAATAACTCTAATTTTGCAATTATGCCATTTCCTTCAATAGCTCTTGGTGAAACTTTGAATACAGCCCCATCAAACATCATTTCAGGCATCTTAAACTCCATGTTGTGTGTCACCATAAAGTTTAAACTTTTGTCATACAATGCCGCAGTTACCTCTTCAATGGGTGTTTCTTTATCAATAAGAAATAGTAGTTTTGAATCCATATTATCCAAATTTGTGTCAAATTAAAAAAAAAAAAATAAAATAAAAAAATAAATATATATATATCAATTCTAGCATTAATTCAATATCTCTCATAAATCAGTCCCAAAATTAAGTATGTAAAATACAAAACAGTATCACAAGCAGTATCGATTTAATGTTTAAGTATGCCATCACGCATCAAAAAGAAAGTTGAATGTTTGTTAAAAAGTTGTACCTGGTATTTCATCATCAGAAATTTCATTTTCATACTGTTGGTGTTCTCCAGAGTATTTCCTATAGTCAACTTTGTTTTTTATAAATCGCAACCGGTTAGTTACATTCATGTCTTTTTCTTGCAAGACATCATCTAAATATGTGTACACATTCTTTTGTATGCATGAAAATGATGGTTTAGTTAAACATTCTCGTAATAAGCTATCCCACAAGTTGTTACCGGTTAGAGTAAATGTCGATGATACACTTTCATTTATTGTTTTTACTTTTAATAATTCACTCGGCACAGAAATGACACTTTTATTAAACATATATGTAGTAACAGGTATATATGATTGGTGTGTCCTGTTTATTCCATTGCATAAATTTATACTTAATATAAGCACAACAAAATTGAATATTGTTGACCTAATTTTAAAAAAAATGTTCCTAGTACTGCCACTTTTGAACGTTTCCATTTTGGAGTGTTTAACTTTTTGTATCAATTTTAATCTCAAATCCGAAAAACAACTAAAAAACAGATAAAAATAGATAGATGACGTTGTTATTTTATTAAAACTATAACTGTGTAAATTATAATAAATATCAAAGTTGACCAAATATTTTAAAAACTAACGATAATAAAAGTTTAAAACTAAGTCCAGTATTGTATTAAAGTAATTCATAATTATTGTTTCCGCATTAGGCACGTACACTTTTTTTGTTTATATTATTTAGTTCCTGTATATCACAATGAAAGCTTAAAAGTATTTTCACATTGAATAGCAAAATTTCTCTTTAATTCTAATTTCTATTTAAACATCGACGCACATCTTTTACCGAAGACCACTTGCGAGTATACTGAGAAAGATACGAAGAATTGTAAGAGTTTTATCGTTCATACAATACTTTGGTTCATTGTGGATACCATGAATAAAACTGAATAATAGATATACGTCAAAACAGCATCATACATCCGAGTTATCATTTGACACACGTGTGATATTTATTTTGTTATTGTAAATATGATCAGAGGGTTCAAGTCTGCAATAATAAAACGAAAAATTAAAAGCATTTATAATATTATTTTTTTAATTCATAGAAGGAAAAGTTTAGAAATTAAAGGTTTTTTACTTACATAATACAAACCTAAATACTTTAAACCTTATTTTCTTTTCTATGGAAAAAGCGTCGAAAGCAGTCAAAGAGTTAAAAACTATATAAAAAAAAGTGGTTCGTGTCTTGAGTTTTTTATTTATTAATAATTGTCGGTTAATTGTTGAAGAGTGTATTGTAATTACCATTAATCTAAAGGATAAGTGTGTTCTTAAATCTTCTACCGTATTACTTTCAAATAACTGTATAATAGAAGTTTTTAATAATTTCTTCAATAAATAAACAGTTTTATTTACAGCTACATTGGTTTTTGCTCCTTGTTCCTCATAAAATCTATGTACTTATTCCTTTGGTTTTTATCAAAACTTTTTTTATTCATTTTTTAAGCTTTTTACACATACATAAAAAGATTACATTATAAATCAGTAAAAAAAAATAAGAGACCAATAATATTAAAAGCTTAAATACCTAAGGGAGAAACGTAAAATAAAACCTTGTATGGGTTCTTTCTTTTTGTACATATTTATTTGAATACTTTTTATGAAGCAACAATTATAAGCAATATTTTTTTTTAAATAAATAAAAATATAAATTATTTGTTTTGATATTTCTATAATAATTACTATAAATATGCCCTTTACAATTTAGGTACATGAAAAAGGAAACGCATTGTATTTATTCAAACATACATTTAATATTTTTGATTCTAATTCCTTATGCATTAGCGAGCATATCCTGTATGATAGCCTCCAACACCATGATGATGATGGTCTTCCACTGTTTGAGAATGACTATTAGAATGTGTATAATGTGGTTTTGCAATTATTTCATAAGTAGTTGATTTGTGACCACTAGATAGGCTCTTAAGTCCTACAATTGCTGATAACGTTAAAGACATTAAAGCTGCCATTAAAGCTTTTCCTAGAAATTATTGATGTTTAATTATTTGCATATTGCATTTTCTGGTACATGGTTGAAGTAAATAAATTATATTTTTTAATATTGATATCCATAAGAGTAAATTTATCTTGGTTTTTAAGAATTTTTCACGCGATCACAACCTTTCTAAACTAATTTTTACAGTTTCCTTTACTTACCAGCCAATAATGCCAATGCACCAAGTCCCACAGACATTAATGTTCCTAAAAAAATAACCTTGTTTGCAAAAATATTATATTACATTCATAACAAGAATACCTTTCATCATTAAGGCAGCTGCCATTAAGGCATCATAACCCTTTTTACCACCTCCAAGACCACCAGATCCCCCTTTACGTGCTGTTAATTGAACAAGGTTGGCAGAGTCATCATCTAGCAATTTAATTCTCATTGAACGCGATCGAAGGAAGTTTGAAATTTTCGCTAATAAGTATTCATTTAATCGTTTTGATGGATCATTGGGAAAATTTTTTGCCAATGCTGAAATATACATCACATTATATCACATTCAATATTTTTTTAATAAAATAAATGAAAATTCACCAGCAACTATTTCCTCGGTACTAGTATCATTTATGTTTACTTCTTTGACGATACTCAGACTTTGTAGTAAATTGATCTGATTTGTTTTACAAAGTTTTTCCACAATGTTTATTAAATCAATTTTAAAACACATCTCACTGTACTTTTCATTGCAACCTTTCACATCTAACATATTTTCACTTTGATAAGAAAAAAATGTATTTTCATTTTTTGATGAGAAGGTAAAATTCAAACAACAACTCAGTAAAATTATGAAGAAAATAAACATTGTTAAAATTTACGTTGTACTTCAGAACTTATTAACAGCGAATAATGTATTAATCGTGTTTGATTCATTTTATCGGTTTATATAGTTTTCTATATTTTGACCAAAAAATAAAGATAAGCAAATCTAATTGTCGTAGCACAGTCATTTGAAAAATTGAGTTAATTTTCACGCTTCAAGATACGATTTCTACATTTTAAGTCAAATGAAAAGTACCATTTATTGATAGTTATACGACTTAAAACTTTTTTTATTCAAAATGTTCATCACTATTATTTTCATCTAAAACCTAATTGAACTGAATTTGGTCATTTTTTTATTTTCTTTTTATCTAATAAAATTTGTTTACTTTTTCTTGACAACTTTTACTTCAATTTCATCAGTCATTGTTCTGCCTGATTTCAAATGAGAATCAATGGTTATAAAGATTACAAACAACAGAATCACTATCATATATATGAACATTTTATTATTATTTTTTTAATATCATACATGTTCATTAGTCAATAAATTAATTAATAAATACAAATTCATAATAAACATTTGCAAAGTTTAAACATTTTACACCTAATATTGATTTGGAAATATATTTTGAAATTCATTTTGTGGAATGTATTGACCTCCAAAACCCACATCTTGCGCCATAGGCTCTGCCAATCCATTTCTATTCCATCCTTCGATGAGCTCTGCTTGAACTGGCCCAGGAGCAGTGATATAAGCTGTAGTAATTCGTTCACGTTTTTTTCCGAAAAAGTCTTTGAAAAAAGTAATGCCTGAAAGAGTATGAATTTAACAGAAACTTCACTCAAAAGTAGAAAGTTGATTGCATATTTAAAGGTCGTAAGTTTTACGAAAACTGCGAATATGACGTTTTAACAGAATGTGAACAAAGCGAAACGCTCGTGCCACCCACGAATCAAAAATTGTAGATTTTTGATAAATTTGAAGAGTTCATCTCTGTTTTAAAGTCATATTATGATAAGTTTCATATTTATACAGTAAATAACTTACCTGATAAAATTAGTGCTAGGGAACCAGAAATGAAAGCTTTCACAGATAATATTGTTAGTGCTTTTAGTATTATTGGTAAAACTACTGATAATTTCAACTTTAAAGCAAGCAAGAGGGGCAGAGCAATTTTCTTCAACTTTGAACTTCTAGATTCTGATGATTAAAAAATAAATAATATTGATTATAAAAAATGTTTAGTTACTTTTGAATAATTTCATTCACTTTGGAACAAAAAAAAAGTACCCTCTGAAAAAAATAGTTCTGATTATGGCAGAAGGTCTCAGGTTGTTTACAAAATGATCCTGATCTTATCTACTGACTTTTGAGGTCTAATGCGCCGAATGAATCCTAAAATCATGTATTTCATTTAAAACGACATAAAATTTACTACAATCAAGCGATCAGCACTTTTTTTCATCAAAAATGTACAATTGTTATATTTTGATGTAAGGGCATGCAACATCTTTGAAAAAATCCGAATAAAGTTTAACTGACACTTTTGGGAGGTCATAACTTTTGAATTATCTTCCTTTTTAGATAAGATAGGGATAGTTTTGTTATTAGCTGGAAATCTACTTCAAGACTGTCACAGTCCGAACTCATCCGGAAGGTCATGAAAGTATTATGTGTAGATATTTCATGTAGTTTAGTCAGTTGCTAAATTTTAGTATTTTTTATTTAAGTTTTTTTTTATAAATATATTTGTATTTTTCTTAATTCGTATGTAATATTTGTTCTTCTTAATTTCATTTAATGATGTTTCCAATAACATCTCATACATAATTGCATTTCTAATTGCTAGAACTTATAGATGCTAAATTCCTGGGTTTTACAACGTATTTTACTTACACTTTTACACGATAAATAACAACTTCATATATAAAAAAAAACTCTTGTATATGTAAGTAGGTGAAAGTAGTACATTGACACAGAAAGGCATTGAACTTCATACACGTTTATACTTAAAATGTCTGTAAGTAATATATTCGTACAAATCTACTCATAATATATAAGTACTTGTAGCCTCCGTTGAAAATGTAAGTAGAGCGACAAAAGTTTACTTGCACGAACCGGAGATGAATTTTGAAGTTAAAAGAGAAATTTTTATAAAATGAAAGTTTTGAACAAGGTGTAAAGTTGATGATTCAAATCTACGCTTCACTTTCCTTAGAAGAGGTAACAGTTTAAATGGAAACTTTTAAGCATAGCAACAATATAAAAACTGAACTTGTGTAACAATAGCTCATTATACGTTTTGATCTCTTCTCGTAAACTTCCACAAAATCTTAATAAATGTATTTTTTTAAAGAAGTTGTACATATTTTCCTACAAAATATTTTTCATTTCTAATATTATTAAAAGTTGATATTTCTTATAAATTTACATTTTTTGGTGGCGCTATGTTGTATTAAGCGGTGTATATGTTTTGCTACATCCTAGAATTCTTGAGAAATTTAAAATTTTCGTTGGTTCTTACCAGATTTAGAATTCTATCCTTCAATTTAATTCCCCCAATTTTTTTAGCCTTATTTGTACGTGCGCAAATAAGAACTTTATTTTTCTTTTTAAGGATTATTTCACAAACATTGTAGCATATTGGAATTATTTTTCTGAATTTCATAAAATATTTATGTTACATATTTAATAAAAGGAACTCATAAACAATTGGTCTTATTTTATTTTTTGTCTACAGAACTTTGAATCATAAATAAAAAAAAAGATATGGTTAATTTTGTATAATGCGATCTCTCACCTGAAGATGAATCTAAGAACGTTAAAGTATCAGACACTGCATCAGTAAAATTATCAACAAGCTCATTCTCATTTTTTTCTTCAGCTTTTTCTGTAGAAGCAATAACACTGACAAATAACACTACAAAAACAATGTACTGTGTTGCAACCATTGTGTTTTTTAAAAATATGTTTAACGTTTGAACTTCAAATATCCATTAATCACATTTTATCAATATATATATAATTTATTGAAAAAGTGAAAAAACATCTAAAATAGTTTTGGAAAAAATACTGACTTTAAAAGCACGGTTTTTGGCCGAAAAATTGTTTTATATTATTCAAGCTTGCTTTATATGAAAAGTTGTACCTACATACAAAAAATATGTAATAAAATTAGTATTCTGTCTGTATTTTCATAGAAGAATTTATGTCAAACAATTTTGCCAAAAGTATGTAAGTATACAATTAATAGTCATATTCAACATTGTATTTGGTTATATTTATACCTTTTTTTTGAATTGATACAAATGTTTGAACCAATGATCAAATATTCTTTCAGGATTGAGTTTTAGTTTTACTTAATATTTAAATACTATTAATTAATCTTCATGACTATAAAAAACAATTAAAAATTCCAAATTAAAGTTCATCAGGTTTATTTTAATTAACGAAAATAAATATGTGCAAAATAATTTAAATAAATACGTATGACATCAATTTCAATAAAGGTACTAAGTTATAAAATAACACACTTTTATTGTGTGCATACTTAGCAAAGAATGTTTGTTTTTGGCATGTGTAGAACCAATTATTACAAAGAGGGTGCAGTGTAGTTTTATTCCATTTTCTTTTGTCCATTGTACGCTAAGTTTTGAGTTTCTTCATCATAACTACGTTTGTATGATCCACCTCCATTCGACCAACCTGATGAACCACTTCCAGAAGACCAACCACCCGAGGAACTCCCATAGTTACCACCACTAGAACTTAAGAGGCTTCCTACATTACCAACCTAAATTTATCATTAAAATAAACATAATATTTTATACAAAAAAAAAAAACAATTAATTAAGTTCTCCTTACTTTTCCTAAGATACCACTTCCGAATCCGGAACCACTTCCCATTAACTTTGATGCACTCAACATTAAAGCCAAAAAGAATGCAATTTTTGATACAACAAGAGCCTTGAATACTAAGAGCTTCAAGCCAAGTAAAGCAAGTGGTAATAAAGCAAGCAGTTTTGCACCAGCAGCCATCATCATTCCTCCCATTTTGTTCTTTTTCTTACCACGTCCTGAAAAATTTGATATTTCGTGAAATTTCATTATTTACATATATGAAATAAAAAATGTTACCTTCTTCTAATGCTTTTGCAAGTTCTTGTGTTGTTTCACTTGGAACTTTAATTTGGATGTCGTGAGTATTCAAAAAGTTGGATCCTGCTTCTAATGCCAAATCTAACAAACGACCAGACTTTTCACCATTTTCTTTTTCTAAAGTAGAAATTATTTCATTTTCCGACAACGATTTAGCCGTTCTCAACTCAACATTTTCTTTCTTTGAAAATGTTATTCCAGGAAGAATTTCGATTGATTGAGCTCTAGCAGCTCTATTCATCATTGATATTCCTTTTACAGCTAAACAAGTACCAATGTCTCTGTTATCTAAACAACTTTTAAAGTATTGCAATACTGGCTTGAAAGAACTCGATTGATCTTCTTCCATAGCACCTGGGGCTGCTAAAGTCATAGAAACTGACAGAAGTACTATGAAATATTTCATTATGATTATTTTTTTTTCTTCAAAGATCCGGAACGATAAAATGACAGAAAAAGACTCGCTTTCTTTCCTGAAACTCAAAGCTTTATATACTATTTTTTTATTTATTTAGTAAGTGCTCATCAAAACAAAATTATTATATGTATTCACTAAAATTAAATAAAAATATTTAAGACGTCTAATGAAAAGAAAAATATGACTCTTCAACATCTTAATGGTATTCGCAGAAGCGAGAAAGATATAGGGCGGAGCTCGTGTATATACATTAATTTTTTAAGAATAAACTTCAGTACATCACAGTATATTTTTTTAAAAATAAGTGCTAGTATATGAGCTACATTATAGTTTAGTGTAAGTACATCTCATCTAAAATTCGTGTATATTTGACTATAAATTTCTTTTAACACACAGAGCCTCTCTTCCGTCACACCTGTAATAAATTTGTAGATGGATGTACAATGTGTGTTCGTATGAAAAAAGTAACAATAGATATTTAACAATATGATATTTTCACAAAAGTAAAAATAATGAGTCTCTGAAGGTGTGAGACATAATATTGCGACAGTCTGGTATCCGGAAACTATTTAATATTTACGGTTGTGTGGTTGGCCGGTGGTTGATGTTAAAAAATACTAATGTCATTTACTTTCAACCATTTAATTAAATTTTGTTTGTCTTTGTATCATTTTTTTTGTACAGAAAGTGAAATTTTTCATGAGAATCAGACATCTTTTTTCATAAAACAATTTATATGAAAAAGTATTTTAAAATACAACTATGCAGGCAAAGAAAGCTTATAAAATCAAATATAAGAATAAGTAAATTAATTATCATTACAAAAATAAGAGAAAGTTGGATTATGCAATTTTACGTAAAATAAAATTTCAATAAATATACACATGTATTTCAAATAAATAGAATGTAAAAGTACCTTCAGCAAATTCGAGTTGTAGTATGTATAAGTTTCTTATATAGTTCTTTTGTGAACATAATTTGATGTTAAGTTCATGAAAAATAATTTTTAAATAATTATATTTTAGGTGCCTAATTTATATCAAAGTTTTTGTTCATTCTTCATATCTTGGGCGGACTATATGCGCAATTCGTCCAAATGCGCGAAAGGCCTCTCCAATTTAAAGTTTTATATATGAATTTTTGGGCCGAATTATCGAAAAAACCTTCAAAATCATGAAATGGGCCTCTGAAAATACAGAATGCACCGCCGATTTTTTTGTCCAGTCCGCCTCTGATTGAAAAATTTTAATTTTTTTCAAAAAATTCTCGGCTACTTTTTTGCCCAAAAAATGTTATTTTTTGGCCTCAGGCCTTGAGCCTGGGCTTCAGATTTTTTGTTCAAGCCGAGAAATTTTATGCCTGAATTCGAATTCTTTGGAAAGTTTACTGTCGTTTAGCACCCTACTGCCTTTGATTCTCACAATTTTTCGATGTTTTTAGGCCGGCGTTTTACAAAATGAGCCCTTTTTGTGCGTAAACAAAGTAGTAGGTATATTAATATAAAATAAAATTTTAATATTTTTCGAAAAACTCTCGGCTATGAAAAAAAGAGACTTTTTTGCCTAAAAAATATATATTTTTCTCGATACTTTTCTTCGAAATGCGGTAAAAATAGAATATGCCAATAAAGAATATAATTAAAATTGTTATTGTTTTTTTTAGAAATGTAGTTTTTATTTTTATTATATTATAATCATATCTATCTAGCAATAGAATGCCCAGCCTAAAATTGTTTTAAGAGCAGAAGCAACACTAATAGTTGATTGGCGAATATAGAACTTTTATAGAAGTATCAAGTTTTTGAATTATGTTTTAGGTAGGGTATTTACATTTAAATAGTTTGAAAAGTTTTCAAGGACTTTGGAAAAATAAATCAAGAAGTTAAGTTTTTTACTGAATAAAAATTAAAAACAATGATTTCTCAAGAAAAAAAAATAGTCATACTCAAACAATTGTATGGAATGAGAAAATTCAACAAATTTAGAAATACGAATGTTTTTATCCGTAAACATGTCATATAAGTCATATGTCATATCAGACATGGAAAAAGTTTATTTTTTCCCTGGAACCAAATTCATTTCCCAAAATTATATTTACCCCAAGATATTGAAAAAAATCATAAATTTAGTCAATTTTATACATTTTTTAAGTAATTCCACAAATTTTAATTTTTAAATTTTCCCATTTTACTCTTAAAAAATCAATATTTCTTTAAGATTTTTGTAAATTTCCCGGGAACGAGGTTCCCAGGTTCCCGCACTTTTTCCAGGACCGTGTCATATAACATAAAGAAAAAAATATGTTGACATACAAAATTATTTTTGTTTTTCTTAACATGAATAAAAGACTGATTTAGAATTAAAAACAAATTAAAATTAGAGTTTCTAATGTCACTCTAAAAATGAACATAAACACAGATCAAATAATACTGATTTTTACTAAGAATTTTAAATACATTTTTCATAGTGCTCATTATTACTTTTTTGTAAACATATTTACTCCATTTTCGTAACTTTGATATTGATAATCAGTATATCTAGATGTTGTTTGGTCATACATATCAGTTGGATAAGTAATTGGTATATATTTAGTTTCCGGATCTGCATCTCTGTCATGAAACTCAGGATGTTTCTTTCTAATTGGAATATGGACCACTTCTAGTTTACCTCCACTATCAGACTTTTCATGTCCACCGGAGTTAAACAACTGTTTCAACGCTAATAAAGTTGACAAAACAAACGAAATTTTACTTAGCAAAAATGATGCTAACGCTAGCGCTGCTAATTTTTTCATAAAAAAATGTTGAAATAGCATCTTTAACGCTAGAATACACAAACCGATAGGAGTCATGTTCTTCATATATTTTTTATATCCTTTTTGTTTTTTTCCACCCTTTTTACGCCTTTTGCCTTTATTTTTTTTCTGTGAATACTCCACTATTTCGTAGCTACTTTCATCGCTGTGATCAGATCCCCCTCCTCCAGAAATCTAGAATAAAGGTGAACATAATTACATATATTAATATTTTATTTATTAGGGTGTTCCAAAAACTCATCATTTAATCAAAAATAACCATGGGGTATAGAAATTTTATTTAGATTTTGAAATACTATTTCATATTAAAGACTAAAAAAATCAAGTTTTTTAGCGATATTTTGTTGTTTTTAAACAATTTTTACATTTTAAAAGTTTATTTATGAACATTTTAAATAAAAAATCATTATTATTTTAAACAAATTATTTTTAAACAAAAATTTAAAAAGTATTTTTTTGAAAATTTTTATTTAAATATTTAAATAAATTTTCTTATTATTTTAAATATTAAATTTTGGAAAATCAAAAATAAGGCAAAACGATAATTTAATAACAATGTCACATAAAATAATGCAAAATTGAACAATTTCATAACTTCTTACAAAAACGAAAATTTATATAGAATTTATGTATCTCTTATCCCCATGGCTTTTAATTCAAAAATGTAACGCGAAAAAGAAAACGTGTTTGGAATACCCTTATGTTTTTTGTTCTTACTATCTCAATATTATTTGTATTTCCTCCTCCACCACCCTTTTTCCTTCCTGTCTCTGTAATATTATACAAAATAACTGTTATTTATGATAAAAAACAACAAAAAATGCCATGCCTTTAAAAATATCGGTAAAATCATTGTTTTTGACTGCAGCGCTATCAGTTAGAATATTAGAATATTCAATGTTCCCAATGCTCCTATTACTTAAAATGCTATTGTTCAAGTTTATATAACTTTCAATGGATGCAAAGCTCTTAATCGTCCAAATTAGAATCAATAAATTATTTAAAATCATATTTATCAAGTATATTTTTTGAAAAATTGTGAACTCACAGAATAATTATTTGAAACGCGTCCTACTCTGTCTAAAGTTTAATTTGATATGTATAAAAATAACGTTATGCAATCCATTTGAAACATTTGAATCAACAGATAATAATTAATAGTGCTATCTTTCTTTCTTTCTAATGATGCTTGAATAAACATGCAGTGCCTGTTAGTTAAAAAAACTAGAAACATTTATTAAACCTAATTATTGAAGCCTTTATGAATTAGTATAGTATGAATAGTATATAAGACATTCAATTTAAAAAAAAAAATCAATTACACTATGTATATCTTTCTATAGTATAGTATGGTACAGTATGTATAAATGTATGTCCCTCTTTTAATTTTTACTTGATTCATTATGTAGCTACATAAAAAAGTATGATTGTGTGTTACGCAGTTATGACTTTTTATTTTTTTTCAAACATGCAATTTTTAATCAATATATGTATTCTCAAGATTGCACTAGTTAATTGGATCGTAACAATTTTATCACGCACTTTAATATATTTGTTACATTCATATGTACATGAGCAGATCAGCAATTAAAAATTTTAATTTTTCAACATGATCTCTAGATATCTCGATATAATCTCTCTAGAGTTATCATTTTCATACATGCATTTAAAAAATTTCATTTTTTGATATTAAGTTATATTTTGCTAAATTTAATATTAAATACTTTATAAAAGACACTAATGTAAAAATATTTCTAAACACGTCTAACTTTATATAATAAAGTTAATTTCAGTTATATGACTTTCCTTTTAGGCTCATCGATGTAGCAAACATAGCGAAGAAAAATCCTCCTATCCCAGTTGTACCAACCAATAAAACTAATGCTGCAATAAGCACTGGTATTAAGGTAAAAAATTTCAACTTATAGGCAATTAACAACGGCACTAAGAATTTTTTGTATTTCTTTCTCATTTGATATATTTTTTTTGATTTTTTCCTTTTGTGTTTTTTCTTTCTTGATTCAAACATTTCTATAAAGAAATATAAAAGGTTAGTAATTTAGTTAAAAAGTCTAAAAATTTAAATATGAACAAACCTGACGACAACTTATCCTTTTTTTGAAAGAGCTCATTGTATTCAAAAAAAAAGCAATTTATCCATTTATCAAGGATATTTGATCCGAACGTTTTTTTGTGGTTTTTCACTAAATCTTCAAATTTTTGTACAGTAGAATTTATAACATGATTGTTCCCACTTAAATTTAGATATGGTGTTGACAAAACATTTCTAGGAATATTATTTTCCCAATATAATAATTTTGTAATTGTTCTGCCAAAATGTAAGTGCACAAATAAAAATACGATCCGTATATAAAATTTCATATTTAAAAATCGCACATCTATTTTTTTAATTCAACTGGTAACTCTTCTGCGACTGTTTAGAGACTGATACACTTTTGAATAATTTAAAAATCTTTTAGTATAAAAAGCAGATGTAATTTGACATAGAAATTTCGTTCCAGTTCAATCCATATTTTGATGCTAAAGTATAACAATAAAGATTTCATTTTTCTATTATTATGAAGCATATCGCAGATCACGATTAACAACATTACATTAAACTGAAAATCAACATTTTTGTGGTTAGTTATTCTTAACCGTTATATTTTTCTGAGACTGCTAAAAACATAGTTTTGAAATAATTTCCAGAGGCGGACTGGTCATATGTAAGTTCCAGTAGCATTTTTGTGCACCGTTTGGTTTTGAGCTGATCTAATGATCTGATGAGCTTTTCCTGAATTAATCAATTTTTATTTACAAATGCCAAGTTTTGCCGAATTCCGCGTAATGTTTTCTTTTTAAGTCCATCGTTTTGTTATTTAAAAATTATTTGTTATATATTACACAAAATACAGTTTATAAATAACAATTTATTTTACTAATTAAAAAACGTTGTACAGTTGAAACGAAAATTTAAATATTAAATAAATTAAAAATTGATTAACGACAATACATATATATATATATAAATTAGTTCTCATCATTTCAATAATACTTTAGTTAATACTTTCTTTTGTAAGTTTAAATATTAATAAATAATAAGTTAATCTATATGACCTCTATAGGCCAAATTTTGAGCATCTAATGAACGTTTATCCCAACCTGATTGACCTCCTGATTGCCATCCTCCCGAGGAACCTTGCTTGCTTTGTAACAATTTTTTTAATCCAATAATTCCCGCTAACAAAAGCGCAATTTTCGAAATAATAAGTGCTTTTCCAGCTAACACATATAGTCCGGCAATTGCAACCTAAAATAAAAGTATTTTTATTAATTTGAACAACTTTGAGAACTTAACAAACTACTGGTATCATTGCTGCGAACTTCATCATTAAAGTCATCATCATCATTGACATCATTTTTTTCATTTTTCCTCTTCCTTCTTCGAGTTCGCGTCCTAACTCCGAAGCAGACAATTTTGGTAATGCAACTTGAACAGTTCTACTGCTGAAAAAATTCGCCACTCTTTCTACCAACATGTTTGTTAAAGTTTCTTCTCGATCATTTACACTACGAGGTAATATTTTCTCCAATTCAGATTCAGTTAAAGAAGGTGTATTTAAAGAAACATCATCATTTCGTGTTATTCTTAAACCATCACTAATGTTAACAGCATCAAATTTGTTTACTCTATCCATGAATGCAATAGCCTTTTTTTTAAGGCAAGACACAAATCCGAATTCAGCCTTTTGACACTGAAATTATTAAAAGTACATAGTAAATTTTAAGGAATTTCAGGGGCACTTAGTTTCAGAATTTCAGTGAGGTTATATGCTAAATTATTATGTTTTATTTTTCTTTCTTGTTGCACCAATTTTAGGATCAAATAACCTCTTTTATTCAATAACTATTTTTCACTTTTAATTCTTAAAATATTATAATTTTTATGTGTAAGTAATAACCTCATCGTAAATTTTAGTGACGGTCCGCAATCCTTGGATTTGCACTTCATCTGCATGGACTTGCAGAGATATTAAACAAGAAAGCATAAAAAATGATGTATGAAAATGCATCTTGACTATAATATAACTTTTTAATTTATCAAATTCTTGATTTTGCTTTGTAAACTTAACAGTGCAAAAGCTGCCAAACTACTGATGTTAAGTTGAAAGGTAACATCATATTTATATTGTACTATTAAAAGCATCTAATCAAGCACGTTAACAGAGGAAAAGTGTAATTTCACGTGCACAGAGGTCGACTTACTTGCTTTTTTCACTAACGTACAGAACTTCGTTTTCGTTTTCAAACGTTTGTTTTCGATGCAAAATTTTTCATTAGCTAGTGTATCAACTATATTTTGTTTTTTTTATTAAGAAAAATATTAAAACAAAAGTTTTTTTCTGAACCTACCTAAGAAAGTAGAAAACACATTTTCTTTAAATTACTGCCACTTGAGTTGAACTTTGATTCAAATTTACATCTTCTCTATTGTTATTGTGTAGGTAGGTAAATATATTTTCTATGGATAAAAAGTTTTAGGTCTCCCATTCATTCAATCATTCATATATACTATGAAATCATGTACAAATTCACACTGCTAAAATAAACTTCTGAAGAATAAACCTGTAATGAAAGATAATTTTACAGTGTCTTTATGTTCAATTACATTACAATTACATGTTGCATGTATAAACAATATACGATTCTCTGTACACAAATGAAGAAAACAAAGCACATGACCTTTCTCCTATACACCGTGAATTGCGTGAAAATTCTACATATTTTAGCGCAGCAAAGTGTAGGTGACCTCTATATACAGTTCACATGAAAACGTACCGTCAGTTCAGTTCAAACATTTGCATTATCATAAGAAATTAGAAACTACTGACTTCTCAACAATATATTATCTTTTGTCATAATTTTTGTTTTTATGACTTTCAATTCAAATAACACAAAAAGTGTAAGTTTTGTGTGGAAAAAAGGTCAAAGAAAATGTAAGTTAATGAGTTTCTGTACATTTTTTGGTCAGCTTCTAAAAATTATTATTATTAAATAGGTATAAATATAGAAGTTAAGCAAAATAAAATCCTAAATTATGACCAAAAAACAGAGTTCTTTTACAAATTCATAAAATTTTAAATGTAGGGCCAAAACAATCATCCTAAATGTTTCAGGTTTTATAGACTTTCTGAACATTAGGTGGGATGTATATCGAGTATCTTTAAGTGTTAAAACGTTCACTTTTCTCTATAATTGTTTTTGAACATTTATTTTGAAAATTGGGAGGCATGAATATTTTTCTTCACAAAATTTATCGTTTTTCGCTAAAAATTTGAAAATGTATGAAAATATCGAATTTAACTGATTTTAACGAAAATTTTGATCATTTTCAAAAGAATTCCTATATGAAAAGAATTCATATAGGACAATTGTTTACCTAACTTATGTATAGCCGTCTCATGTACATTAATTCGATTGAATAAAACATTTTTATATTGTAGTGTATTAATTGAATAATAAACAGTAGGTTTTCAAAGAAAACTTTGAAAAAACTTAAATCCTTTTGTTATGTAACGTGTGTAACGTGTAGACATTTTTCTTAAACAAAAAATTATTTATCCTTTTTCTCAACAAAAAATTTCTCAAAGCTACCCCTTAGAAATTAGATAAGAAATTTTTCTGCACATAAATGTATTTTTATTTTCTGTTTTTATTTTTATTGGAAAATGAAGAAATAATTTATAAATAAATTTTAACAGCTCAAAAATCCTTATAAACTTTAAATCGTTTTTTCTCAGTTTGTGAAGAACTGCAGTTGTGCGATTTATCCTTTTCGCCCGGGAAATAATTTCAGTTATTTTTTTGAAAATTATTTTTTGAGAAGGAAATCCATGCTTTGGATTTATCTCATTAGCCCTTCAAATTATGGTAAATGTTTTTAGCATTAAAATAAGTTAAAATTCGAATCGCTATCAAATAAATGTATGTATAAAACCCTAACAAAAAAACTGTTAATTTTATATTGTATACAGAATGGCGTTGTCTTTACCGCTTTCTATGCTTTTTCTATGTCGATATATCTTTTTTCTTAAAGGCAAATTAAATACTATGATTCTTATTCAATAACTTGCATGATGTAATCTAACGTTTGGATGCATATGAAAAAGTCTGTCTAAACTAATAAACTTAAATTGTAGTTTGATGCACAAATTTACACGCTCTGAAACGTCGATTTCTACTAGATCTTTAAAATAGAAATGCATCTTAAGATATTTTAACAATCATATATAAATCGCCACCCTGCTCATATCTCGAATTATTTGCTTAAATTTCACTTATAAAGTATAGTTAAAATAAAGTTCAAAAAATGTCCAGTTTCAAAACTATAGTTGAATTTTTATGTATAGTTTGTGTTATAACTGTAGATTGTGAAAATAACAATACAAACGATTTGAGTGTTGCTAGATCATTTTCAAAATTATATTCTACTTGTGGTCAATCAAACAATTTTTTCAAATGTTTAAAAGTTCAAGCATTAAAATTGGCTGATAAAGTGGATAACATTCAACAATTTCGATTATTGGATGGTGTGCAAATAGTTAAAAAACCATTTACACAAAAAAACAACGGCGAGGACAAACCTACAAGGCAACAAGTCATCAATTTACCAACTGAACAAATTGATGCTTTGCTTGTTGAAAGAACGGGAAAGTTTCTTAAAAATCACGAGATTCAGGTTGACATCCCTCGATTATTAACAGTCGGATTCAAAGATGGTCAATCATTTTTAGAAGGACGTGGGAAAAAGATGAAGAAATATTTGGGTCCTTTTGTTGCTGCGGTAGCTATTAAAGGTGGAATTTTAACAATGGTGTATCACTCTATTGCAATTATAGCGGGAAAGGCTTTGATTATTGGAAAAATTGCATTGGTTATTAGTGCGATCATTGGATTGAAAAAGTTAGTGCAGCCTGAAGGATCTGATAAAACTACTTATGAGATCGTAAAAAAACCGATCATTCAACAAAGTTATTCATCAAGTCATGCAGATTTCGATGCCCATGAAGGAGGACAATATCACAGAAGTTTGGGAGGAATTCGCAATGACATGTTAATGCAAGACCGCATGTATAAAGGGTACTTGTGATTAATTTAATCATTTTGCAAATTATAATTAAGAGATAATTCTTTAATAAGAATGAATAATTTTAATGCTTTTATTTATTTTTTCTATTTTTGATTGTTTGTTTTTGCATTACTGACTGAAATTATATTATTTATTCGCTCAAGCTTAGTTTCGAATATCAAAATTCTAAAAATATATATTTTAAATCTGTAAAATAAATTTAAAAAAAAATATTGAAATGTTTCTTTACGTTAAAAAACATATTTTTTCGAACTCAATCGATACTTCTCTGCCACGCTGCGTTTCCGTAACCTCCATGTTGATCAACATATACTTCTCCTTGATTAGTCGATGATTTCTTTAGACCATTCTAATAAGTTAAATTTTATTACAAAATTTAATTTGAAATATGTTTACCTATATATCACTACGAACGACGCATTTTCTTACCAAAGTAGAAAAAACTAAAGCAATTTTGGCTAAAATAAGTGCAGCAGCTGCTAGGGCTGTAATTTTCCCAAGAATCAGTTGAGCAATCATTCCGACCATCGCCATTCCTCCAAACATCATCATACCATGTTTGCCATTTTTCTTTTTTCGAGCTAAAGTTTTTTTTTTTTATAAATTCTTCAAGTCTTAATGAATACCTCATAGTTCCTACCTTCATCAATATTTTGGGGAAATCTTATTTCGACATGTCTTAGTTGGAGAATTTTGTTTATTTTTTCACCTAATGAAATCGCTGCATCATTTTCTGTTCTACTTCGGTTATTTTTTATTGATATGATGTCATTTATTTTCCACTCGTCAGTATCGTTAATCATATTGTCCAACATATAAAACGTTTCATTCTTTGCACATATTAATAAATCTCTACTGTTAAAACAAGTTTTCAACTCATCTATAAAGTTATGAAATGCTGAGCCGTTTACTTGAAAGGATTTTGATAAAATCGCTACTAATATTATTAAAGACTTCACCAAAAACATATTTCAATTCAAATATATTATTTGATGATATTTCATATTAGTTGATGATCAAATTTAAAAACACAATGATATATTTTTTGGCAGTGGTAACGTTTTTATAGTCTTTCAAAAGTTCGTGCCTTATTAAAAAAAAGATTCTACATTCTATTTAACGCAGTAATTGACTAAAAATGTTTAATTATCCAAAATATATTTGAAACATGAACTAGAGGTCTACTGTAAAATTTTATGTTCGTCTACATTTTTTATTTATTCAAAAAGCGTTATGAAAGAAGTTTAAAAGTTATTTGTCCATAAATGCTAGTTTTATATAAATAGTATCCATGAAAAAATATTTTAATCAAGTTAAATATGTAATATATTTATTTTCATTATTTTAAGAGTTATACTCAAAAATGGCTATTGAATTTACATGAATGTTTTAGAGATCTGAGACAAAAGAAAAATACATATATTCTTCTAGTCATCCTTACTTTTCCAAGAAACGCTACGATATCCTTGAGTCATCAAAGAACGGCTATTCCTGCCAAAAGATTTAAAATTATCTTTCTCTCTCAGTTGTTGTTTTTTGTCGAATTCATAAAAATTATCAGCAACAGGACGTTCATTATCTTTGTATAAATTATCTTCATAATAACCTTGATGTGTATTATAGTGATAAGGGTTGTATCCGTTATTGAAAAAGTTTTGGTGCCCATAACCATGAGTCAAACCTCCATATCCAAAAAATGTGCTAATAATAAAAGCAATTTTTAGTAAAAATAATGCTTTTTTGCTTAGAAGAGCCACTATCCCAATTAAAATTGGCATTAAAGTTGCGAGATTAAGCTTCAATCCGAGAAGAAACGGCACGACAAATTGTCTCGTCACGATTCTTGCTGAAAATACATAACAAACACAAAACTCTTAAATACATATTTTCACGAATTTCACACTAAGCTAAGCTTAACCAATGCCATCTCTTGATTTAAATTTTAAAAAATATATATTGTTAGCTTTCGTGAACTATCATTATCATGAGCTCTAATGATTTAACACTAAGTTTTTTAACATAAACGTAGAAAGCTTCGTACATTGTAAACAAGATGAAATAAAAAAAAAATGGGTAATATCTTACCGGTTGATTCACCTTCAATTTGATGGATTTTACGGTTTTGATTTGGATCCAAAACAAACTCTATAACGCCAGAATTAGACCCTAAAATTCCATGAGTTGGTCCAATTCTCATAAATAATCCGGGATAAATTTTTTTCATGTCAACTCGAAGTGATCGTTGTCCCATTACGACCCCAGCACTTTCTAGAATAGATCTGAAAATACAATTTTATTTTATATAAATTTTTTTCGCTTGCTTTTTATATTATTTTTCACCTGTAATCTAATGGATCTTGTTCAAGGAGGTTTGGTATACTTCTTGACATTATTGTGTCATCTTTTTCAAATACAATACCCTCTGATATTTCAAAATCTGGATTCGTTTCAAAATTGTTCAGAGTGTATATTAATTGTTGTCCAAAGCAAGACCGTAAACTGTTAGAGGGATTATTTTTCAAACATGTTCCAAATTCTTGACCAAAACAAAATACAGCGCGTATTAATGCTAAAAATACCAAACTAATGATCACGGGAATTTCTAAATCCATTATGCACACAGTTTATCATCAATTGAAGTTAGGATATGCAAAATTGTTTGACAAGTGCGACTAATTTTAGCATGTCTCAAAATTTGTTATTCATAGGTTTTAATCTGTTTTAAGTTAAGTCTCTTAGAGGTTACTACTGTTGGAAGACTAAACTTTTTTGAGGACAACGTTCGAATTATATACCTAACGTCATGTATCACCGCACAGAAAATTAACATTGAATTGCGGGAAATATCACTCACCGTCTCACTGAAAGTGAAAGCAAGTCATTGTTTAACAATTTGTCAAAAAAGCCCATCTTATAATGCCGTAATAAAGAAATTTTGCACTGCGAAACCATATTGATGATTACTCAACATTCAATTACAATTTAATTCAGTCTATTGCTACTAAGTAGAAATAATTGTTTGTATTATTGAAAATTAAATAAATGTTATTCCAAAACAAGCTGCAACGAATCAACAGCAACCGCTCAACAGCAAAAAAAGAAGTAGATATCGAAATTTTCAACAGTCTTCCTGGGTGCTAATTAGGTAATTTTCAACAATTCATCGAAAAATTTTCGAGGATTTTTATCTTTTAGTTTTTAGGCTTCTTAAAAAAAAAAATTTTTACGTTTTTCTTGGTCACGACCAGGGATAGTTGCAAAAATTTTCCGATGATGTTCACTGACTTTGAACTGAACTATAAATATGATTTTTATAACTAGGTACAAAGTATCTACAAAATTTTATCTGACCAATTTAATATTTCAATAGCACTCTGAACTTTTCTTTTTGCTTTTGATCCAAAACAAACCCATAGAAACTTTTCTCTACATTTTACTATAAAGTATGAAATAAACCTCGTCCGAGGAAATTTAAATCTATTTTTTTACCACATTTCAATTTTTTTTTTAAAAATGCGGTATTGTTGCCGTGATGTCGTCCGTTCTTCCGTCCGTCTGTGTGGTGTGTGACTTTAATTTTGTTTGAATTAGCAGGTTTGGCGAATTCTTTTCAAATGACAGATTATCCGTTGGAAATTTAAATTCGTGTTTTTCACGTGCCTGGGGCACATTCAGACAAATTGGCCCTTTTTGTGCGGTAAAAACAAAGTAGTATATCAAACATATTCTACAAAAACAACTGTATTTTTTTTTTTTTTTGAAAAAATAATTTCTGTAATTTTTATGACAAATATATTTTGAGCCGAAAATCCTTGCTAAAATAAAATTTTCAATAAAATTTTTGGGTGAAATAAATTGGGCACATAAAAAATAAAATCTAAAATAGACTAAAAAACGGTTATTTATTTTATTTCCCACTCATTTTTTTGATTTTAAAATGGGGCACCGGACTAAACATTTTAGTTTCATTTGAAGCGACCTATATTAATATTTTTAGAATTTAAGCAAAGGACATCCATCATTATGTGTTCTGTTGTTTGTGTGACGGCTCCACAAGGGCAAGCAGGACTGTCAACATAATTCCATTTATGAATTCGATAGTTGCAGCATCCATGTGTAGTTCGCAATCTGTTGAGGTTGCAAAAAGCCTTTCTTGGAAGCTTTAATTCGTTTTTTCGATCTAAGTCCATATTAAAGAGAATACTTCCTCTACCACTGTCATTCCAAATTGACTTCTATTCGTCATTTGCATCGAAATTTGTCAAATTCAGTTCTCGTGCAAGTGATATTGCAGGCTTTCTTGATTTGAGACGAATGTTTGATGGATTTTGTTGTAAGTCGTTGTGTAGTGGTATTGAGGTGTTTCCTTCTATTTTCTCAAACTCTTTTAAAAGAGCTTTCTTCCTTCGAAGATCTGGCGGTAAAATATCACATAAGGCAGGTAACCAGACAGTTGGAGTGGATGAGACTGTGCCACTTATCATTCGCATAGTTGTATTCAATTGTGTGTCGATTTTCGTTGTATGAGCACTGTTAAGCCAAGTGGATGAACAGTATTCAGCTGTGGAAAATACAAGTGCAAGAGATGAAATACGCAGACATTTTGGTTGCGCACCCCAAGTAGTATGAGCGAGCTTTTGGATGATGTTGTTTCTGGTACGGATTTTTGCTGCGACGTTTGTAAGATGTTGCTTGTAGGTTAAAGTGCGATCTAAGACAAAACCCAAGTATTTCGATTTGTGATCATGTGTTAAGATAGTTCCATTTATCATGACTTCCAATGTAGAAATTTTCTGGATTTGGATCTCGGTAAGTCACTTATATGTAAATTAAAAATGAAACATGCAAGTACAAATCCTTGTGGGAGACCGTTATTCAGCTTTCGGATGTTACTTTTATCGTCATTCAGAAAAACTTGAAAGTGTCTATCGCTGATCATTTGCAATATAAAGTCACACATTTTCTTATCTCGAACAACTTTCAGTAATTTATAAATCAAACCACGTTTCCATATGGTGTCGTACGCCGCAGAAAGATCCACAAATACAACACCAGTTTTAAGACGTTTTTGGAAACCATTTTCTATATGATTTGTGAGAGTCAAAACTTGTTTGGCACAACTACGTCCTCGCATAAATCCCGCTTGTTCAGGAGTAACGTCACCTGTCTATTAGTGGTGCTGCTTATTTTTGCCGAATAGGTGACAATTTTGAACGCCAAACAGCCAATTTTTTGGTCTCTTGGCCTCAAATTGTATCAAAAAACTTCATTTCACATATGGTGCATTCTATTCTAAAAAATACAAAAATCCCGGATTAACTTTTCTCATAAAACAGTAATAGAAATAAAAAACTGAATAGTTTATCGTGATGTCCATCAAAAAAGAAAAAACTTTTGCTTTAGCGAAATTTTTTTCTCCTTATTTTTAAAAATTTTATGATAGTTTTAAAATTTTATCGCAAAATATGGGAAAAATTCAAAATTTTTTTCTGAAACTTTGGGGGATTAAAAAATTTTTAAAAATTTTATGAAAAATAGTTTTAAAAATTTTTATCGCTATATCTTGGAAAATATTCGTTTGAGAATAAATTAATGTACACGTGATGTCAAAAATTTTTCAAAAAAGAAAATTTTGAAAATTTTTTTTTCTCCTAAAATGTTAGTTGTCTCGTTACATTAGTTGTCTCCATGAAACATAAATCGAAGATTTTCCGAGATATAGCTGGAAAACTCAATTTTTTGAAAAATGGCCTGAGACCTCCAAATTTTGAAATTCTAAATATGCAGTCTTATAGTATGTAAAAAGACCTTTCTTTTTTAAGGACACCACTGGAAAATTTGAAAACTATTTTTCAAAAATTTTCCGACAATTTCCGTCAAAAAATTCAAGTCAAAAAATTTTCTTCCATGATTTGTAGCTCTTGCCAAGACCTTTCCAACAAGCCCTCACAAAATGGGAAGTTATGGCTGAAAAACGGAAAAATTCACGTGATGTGTACTTTTATAGGTAAATTAAAAATCCGGGATTTCGGTATTTTTTAGAATGGAATCCTCCATATATAGATCAATATAATACATAGATCAATAGGAAAATTCTAAAAATGCGGAAATTTATTATATTTAATGTTTAATCAAATGAAATTGGACAGGTTTAAGAAAAACGTTATTTTGCGGATTACTTGGAAACAGTTTTTCACATTGTTGAAGCATTCATTAATATTAATTTTTATACAAATTCAAAGGGCACAAGTAGATGAAACAAATATCATATTTTATGAAATAACTTTTTTTTTATTTTATTTTTTTTCAGAAATCATTAAATGAGTAGAAATCATAATAAAGGAGTAGAAGAGCGAAATGTAATGACAACTTTAGTAGAAATTAAACTTAGAAATAAGATCAAACTTATGTATAAAATAAAATAATGAAACAAAATCATATAAATGTAAGTTTTATATGCTTAAAGATAAATTTAAAAAAATAAAAAAATAAATAAAAAGACTAGTGCCATAAACAATTATTAACATTTGACCCAGAAAATAAATTCATGCTGCTCGCCATTACTTCTTGAATATTATGTATTTATATTAGGAATAACATTTGGTTATTTTTTGGTTTCAAGAAAAAATGCAGTTTAGTAAGAGAATGAATAAGTTTGAATATAGTAAGCTAGGAAGCGCTAAATAACAAAAGTTATATAAATAGTACTGGAGTAAATTAAGACTCAAATATATACTTGTCACCCGAAAAGGGCAAGTGTCGGATTGCATTTATTGTTTGATCAATAAATGTTTTCGAATTGTGTAAAAAATCAGATACTGATTTTGATAATGAATCAACAAAATGATTATAATTATTATAAATTAAGTAATAAATTATTAAAATAAAAGCACTTAAACAAAAAAACATTATGGGTCTTTTACCCTTACTGGTTTGTTGACTGACAATGTAATTATTGTTTTAAATTATTGAGAATGAGCAGAGTATGCAACATTTTGAGCATCAAAAGATCTGTAATGACCTCCGCCACCGGCAGTGTAGCTATGATCGTCATGAGAATAAGTATGTTGTGGATGAGCTACAACCTGCAAAGAAATATGGAAATATATATAAGAAACATTTTTGGACTTTAAGTTTGATTTTACTTACTTCATAGCTAGAATGTGAGTTTTTGCCATCAAGCAACTTTTTCAATCCAATAATACCAGATATCAGGAGAGCCAATTTTCCAATGATTAAGGCTTTGAATGCGATAAGCGCAAGAGCACCCAGGGCTAGAGGCAACAAAGCAGCAGCTTTCAATTTCAACAACAAGAGGAGTGGCAAAAGCAATTTCTTGGCCTTCTTCTTTTTTCCACGAGCTAATGATGAAAATATTTTTTTTGTATAAAATATGTATTTTGAGTTAGTATTACTATTACTTTACCTTCTTCTAAAGATCGTTGCATATCATGAATTGATTCTTTTGGTACTTTAAATTGAAGAGTATGAGATCCTAAGAAACGAGCAATGCGATCAACTATCAATGTATCGATCTCTGATTCGCGTTGGTCTTCATCTACTGAAAGCTCATTTTCACTCAAAGCACGTCCAGTTGCTACTTGTTCAGTTTGAACAAGGCTTATTCCATCAGTAATTTCAATATCTCCACTATTTTGTTCGATGTAGTGTAGGGCCCTTTCCTAAAGATTAAAAAGAGGCCAGTTTAGAATTAGCTTGATCCTATTTTTAATTCGGCACTTCGATCTCGATGTAATTTTCAATTTTTTTATTTATTTTTTTTTTTCAATAATTTTTATACTCATTTTTTAAAAATCACATTTTCACAGTTTTTCAATTCACTAGAATATTCTTACCTTTAAGCACAGAACCATTGACTTATCACCACAATCTTTTACGAACTTAATTGTGCTAGTTAAAAGACCTTCATTTTCATATGAAGGGGCACATAATGCCACTGAAAAAATTGCTAAAAGCACACAAATTTCTTTCATTTTATATCAATTTATTTAATATTTAAAAAACGGCAAGGAACACTTTTGCAGTTGTTATTTGTCAGAAACCAACCGGTGAACTGTGACTTGTAAACAGTGTAAGCCGCGTTTTATTCTCTCTGAAGGTAGCAATGCTACAGAATACAAATTACTTAGCAATTTAAAAAAATTTTAAAAATGTAATGTATATTTTTTCTTAATACATACAGGGATACGTGTTACCTGTGTTGAATTTACAGCATGTGCGAAAGAGATGAAGCTAATTGTCGTACCGGTCTACTCTACGTACTTCGAACAGTCATTGTATCAATATCTGACTGTACGAATTTGTAGTATAGTGATTGGGGAGAATCAGTACACTTAACAGCAAATTAAAAATGTAATGTAATATGTGTCAGGTTATGTGTATAGTGAAAGAAAATTTTAAATGCGATGATTAAATTCATCGAAATCACAAAATTTCTTAAAACCACTCATAGAAACAGTGAAAATTTAAAATTATGTTTTGAGATCACCAAAATAGTCGAGTAAATTCATAAGACATGTGAAATTGAAATTTGTGAAGATTTTCAATTAAATATAACAGTAATCTAAAATACTACAAAACAGTTTATTATCAAAATCATAGTAAATATGTAGTACTTTATTACACTTTCATAACACGAAATAAGCAACTTATAAGTACAATGAATACAGTAAGTATGTGAATGAACGTTAACAAAATTCAGTTTTTAGTAAGTTGTTAAAATGCAACAATCAACAAGTACCTACATTAGGTAAGATTGTTAAAAAATCCAATGGCTTTCACCTTTTAATCGGAAAGCATAAATACTTAGCATACAAAATATTCATACATATGACTTTTGAATTCTTTGGAATGATACACCAATTCTGAAATTCAAGTCATTCAATACATTGAGAAAACAGTAAAATATAAGAAAAAAGTGTCGCGACAGTTTCTTTTAAACTTTCATTAATTTTGCTCTAATTATTATTTGACAAAACACCTTTCTATCGTATTATACATTTATTTCAAACGGTTATATTCTATATAAAGATTTTTTTTAAATTTGATTTATACAAAAGTATTCCTGAAAAAAGTCGTTCCCGGGAAATTATCAAAAATCATAAAGAAATATTGAATTTTTAAAAGAAAAATGGGGAGATTTTATATTTTAAAAATTAAAGTTTGTAGAATTACTTAAAAAATATATTAAATTGACTTAATGTAGGATTATTTTTCATTATCTTGGGGTAAATATAATTTTGGGAAATGAGTTTAGTAAAAATAAACATTTTCCATGTCTGGATTACATATATTTAATTACAAAATTGCTTATCAAATCCCGTCAATTATATTGATATAGAAAAATATCAATGCGTTTTCAATGTAAAAATGATTTATTTTAAATTATTCTTTTATTTATAATTTTCTAACTTTGTTTTAAAGCAACAAACACTGTAATTTAATTTTAATCAATCAGTTTAATCACCTGTACAAAATGTGCAGCATTAAATTTTTTTGCGTGATATTACGGATGCACTTATGCCTTCTAAGATGAATATAGAAAGTAAAAACCTGACATAATCGAAAGCGTTTGTAATGTAAAAAGGCAAAAAGTTTTAAAAAGCAACACAACATAATAGTAAAAATTTCCCCAACGTAGTACATGTATTATTCTTTAAAAAGAGTTCAAAGCACTCTACATTTACGGATCTCCTCAATGAATTTCTTCAGACATAATATCAAGTTCAAGTATATATTTTATATCGTTCAAGTGAACGAATGCTCAATGTATGTACAAGTGTATACTATAAAAATGTATATTTGCAACATGTATGAAAAGCATGCGACGAATGAATGTGAAATATTAAAACGGACATACTTTTACTACATATACTACAAATGTCGAATATGGTAAAAGTTAAAAGAAAATCAAGTCGATATTATTTTTGCATAAGTCTATTGTTAAGTAGTGGCTTGCACGATCAAAATAATTTACAGTCTCATTTCATTGTTTTCCACATATGTAATTTTATTTATTGTGTAAAGCAAATATTGCTTCCTAAATTTAAAAATATCTAAAGTATGATAGTATTGTCCTTTCATTTGCTTTACAAACTAAAGTGAAAGTGATCGAACTATATATTTTTAAAAAAGTTTTTTTTTGCAAAATATTTATAATATATTTTTATGTTGAATTAAAAACATTGATTGATTGACATGCATCATTTAATGATTTGTCAAAAAATAAAATAAAAAACATCAACTATATGTATACATATATTGAGAACAGGTGATGATTCGATAAAGTATGAAAGTTCCTTACTACTTAAGATGGGGACACATCATATTATGAATTTTTCGCTAAGCTTGTTAAACTTTTTTTGGTCAAGTTTTGTTGAATTTTGTCATTTTTTAAGGAAGTCATGGTAGTTCAAAGTCTGGGAAATGTGTTATTTTGCAAAAAAAAACTGAGATATTTTTAAGTTTTGAGATTCGCTTGATTTTTTCAGATTTAACGATAGAAAAACGAATGAAATTTCATCAAAAATTTACAATTTTTTTAATTTATAGAGCCGATTTGTTGTTCAATGTAACAATACATATATTGTTAGAAAGAGCATTTTTAAATCAAGTTTGGCTCACACTTTTGGGAGTTAAGTCCAAAAATGTTCGATTTTTCGCAAACCGTCGAGATCCCTAATTTACGATGTATATATAGAATAAATAAATACAATAGGAATAAATAAAAGACTCCACTTATATTATTTTGACTTATTTTAGCTTTATTAACTTCATTTATATTTGAACGACTTATTATTTAGTTTTAGTTATAACTATCACTTAATGTATTTTGGGCTAATATGACTTAAAAAAAGGAAGTCTCTTATTTAATGAAAAATTAAGGTGTTCTTACTCGTATTTATATTAACTTATCATTGACGTAATCACCATTCCATTATTCAATTTTTTTTTCAAATATATCATACGAATATGTTTATTAATGTTATTATACATTTTTACTCATTACAAGTCCTCGGTTGTTGTACTACAGTCTATTATTACATGTACTTTGATTCTTATATTCTAGTACTACTTATTACGAAAGTGTATTATAATAAACATCGAAGACATGAACCAAAGTAGCTTTTATACAGCTTACAATAAACAGACGTTTGGCGCGTAGTTCGGTACTTGTAACGTTTTTTCAATTGATCAATAAATAACAATTTTGAACAGCTACCCCAGTTTGAATTTAATTTTTTAATTTAAACATTATATTATTATGGGAAAATAAAGCATAGTAAAGAGAGAGAGAGAATAAATAACAATTTTGAAACCTACAGGTAACTTAAATTTTATATTACAAACTAAAAATATTTTGAAATTATCTTTATATACATAAATATCTGTATCACACATACTTAAGATATTAACTATTTTTTAAGAGCATAAATTCATCTTTGCATTCATCACCTACAATTTTATCTAATTTGATACTCAAATCCATGCTAATTTAACAAAAACCATCAATCAATTTTTGTTTTGCGAATCTTTTGGCCTATTTTTATGATGTTAAAAGTTTGGCATGTAAAAATCAAGACGATCAAGTGGCATATGAGAGACTTCTTCGAAAATTAAGAAAATTTCTTTCTAAATACGACACGTGAGATTCGTTAAAAAATCAGTTAGTTAGTTTTCCATAGGGACCGATTTTGGAAACGTATTTCCTATTCACACAGTACGTAAGTAAAGTTCATATTCAAATTGATAAAAAATAGTGTAAATTAGATTGTGATTATTGAATTTTTCATTAGTGTTTTATATTAAACTGTTTTTCCAAAAGAATCAAACGAAAGTTTTTGCAATACTTAATAAGGGTTTAAATCCTATTGAAAGTGAAATAAGTAACAATTATAATCTTTATTAGCTGATAAATTAAGATTGTTTTTACTACAAATATAAATAAGGTTTTTTTCATTTTAGTTTAGGACAAAATAAATATATAAATATTATATTTTATATATACAGGTAACAATAGCATAACAGTCTAAAAGCTTTGGAAAATGAGAATCATTCAGTTGTTAACCTAGCATAATTTTTAAAATACATAATTAATTATTTTCATGGTGTATATCCATTATAAGCTAAATTCTGTCCATTATAATTTCCAATTCGACCCCATCCAGAGCCATGGCCACCCGATACAACTACCTCATGTGCAGCTTCGTGATGATGGTTACTACCAGAAATTAGTTTTTTTATACCTATAATTGAAGCTAAAGCCAATGCTAATTTAGATACGATTAATGCTTTTCCAGCTAAAAGGGCTAAAGCTCCAAATGCCAAAGGCACTAAAGTACTTCCTAATAACAAAGGAATCATAATCCAATGACCATTCTTTTTATCCTTGCCACCTTTGTTTCCTCCAAAACCACCTTTGTTTCCGCCAAAACCTCCACCACTTCCTCCTGCTCTTGCTTCCATTGACCGATCCATTTCATCAATAGACGGGAATTTAACCTTAAATTGTTTATTGTTTGAATACTGCATTGATATTTTTTTTATTAATTAATATATACCTGCAGGGTGTGTCGTTGGAAAAAGGAAACAATTTTGTCAAAAATCATGTTGTTCAACGCTCTATCTTTTTCATCCAAGGCACGTGGTAATATTTGTTCTAACTCCTCTTTAGTTTTTATGCTTGGCTCATCAAATTTTGCTTGGTCGTCTGACACAAATACTACACCATCAATTAACTTGATATCTAGTGCAGATCTGCTAACACGATCCATTATGAGCAAAACCTTTTCTTTTAAACATGTGGTTAAGTGTGATGCACTACACTCTCTATAAGTGTCATAAAAATATTTAATGTCCCCAATAGATCTACCATTTATATCATTCTCGATATTTTCAGTGTCTGCTAAAGCATTGTTATAAAACAAAACACTGCAGATGACTAAAAAGTTGAATCTTAACATTTTTTATTGAATAAAATTTTACAAACGAAAAAAAAGGTATATTTTATATTCTAATATTCTATTTGCATCTAAGTCTTTTTTCTTAAACGATCAAGCTATTACTGCAACTAAAAAGTGTTATGTTTTCATATTATATACTTGATCAACTCATTGCATTTTCATTTTTTATGCATTTCCCCACTTTTTATCATATGCACTAGATAAGCATTTTTCATTTCGCTGTAATAGAAACAACATTGCGTTTCCATAATTCATTGCTGCATGATGTAAAGTAATCGTATCTTTCGTGTGTATCTAGTTATTCGTTCTATTCTATTAACGCTCATAAAGCAGACCATAAACCTACTAGTATCACTAATGATAGCCAATTACCTGTTTTGTACCTGATAGCAATTTGAAAAAAAATGTATGTATGTATAGTAAATTTCTATTTTTTTTTTCTTGCACTTGTAAACAAACACATATAAATTTAGCTTTAACTTTGGAGAAAACCGAAAGTTTATTTTTATATCATACAAACCTCTTAGTGATTATTTTGAACCCTAAAATTCTGACACTTACCTGTTATTCTTTCTAAACATCTAACACTTATTTAAATAATGAATCTGAATATCTAAAATTAGAAAATGTCTCTTCATTTTTAAAAATGTCTAAAAGATCAAAAAATATCTAAAAAATCAATTTTGTTTTAAATAGGTTGGACTATTGTAGGTTTTACGAAAACTTTAATGCATTGTTTTAGAAAGAAAAAAGCTCATTATTTGTTTTAATAGATTTATATTCTACTTAAATAAATATGTAGCTTACATGAGGTACTTGAAATGAAATAAATACAGACAGATACTATTATAAATTTAAGTAATTATAATATCAAAATATTATTTTAAAAGCATACCTAAAATGAAATAATTTTAATAAATAACAGATTATAGAAAAAAATGAAATAACGTTAAGAACAGTTATTTATCTAATATATCTATTACGTTGATTTGTACGCACTGTACACAATATCCTGTGCATTTGCAGAACGGCCCCATCCATGACTACCACCTCCAGAACCGTAGCTTCCAACATCTGAACTGTAACCCGATCCTCCAACGTCGCTGTGACTGGAACTATGTGAGCTTGTATGGTGTGGATGAGCAACAACTTCATAAGTTACATGCTTTTCTTGAGACAGCAATTTTTTCAAACCAATTATTGCTGATAATACCAGTGCAATTTTTCCTATTAACAACGCTTTGCCAGCAATTAAAGCAATAGCTCCTAAGGCTAAAGGAATGAGAGCAGCACCTTTCAATGCTACTGCCAAAAGAAGTGGTCCTAATAACTTAGCCTTTTTTTTTCCTTTGCCTCTGGCTTCTTCTGAAGTTGAACCACCACTTGAAAAACTATTTGACACTTCTTCAAGTGCTCGAGAAGTTGAACTTATTGCATTAACTACATCGACACCCTTCAGTTCTACTTTTATTGTGTGTGTTTGCAAATAGTTTTGAATGCGTCCGAGAATCATTGATTCTAATGAATTGTTTTCATTTAATCCTCGTGGAGATCCCTCTTTTTCATTAGTCTTCGCTGTTTTTACAACAGTAACACCTTCTGTAACAGCGAAAGTGTCACGTTTGTCCAAAATTTTATCTACGATAGAAAATAACTTGTATTTAACACAGTTCACCGAATCTTTTCGAACACAATCAGTGTATATACTGTCCATCAACTCATTCTCGGTATTTATTGCGTTTCTTGCGGTTTCTGGAAAATCTTCAGTAGGTAGTGCACTTACTACCGTCGCAAAAGTGACAATGCAAACAATTTTTAAAAAATTTGTCATTTTGTTATATTTTAAGGGTTTAACCTAAGGATTAAAATAGGAAAAAGAGTATACTGCTTTAAAACTTGTCTAAAACAAATAGTCAACTAAGTCCAAACTGATAATGATTTTAGAAATAAAGTATACGTCGAATTTATATGTTACTTATATTTATATTTCCCCACCTTTCTTTTTTCTTAAATTGTACGCTTAATGATCTTTTGCTCTATGTGCTGTTGTGCACTTTTAAAATAAAACAAAAAATCATAACACAAGTGAATACCATACATTATATTACTTTATAAAAACCATTTGCTAATGGTTGAACTTGACCACGATCAATGTAGTGCTTAAAGTCATTTTGAACCGGCTTATCTGAACCTGCAATAATTTTTTTTCAAAAACTTACCCAAGACAATGGGTAACTCATCGCTTCAATCATGATTTTTTCTGATATATTTCCATCATAATTAAATTTTTTGTTTAATATTTTTGACTTTTATGATATATTTTAACGATTTATGATCGATTGATTTTAAATCGAACAATCCATCTTATATAACTTAAACGCGTTCAATGAAAAATTTTTTGAAAAAAATCATTGATGTCCATCGATGAGCAATCTTGAATGCACCCAATCCTCAGGGAATACTAACGAAGTGGTTAAATAAACGGTGAGAAAAAATATAATTATAATAAAACAATTTATTTATCTTGAAATTGAACCGAATGAAACAAATATTAGTTTATGACAACACTATAAGGTGATAGTGAACTTGATGTAATATTTTTGTGTACCTATCATTAAATATACACATCTATTAATACTATCTCCTTTCTATTCTCGACATAGATACACTGTGTATGTTTGAAAATCAGAAAAAGTGAAATGTAATTTAATATTTCCATCCATAGAAAACATGTATAGTAAAATAAATACTGAAACTTAAAACTGAAAAAAAGCTTAACAGCTTGTAGTGATAATAAAATTATGTAATACAAAAGAATATAGTCATTAGGTGAATTTAAATAACATATATTCCTTACTTTTTTTAAATACTTTTTTTTATATTGAATTTAATATTTATGTAGATTTTATCTGTTAAGGACTAATCTTCGAAAGGGTGCGATTCTGCGCATTCAATTTAATACAGAAAAATGATTTACTGTGCGTCTATTAATAGTAATACAAATGTTATCTTAATTAATTGTGCTGCCCTGATTTTTAGACGATTTATGTCGTCATATCTAATGCATATCACTTCAAATCATATCATTTCGGTCACAGTCATGAATTAAATTTGAAAAAATCGTTTACTTCTTAAGATTTTTCTTATAATTATATAATTTATCTATATAATTTATTTCAATTTAAAAAAAAATATGTACCTCAAATAAACGTCTTGTCTTGCCAATTATGTCGAATTTCCATAATGAAACAATATAACGTTGTCATAAGGCGCCATTCATTTACGGCGTCGGAAGTTTGAGGGGGGGTGGGGGTCCATGAATTTCCGATGGATTTGGACGTAGGGGAAGGGGGGGTAAACAGAAAAATACGACGTCGTATAAATTCTCTGTAGTTAAGATTTTTTGTTTCAATTTCTCAGAAATATTTAAGCGCTTCAAACTTTTTTGATCTGTTTTTTAACTCACTGAGAAAACATGTACAATTTTTCACAAATTTCCATATAAATTTGAACTATTATTATTATCGTATGTAAACTAATTTTTAACAATTTTGTTTTGTAAGCGGGGGGAGGGGGGTTTACTAAAAAATACGTCGTAAATTAGGGGAGTCTTTAAATTTCGACGGTTTTCGATTATAGGGGGGGGGCTGGGGATAAAAAAAATGTCCTTTTTTATCCGACGCCGTAAATGGATGGCGCCATAATACGTTCTTTTAAATTGTTAAATTATTTACAAACGTCTAAAGAAGACTAAAAAACATACGTTTCGAATTTTTTTTTTCATTAGTTTAATTTTTCTGCGACTGTAGAAAATAAAGCAATGTGTTTTAAAAAAAAATTGATTTGATACTGCCAAACGAAAAATATTTAAAAATGTAAAAATATATATTAAACATGGAAGGTTGGAAAATATTTTGGAATTATTATTAAATATTTATTAAAAATAAAGTCTTATTTCAAAAGTTGAAAATCCAATTTAAAAAAAAAATCTTTCAATTTTTATTTATTGAAATCGTGTTTTTACGTGAACTTTCTTCCCAAACAATAAAATTTTCTCAAAATTACTTAACTTATTTTTTAACTTAAATTTTTTGACAGTTATTTTGGGTTATTTTTATGAAATTCTCAAAATGAAATATTCTGAAATCTATTTTTAATTTGCAAATCTGCGTATAATATACGAAGGGTTTTTTTTCAAAAAAATGTTTTTAAAAGTTGCAGACATTTGGGAGATCCAATCGACAATTTATTTTGGGCATTTATGTAACTCTTCGATTGCAGCAACGTCTATGTTGCAATGCAATTTAGTCCATTGTTCAAATTGCCGCACCGCAATCACATGAAGGATTAATATTAGGAAGGAAAGATTAGGATCACATTGATTTTCCCTATCGGTGCAGTAATGATTTGCAAACGACAACATGACCTGATTCTATTTAGTTTCATCCAAACATCTCTCCTTTCTTCGAATCCAGGCAATTTCTTTGATGGGTCATTAATTAGGCTAGTGTATTTTTAATTGGTGTTATTTCATTAATTCTTCCATGTAAAATCAAGTTGTATCAAATGGGAATCTTTGCAATGAGAGACTTTGATTGTAAAGTAAGAATTTTTTTAACCAAATTACTTTTTTTTTACTATGACCTTTCTTATATATTTTTTGTTTGTTTTGTTTGTTACCCTAACCATTCTATAATAGAGTTGATAAAGTAAAACCATAATTTTTTTTAAGCATAACGATGAATTGGCTGAACTAAAACGTATTACTTTTTCTTTTTAATAATTTTTTATTATTTTCCAGTTTATTTTAAATATAAATAAATAAATAAAATAAATTAAATTTGACGAAAATGTCAATTATTAGTCATCATATTTTATGATGTTTCTGTTAAGACTTAAGTAAGATGAGTATAAAAAATAAAATTTTGTTAATTATTAAAATCAACGGTAACAACATTGCTACTAAGACTAGAAGTCAGTAAATATCAAATATCATTAGAGAAACTATTTTAAGTAAACTAAAATTAATTGGAATTTAGTGTTATTTGTACAGAAGTATCACTAAAAACTATTTCATAGTACTATCAGTTCTGTAGTATGGCAAAAGATTTCAGACTAGCGATGTACGATCAACAATTGATCACAACTCTTTCTTCTTTAGAAAACAAGAGCTTTATAGCTACGTAATAAAACAAGTATGACTGAAAAAAGAACAGTAATAAATGAGAGTTTGGACTTAATAACCAGTTTGGGGAGCATATGCTTGGTAAGCGACGGCCTCGGCACCAGAGCTGCTGCTGCTGCCTCCTCCTAATCCTCCTAAAAGATCAGCGATTCCACCACCGCCACCTCCGGCTTTAGAGCTGACCTTGGCAATGATAGCTTTGACAAGTCCCAATTTGGCCAAAACCAGAGCGATGACTCCAATAACTAAAGCTTTTTTAGCGATAATAGCAATTCCAACGAGAGCCAATAACATAAGTCCTTGAGCCTTAAGTTTGACTAATCCCAAGAGAGGTGCCAATTTCTTGAGGAGCTTCTTCTTCTTTTTGCGTGCTTCGCCAACCATTGAGCGCATTGATTCTTTTACTTCTTCTGGAATTGCTTGTGAGACTGCACGACCGACAGTCATCATATCAAGATTCAAAGAACGCTCTTGGAAGAAATTCATTGCTCTCTCAGAAACGTAGTTTTCCAAAGCATCTTCACGTGATTCAATTGTATTTGCAGCTTCAATTGCAGAAGTGTCAACGGGAATAGAGCGTGCACCCCGAACTGAATCTTTTTTGAATGACAACCCATCTACGACAGAAATGTCTTGTTGATCAAAGAAGTCTCTTGCTTTACGAAATAGCTAAATAAAACATAAAATATTATTATTATTTTGTATTTTTGTTTGTGCAGTCGGTAAAAAAAATGTTCACTATTTAGTTTAATATTTTTGTATAGCAATTGTTATTTATATTTTTTTTTAATTTTAATCCTTTTTTGTACTGATTTTTTGTACGTTAAGCCACTTTTCACTTTTATCTTGAATTTATTTGATCATTTATATGTAAATATTTTTTATATTCGTACCGTCATTTGAACACAAGAGATCGAGTCTTGCTCAAGACATTCCTTAAATGATGATTCTGCAGCAACTGCAAGTAAGCACAAGGCGCTTAAAATAACTACTTTGCTAAGCATTTTTTTTATTTGTTTAAATTTCCAAAAATATTTGAATAAAACTAAATATTTTTTATATTATTGGATTGATGTGCTCATTGGAATAGAACTAACGATAAATTGACAATTTTCGTTTATATACATGATCTTTTTAACGTCTTTTCTCAAAAAAACTAGCGTTTAACAACGCCTTTATCCCCACCGTTTTTTTTTTTTTTGAATTGATAAACATTTTTGTGTATTCAAAATTATTATTATTATAGTTTCACATATATGTATATATTATAATACCTTAAGTACAAATACAAAGAAGATAAAAGACAGAATGTATCATAATGAGATGACGATGCTGTATAATAAAACAATAATTTAAATTTTTGGATGCGTTCCAAAATTTCACCAAATTACCAATACATTTCTTCTTCATGAGTGATGCTTGCTAAATAACATACATATTATAAAATTATCATATTTCTGTCAAACGTATAAATATACACGTATTTAAATTGACATGTAAAGCGAGAAAACAAAAATATAGGTGAAATTTTTATTTGAAGCTTTTTTAAATAACTAATGTGTCTTATGATTAATTCATTGTCACAAAATTTTTAAAATTCCTATCGCTGACAGATCAATCAACAAATTTAAAAAAATATATTTGAAGACAAAAAACAATGGAAAATACAATGGTAAAGTGATTTCTCTACAAATCTTACTTTATTTTCATCATATATATATAATTATATATAATAATTATATATTATTATTATATATATATATAATTTTGCATACATTTATAAAATTTTGGGGTAGCAGAATAATTTTAAATATAATATAATATTAAATATAATCTTAATATTAAATAAATTTAACTATACTAAACAATAATAAAAACAAAGATGGTAAAATAATACGTTAAATTAATTATTAAAATTAAAATCACAATTTTTATTACGACGTTTTTGAACGTAAATGGGTTTTGATATTGTCGAGATTTTGGGTTTTTTTTTCCGGAGTACCAATGAAGAAACGTAATATTAACATATATTTTATATGTATTTGAATTCGATTGAGATTTTTTTAAATCCACATTTTTTTATTGAAAATTGAAATTACATGAGAGATTATCATAAAAATATCAGAAAAAATATTTCTACTTGTTAAAAAAAATAAACTTAGAAATTTCAATCGGTAGAATTATAAATAATATTTATGAGTTTGTACATTAAAAATCTTGTCACAGTAGATTAATTCTATAGGAAAACAATTGTAGTTTATGATGATCTAGCATAGCTTCAAACTTTTTCATAGCATAGGCATTTAAATTTTTTTCTCATAAAATTTCGAATGAGCAATACAAAACAATTTGAAGCATTTTCAAATGTAAAAACATATATTTAACCGGATATAAAATCATACATGTAATTTTATTTATTGATGTAGTATGAGTTATTTCGTATGCTTACATGACTACTCATAGCAAACTATTAAAATATTTATCATTTGCTCGCTTTTATATTGTATGAAGATATTATTCGTGTTAATCACGAATACTTTCAAACTCACAATGACGTATTAAAATAAAAAAGAAATGTGTATAAAACAAGTTTTTAATGTCAAGGTTATGGTCATTTTACTAGTGAAACTAAAATAAATAAAAAAAAAGTAATGTTGTGTATGTACACATAATTTTAAGCATGAACAAAAGAAAGTTAATAATGTAACAATATAATTACGAAATTGAAAGTCTGTGTGAAAAAGAACTAAAATTTATTTAAATCTTTAGTAAAAAAAATCTTTACACAGTAGTTAATTCATTAATAAAATTCTCTTTTGGCTAAAAAAAAATATTCTACTTCTGACCAACAAAAAAGTGTAAATTAGTTTTAAATCTTAAATGATTATATATGCCCAGAAAGTATGATTTTTACTGCGTGTTATTATTGGCATCCATGAGAGAAATGCTACATGCGTAACTACATATATACAATTATACAAAAATATTCTCAACCACATAGATGACCTACTACTCTATATATGGAACCAACTTTTAAATACATTCTTGTAAATATTCTTGAATAATAAAAACTGGTTTCTAACATTAATAGGACAAATCAGTAAGACAAATTTAGCAACTGAAAAATAAGGAAAAACAAAAAAAAAATTATAATAGAAAAAAAGTCATAGAATTGTAATAAAGTAATAGAAGACTTTTTTTTAATTTGATTCATCATATTATATTATATTTATTAATAAGCAATAAATAATTACGAAAAAGCAATAAATGTTTAAAAAAAGTATAAATCATTTGCGAGGCTTATCGAATTATTTCATTTATTCAATTTAGTTTATAAATCTAATAAACATTTCTTTTTTTCCTACGATGGTCAGCTGTAAGGTACTGAACGTGACTTTCATGATGACCTTGTTCGCCTAGTTTTTTTAATCCAACTACTGAAGAAAGTAATAATGCTGCTAAAGATGCTCCTAAAGCTTTTAATGCCAGCATAGCAACTCCACCAAAACCTAATGCAGCCATTGTTTTTGCTAGCATTCCACCCATTAATAAAACATAACCAAGACCTCCTTTGTGACCTTTTCTTGCCTCTGATACAGTAAAAAAATAAAAAAATTATATACATAATAACTAAACTCGCCTTAAGATATTTTACCTGATGTAGAAAATTGATTAAGATCACTAGCACTTCGTGACATATTTTTTATTTCACTTTCATTTATGAAACTAGAGAGTTCAACTTCTAGCTCATGTGTTTTAAGAAAATCAAATGTCCTTTGAAATAAGTCTAGGTTGCTTGATTTTTCTAGATTGACTTTTACTGGAACACTCGATTTAACAAGTTTAACTCCTGGAAAAATGGTATTTGAATTAAGGGCACTACTTATATTAATGAATAAAATAGAAAATGTCAAAATGCCACAAAATAATTGTTTTGGGTTTTCCATGATTTTCAAACGAGTTTATAAGAAAGACTAAACTTATATTGATTTGTTATTTGCATTTATAGTATTTTCTTAGTATAAAAACCACGAAAATAAAAGAATAAGTGTTTATCAGTGTCAAAAGAAAAAAAAACTTAAATCCAATTGTGCATGAAGCGATCAATATTTTATTTAAGTTTTTTTAAACCACTACTTTCACGTTTTAAAATTTTTAGTTCAAACATTAGGTATTGTTGGCTAGAATTTTATTTTTTTACTTTTTTTTTTACCAAATTATTTGGTAGGTTCCAAAACTATGCGTCTCCGAGCATGGAGAAAAGTGATGCTTATGACCCAAAGAATGTTTAGCGCGAAAAAATTTAATTGATGACTTAGACTTTTTAGCTGTTTTATCTTGAAGTACAAGAATGATTCATCATGTTGCTTCTTTAACCAAAAAAAAAAGTTTAAGAGCTAAATCATACTACATATTATTCATTTTCAGAATGGATATTAACAATTTAAAATAAGAGAACAAAAATCTTGAAGCTTTTCCTTCTCAAAACACGGAATAAATTTGCTTACAACTAATATTTTTCGTCTAAAATCATAAAAAAAAATATTTTTTTTTTAAATTTATACAAAAAAATATTTAAAAGCCTAAAAAGCCTAACATTCAAAGCCTATCTGTAACTCTCACCAAAAAGCTTGTTTCATTACCTTTCCAACAAACTATAATTTGTTCATGTGCATTGCGTAAAATGGAAAATATTTAGAAAAAACTGACGGGTTGATGCCGTATCTCGAAGCTGAAGGGTACCAAAATTTGCCCAATTTCATACAAACTTCAGTCCTCAATATCTCAGCTCAGCTAACACATACGAAGATGAAAGTGTAACTTTTGTCCAGTAGTTTCAGTAGTTTATCTTTAAGAAAAATTTAGTTTCAAAACTGTACAAGCTAATTCAGTTTAGCCTGTAATAGCTAATTTTTTAATATTTTTTTAGTTTTAAAAAATGTTATATTTTAGAATCTCTTTCAAATATGAATTAGTATTTGCTTTTTAGAGTTTCTACGACAGTTGAGCAAATTTAAAAATTTTCCATTTATGTAAATATATTTCGGTGATAGTTATATTATATTGTATTAAATAAATATAAATTTTAGTAAATCAATGTTTTATAATATAGATATTTGAATCAATTAAGTATAAATGAGCAATTTCATAAAAAAAAAAATACAATAGTCCCGGTTTAACTCTTTTTAAATACAGAAATAGTTTATCGTTAGGTTTATCAAAAAAAGAAGAAACTTTGGTGATTTGCTTCTTGTTTTTCAAAATTTTATGATATGTAGGTAAAAAAAATTAAATCTTTCAAAAAATTTATAAAAATGAAGCGAAAAAAATGTCCTTAAAGTAAAAGTTTCTTATTTTTGGATGGACCTCACGATAAGACAATCAGATTTGGATTTTTATAGTCTCTGTAGTCAGTTCAGAGACGATTTTAAAAAATTAGTCTCTTTATTTCTTTGTATCTATGAAAAAGTAGATGTATAATTTAGATAGTAGATGTAAGTAGATGTAATATAATATGTATTTAACATGATAGAATAAAATTTTCAAATACAAAATTTTGCATGTTTATTTTAAATTTTTATATTTTAGTAGTTTAGCTCTTTTGAATCAAGCTTTTTTTTTCTTAAGAACAATTAGTTTTATATTTTTTTTTTTAATGATAAGGAACAAAAGAGATAAAAATGTGCATGATGATTCACTAGTTCACTTATTTATTAATCACGAAAAATAGAAACCTTGTTCATAAAGTGTAAAATATATAAAATCTCATTGTAGTTTTGAAATTAATATTATATTCGCATTGAATCTTATCAATATAAGATGCGCTACCTGAAACAATAATATTTGAGTTATATTTACAATTTTAAAATATTAATAAGAATGAATCATCAAAGTATTATCACGTTTCTTTTTATATTACAATCATATAATTGTGTCTCATCGACTAATAATGCAAGTGTTAATTGGTCTTGTTTAACAAATTTATCATGCATAAATAGTATAGCAGATCACGTTAAATCTGGAGGAACTGTATATATGGGATTTTTAAAAATCGAAAATAGATCAACGGAACAATCAAAAGAAGGAGCTTCACTTTTTAAAAATAGGTCGATAAAATTATCTTTTGGCCCAATCGTCTTAGACATTAGTACGTCAAGGGAAAAATCTGAGTATTTAGAAGTCACTTTTTTTAAAAATGACGAAGGTTTGGTAAAACAATTGCTCACAACTGAACTTTAAACATAATATAAAATTAATTACAGAAGGTAGATCTGGTAGAAAACGTATGCAAATGTTTGTGCCTGCTTTCATGGTGGCTAGCCAAATAGGATGGTATATGTTAGCGCTTAAGTTAGTTACGACTTTAGCAATAAAGGCGTTATTAGTAGCAAAATTAGCCTTTTTTGTGGCAGCTATAATCACAATTAAAAAGTTTATTTTAGAACCAATGCACGTCAGGTAAGTAAAAATAATCAGTGAATCAATACAAATGTTCCATATTGGTGTATATGGGTATGTATACTAATGAATCATTTTTAGTCCAGCGGCTCCCTTCTACGACAACATTGAACCATTCATGGTACCGTATGATTTTCCAACATTTACACAGCATGACTTACATCCATTATCAATTGCCCATTTAGGACATGAAACATCCATTCCAAGCGCTTCAGCAATACATCCATCAAATCCTATCGCTGCTGAAAGCTCTCTTAGTACAGTGACAGAACATAGAACAGGAATATCGAATGCTTCTACAATATTGACTAACAGCAAAGACCTAAAGAGATCGGATTTTTCAACAGGTTAGAGCATTCTTAGGCACATACATATGAATTACAAACAATCTTGATCAATTTTTTTTCAGGTAGACGGCCATTATATTACAACTACTACATAAAAGCCCCGTTTAAAATATAAATTTATAAGACCAAAAATAATAAAGACATATTTTCAATTTTTCACTAAATACTTTATTTGATTATCAAATGAAAATTACAGTACACAAAATTAACCTTTGTCCAAATAAATAAACTAACAATTTCTAAGTTTTACACATTTCAAATGTTAACTATAACGTTAAAATAAAAAACAAACCATTTTAAAGAATAGGTAACAAACATTTAAATACCATATATCCAAATTTAAGATACTAAAACTTTCGAGAAAATAGTTGAGAATTTACATTATATATTTGGTGCACTAGTATTAGTATCACAGTGCTTTTTCTTTTTCTGGTAGTGAAATTTAAGAGAAAAGTGTTGGATTGAAAAATACATTTTCAAGCTAGAGAAAGATAAATAGGCTATAACTCTATGGTTTTTGTCCTTCAAAAGCGATCTTATCCCCGTCAGGATTTATGTTATTTAAAGCATTCTCAATAAAAACATCAAGGGCACGTCCCCATCCACTAACTGGATGTTCGTGATGGTGATCATGAACTGGATGTGCCACTACTTCATAAGTAATGTGCTTTTTGTTTAACAATTTTTTAATAGCTAGAATACTGGCTAGTAAAAATGCAAGTTTGGACACTACCAAAGCTTTTCCTACTAAAAGAACTAATCCTTTAAAAATCAACGCACCTACAAGAGCAGCTTTTGCCACAAGTGCTCCAACAATATGTCCTGAATTTTTCATTTTTCCACGACCTTCCTCATATATTTTTTCTGTATTCAGAGACAATTCAAAGTTAAGCTTTCCTTTTTCGTTTGAGCTCATTATGAAATCCATAACTTCGGCTGGTTTCCATTTCAAAGATCTGCTTTTGAAAAAAGTCCATAATTTGTCTGCCAGTATAACGCCCAATGTTGCTTCATCTGATCCTTGAGCACGAGCATAAACATATGGATCTTCTTTTTCATAAGTGGTTCTGAAATAATATGTTTTTAGTTATATTTGCTACTTTATTACTTTTCTATAAAAATTTACCTTGTTTGTATTAACTCAACGTTACCATCCAAAGCAATGGAAGATTTTTTCAACATACGATTCATATACGTTACCAATTTTAACATAATACATGAACTATTATCTCGTTGTGAGCACTTCAAATTCAATTTCTTTAAAAAAGAATCTTCCATTTGTTTTTCACTCACAGTCTGAAACTGAATTATAATTAAATTATATTTCAACGTTGAATTCAGTATTATATATTTTTTCTTACCACATTTGCTTCAGATCCACTAACATCAGGATTTGCCGCAACAAAATGTATTACTAAAAGAACACTAAGGTAAATTAGGCGCGACATATTGTTTTGATTTTATTTTATTCCTTTGAAATAGAAAATTTACTTTATCTAGTATTACTTTGATCAGTTTTATAAAAAATGGTTAAAACATTGTGAGACTAAATCGTAAAATGAGAAAAGGCGATCGATTTTATGTTTATTTATACAATTTTCCAACTTCAACTTTGAAAATCATGTTTTGTTACAGTAATTGTAATTTTTCTTTTTATTAATACTGGTTTTATTTTGTAAAACTACAAGAAAACTAGTAACCTAGTGAAGACTATTAAGTGAATTCACTACGAACATACTGACTTACTTGATCATACAACAACTTTCTTTCAATTTCTTGTCTCTGCAAGTTCACTTAGATGGAAGCGTAACTTTATGACACTGTATGATTAAGATATTCGAAAATTAATAAAAAAAAAAATCGAAAATAAAAGCACATCAATTTTCTACAGAGTGTTTATATTGTAAATTTTTTAATTGTTTCTTTGACACATAAATATTAAGATTAATGATAAACTTTACATAAATACATAATTTATTTACTCAGGTATATAACGAATTTTTCAATTTTCATTCGTTACATTTTGGTTTCTATTATTTCTATATTCAGCGTATCCTTGATACGCTAATTCGCCAGAGGACGTATCATCATTAAATTTTACTGCACCATTATTATTGTGATTGTCATTTAAATTTCTATAGTGATTACTATTGTCATGATCATAGTTAGAGCTATGATATGCCGATGAATAATGCGAAGGAACATTGAATAAATTTTGAAAGTTTGAGCCTATACCACCAACACCATTAGAGTGGTAGAATTGTGGATGATTGGGACTACTGGTCAAACTAGAAAATCCCTGAAAATTTGGTTTGCACAGCTTAAAATAGCCAATAACACCTAAAAAATGATAAATGTTTGTCTATGTAAAAAACAAGAAAACTTTTTATACAATTTTTTTTTTACCTGGAAGAACAAAAGCTACAAATCCTAACACTTTTTTCAAACCAGCGATTCCAAGAATAAACGGCAAAAATAACAGGAGTTTTAATTTAAACAACTTTAAGATAAGCAACATAGGAATAAACATTTTTTTTAGTCGATGTTTGTCTAAAAAATAAAATTTTAATAGATTATTAAACAAAACAAAAAAAGAAGACAAGATTGAGGTATGTCTTTAAACATTAAGAAGATAAATATTGTAAATACTATAAGATTCATTATTGAGTTTCTCAATAGGATTTTCTTTTCATAAAAGTTATACTTACTGAACAATGGAGCTTTTTTGTCTTCTAGAACATCTATTTCCTCATAAATGTCATCAATAAATCTAGGCGAATACCTAGCGTCATTTCCAAGCTCTTCTGGAATTTGAATTTCAAATGCTGTGGACTTAACAAACCTGAGATAAGAAACACAATTAATATTTTCATTACACTGAAAACACTGAATACTTCATTGTTGAAAAAACAATACCTTTCGGCTTTCCTCAATGCAAATTTGACAAGAGAGTCCCATTCTGAGTCACCTTCTCTTGTTTCAGAAACATATTCCAATGGCTCGTTAATCAACGATCTTAATTGTGATTCCGCTGCCCTAACAACTTTGACACTCGGTGTTAATCTGCGAAATTTAAATAAATTAGCAAATGATCTGATACACTTTAATACATAAAATCAATACTTACGTATACTGATCCTGAAGAAAGAACTCTCCTAATGAATTAACCGCTTGAAGCTTAAAGCACTCAGAAAATTCACCTGTTAGACATGACTGTTGTAATTTGATTTGGTATGGATCCAATTGTCCATTATCCAATCCAATAAAATTGAGAAGATTTTTTCCATTTCGCCTCTCTTGTGTAACAAGCTCTTCTTGATCAGTAAACTTGATATCTGAATAGCACATTGATACATGCATGATCAAAAAAACAACTAAATGTTTCATTCTGTAAAGTTAAACTAAAAAACAAGCAAATAAGTTTTATTGGAATTGTAGAGTTTGTAGCGGTTTCTTGTTCGTTGAACTACTTTTTTGTTTAGTTTTGTAGAATTTTTTAAGAATGAGTTAAATAACTGAATACATGAATAACTTACTATATAATCAGAGTATTCTAGAAACAAAATCACGTCTCTTATATCAAACAGCCCAAGTTAAAATGATGTTGTATGTTCAATAAAATGCTTTTATATACAATGGAAAAGCCGGTACAAATGTTGTTGAAACTGGGATTTTTGCTTTAATGTTGCAATGGTTGTCGCATTTTAAAAATGAGTTGTTTGGAATATCCATATTGCATAATATGAAACGTAATAAAAAAAGTAAGTATGAATAACAAAAGCATGGTAAGAAATATAACACAAAAGAGAAAGAAAATACGTCACAAAATCACTTTTGGCATGATTTTCTTGCTTCTTCATCAAAGGAATGTTAAAGTGTGCTAGATGTATACCAAAACACCAAAAAGAAAAATTTAAAATAACTTCTTGAATTTTGTATAATTTTTCTGTGAGGTTTTTAATAAAATAATGTACCCTTTACCTGGGCTCGGATTGTGGCAGTCTTAAAGTAGGTCTTGAGCTGTTTCCAAAACTACTCCAATCTCGTCTGATATCTCGGACATTTCGAAAGATGTGACCTTTAGAGCTTTTAAATATGTTTATTGGCATTCTCTAAAGTATCATCTATAAGTTGCACTGCAATTTTAAAATTTATGTTACTAAAAGATTCAGCGGAAAATTTCACGCAAAAATTATGTTGAACAGAAAAATAATTAAACACAAAATACCTAATAGCCAAAAAACATCAAAGGGATATTTTAGTATTTCGTATATTCCGAAAGAATACAAAAAACATACTAGCATGTGTTTTGGAATGAAATCATAAAAATTTAATTAAAAAAATAATTCATAAAATAACGCCAAATTTTCATTAAGAAAAGTATACAGAAGAAAAATATTGGGTACATTTACAAAATAAACTAGATTGCGGTTCTAATTATAATGGAGAATAAGGACGTAGAAAAGTAACTAGAATCAAATGTTTGATTACAATAAAGAAGAACATGATGAAAAACAAAAGAAAATATATGACAAAAAATCAGATGGATGAAACAAAATGGAAGATGAAAAAAAAAGACGGATTTAGTATCACATTCAATCAACAAAAATATTGAATTTAATTTTAAAAATTTCAAATACTACGCAAGGAAGGAAAAAGTTTAAGAAAAACACAGAAAAGGCTCTGTATAATAAAAGAAGAAAACATTAATGCAACTTTGATTTGAATCAATTTTGATAATTAATAATATATCATATTTAACAACATAAACATATCAATCATGCATACAAATTGAGAAAATTAATAAAGTGAAAATTATTTTGCCTAATACAATACAATAATGTTGTATTCCATCGAATTAATGAGATGACAAAGGAACTTTACAGAATTTATGTTTTTCCTAAGAATTTTCACAAAAAAATGTATATAAAATTTAATTTACTTAATCTAAATTCTCATTTTTTTAATTTTTTTTTAAATACTAAAAAATTATGTTATTTTTGTAAAATATTTAATATAACCCTGAAGATGATAAATAAATTACAGAAACGTTGTTTTCCAAGAAATAATAAGAAGAAATTTTATTCCTTAGAATCAAAGCAGAATAAAATTAAAATAAATTAAAATATTTTCCTCTTCAAAGAGGAAATAATAAATAAAAACCAAATCATTAATAAACTTAACAACGCAAAAAAATATCAATTAACTAGTTGTATTCTAATATTTCATACAAAAATCATCTCACAAATAGTTAAAAAATAGTTGATTTGGCGTTCACTATTTATTTTTTTTAGAACGAAAACAAGATGCTTCGCATGTCTGCTGGATAAAATCCAGACCAAATACATAAGGGGAAGTCTTATGAATACCGAGGCGAGGACGACCCAAAGAGAGCTGGCTGGGGCAATGAACCGATTTCAACGGCTACAAATAAACTACCTAATAATTTTTACCATGTTTTCATACTTTTCATTTCATACCTTTTTTCAATTGTAATATTCAATTTTTTTTTGAAATATGATAATTTGAAAAATGAAAAAAAAAATCCGATATTTTTTTATAGGTTTTTTAATTATTCCTTTTATTTACAAAATTTTTATTTTAACCTTTTATTTACTATTTCAAGCTATTCATACAGATGCATCGAATTTAACTAATTTTGGGGTTTTTAATAGTTAAAATTCAACTATCGAGTCAGTTTTATTAGATATTTGGTATAGATTAGTAACTTTCTAGTTGATCACGAGAAATCTAGTAAATTTTACTAGTTTATTAGTAACTTCATTTTTGTCTCACTTTACTAATTTTGTAGTTAGGCGAATAAATTGAAATTTTCACTTTTTGTCCCATTAGGATTTTCATGAATGAATAAAAAAATAAATATTTTTGAATTTTTTTAGGTGCTAAGACGTTAAACTTTGATTTAATTTTAGTATTATTTTATAAATAAACAAAATCTCCAACAGTAAAAATTAAAAAAAAAAAATTATTTTGGGCACGTGATCTAAAAAATTTCTTCTAAATTTCATTAGAAAACGTCTTATTCAAGTGAATTTCTTTTGTTCTAACAGTAATTTTTCAGTTGAAAAATTCCAAAAATGTCAAAAATATTTCCATTTTATATTTTATTTTAATTTTTTCCCCTAAATTTTTTTGACAAAATCGGGAAGGGCGACAAAAAATGGATATATTAAATTTATTCGCCTTAAATGAAAATTAGTAAACTTAACTTATTAACTGTTAATGATTTTTCTCTGAGTGATATAAATAAATGGAAACTCAAGCTTTTAAAAATAAAATTTTATTTAACCATTAGACCCATATAATAACAGTCTATATTGATGCAAATTGATCAAATTAGTATAAGAATTAAGCATATAAATAAATTACTATGCACTACACAATTTTCCATTTAGTATAATTTAAATAAACAATTTGATTATGGCTAAAACAACAATTCTACCATCACAATGAGTTTTTGTGTATGTATTTCTATGAAATATTCCTGGCTTCCACAAGTTTATTGATGTCATTAAATGTATTTATCATAGTTGGGTTTGATGAAGATTGCACAGAAGAACATCTATGGAGCATTTCACAATCACTTTTATCTTGACCATCTTTTGCGGCTTTCATGTATTTGAAGAAACGTAAGATATCAGGATTGTCAGATGTTGGTTTTTTTAATTCGTTAAGTTCTCTTTTCAATTAAATAAATAAAAGGTTACGTACAGTAGTTTTTCACAAGCTTTTTTTTTGATCAATTACCTGCTTAACTGCGCTGAAACTAAATTGCTATAAGGAGCATACTTTGAAGGATTTGTATACATCAAACAGATTAACTTTTGTCTACAAGATTCATTGTCAGTAGGTAGTTTTAATTGCTGAAAAACAGCATCTAGTCTTGAGAGCAAAGGACTATAAAATGGATCATAATTCGTCAAAAGAAGTGACGAGTTAGGTATATCTTGAAAAACTTGATAATTAACATTTTTGTTTGTGCCTTCACTGGGATTTTTTTTCATCTGAAAATTATTAGAATGTGTAGAAAATTTGTTTTTGTTGACATTCAATTGATTTATTTTGTCCAGAGGTTGATACATTTGTGAGATGAAACTATTCGCTGATGCCGGTTCCGTGTCTGTAATATATATCATAAATTAAGAAGGTCAAAATAAGAAGGCAATGATAAATAAAAGTACATAGTAATTTGAAAGTAAGCCTGATTCTGATAAAATAATAACGCCTTGCTTTTATTTTAATAAATTCAACGCAAACATATTCATTTAATTTTTTCATTTTCTTTCATTTGAAATAAAAATTTATTAGTCGTATAAACAAATTAATTTTAAGCAAATTTAGCCATATAAAATGACTGAATAGACTGATAGTAATATTTTGTTAATTTTTTAAAATTTATTTTGAACATTAAAAATTAAACATTTTTGTTTGAAAGATGAAAGAGCTTTCTTTGTAAGTTTAATACTATATCAGAAAAGACCAAAATACATGACCGATAATGTAATTTTACAAAAATTTTATTTACCTGAACCTGAATAAATATAATCATTATCTTTTACCGCTTCCATATTTTCATAATTATCTCGAAACTCTAAATCGTCAATATGTTGAGGTGCATGATTAGAAAATCCAGACACTTGGGTTAAACCTTTCAAAATATATTTGAATGAAACTAAGAAAATATAAAAATCAAGAGCTTCCGAACCTTTACTAACAATTTTTCCAACTGATCCAATAATGCTTGGCAGAAATATGGCAAATAGAGTAAGTTTCACCATTTGAATGCCAACCAAAAGTGGCCACATCAGCTTTTTCATACCTAAAATGAGATGTATAAATTTATTATAATGTTTAATTACTTCATTAGTTACAAACTTACCTTTGAAGAAAAATAATCTACCAGTATTCTCAGTAAGTGATAAGGGAACTCTAATGACATGACTTTCAGCAAACTTTATAAAACGGTCAAATATATTTAATTTTTCATCTATACTCCTACCATAATGTGATTCAGTTGTTACATTATTTTTCAAAACAAATATACCAGGAATAATCTCATAGTAACTTATATTCATTGATTTGTCGATTAATTTCGTTAATATAGTGCTTATTGTAAAATTATCCTCTTCAAAAGTACCATTGTTGTCTTTTGAAATAATTTTATTTGGCTCATTTTTATTTACTTTTATGCGATATATATTGTCATTATACAATGAATAATCATCAATACGTTTGTTATTATCAAAACTACATTTTACATTAATTGTAAAGAAAGTAACCAAGATTACAAAACACGTAATTTTTTTATTAAATTTTAAATCCGTCATGATATTTAGAAAAAATTAGACAAGAAAAAGAATTACTTTATTTCATATTATTCACATTTAGACTTTATTTTGCCTAATTTAGTTGGTAATTTTTAAAACAAATCTATAAAACGTTAGTCAAAGTTTATTTCGTTAATAAACGCGAAAGTTTGACCTACTTTAATTTTGACGACAACGACACTATAAGAAAACTAAACTTTCTTTTTCTTGCTGTGTATATATACAGTTTATACTTTTGATTATAACGCTTTTTTAAGTTTATTATAAAAAAATATAGTTTTATATTTTTATTTTATATATTATATGATTTTTTAATAATTTTTATTCTGGATTAATTATGTTTTTATTTTTTAAATATCTCTATATAGGCTTAAGCCCGACTGACAAACTTCACTAACTGACATTTCTCTTTGTTGCTTTCTTTCACCAACATTCGAGTATACAAAAATAGTATTTAAAACACCGCAGTAGAACCTGTTGTTAGTGTTCGTGGCGATTTAAGTTGTATAACATCTATGCTATATTTACTTGGACATTTTTGCTTAGTATTACAATTCTTCCATATTATTAAAAACGCAGTAAAATTCTTTAATTCTTTTCGGAAATTATCATTCAAGAGGCCATATATCACCGGATTCAAGCACGCTGAGCTCATTGCAAGCATATGACAAATTGCATAACAAATTACATGCCCTTCTGTAAAAGTATCTTCTAAGTTAAAAATATCCATATACAAGTTATAAAAATTGAGGGGTAGCCAGGATATTCCGAAGACTAAAGCTATTAGTAACAATAAAGTATTTGTTCTTTTATATCGATTTCTGCGCAAATATTTTTGATTTTTACTTCTGTTTTTGAGATTGCAATAGATCTTTAAATAAGCTAACAAAATAATAAGCACTTGAAGTAGATATTGCCAAAATAGAGAAAAAATTGAGTAGTATGCTCTTCCGTAGTTAAATGGCCATTCTTCTATGCAATAGCATATCTTGTTTACTTTAAGTATTTTATAGATTGGATTGATATTATAATTGATGAGTTTACGATTAACATAAATAGGAAGAGAAAAGAGTCCTGACAAAACCCATATAATGATAATAATTTTTGTTGAGTCATTCATCTGCAAGCCATTTCTCATAGGGTGGATAATGATCTGAAGAATAAAACGAGAGATAGCAATATTTGTATGTACCTATGTACTACGTACGTTCAAATTCACCGCATTTCAGAATCCTATTAATAATTTATGTTTAGTTTTCTTAAAATTAAAGAATTTTTCCATGAATTTCTTTTATCTACAGAGGAAACAGAGAGTTCTAAAATCAAAGGTGAAAATGAAAACTCTCAAATTCACTTTGAAGTTGAAATATCGAAAATAGAACTCAAAATTTTTTGATATATCTTTGTTTAGAAATTGTAAACTGTAATATTCTAAACTGAACATAGATATATACTTATTTCTTTATAGTTTATTTGTGATTTTTTCTTAATAATGTCTCAAAAGATTTGACTTCAATAAAGAATCAATAATATTGATGTTTTAATTCGATTCATAGTTCGAGCCTCAAACAAGTAAGCTTTAACCTTGGCTAATGATGCTAAAATGAGTGAATTGTTAATTTTACTTTGTAAGTGAAATTGGGAATTTCAAATTTCTAGGTGAAATTATGAGTTTTCACTTCCAGATTGTTTTTTTTATTTTACTATTTGGGTAATTATGCTATATTGACGCATGTTATCTTCAGCATAATACCATATTTTTTCTTCGAAATGCAGTAAAAACAAGATTTTTGTGCATTAAAAAAAATAAGGCTCATAATTACTTGATATCTGTCCATTGAAATAGCTGTTATTGATAATGTTGAAACATATATACTGATAGTTTGGAGGAATCCTAATAATTTACAAACGAAATTGTGTGATCCAAAAGGCCAATATTTTGTCAAAATCTCCAAAAGTGTCAAAGGCATTGTAATAAGACAAAGCAAGAGATCTGCAAAAAAGAATACACTGTACAGTCTGCATTGCTTAGTAAATTAAAATATTGGTGTTATTTAATGCCACTCTTGTAAATCACTTATAAATCAGTATCATGCATTCAAAATAAACTTACATTCATTGACTGTAAAATAAAATAATATTTGTATCTAGGTATATACATACATATATTCGAAGCAAGCGAATTAATCGGAGTTAATTTTCGTCTTTTGGACTTATTAGTTAGAACTCTCGGGGCCTGCAACTTACAGGCTTGAAGACTAATACATATGTCACCACATATAAATATATTTACAATTTAACATATAGGTATACAGATTGTTGTGCTGCAATTAGATTGTATTATACATTTTTTTACCTGATGTTGCTAGATTAAAGATGAACACATTTCTTGCGTTTCTCATGCTAGGTTTTTTTATTATTATGAACAATATGAACAAATTTCCAAGAGAACCCAAAGCGATAAGTATGCTTTAAAAAAATTGAAAAGCAAAACTTCACTACATATTTACCTTTTATACTATATTCAAGACTAATCGTCTTTTAAGTGTATATATTTTACAAACCTGTAAAGTCCTATAACTAGGCCCTTAATAGGTTGTGCAAGTCTTTCATTATTTAAAAACTGTTTAATAAAATCAGAATTTATGTGGTTGAAGAAAGCCTCCGTGTCATTTTTTATGGAAAATAATTTCTCTTCTTTAAATGTTGAATACACTTTCATTATAAAAATTTAACTGAATCTAATAAAATGTTAAATTTTCTAACGATGACTAAAAAGTTGAACTGATTTTTACTATGATGAATTTTTACTAAATGAAAAAAAAAAAATGTTATATCACATACATATGTAAGGCTACTCCAAATTTATTTAAAGTATCTTATTTAAAATTATATTTTAAATGGGAGGGTAAGTAAAAAAAAATAAAAAATAATCTTTTAATGGCTTATTTGGCTTAAACTAATTTTGGGCGATTTTTTTTTAAAGACCATAGAAGATATGAACAAATGAATATAGTGTATGAAATTTTAAGTGTATTTTAAATTTTGCTCATCTGGACTTTCAAAAAAAGCAAAGTAGAAAAAAATATTAAAAATTGGAGTGGACAGAAAAAGTTTTACATTCAGGTATAAATAGGTAGTATTTACATCTATAAATAAAAACATGTTAACCCTTTGCTGATTGTGTGTTGAAGAGTTTCAGCAAGAAAAAATACTTTTACATTTTAACTTATATTCTCCTAAAAATAATTCCGTCTTTAAAAGGATGTTTCATTTTATTTAATGTGTAGGTACGAGATGAAGGAATTATCCTTCTTCCTTCTGCTGATTGCTTTTGTATATATATATACATAAACAACAACAAAAAGCCAAAAGATATTTACGCATGTGCAATTTTGTTTTAGACATGTTTTCTTAGTTTACAAAATCGTATCAAAAATTTGTATTTTATTGAAATAATGTAAATATCTGTTTAGTGAGGAAATGAATATGCAATCTTATAGATTTATCAAATTTTGACAAAATTCTTACATATCCTGTTTACGCAAAAAATTTCATTATTACCATGATTTTGTATGAATTTTCTACTATTTTTACTAAATACGTTGCTCACGTATGTAGCTCCTACAAGCATTTTAAGATTTTGAAATCTTTCAACCTTTTTCTGTATTACCTACATAAATGCATCGCTCAGTGCGAGAGTCAAACTCACTTTTATGATGGAACGACACATGGACGGATGAAATCACTAGCCATAATAAATTTCGAAATGCACTAAAAACGAAATTAAAAAGCATTCTTGCTACTTTGGTTTTTAGTTGATCGTTTCTGTCTGATTAAAGATACATATCGATTTTTTTAATTTCATTTTTTTTTTAAATAAATTGTAATAAATGTAATAAAGCTCAATAGTTTGCAATAGTCCGGTGCCCGATTTTAAAATCCAAAAAGTGAAAAAAAAAATAAAAAAAAGTCTAAAATTTCATCGTCTATTTGCTATGACTGTCTTTTTGCATAATTTTTAAATAAAATTATTTTTTTCTATTTTTCAAAATTTTTTTTATTGAAAATTGTGTTTTAGCATGGATTTTCTGGTCAAAAAATATTTTTCATAAAAACTACTCAAATAATTAAAAAAAAACAATTATCTTAAATGTTCTTAAATCAATTTCAAATATACAATCTTAATATCAATATAAAAACCTCAAAACAACATTTGACATTTTGGTACGAAAAAAAGTGTTTGATTTTTATTTTTATTAAAAAAAAAAATTGGACAAAACTATTGAATTTCATTTGGAGTGGCCTTAATTCAAAAATTGTAGAGAGACATAATAAACAATTGTTTTTAGAGTACATTCCCTTGTAGTTTTAAATATTTTTAAAAAACTTTCAAAAATTGCATAAGACGACATTAGAATCACTTTTGACAAAAAGAAATATTATTAATTATATATATCCACGTACATAATCATATTAAAATGAGGAAATCATAAGAACTTGTTGTAATAATGTGACACATTTTGTTTTATTTGTTCATATAAATTTCATTTTGAAAAATCTTAATTTTCTATAAATATAAATAAAGAACACATTTTAATAAATAAATAAATTAATTATTCAACAAATATCTAAGTAGTTTATGCATGACCCTGATATGCACGAGCTGATGCCCATTCTTTGTTAAAAGATGTTGGCCATTTTTCGGAAGAATACGATATATCTGAGAAACCATAAACATTAATAAAAGTTTGGAGTTTATGTAAAATAATGAAAATTATTACCAGGCTCTGAAGGAGAGTGTGAGGAATGAGACACTAAGAACGGTTGAATCTTACATACTGTATTACGTCTCAAATAGAAAAACAGCGCACCACCAGCTCCAACTAGCATCAACTGTACTAATCCGATGCTAAGTAATACCAAACCCAATAAAGCCTTTATATGAAACAGTTTTATGATAGCCAAGACTGAGAACAAGATTTTCAACTTCTTCTTTTTCTTGTGTTTTAAAAATTTCTTTCCTCGGCCTAAAGAAGAATAGTTTCTGTGGTTAGTATACAGTTGTTTTGATATGTTAACCCATGGATAATACCTTCTTCTTCAAATTCTTCAATTTGTACGCCTGAATTGTCATCTAAGTTGAACCTGATGCCATTAGTGGCTGCAAAATTTGATATTGCTCGCTTGATAAATTTGAATCCTTTGCTTAGCTCTTGTTCATCTAGCCAGACATAAATAAAATATTTATGTTGAAGTTTATTTTTTACAATAAGTATTTAAATACCTGAGACAAAACGAGCTTCTGGAAAGAGGTCTATATTGGATTCGGTTTCATTGAGCGGTACAAATTCAACTTCATTATTCGGTTCGTTTGCAAAACTAAAAGCTTCCATATCTAGCGACCACAAATAACGTCCTAGTCGATATTTTATGCAAGACCAATAGCTTTTTCCTGATTTACAATCCATTTGTGCTTCCACAACATAATGGTCATACTGCTTAATTGCATCTGCTATTTGGCACTGGATACAAATGGTTATAAGAAGTCCAACCGACAATTTGATAAAGGCCATGCTTTTTTTTTTGATTAACTCGTTTCTATAACAATTTTCCAGTAAAGCCACTAATTTTGGTTCATGTTTCTACTGTAAAGGTCAAGTGTTAACTGTTATCAAAAAACTTAAAGATGAATCTTTTTATACTTGTTAACGCGTTCATTAAATATTTTTACTCTTTAATTCATAAAGTAATCAGTGCAGAGTTAAATAATACAACTCTGTATTATTAATATTAAATTATTCCGTTCAAGTCACAGTAATATTTAAGTCATATGGTCATTCTATTTTATTTTGAGTATCGTTTTAAAATAATACTTAAGTGTTAAGTACATAAGTGTTTCGTACAAGTGTTTAAAATTAAGAGCCGTAAAATAAAAAAAAATAATCCTGTTGAAACATTTGAAAATCTAAGGCTACACATACTTTTAATCCTTAATGAGCGTAATGTCGTCGACTCGAGACTCGTAATCATGAATAATTTTCTGACTTCAATCGTGCTTAGAACTTACTAAAATTTTTTAAAAGCCCTTTCGGTCCTTTTGGGAGAGCTAAGTGAATTTTGAGGACACCTGCTTGGGATGACAGGTAAACAGCTCCTCGGTGTTTACGTAAGAATACTTCAGTAAGAAGTACAGCGGCAGTAAGAGACCGCGGTGCTAGACATTATAGACCCTGCCCTACCATGCCCTGCATTTTAATCAACTTTCTTTTGATTTCCATTTTTAAATAATTTTGCAGACAAGGCGTCTATATACATGTGAATATAATAAATAATAATATATTAGATATCATCACATAAATTCAGATAATTTATGTACCTAAATAGGTCATAAATTTACGAACCATAAGAAAATCTTCATATCGTGATTTCGCTGAAACACATTGATTGTAAAAGAGCACATTTTCATATTTCAAAGATTTTCATATAAAATCAAGATTTTATTTCAATTACATATAAATAAAATTTATTGAATATTTAATAAAATGAATACATATTTATTTCCTACCAAACAATTTTCTTCAGAAATAATTTATTATTTTTTTTTTAAGTTTTTTAGACTCAAACTATGATTTACATGAAAAATTCTTCTGTGGAACGTGAAATAGGTAATCAGGATTCTTGTCACGAGTTTTGCGGCCGCTCTAGAACGGATATTTCAATAACCCTTAAACCACGATGTATGGGATCAACAATTTGCAACCCTAAAGGGTTATATACTCGTTCATTTTGTAATGCAATAAATTTTGAAATCTTGTGTAAGCACTAAAAATAAAGATATCCGTTAAACTATGTCATTTAATATAACTAAATAATTACGTATATTAATTCTTTTTACCTTTTCATAATGTGTTTCTGCACAAATATAAACCAAGTATGCAGTTATACATGCAAGACATCCTTCACAATATGTGCTACATGATCCACTTTCGGCTTCAGCAAAATACTCGTTTAATCGATTAATTGTCGCTTCAAATAAATGTCTGTCGATCTAAGATTTCATATGTGATTATTTTTAAAATTTTGTGTATTCTTTTAACAACCTACCCGATTTTCTAGCTCTTGGGGAAAGCGATTTTGAAATTTTACTGATGTGCCTAAAAATATATTCTATTATAAATCGTCTTAGTAATAACAAGATATGTTAAAAAACAGCAAGATGTAACCGTACCATCACTATAATCCCTTTGAATGAAAACCTTTAAATAATTAGGTTGCTGCTGCACAGTTTGGTTATTATTTTGCATACTCTTGTTTTTATTTTTTTTTCTTTTTTCTCTTGAAAACCAAGTAAGAAGAATGTCAACAAGTTGGAGGATTTATCGTTCTTCTTTGTTTAAGCGCAACTATTGTGGTTTTTAAAAAATTCCGAAAATTTAGATTATGAGTAAAAAAAAAATTAGTAAATATTTATTTACTCATTTACGTTTTCGATTTCCGGAGTTTTATGAAGATAACTTATGATTGCGGTGTTGTATAGCGGTGAAAGGCAGTATTCTGTCAAAGGCGCCATTCATCATTAATGGTCTCGGATAATTTTTTTTTTTGGCTGCACCTGCCCCGTACTCGAATATCGTCGAGATTCCGTAAAAATTAGAAAATTAAATAATTAAAAAGCGGCCCTTAAAGTAGTAAAATTGATATGTTTGTATGGAAAATTATGAAAGTTTTCTACATTGTGTACCACATAACATTACATATAGTTTGATAAGATATTGGAAAAAAATAAAAAAATTTGAAAAATTTCCGAATTTCGGGTAAAAATGACTTATAATTGACCTCGCGAGAAGCTCTCGAAGTTAAAATTGCATTTGTCCCCAAAAAAACTAAAATTATCTGGATGCCATAGTAAATACAAAGCCATGCCACAGGAAGTTTGCGGAAAAAAACAGAACTATTAAATGCCGCCTTAATAAGCAAACTTTTGTAAAAAAAATTGGCATTACTCGATGAAAACCTTTAAATAAAAATCGCTGAAAACCATTGAATCTTTTGAAATTTGTAATACCATAAACCTTAGCTCAAATGGCTCAACAATCAATAACGTAATATACTGATATAGATTTTTATCTCCAACCTTTTAAAAACTCTAATTATATTTCAGATCTTTTTTTAAAAAAATAAATCATGAAAGTGAGGAAAAAAAAAGGTAAATATTTACATTTATACATGAATAGTCAGCGAACTGAGTGGTTTCTTTAAACATATTTTTTTTAAATTATTCATGTTCTTTTAGAAAAACGATTTTAATTTGTAAATTATTTCTAGCGATGATTGTGAAGAAGTTATTAAGCCCAAAATAAAGAGAAAAAATCCATTTGATGGAGATTCTCCAGAAAAAAAAAGGTAAATTTTATTTTTACTTTAAAAATTTATTTTAATTTTCGAATTTTTTTTTTAACTCATTTTATTTTTCAGGACAAGTAATGTTGTACCGGAATCTAAAGAGTAAGAATTTTATTCTATTGAAAAATATACATAAACAAATATTTTGACCCTTAGGACAAATAAAGAATCCTTTAAGGAGCACTCCCCTAAAAAGGGATCTGAACTAAAAATAACATCCGCAGGTGAAGGTAAAAAGGGTGCTGATTACAATCCCAGTAAAAAAAACTATAATCCTATCACAGATGCTTTTTGGAGTGTAAACGAAAAGTACTTTCTTTTTAAATTGTAAATGGTCATAAAATAATTTCATTGTCTTATTTAAGAGTTCCATATTTAGCCTTGGCACGGACATTTGAGTTAATAGAAAGTGAGAGTAGTCGTCTGAAGATGATTGAAATTCTGTCAAACTTTTTTCGATCTGTTATAGCATTATCAAAAACAGATTTGGTAGCGAGTATATATTTATGTTTAAACCAACTAGCTCCTGCGTATGAAGGAGTGGAACTTGGAGTTGCCGAGACATATTTGATGAAGGCAATTGCGCAGTCTACTGGTCGCGAATTAAGTAAAATCAAAAATGAAGTACAAAAGGAAGGAGATTTGGGAATCGTTGCGGAAAAATCACGTAGTAACCAAAAAATGATGTTTCAACCAGCAGCTCATACCATCGATGGAGTATTTACAAAGCTTAGAACAATAGCTAATTTAACTGGTCACTCTGTAAGACATGATTTCTACAAAAGCTTTATGATGTATTTAGATGATTCGTTACTTTAATATTATTTTTTAGTCAATGAATAAGAAAATAGATATGATACAATTGATGTTTGTAGCGTGTCGTCACTCAGAAGCTAGATTTTTGATACGATCGTTGGCAGGAAAACTGCGAATCGGACTAGCAGAACAATCAGTTTTGCAAGCCCTAGCTCAAGGTTTGTAAAAATATGAAAATGAAAAAAAAAATACTGATATATATTTATCGTTTCAAGCTTGTGCTATGACACCACCTAATTTAGATAATTATGAAGAACACGGTCTCAATCAACTAATTAACCTCAACGAAACGGCAGCAAAATCGAAAGTAGATAATGTTGCGCTGATCATAAAAGAGACTTATTGTCGTTGTCCCGACTACAATAAAATTATTCCTGTTTTAATCCAGGAAGGTATAGATGGTTTAGAAGCAAAATGTAAAATGGTACCAGGAGTTCCGCTAAAACCTATGTTGGCATTACCTACTAAAGGAGTTCATGAAATATTTGAAAGGTTCGAAGGCCAAGAATTTACTTGTGAATGGAAATATGATGGGGAACGAGCACAGATCCATATTAATGATGAAGGAAAAGTATACATTTACAGCAGAAATTCAGAAAATAATACTTCAAAGTACCCAGATATTATTTCACGTATTGAGTCCGTAAAGAAATCAAGTGTAGAGTCATGTATTTTAGACTGCGAAGCTGGTATGTGTTTTTTTAGATTTTTTTCAAGCTAGAATTCCAAAACAATATATTTTAAAATATCAAAATATTTTAGTTGCTTGGGACTGTGAGAATAAAAAAATTCTCCCATTTCAAATATTAAGCACACGCAAACGAAAGGATGTGTCTGAAGCTGACATAAAAGTACAAGTGTGTGTCTTCATGTTTGATTTATTGTATTTAAATGGTGCTTCATTAATTAAAGAACCATTTTATGAACGTAGAAGATTATTGCATGAGCATTTCCAAGAAAAAGATGGTGAATGGAAATTTGCAACAAAAATTGATTCAAATGACATTGAGCAAGTCCAACAGTTTCTTGATGAAGCAGTTAAAGGTACTTATATTATTTAAGACTACAAATAGTTTAATACATATGTAATTTTTATTTTTAAGGAAATTGTGAAGGACTAATGGTGAAGACACTTAAAACCGAAGCAACGTATGAAATCGCAAAACGATCAAAAAATTGGCTCAAATTGAAAAAAGACTACTTGTCTAACGTCGGAGACTCCTTAGATTTAGTAGTAATTGGTGGATATCAAGGAAAAGGAAAACGAACAGGAACTTATGGAGGGTTTTTACTTGCTTGCTATGACAATGAGAATGAAGAGTTTCAAAGTATTTGCAAAATTGGCACAGGTTTTAGTGACGAAGATTTGATAAATCATTCTAGTTTTTTAAAAAACCACATTATAAAAGAGCCAAAACATTATTTTCGTTATGAAGCAAGTCATGAACCAGATGACTGGTTTGAACCTATACAAGTATGGGAAATCAAATGTGCCGATCTTAGTATAAGTCCTGTATATAAGGCTGCTGTTGGAATCGTAAGTAGCATTTTTTTTATTCATTTAATTTTATGGTTTTTACGAATCTTTTATTATTTCGTTAGGTCGATGCAGAAAAAGGTATATCCTTAAGGTTTCCCCGTTTTATCCGCATCAGAGACGATAAAACAATTGAAGACTCTACCACAGCACAGCAAATAGCTGACATGTACTCAAACCAAGATCAAATTAAAAATCAAGATCAAACCGGAAAGTCGAACGAAGAAGATTTTTACTAACTTATATTCATTCATAATTGCATGTTAAACTAAAACATCAACTTTTGTACTGAATAAACAAAATCTTATGCTATTAATTTTAAAGAATCACTGCTTTATCATTTTGTTTAGGTCAGAGTAATAAGCAAAGTTTTGATTTGCGCTTTTGAGACCTAATCTTTTCTGGCTCTTTCTTAATTTCTTCAGGTACTTTGATGGGAATATCAGAGTAAAAATCTTCTTTTGCTGACGTACTTATTTTATCATCCTCTTTATCTAAAGTTTGCATTGAAGAGCTACTGTGAATCGTTTTGCTTAATTTGGTACGTACAACTTTTGAGAGTGCTGCTGATTTTTTCAAACTACTAAATCTATTTCTGTGATTTGAGTTTTCAGAATTAGGTTCTTTTGATGGGCAATTTAACGTTGTTAGTGTAAATTCGATGTCATTTAGATCTTCGGCGTTAGCTAAAAAATAATTGTAACCTTAATACATTACATGACTTCCTTAATAATGTAAGAATACATACAGGCTAGCTCTTCTATAGGCTTGTCTATTGTGTCATGATCAATCCAAGTGAGACCCATTTCGACTTTTTCTGCCAAATCCTGCCATTTTTTTCGATTTTCAACGGTACCATCGTAGAGGGGTTTAATCCAAGGAAAAGTTTCTGATAGAACTTTATATAATGGTAAACAAATTATATCGATGAAATCAACTTGCATTTTTGGTAGTTCGTCTTTTCTTTCTCTGTTTTAAAAATAAAAACGTAAAAATAAACTTTTAAAATGGCAATTATGATATAGACAACCTATCCATCATTGCAATCGGTTGAGTATTCAGCTGAAGCTTTTCTAAATCACCTTGTGAAAAGAACTCATCTGCTACTAATTTAGCCATTTTATGCTGTACTTCCCAAGGTTTTGCAATAGCACTAATGTCACAAGCTGTCATCATCATTCCACAGAGTACTAAAAATTTATAATTTTGTCTTATCTTTTTATTAATTTGAAAAAAAAAAATCTTACATTCTTTTTTTTCCTCACTTTGCCAATCGAACTCTCCATCATCAACTAATTCTAAAAACTTATCCCGTTTTTTAAAATACATTGCTAAATCTGTAGATAGTATTGCAGACTCTACAACTTTCATGACATATTTAAAATCATTGGGAGACATGGCCTGAAATATACATTTTTTGTAAACATTTCATTAGAAAATACATATCTAAATTTTAATATTTAATTACTTGAAATATATTATTTCCCTCAGAGTTCAAAATCATAACACATTGGTCGAAATGCTGTATGAAAAAAATTTTATTAAGTAAATAAAATCGTGTTATAATTATACGTCTAACTTACATGATGTTCCATAGTACTTGTTGTGTACAATATGGCTAACGGACTTTCAGTTTTAGTTTGAAAAGCATTGTTTGTTCCTCTATGGTCTAAGTCGTGACATAAACAAGCAACTAGAAGTCCAAGAATTTCCAAATCTGACATAAAGCGTTCCATGTTTCCTGTTTTCAACATTGCAAACATTGTCTTGAATGAAAATTAATGCAAATTACAAAGAATTGTCAAAATCTCAACAGATTTGTTCTTTGTTTTTGCCTTACCTGAGAAACTACCAAAGCATGTCTAAAGTTATGATATTTAACTGGTCTATAATTTTTGCGAACACTGAGAACCCATCTGCATAGTACCTTTAATTTATTTTTAATATTTAAACATCATCCGCTTAACATTAACAAATTATATTACTTACATCATATGGAATATGAAATATTTCCACAAGGTTAAATTGTAAAAACATTCTCACGACCACCTTGCAAGTATCATCATCAGACAAATCAAAATCTAAAATTTCTTAAATTGTATAAAAAAAGCATTTTTCAATTTGAAATTCTTGTCACCTATAAAATTGAAGTCATATAGCTTATAGACTTCGGCTGATGGAATAGAATCATTTACTAATCTGTTAGTTTGATCTTGACTTGCTAAAATTTAAAGAAATAATAAATCCACAGTTTTAAAAATAAAGACGAAGCAATCAAACCTGTCGCATGATAAGATAGACATTCTAATGCAACTTTTTGTTTTGCCATCAATTTACATGCAGACTCATACATCTGGGTGTTATGGATTCCTAGACCGCAAAATATGGCAAAAGCTTCAAATATAGATATATCACAGTTAGTAAATTGTAAGCCATTTTCCTTATTTATGAGTTGTGCAACTCCAATAACTACTTTCTGACCATTTAAAATTGGCATGCACAAAATTGTTTTAGCATTTTTTGTATCATCATCCACATCCTGATAGGGCTTATTTGCTAACCAAGATTTCAAATTAATTATATTCAAAGGTTCTCCCGTAGATGCTGCATACTGTGCAATGCGAGCTAATGTTGAACTATTCAAATCATCTGATGATGGTCGATATATATTTGCCGAGTTATCATAAGTACCACCTAATTCGAAGACTGTTGTAAATCTTGAAAGCTGTGATCTTTTCTGAAATAAAATAACAAATATATTTACATATGAGAATATTTTTTTTAAATTGTGAAATAGTTACCTGGATGGACGATTTTCTAATGTTTAAATGATTATCTTCAATTGAAAACTTTTTATCATAAGGTTTTTCAATCATGCGTTCTAAATGGCTCTAAAATTGTTATCAGATAAAAAAATATTTGAACATAATTTTAAAAAACTTACTGCTTCACAACAATCTAAATCTAATAAAAATACAGCACATCTTTCACATTTCAGTAACCTTCGAGCTTCTTCCATTATTTTTGTTACCAAACATTGTAAATTATTTTGTTGTTCAAAAATACTTCTAGCTAAGTTTAATAAAATTTGATTACGTTGAAATTCCTGGACGGACATTTCAAATAGTTGGGCATTTTGAATGCCAATACCACAAAAAGTTAAATATCGCCTAAATACCTCCACATCTTTTTCTGTAAATTCATTTGGGCCTAGTCCGTTTATGAATTTTATTATTATGTACTATTAATGTATTTAACAATAACAAAAAAAAATATATATATACATACCTGTTACTTTGTTTATGATTTGCGCTACTCCAATTACATCCCCTTCATAATTACAAATTGGCATGGATAATATAGAGTTGGTTTTATATCCCGTTCTTAAATCCACCTTTACCATAAAATAAAAACAATCAGTTTTAATTTGACTTATTCAAATTTGAATACCTCTGGATTAAATCTGCTATCTTCATAAGCATTTGTTATATTAATGGTTTCCTTAGTTTGTGCAACATATCCAGCAATCCCAACTCCAAAGGGAATTATGAGTTCTTCTAATTTGCTTCGATTTACAGCTTCTTCTATCTCTGGAATATGTTTAGCAATAAAAAGTTTTTAAATCAAATTTTTTTGTTGATTAAAAATACCTGTATCTTGTGTAACATCAAACAACTTAGCGCTTAAATATTTATCATCACCTGAACCTTTTACCAAAAATATGGACCCTCGATCAGCACATGTAAGAAGTCCAACGTTAACTAGAATTTTGTGACACAATACATCTATATCTAGTTCATTTGCAATTTCTCTTATTAATGTCATGAATAAATCTCCTTCATCTAAACTTTTCAAATAAACTTTTTCTGCAATAGATGTCCTAGAATGTACTCCGCGAGACTAGATAGAAAAGGAGATAATTAAAGGGAAATTTTCTTATCAATCACTTTACAAATTTTATTTACGTCGACTTACTTTATATTTACTTGGAGAAGTTGATAACCACTGTTGAAACATTTCTGTGTTACTGGAATTTCGTTTTGCTTTTCCTCGCTCTAAAATTAGATCTTGAATATGATTTATAACTTCTATAGAAGCCATTTCTTTTATCCATTTCTCAATGTATTTGGGATTTTTTTCAAATTTTTGAAACATTTTTTCACATTCTTGGTTAAAAGATTTTTCGTCATCCTCGTCGCTAAATAGTTTTTTATGTTTATCAAATTCTTTGTTATTATTGCTTTCATGATTGCATTTGCTTCCCACTGCAAAAGCTTTGCCAGAATCTTCATCTATTGCGTTTTTATGATTGTCACCATTGCTACAATTGACAGGGTCACAAAGGACGGTATAGTTTTCGTTAGCCATTGTATTTCGTGAAATTAATTGCTTTTGTTTTAAAATAGTAATAGTATTTTATGAATAAAGATTTTACTATTTTTACATTACGTTAAATACTAAACGTTTACTATTAACTGTAAAATGCAGTTTTTGCAACTCAAATAAACAAGGTAGTCTTTGCCGCAGTTAATTTATTTTCTATTCAATGACATCAGTTGAAAAGTCCTTTCACAAACATATATAATCCTTTTAAAAATATAAACAATATTTGAGATGAATGCGCAAGCTTCAAATAAACCATAGGTCCTGCGCAGTCATACCATATTAAGATTCAAAAAATTAACAGTTTTCTTTCAAAAACATAAAATTTAATTTATTTCATGCTAGTTTTCCTAGTTTTGCGAGCTTTCCAGCTTTTTATTGAAATATGAATGTCAAGTTATTGTGGAAAAAACCAATTTTTTTTTGATTTTCAAAACAAAAATTTAAATAATTGAAATTTCTTCATAAATTTTTTTGAAAATGTCTTGAAAAATTATGAAAATACAACAAAAAACGATCAATTTTGATAAAATTTTTAACTTTTTTTTTATTTTGCCCCATTGGATTTTTGACTTTTAAAATGGGGCATCGGACTTTATTTTTGATTTTCGTTTGGAGCGGCCTATAGAGGATTAAAAATTAAAATTTCTTAGGCAGGGCTTAAACTGCTTTCGACTTTTGCTTTTGCTTTATTGCTATCGCTTTGACTTAAGCGCTTAAGCAAAAGTTTTTAAAAACAATTGCTTTTGCTTTTAGAAAAACAATCTGTCTTGTATTTTGTTTTCACATTTGCTTTTGCTTCGACTTTTTTTCTTGACTTTTTCATTTTTTTGCCCAATTTTTGTGTAAAATATTCTTTAATGCGAATAAAGTAAATTATTTTAGATGTGTTTTTCATTTTTTATATCAAAAATCATAAAAACTTTTGGAAAATAATTTGCTTTTTTTGCTTTTGTTCAAGCAAAAGCAGAATTAAAAGTTTTGCTTTAAAAACAAAAGTCAATTAACAATTGCTTTTGCTTGAGCAAAAGTCAAGAGCAAAATATAATTGACTTTTTACAAACTTTAGTTTAAGCCCTGCAATAATGTATGTAATGTTTTCAAACAAATATTTTATTCAATGAGATTTGATCAATTTTAGGGTGTTGCAAAAACATTTTCTATATTGCGTTAAATTTTTTAAATAAAAATCATAGTGGTTATAGGAATTTTTTATAGATTCTCGTTTTTAGTAATATGTTGTATTGAAAAATGATGAAATCGTTCGATTTTGCATTATAAAATAATGTGACATTGTTAATAAATTAGCGTTTTGACTTAATTTTTCTTTTCCAAATACTATTTTGAAAGTTATGTAAAAATTTATTTTTTATCAAAAATGTTCATAACAAACTTTAAAATATTTTAAAATGTATATACTGAAATTTAAAAATGCTGATGATGCTGATGGTTTGATTTCACCTTCAAAAGTTAAACATACTTACAACGTTTATTTACTTACCATAAGTTTAATTTAATACCATTTAAGGATTCTGAAACAATAAAAATAAGGAATGAAGTAATTATAAATAATACTAATCATAATTAATACTGTTTAAACAAAAATTTATATTCTATTTCTTCTGTACAAATGTAGATTATCAGTATGTTATTTAGTAGAAGATATAAATTGTACGTTCATTTGAGCTTTAACAGTCTCCGGTACATGTAAACGAAGACTGGCAGTTTTAGTATTACATATGGTAATTTAGAAATAAATTACGTATAATTATGTGCTTAACAGTTATTTTATCAGCTTTCATTAACTGATGTCGGTTGATTATGACTAGACACCAATATTTTCATATCAAATGGAACAGGTTGAGTTCTTGAGAGTTGCTTTTTCTAAAACATGAAATCAAAAATATGAAATCAAAATTTATAAGAGCGCTTAGTTATGAAAATTTGAGAGACTTAACTAAATGCCATAATTTTTTGTTGAAAACATTTTTTGTGTTATTTGGTCATTAATTCCATTCTATTGAATTATCAATTTTCCAACGTGAGATTTTGAAAAACATACTTTTTAATTATTAACCTTTATATGAAAGAGACTGAAATAATATCAAAATTTTGACCGTTTGTTATCTCTTCTCAACGTTTTCATTTTTTTTTAAAGCAAAAAGATGTTAGACAAAATGACCGAATAACAAGGAAAACAAAATATGTTTCAGTTTTAATCATGCCTCTCGAATTTTCTAAATGCGTTAAACTAAGTAGGTATTTACCTTTCTTTTAAAAGGAAAACATCCACTACTGTCAATGATTGGCAATGCATCTAATTGAAGATCTGGTGTCCTGGAATAGTTAGGCCCAAATACGTTTAATTCACGATAACATTCTGTTTCTATCATTTCATTTTGCCACGATATGCTAACACATCCTGTGTTGAATTTGGAGTAAAAATTTTCGTCTGTTGCATCCAAGTTTACTCCTTTTACTGTTGAAAATTGTTCGATGTCTAATACATCTTTTGCATACACCGCATGAGGCTTCAAAAATATTTTTGATAAATATAGCTAAAATATTCATTTACTATAATTTCTTATATTATATCTTACATCTGGAATAAATGGAGGATCTACTAAGCCCGCTTCCAATCTTTTCCAATTAATGGAGTTGAAAAACGGATGTAACTTTACTTCTCTCGCACCATATCTACCATTACGACAACCAAGCCGCGACTTTATGCATTTCGATAATAATTGTTGACAAAGAGTTTTAGCATCTTCATTAAACTTGTTGGAATACTTCTCCTGGTCTTCTTTAACTCTTCGATCTACTTCCTCTCGTTTAACTTTTTCTTTACGTGCTCTAAATGGAGCTTGTCCTTCAATCATTTCAAAAAGAAGACATCCAAAACTAAACCAATCAGGAGAAAATGAGTACTTTTCGTTGTCAATTACTTCAGGTGCCATGTAACCTATCAATCCAAATATAGTATGCTATATATTCGGCTTACTTTATAACTAACAACAACGCATATCTTACCAACTGTTCCAACTCTTCCGCGAACCATTTCTCCTTCAGGAATCTCAACAGCCAAACCTAAGTCGGATATTCGTACATGGCCATAGTCGTCAAGCAATATGTTTTCTGGTTTGCAGTCTCTATAAACGATTCCTTGTTGATGTAAATGCTCCAAACCGCAAACTACTTCTGCCGCATAAAAACAAGCCCGTTGTATATCAAATCCTGGTTCTCCTCCCATATTATAAATATGAAACTTTAAATCACCACCTTAAAATTTTAAAGGCAATAGTTATAAAAAGATGTTTAGTGAAAAAGATATGTGTCAATGGATACCATTCATAATAGTCAATACTAGACATAGAGCATCTTTTGTTTCATAAGCATACGCTAAATTGACAACAAAGCGAGAGTTAATCTTTTGTAATATTTGTTTTTCGATCAGAACCATTGATTCGCCTTTTCTTTTTTTGATTCGTTTTTTCTCCAATTTTTTGCAAGCATACATTTTTCCTGTGGCCCGAACCTAACAATTATGCATGTATAAAGTTAGCTAAAATTGAGACAACATTATTAGAAAAATAAAACAAACCTGACATGCACAAACTTCTCCAAATCCCCCTTTTCCTAAGACTCTATACATTCTGAAAGTTTTGTAAGTCACAAGTTGTCGCTCAAGCCATTTCCATTGTAAATACCTGTAAGTAAAATGTTATCAACTAATGTGCTTTCTTAATATTCTCTCTTTATTTCCTTACCTATGAAAATACATTGAATCTTCAAATTCGGAAAACGGTTCACCTTCTAAGAATGATTTTACTGCATTGACACATCCATCAAAAAGATCTTTGTTTGCATCTGTTTTATAGTTTATTTAAATTGATTATTCAGTTCACCATCATTAGTTTTTGAATTTTATTTTGATTCACTTACTCTTTATGTTATCTATGCATTGTGACACAATGTCAGCATTCAATACATCTAAAACCAAATTATATGCAGAATATTTTTCATTAAAACTATTTGGATCTTGTGGAACACCATCTTCGTCACTTTTATTTGTTAATTTATTGTTTGGTAAGATATTTTCGTCTGAGCATAAATATTTTTGACATATTTTTTGCGCAGCTTCTGAACGAGTCTCGTCAGTCTCAATTTCGAATCTATATAATAGCAATAAAAAATATATTACATACCTAAAATACGAAAAAAGCACTAAAAAAATATTTACCGATTGACCACATCTAAAAATGAAATATATCTATAGTATTGTGGCCTTTGCTCTTCACAAAACTGTCGAAACAGTAAACGGCCAATAGGTTGTTGATCAACTACATAATTGTAACTGACGTCTGTAAAATTTTTTTTTTTAATTTAAAAGTTCGTTTCAAACCTTTTCCGTGATGCTTAATTTACCTATTTTAGATTTTATCTCTGCACATTGGGATATGTGAGGAAATTGCAAAATTTTTCGCCACTTTTTGCTTTTTCCTTTATTACTGTCAGATCCACCTGATTTAAATATTAATTTTTTATTACAATTTATGTGGTGATAAAACCATAATACCTTCTCTAGCTTTCAAATAGACCGTATTGGCCACTATATTCTCTAATTCCATTAGTTCCAGGTTGACGGCGTGTTTTTGTTACTGTGCTAAGAAAATAAATCCGGGAAACTTGAATCTGCTTATCTGATTGTTTTATGCGAAAATGTTTAGCAATATAGTTTTAGTTGCTCATCTTTTGACCCTTCTTATTCTTTCTACTGGATATTAGTCGGTGGTATCTGAGAAGTTACACCTAAACATACATTTTATTATTAAGTTTGTTTTAAAATGAAAACGATAAATGCAGACTAAATTCGCCCAAAAATTAAGGCGTGCCCCAAAAACTAAAGCAATGTCTACCTGGAAACCAAAGTGCTTAAACATTGATTCTTAACTTAATAACTCAATGCACCGTTTTTTAACACAATTTGAGGATTTTACAGAGTTTCTAATGGCTAACAGATATTCTTTTTTCCAGAAAAAAACGGGGAACAATTAGCAGAGATGTATTTATAATTTCGAAATTGACATGTCGGTACTATTTTGATCCATGGTTTTGACACACAGTTTCGCTCTACATCATTTTTCAATAGACCGAATTTCGATAATTTTAAGTAGTTTTATTACACGTTTTTTTACATTATTAAAAGAATATTCTCTAAGAAAGTGAAGATTTTAATATTTTATCATGTATTGGGACTCGAGTCGGTTTAACAGTGAGACGAATTATAGTGATATAGGAAATCGCGATCCTGCTAATTGTACCATAGCCATAGCAGCACAATTTACGATTGTGATATGGGCTACGGTACAATTATCAGGATGGCGATTTTCGATATCACTATCATTCGTCTCACTGTTAATACTGATTTCTTGTAAACAAAAACAAATTGGAAATTTGAGAGTCTGTAAAATTATTTATTAAAATGTCCTTAAATTTCGATTTAAACCATACATTTGAGAATAAATTAATTATGTTTTACATCATCAATATTGAGTATTGAACTTCCAAAAAATGTCATCTGTGTTTTTACTGTTTTGAAAAATCAATTAACTGTAATCGACGTCAAATAAATATATGTTTTTTTTTTGTATTTTTTTGAGTATTTATAATAAATATAAGAATAAATAAAAGTGTAAACTTGATTGAAACAGATATGAAATGAAACTTAGAAACTGATGTTTTCACAAATTTCAGCCTAATGATGATTCAAAATGTTAACTTGTAAATACACTTGGACTTTTTTTTTATTGATTTCTCTAGAGAGTTTGATTGAATTTTTCCAGCAAAAGGACTCAAATTATACTGCCGAAAGTGAACTGCCGACTAAATAATTAACGACATGAATCATTGTCGGCTGTACATCCAAGTTACTTGATCAATTTTTAAATAGCGGATTGGTTATTTAGCGGCAATTATCCAAACATACGTTTTTTATCATTTAGATAATCTATACCATTTTTAGGATTAAGCAACTTCGAAAGGATAGTCAAGAATACAGTTAAAATATTTATATTTTCTTAAATTTGTTTGTTTGATTTTCCTAAAACCATTAAAGTTTTTTGCAAGAATGCTGTTATGACATTAAGCAAACCGTGAAACCATTTTGGTTTGCTCTTCCATGCGATAAAAATAACGTAAACTGGAATGCTTGACAAAATCATAAGACATCCATACATTGTTTCACGTGGCGAAGCAAGCATCGGTACGATTACAACAAATAAAGTGGCAAGTAGATAAAAAACAGGAAAGATTAGGTTGACCTTAATTGGCCGTTCCAAATTTGGCTGTTTCCACCGTAACCAAGGTAAACATAGAACAGCTGCACCAATGCTCAACCACGTGGCAAATCCAACATAGTTTATCAATGCAAATATGTTTGACGACATCAAATATAGCATAGATAATAATGCCATAATTAATACAGCCGGGGTTGGCGTTAAGCGTTGTATTTGTATCATGGTTAGAATTTCAGGCATTTGTCCTTCACATGCACCAGCATAGAAAAGCCGGGACGACGTCAATAATATTCCATTGACCGCTCCAAAGGTCGATAATGCGACAAACACTGGTATAGTCCATGCAAACATACCGAAACACCTATCGGCGAAGGTTACAGCAACAGCTTCTGATCCCAGAACCTCTTCGGGCGATAAAATAGTATAAAAAGCAACGTTTGTGAAAAAATACACAACGGTAACTAGTGTACATGATATATATATAGCGCGAGGCAGATTTCTCACGGGATCTTGTAGCTCTTCAATTATAAAATTAAGGTAGTTCCTAAATAAATTTTCGTTATAGCAAGCGTAATTTAAGATATGTGAAAATTTATGTACGTACCATCCATTGAATGCGAACAAACCAGAATAAAAAGATAGTGCCAATGATGTTATTTCATGTTTTGTATTATCAAAAGTGAAAAACTCTGTGTGTCCTAAGAATAAAAAAAAACACGGTTGTAGAAAAAAATATATGTTCTGTAAATCAATTTTTGTTTAGGTCATTAATTTAATTATTTAATTTTAATTATTTCACTTTATGTCGCCCCCCTCCCCTTCAATTTTGCCGAAAAATAAAAATAATTAGAAAAAAAGAAATTTTTTTACATGTTTTGGTACTTTTTGATTGAAAAACGATAATAATGTCCAGTAAACATTAAAATTCTATTAGATATGAACTTAACTTGCTTTAAAAACGCATTGTCTATGGAAAATTTGATGAAAAAATTTTTGAGTCACGTGACCAAATCGATTATTTTTTCTTAAATTTTTATTTTGTGAAATTTCGTTAAAATTTTGACTTAAAAACTTAAAATAATAAAAATAAAAATTATTTTAATGTGTTCAATCAACGATCAACGTTACAAAAACGTCAAAAAAGTAGTAAAAAAAAATAATTTTTTTTAATTTTTTTTTCGATACCCCCCTCCCCCTCCCCTTCGTAATAATCCACATGCGACATAAAGTGAAATAATTAAATTTAATGGCTTACCTGTAAATAAAAAGTAAAGCCCTGTTACAATGATTATGAACAAAGCAAAAAGCTTAGCCCAAGTGAATAAGTCTTGTACAGCAGTTGCCCACTTCACATCCCAACAATTGATGAATGTCAAAATACCTAAAAAAACAGCCGATCTCATTTCACAATTGAATATAAAAATGTAAATCACAAAATACTTACAAATACAGCAAAATGCAAGAATGCGAGCTGCATCATCCGGGGGCTGACAATCCGGAAAAAAGGGCTTTAAGACGTAAACACTGAAGGTTAATGCAACGATTGCTTGTGAGCATGGGCGCACAATCATACATTCGATCCAAAGGCGTATGAATGCCATAAAAGGCCCGAAAGTTTCTTTGATGTAGGCATAATCAGCACCAGATTTTTTAATCATGGTACCAAGCTCCGCATAGCAATAAGCACCAACCTACAATGAAATCTTTTAATATTTTTTAAAACAATTTTGTTTTTAACAATCCCTTTTTACCATCGAAAATAATCCTGATATTACCCAAACAATCAATGCCATATTAACACTTCCGGTATTCATAAGCACTCCCGTAGGCGAAACAAAAATTCCAGAACCAATTATTGAACCTACAAAAGCTGTCTATTAAATATGCAAAAGTTACATATGTAATTGTAAATGCATACCAACAATAACTGTCACACCATTCATTAGAGTCATTTTAGCCTTAAGACCTATATCGTCGTTATTTGTTGTATAATTATCCTTAAGATGTTTACTGGTTTCATCAGAAGATTTTTGTTTTATGTATGTTTCCTTTTTCATTTTTTATTATTGTTATTTTTTAATTTCGTTTACAAAAATAGTGAAACTTAATGAACAATGATATTTCATACCAAAAAATAAAATTTAAATATTTTTTTTATCTAAGATGCTTAAAAACATGTACTGTCTCGATCACAATAAAACCCATACTAAAGTTATACAAAACTTTAGAATGTAATTTACCGGCTTAACAACTGTAAAGAGGGGTACTGCGTCTTTGTACGTTGGCTCAATCAGTTGTTTAAACAGGTTTTGGTCACAAATACATTCTTACAGTAGCATGGAAACGAACATCTTTCTAATGTACTCGCAAAAATCAAAACAAAAGCATTTTCATTTTTTTCTATTCCTTAAGAACAAATGTGTTAAATACTGAATAAAACGTGTTTGATTGATTCATGAAAATATATGATTCTAAAAAATCTTTAACTCAATAAGAAAAAGTATGTGACAAACAAAAAATAAAATAAAAATCTTTTAAGATTAAGGGTTGTTTAAATTTCATAAAAAGTTTAGATAAAAGTGAAATCTTTAACACACAAAAATCTTTATTTTTTTTAAATTATAATATTAAGTAATGTGTAGGTGTAGGGACACACACTATTTTAGTCACCTGTTGATACCTGGTGAAAATTTCAAAGTACGAAATGTAAAATTGGAATGCAACATCAAATTTAATCTTATTTATTTATATTATGATACAAAAAAAAACACTTATTTTTAAATCTGTTTAAATTAACAATATCCGCTGATGTTAGTATTCAACGACTTTATTGTGTACTTTTAGTCAGATAAGATGTCACTGTTAAGATTATTATCTCCAAGCTTGTTTGCATACTCATCAAGATATTTCTGACGTCATTAATTGAGTATATATTTTGGGTAAAGCTTTAAGACAATTATAGTCCAATGGTTTTATGATTCTCAGCACATCCATCCAATTCAAAATGTACGTTTATGCTCACAAAAGTAAATATTTTTGACAGATACAGAGCATTATAAACGTCAAGTTTATAACGGATAGCTTGTAGAAAGAAGCAGAAGAAACCACTGCTTTTATTTTAATTTTTTTTCTTGTACTTTCTGAAATAATTTAAATTAAAATCATATCTTAAAATAATAAAGAATTGCTCACTATTTCCATCTTTTATGCTACATTCTTTATGATGTATCGTAGATTTTCTTTTCGAGTTTTGATAGCCAGGTATATACAACGAAGGCGAATCCAATCTACCGAGTATTAACATTTTGGAGAAATCCTAAATTTCACAATATATCATTAAGCAATTAAAATATATGTGTTTGTGATGTTCATACTTGCTCAAGGCGAGAGGCAATGGGTCCTCTAAAATGAATTACTATCTGCACGCACGCATTGTCGTACAAAAGTTTCGTCTTTCGAGAGTCCACTTCAAGAAACCATTCAGGAATACCCATAACATTTCTAACGTCTTCCAAAAATTGAGCACTGAAAAATAAACTTGAAATTTATCAAATGTCCACAGAAAAAAATAGTTGCACTTACGTGACAAATCTTGGAGGTCTTTCTATGTTTACATATTTAATAATATCGTGATCAGGTTCAATGTTAGCACAGGCAAATATTTCTGAAGACCTCTCAGGTCCAAATATTACTATGGATCTTCCTACGGCACTAACAACTCCATCTAAAGGAAAATTGGGATCTGTTAACAGTTGCCTCCCATAACCAATATTAATTGTTCCCACTCTAGCGGAAACATCACCGACATAACACCTATATGGGTTGTCAAGATTGCATTCTTTTTTATATAACTCCTCCTAAATTGTATATGTTAAACACAAATCTTTAGGTGAAATTCTGTTTTGAAAATTCTTACATTTCTTGGATCTGCTAGCTGTGTGTAAAATGGATTAAATACATATCCGCCTGCAGTACATCTTGTTGCAGTTTGTTTAACAACGGCATCTACGCCTACTGGATTGACATATATATTAAACAGATGATTTCTCGTTTTATTGCGATCATGAAGTCCTGGATATCTTAGATTCACTTCAATAGTTGTATCACTTTGTCCGGAAACTAAGCCAATCAACTGTGAAAGTCGTATGTAACCTTCAAGAGTCATTTTATCAGTGATACTTATAACTATTGATTTCTAAGAGATTTAAATTACCATATGCAAATCCTAGAGGATGATGAAATGATACAATTGCGCGAGCCTCTCTGGATTCTTTGGAACTATATCCCCTTTCTATTGTACCACAAGCAATATTTTTTGAGGTTTTCTTGTCACCAACGACAACAGAGCGACCAATAATACTGTTGTATCCAAACAGTGTCATTTGATTATCTGTGAAACTTTCGTTTTTCATTTCCGATATCCCAATAGTAGAGAATTTCCCGCTGAGATTTCCAATTTCAAAACTATCTAGAGTACCAAATTTATTACTGTTTACATAGGTGGGGTTGTAAATTTTTTGTATGCTAGAAATTTCACATGGAAATTCCAAGTTGATTGTAACAGGTACCTTAAATTTTCAATAAATTTATTCAAATTCTAAAAAAAAATGTACAAATACCTCATGAATGGTATACACATTATTTGGTGAACGTCCTGCTAACGCCTGCTCAATATTTGTTATACCGTACTGGGTTTGCTGTGTAAATTCAATTTTTCCAGATACATTAGAGGATATTCCATTTCCGAACCAATCTTTCACAACAGCTTTCCTTGGTTGTATGTAATCAATTCTTTAAATAAAAAACACGTTTATAAAAGAAATATTCAAAATTCAAACAAAATCATGGTGTCTTTAGCGGTAACAAAAAAGTACTTACGATGAGCATGCTAAGCGTTCTCCTCTAGCTTTCGGACCGTAATCATCATATATCACTATAGACCTGCCTATGATTTTATTTTGACCTCCCAAAGGTAAGTTAGACAATGTAAAAAGCTTCCGTGAAATAAAGCTTTCATTTCTACTGCCTGCTATGCTAATCTTTCCAATTTTATTAGACAAATCTCCCATACGACAAGCTAAGCTCGTTTCTTTTGTGCATGATTTTGATTCATCTGTATTATCAAAAAACAAATTCTGAGGATTAAATACATTTCCCGTACTAATGCATCTATTTTGCCAATCATAAAAGTCTTTTCCTGGAACTTTTTCATGTATTGACCATCGATGATTCTGAGTTGTGTTAAGAGATCCTCCATCAGCATGAATTAAATATTCAATTATTATTGTCGTATCCTCCCAATTAGCTTCTGCAGGCTGGCTGAATAATACTTTTCCTAAAACGATTGTCTATGTTAAATATTATCCCATTTTAAAATAAATTGTTATTGTGGCATAAAATTAAATTTTATGCTTTATGTATTTAAACCATTTTTTTTAAATTTTCCACAAATATTGATATATCTTTTAAAGTTTTAATATATACTCAGATTTATTACCAACTATTGGATATTTGAATATTGCGTTTGCTGTCGTCATTTTCATCTCAAAATCTCTTTTTTCTGGATCATACATTAGGACTGTTGAACAAGTCCATGGTTCAAAGTTATTATGTTTCTTTCTGGAATTGAAAAAAGTTGTACGACGATTGGTAAAATCCATCTGTAAAATAACTTGCCTAGTTATTACTAGCCCTCTAAGAACAATTGAATCAGGCCCACTCAAAGACAAGTAAAGATCCCAATAACTTCCATTAAGCTCAAAGCTGTTCTGAATAATGCGCATGGGACTATCTCTTTCCTTATTTAAGAGTTTTCCAGTCAAATCTCCTACTGGGTATTCATCTTGTGTAGCCAGACCTTGAAAGTTTAATAAGAGTCTTAAGTTTTGATTCATTTTTCATATGTATCAACACTAATAATTTTAGAAGATTTTCTTTGTTTTACCTGGTAATGGAACATTTGTTTTGCTTATAGGATTGAACATTTCACTTGTACTTTGATTAGAACAATAACTAGGTTGCCCAACTAAATTATTTGTTGGAGGAAGATTTGTAATGTAAATGTATCCTAAGTCTCTCGCATATTCTAACCAACTTCTTTTATTGGCATGAACTGAGCCTAACGACACGTTGACAAACGTTGGTTCATACACAGACTTTTGTTCCCAAACTATATTTCCTCTTAACCCATTTCCATTTATAATAGCTCTGAAATAAATTATTATCAAGTACATCATTATGAGTATCATTAACTTTAATACTTAAAGATTTTAGAACTCATTGGTCTTATTTTAGCACATGCTATATACTTATTAGGAGCTGTATCATCAAGAATAACTGCACATGAAAAATAAATTTATTTTTTAAAAATGTTTTTGCCCAAGTTTTTTTTTAACAATTTACCTATGTATAATTTTCTTGTGGAAGACAAGGAGTAATCATTAAGTGTCAAAAGCAAATCTTTGTCCACAAAAGTCATTTTACTCCCATCTATTTTAAGTTTTCCGAGCCGAACATCTAAATCTCCGATTGAATTATTTATTCCAGTATTATACGGATCATATAAAATCTGCAAATTGTTACAATTCATTTCTTGAGTGTCATCATTTTTATCAGTAAAAACATCTGTTGTAAAAATTTTCCAAGATTTGGACGACATTTTCTTGTAAATTTTAGCAGATGAATTTCTTAAAAGACAAAAGAGATGAAGTATGACGTAAAAAATACGATCAATCACATCTTACTTAGGAGCAAGTCTTAAATCAGTGATTATTAATGTACGAAAAGATTCTCCGTTTCGTGATGAAAATGATCTGAAAATTATCGAGCCTAAAACAGAAGTTTTAAATCTTGCTTCCGAAATATATTCATAATCTTCAGTCACGATTGATGAACAAATATTTATATCTTCTTCTGTTGTCTGCAATACAATTGATCGCCCCCAAAAGCTTTGAAGCCCTAAAGATAAGTATTTCATTTGTCAAAAACATCTTTTAATTACATTGCAAACTTACCTCCATTCAAAGAAGAATTATCAATTTGTGTAACAGTTTTATTTTCTAGCTTAGATAGATCTCCGAAAATTTCATTCAAATCATACAACTGTTCTCCTAATATTTTTTTTGTACACCTCAAATGACTATCTACATTGTCATATCTTACTGGAAATTCATGAACACTCCACAACCAGTTTTCTTTAGGGATGTTTTTATATAATTTAAAATTTGTTTTTAGCCTAATTTTTCCATGTTGTTCTTCAATCGTTATGTTACCATGCAAACCATTTTGTGAAAAAAAAGCTCTCAATACAATACTATTTGCTGAAATCGTAAGTATGAATCACAAAAATACAAAATGACCTTAACTTTTACTTTTTACCTTTCGATGCAAATATTAAAGCAACCCAAAAATGAAATATAATCATTTTACCAAACGATTAAGTTTAGTCAATCATTTCTCATATTAGGTGCCTATATATTAAAAAAATAAATAATGTTTTATATAGATTAATTAAGGTTTCTTTCTGTTTATCAATAACAAAAACAAGTCACTTAACTTTCTCTGGGGTGTGTTGAGAAACCTGAATAGAGTAAATCAATTAGAAAATTTCATTCAAGTTGAAAATTAATCTCAACGAATTAAACAGTCTTCTAAAATTTTAACTAAGTATTATAGCATATACCTCTACGGTACAATTTTACTTATAGTTTTTTGGAGCCTGATATAGAACTTTACTCATTAGTTAGTGAAGGTCCTTTTATCAAACTTAACTTTATTTTAATAATTTAATCGTACCAACGACAGGTTTATACAGGCGTAATAATAAAATATTTGAACAAATAAATAAATAAATAAAGAATAATTAAATTATATTTAAGAGTATAACATTATAATCAAACATTAATTGTTATACAACATTATCATATTATCTCGTTCTTAATTATCAATGTCAGCTGCAACATTTTGTGTGTGTGTGTGTTTTTTTTTTGTAATGACATGATCAACCATCAGCTTTTGCAATTTAACGCCTTATTCTTCTTCTTCTTCAGTTGAGCCAGTTAGCAATTCAATCAAAGCAGCTGTATCAATGAAGCCCTTATCGTCAATAACCATTTGTTCGAATGCATCTTCAACTTCGTCTTCCGAGAATTTGTCATTACCCCAGTTCGTCAAGGCATAACGGAGTTTTTCACTGTCAATCTTTCCATTCATATCAAAGGTCTTGAAGGCAGCGATGACAACTTCATCGTCATCTTGTCCACCACCAGACATGCGCTCAGCAAACAAAGTAAGCAATTGTGTAAAGTTAAGTGGACCCGAAGCTTCACCAAGCATATCATCTAATTCTTTGTCAGAGGCAAGTTTGCCAAGTGCGTCAAATGTGGAACGCAAATCATTCTTTCCAATGACACCATCCTTATCGTTGTCCATAAGTTGGAAAGCCTTAATAAAGATTTAGAATGGTCAGTAAATATTTTCATTGGAAAAAATAAAAAAAAAACAGTATTGAAATACCTCTTTGAATTCAGCGATTTGTTTTTGAGAGAAAAGAACAAAAACGCTAGATGGTGCTTTCTTTGCACGTCTGGAAGATGAACCTCTTGTTGATCCACGATCTGATGGAGTAGCGGCAGACGCCGGAGTTTCTGCTGGGGCTTCAGAAGGAGTTGGGGTTTCAGCCGGAGTTTCGTCCTTGGAGGACGCCTTCTTTTTCTTGACCTTCTTCTCCTTATCAGCCTAGTAGAAAAATAAAACAAATTTAATTAACAATTCAAAAATATAATTTTTTTTTTTCGAATTTCTTAATAAACATACAATAACATGTATTATTATACAACTGTCTATATACGGTAAGGTTCATTCTTTTTTACAGAAAATAATGTATAGATCGTGTATCAGAATCTAAAAATAACGTTTCTCAAAATAATTCAACAACCTTGTTTTCTGTCTGAATAAACAGCTATTTTTGTGTTTATGTTACATAAGTCTCTTCTTATAATTTTTAGAAAACAAATAACATTTTTTATGATTCTTGGCTCAAAATATCATTTAAAAATTAAGGTGAAGTTAATTTGAAAAGAAATACAAATAAATTGCCCATGAAAATACACAGGAATTTCTAAATTGGTTAAAACTTTTGAGAAAATTGGAGGAACATTGGAAATCTTCTTGGTGATTTAAAAATATTGATTTTTCACTCGAAAAATATTTTAATAATAATGAAAGTTCTTTTAAACTGAATTCTTTTGATTTTTATTTCAATTGTATCGAAATTTATAATTTCAAATTAGATTTCAAAAAAATTGATGTTCTAAGAGCTGCTCTTGATAAAATGTATTGTTTTTTCTTTCATTAAATCATTTTTATTTAATAATATAACTTTAGTTTATAATGCACCTTTTCTACTTTTTTTAATTGTAATAAATAATTGTATACAAAAATATAAGAATATATCTATCTTACCATTATTGTTGTTCGTGATCACTAAAGTAACAAGTTGAATGAACAAAAGCCCCTGAGCAACTAAAAGTAAAATTCGAATTAGTACCACAGTAGCATTCGTAAATACTAACTCTCCTTTTTTAGTAGGAAAAGCAATTTTATGTGTATATTATTATAACGATGTTTCTAAAATTAGTTTTGTGTGTAAAATTATTGTGTGTATATTGAATAGGTACTCTTTCTCTGTACTAAAAATGTGTGAAGAACGATATTTGTGATAGTCTGAATGGAAACTTCAGTGTATGCGATTCACTTGTAGATACTTCGATGACATTTTTTTGGCACACTTCCAAAATTTTATTACATATTCAAAATGAGAACCGAGTAAATTTTAGCGTATAATATTTTCTCAAAACACTCGTGTTATAATTGTATTATTAGAAAAGCACACAATTTTCATCTTAAATATAGAGAGAAAAAATTAATTTATCTTGAAACTATAGTATTTATTTACATCCACATAATATTATAATTATACTACATAGATATGTTTACACTTAAAGTATATGGATTCAACATTCACTATTAAAGGATGTTTAGTGTAGACTTTGGTGCAGTTTTTATATTTTTTAGGAAAAATGATTCTCAACTAACGACGATGGTTCCAAGTCTCAGCCTAATTGTTTTTAAGCTTTTGTTGATTTTTATTATATTTAATTTGTTTTCTTTTAATCAATTTTCAAATATAGTCAAAACATTAGGTAACAAATTAACTTTTTTGATAAACTCGTTCTCCAAAAACAGAGCTTCCAATTCGCACCATAGAGCTTCCTACTTCAACCTAAATATAATGTAATGAATAAATACATGAACAGAGCATCATGGAAAAACAATATTCTCACAGCATGTTCATAATCATTAGACATCCCCATAGATACAATAATTTCATCGGCTGTCAAACTATAAATATGGTTGTAAACATTCATCAAAACTTGAAAATCAGGGTTTGGTCCCTCTTCCAAACTATGACCATAAGATCCGATAGTCATAATACCTATAAATTTTAATGATAGAAATTCGTTCATTTTGCTGAAAGTTAATCTAAATTAGAATAATAACCTTTTACAACCAAATTAGTACACTTTTCTTTCACATATTTAAACATATTGCAGGCATCTTCGGGAGACACTCCATGCTTTTCTAATGAGAAAAATTAGTGGATTAAAAGTTAAGATTCATGTTTATTGTAAATCTGTCATTTCACGAAGAATCACAACTATGCAAATTTAAAAAATTTTCCAAGTGGATCATTTTACTCGCATTTTTCATGCATTTACAATGTTTATAATGGTTTTTTGATCGTGTGATTTTCCGTGATTTTTTTAATTAAAGTAAAACTTTTTCCAAATGTTCCCTTTAACATTTGTATGCCTTCCTTCCCTTAATGTATGTACCTGACTCAGCACTTGTATTTACTTGTATCAATACTTTTAGCTGATAGTTGGTTTCTTTCTTTGAAACCGCGTTGTTTAAATTATCTGCAAGCTTTATGCTGTCAATTGTTTGGATCATGTATAAGTTTTGCACCGAAAGCAACTAGGAAATCAATATTTTTAGTTTCAAAAAACACATGACTAAAAAAAATGTTTTCTTACTTTGTTTATTTTATTACTTTGCAAATGACCAATGTAATGCCAGTTGATGTCGGGACATGTTTCTCTGATTCTCTTATCTGCTGCCTTTTCTACTAATTCTTGGACATAGTTTTCTCCGAAATGACGTTGTCCTCCTTTGTAAGCTTCCAATATCAATTCGACAGGTTTAGTTTTACTCACAGCTACTAGGCACGGATAAGCTGTATTGATTGTCTAGAAAAAAAAGGCTACTTAGGAGAGATAAATGTATATTTAAGTTGAAAACTAAATATATAACCTTTGGTCTCCTCAAATATGCTTGTTTAATTCGTTCATTAATATCTTTTATATTTTTTGCTATGTCAGATTGCGACATTGTTTTTAATTGACGAATGTAAATATTAAATATTTTCATTTTGAAGAATCATAAATGTACACCTCATGAATACTTATGTCATTTGAACATTTTTTTATTTAAAAAGAAATACGTTAGTATTTAATTTAGTAATCAAATAAAATGTTTCTCCTTTCACATGTGTGTTTATAGGCGTACTATGGCGTTAAAAGCTCCTATATTGCAACTTTATATTAAATATTATTTGTTTACAATAGAAATGTTATTTCCGACAAACAACATTGAGTAGTTGATAAGGTGAGACGGCTAAATTTGATAATTTGAATAAGCAAAAGCCAAATCATGTGAATCAAAATCATGATATTTGTAAATAAAACATTTTTTTTTTTTGATAATTTTTATTACACATTGTACTATTTATATAATGTATCGAATACAATCTTCTTACTTATTTAAAAAATAATAGAATTTTCCTATATATTTATGAAAAATGCTATTAATAGCAACTTTATATAGTATTGAATTTATAAGGTGGAGCTTGAACTTTTAAAAAAACAGTAAGGCGGACCTTTTATAACTTAAATACAAAACTTTTTTTAACTGCGAAATTTTGTAAAAATTGGCAGTATTTTTCATAAAAACTAAAAATTTTAAAAAAGTCTAAACTAACATATTCTCGATATTAAAAATTATATAAAATTTCGCCAAAGCAAAATTTTCTTCTTCTTTGATGGACATCACGATAAACTCAGTTTTTTTCAAATTCAGTTTTTTTTTATTTCTATTACAGTTTTTTGGAAAAATCGGGAAAAATTAAAACCGTGATTTTGGTATTTTTTAGAATGGAATGCACTGTATACATATTCGATATTAATGTTCGAAATAAATTTATAAACGTTTTTTGAATTTCACAAAAACTAAATTAATTGACAAACATTTAAATTATCTAATAGATAACAAAAAAAAATAAATATTTTTGAATTTTTTATTTTTAACGTTGATTATTTAGGTACATTGAATTAATTTTATTTCATTCAATATTTTCATTTTATATCTTGATTTTTTTGACATGATTTCGATTTTTTTTACATGTTATTTATTTTTTCTTCAATTTTAATTTATCAAATTTTCAATTTTTTAAACGGTCCTGGAAAAAGTGCGGGAACCTGGGAACCTCGTTCCCGGGAAAATTAAAAAAATCATAAAAAAATATTGAATTTTTAAGAGTAAAATGGGGATATTTTATAATTTAAAAATTAAAATTTGTAGAATTACTTAAAAAAAATAGAGAAAGTAGTCGTCTAAAGAACGACATACTAAACCGCATTTCGAGATTGCATATGTATATTTGCTTTTCGTACTCCTTATTCCAGATTTTTTACTCCATATTTTACATTTTCATACTCCATATTTTACATTTTCATACTCCTCATTTCACATTTTCAAACCCTCCATTTCACATTTTCGAACTTCTCATTTCACATTTTCAAACCCCTCATTTCACATTTTCGAACTCCTCATTTCACATTTTCGAACCCCTCACTTCACATTTTCGAACCCCTCATTTCACATTTTCGTACTCCTCATGACCCTTTCACAATTCCATACACCTCATAACCCAAGGAACTGCCCACAGACCTTCAGGGTCCTTAAATAACTAAGAATTACAAAAAAAAAATTTTTGGGGCACAGGTGACACACACACACACACACACACACACACGGACGACAAGTCGAGTTTAATACCGCATTTTTTCTTCGAAATGCGGTAAATATATATAAAATTGACTTAATTTATGATTTTTTGCAATATCTTGGGATAAATATAATTTTGGGAAATTAGTTTGGTTCCCGGGAAAAAATAAACTTTTTCCATGTCTGTTTTTAAATTTATATTTTGAGCGTTTTAAGTAATTAGGAAAAATGTTTAATTATTGTACATTTTTTTAAATCAAATTCATTATCATGTTGAAAAAACAAATTTTGTGGTCTCACAATTTCACCAATTAATTTGGTAATGATTGTTTCTTATACATTGGAATGAAAATGTAGAATAAAATCGAAAGATGCATTTGAAAAATAAATAAAAGTAAAATAAAAATATTTCTTATTTTATCAATAATTCACATCTTAAAAAAAGTTTTTGAACAAACAATGTCACTTTAAAAAACTGATCAAATAATCATTATATCTATGTACCCAAAAATACAAAAGTCATTTTAAATCAGAAAAACATTTATAATAGCCACTGCCATTGTAATAGCTTAATTGGTTTAAATTAAGTCAAGTATACGTGTTTTCAATTTGATCATCATAATAGGATTAAATACAATAAAATAAACTAGAAAATATGCCTGACTTTCGTAGAAAACAAACAATATACCTGGAGAACAATGTATTGTTACAATGACTATAGAGAATAGTTTTTAACAAAAAGGACTTATTGACGAACACAATGAAAGTTAATTTATTTTGAAGTAGAAAATAATTTCATTTAATAGACTGAGGTAAACACAACAACCAGAAATAAAAGAAACATAATGTGATGAACAGAAGCAAATTGGGTGTTTCAATTGTTCAAAAAAATAAAATCTTTGTCATACTTTGTTAAAAATAAAATATAATTTTTATGTTTAGATTTATAATAATGTTTTTATTGGTTTTTTTTGGGAAGGTGTATGATGCACAAACATAATTGCTTTAAAGTCAAAATGAATTGTTATTGAATGATCTGTTATTGAAAAACGTCAATGTGATGGATATCTTAATAGTTATTTTTATTTACTTTATAAGAGTCAGAACCAAATTAATTTTAAAATTACTGTGAAATTTACTATAGGTTCTTATAAGTATGTTTAAATAAGAAGCTGTCATGATTGTTACTATGTCATATATACTTAGATTTTTTGGTATCAAAAGAATCGTAATTGTTAATTTAATATGAAAATATTCCTTTAAAAGAAACCTTGTTACAATTTTTAATAATTATATACATACTCGTAATTTATGCATAGACTTCTTGGTTGTTTAAACATCTGTTAGTTTTAAAATAGATAAGTAAAAATTATCTTGAGGTAACATTTAAAAAGGTAACGCCCAACAACTTACCACCCTGGCAGTTCTTTAAGTAACCCATAAAATTACTTTATTTTTTACTGCTTAGATAGTTGACAAATTTCTTAATGTATATTATGTAGTTACATAAAATTAAACCTCTGTTACTGTGAAATTCTTTGCGGTTATTCATTGATGTGTACATCATACATTATATTTCTCAAATTTTAGATGTGTTTGTTGTTTCATTTTTCGTAAAATAAATATTTAATTAAATATTTATATTATTAAATATTTTTCGTCGGAAATAGATATTACAGCATAAAGAAAGCATCAGGAAAAATAATATAAAAATTGATCAGAGCATTAAAAAATTGCGTTTTTAATAAAAAATTTCTGATGAGAAACATTTAGCCTCTACGTATATATAAACATGTCCATAAACATAGAATGGATGGCTCTTTAAGCTCTGTTTTACCTTGTTTACCTTTTTTTTTAATTAATTTTTTACTGAAAAACTTTTAAGCAAAAAAGAACTTTTGATTTTTTTTTGAAAGAGCAGTATTACCCCTAAGTAGACTTCGTTTTACGTACTCAACATTTTTTTTTGCTTTTCAAAGCAACTCTTCATCGAAAATAACTAACTAATCAATCTTACTTTCAAATCAAAAATTTTCCTTTATTTATGACATAAATATTGCCCTTTACTGGGTACTCATTAATAAAGATCATTAAAATCTTTCTTGATTTTCTATGCAAGTACAATTTTTTGAAATTTTAACTAAGCCGTTTAAGTTTCTTTAAGTCAAAGTTTAATTCAGAACTTCTTTTGGCTCTGGTATTTATTATAGGTATTTTTGAAGAAAGAAATTTTAGGCAGATTTTTTATTATTTCGCATGTTCATAAAAAATTTTTACAGTATTGTTTGATTGGTATATCAATCGAATATAAATATAGAAGCGCTATATATTCACGCCATTACAGCCTCAAATGAATTTGAATTTAAAACTATATTTTTCTTAAAGATTGGAAAAAACTACTGGACAAAAGTTCTACTTTCATCTTCGTAAGTGTTTTATTTGCTTACAACTAAAATTTTTCGTAAAATATCATAAAAAATTAAATTTTTTGAAAAATTTTATATAAAAAATATTTTAGAAGCCTAAAAAGCCTGAAAAGCCTAACATTTAAAGACCATATTTAGCTTTCGTTAAGTTGCTTGTTTTTTTACCTTTCGAACAAGCTATAATTTGTTAATGTGCACTGCGTAAAACGGAGAATATTTAGAAAAAACTGACTGGTTGATGCCGTATCTCGAAGCTAAAGGGTACCAAAATTTGCCCATTTTCATACAAACTTCAGACCTCAATATCTCAGCTCAGCTAACACTTACGAAGATGAAAGTAGAACTTTTGTCCAGTAGTTTTTTCCAATCTTTAAGAAAACTTTAGTTTCAAGACTGTGCAAGTAAATTCATTTGAGCCTGTAATGGCGTGTATGTATTTCTTTTTTCATTGCGTAAACTTTTTGAGTTCGAGATTTTTGGAATCACCGAGGTAGAAGTCCTTGTTTTGATCCTCAATTACCTTTTGGATACCCATTCTTAACAGTTTTCTTTGCATTCTAATAAGCCATGATCGGAGCATTGCAACATTAACCTTACCTAACACGGATCAAACATAAAACTAAAATGTATATAAATAAAATTAGGCAAGAAGGTACAATGAAAAATGATAATAAAAAAGAATATATTGATGATTTCTTCCATCTTTTTCAGCATTTTTAAAAAGTTTTATTAAAATGAATAAAGAATATTTTAAATACATTTTAAATCTTTTATTCCAACATTTAAACAAATTTACATGACGAAAAAATTTCAATAATTTTCCAACGACTTTTTTGAAATTTAAAATTTTTTGGTAAATTTCAAACTAATTTTTCAATTTTTTTCAGTGAAAATTAGTATAAGCCTTTAAAAAAATGCAATGGTAAAAGTAAAGAGATTTCAATCATTTTTTGATGATTTTTAATCAGTTTTCGTATGTTTTGAAGGTTAAAAACTTAAATGACCATTATCGTTACTCCATTATGCCCTCCTTGGAATTTTTGGAAAAAGTTAGGTGGGTGGTAATGTGAAACATTTTTGCACTTGCCTAAAATTGAAATTTAATATTGTAAAAAAAATTAAAAGCTTTTGAAAATTTCAAAAATCCTTTTACTATGTAGATACAACGGAACTTACGATCTGTTGTCCGTCGAATTTTTGTTGTCCAAACATACAAACAAACGTGATCAACTAATTCAAAATGTCAATACCTTGTCACATAACAAAAATTAATTTCATTAATTCTTTTTAATAACATAATCAACCATCAATGCTTAAACGATGATATAAAAACACACCTTTAAATGTGGAAAAAACATACACTAAATTAAAAAAACATTATACATCTCATGCATATCTTTTTTTTTTATCAAGAAGAACATGTATATTAAAAACCTACATGATTAACATTTAAATTTGTTTAAATTATAACAGGTATCCACTATAAAATGTTTGGTAGATGTTTTTAAATGGAACATCTATACAACATCTATACTATATGTGTTACGAAGAATATTGTTAAAGGTTTATCGTTAAATAAAGAAAATGATTTGTTTATGATATGTCTGTGAACATTTATTAGCCCAATTTAAATAAAATTAGGTGCTGTGTAGTTATTCCTTAACAGAATTTGTTATTTCCAATATTCAATATTCATCATTTAATCATGTTGGTATTTGAATTAAACCTTTGGTAAATTAGAACGTAATTTATAAAACAACGGATTTAAGCGTATTTAGATATTCCTCATAAAAGCAGACAGATTCGTTTATACTTTGAGAATGTAAAAATACGATAATAAATATATTAAATGTTATTCATAAGAAAAAAAAATCATATACTACGCGCTTATACGTTATTTCTCATTTGTTTTGATGAATGATATCTTTAAATCTCTTAAATAAGCGTTGAATTCTGACACTAAAATATAAACACAATGTTTACACTAACCCATTATAGCCGAACATCGTTAGTTGAGTGAAACAACATATTTTCAGAATCATGATTATTTTATCAACCTTAAATCATCAGTATATTAAAAAACGATGAACTTGAATACATGATTAAGTTAAGATTTTTAAATTTCTTTAGCCAAATCGTACGGTACAAAAGTAAAAAGTTAATGGTGTTTCTAATTGAGCTCGCATTTTTCAAGTTGAATTATTAATAAATAAGGGCTTCAGTGCTCCACTAATGATTCGATCAATTTAAGGTATACTAAGAAGAATATAAGAAAACATCTAATAAAGGTAATAAGAAAAAAATAATTTTCAGAAACAATAATTCAAAAAGATTAACATCTGCTTACCTTAATTTTCTTCTCGTGTTTTTATAAATGGACAGTAAAAAGCAACAATAAAATAATAATAACGAGAAGAATGAGAAGAAACATTCCTTTCATGTTAATATAGCATATAAATTATTACCTACAAATTTTATTGCTGTTTATTTTAAATTCTTCTTCTTCGTTTGTTACGTGCTATTAAAAAATGTAAACATACGAGAAAGATGTTTTTGTTAACACCTTTAATATAAATATAATTCAATTCAATTAATTTATATTGTGTGGAGTTAATTGAACGAAAACAAACGAGAAGGTAGATAGCTTACAAATTGAATTCAGATTGTATCCGTATTGACATTGCTTTTCTTAGGACTTATTTAGATGGAAGAGCATTTTTAGAAATACATATATGTTTTTGATTTAGTTAAAAAAAAATTTATTAAAACATTTTTGTACAATTTATATTTTTAAATAATTTTTTATAAACCATATTTGAAAATCCATTTTCTAATATTATTGATCAAAAAAAATCAAATTATTCAATAAATTTTTGAAACAAAAAAAAATTAAGTTGTTTTTGTACCAACATTAATAAAACATTTGGTTCTAAAGTGTTTGCGGCGCAACATGGGGTAATACGTTATGTATCTCAATATGCGAAGATGCTTTTTAATATTACTTTTATAAATGAGGCCCAGATTAAAGATAAATCAAATAAAGAGGCATTATTTTTGCAGGATTACAGATCATCAAAATTTACTGCAATTTCTCTAATTAATTTTTGAATTTATTTTTGTGAAGTCAACGTTATTACGATACAAACTAAACTAAAAACTACTTAGGTTGCTCCAAATTCCATGGACCAAAAGTCGAAAATCCAATAAAGCAAAATAAAAAATAAGTTGAAAATTTTAATTAAAATTACTGTTTTTTGAAATTTTTTCAAAAAAAATTTTACCTAACTTTTTTACAATATTTAAAACTTTTTAAAGTATTTTAAAATAAGTTTTCTTCTCTAAAAATGTTATAAATAAAATAATTTTTCCAATTTTTTTGACAGGTATTTTTATGATTTTTTTTTGTCATTCTGGGACAAAAAGCTCGAAATAAATTTGGAGCGGCCTGAATTATGTTGATTGTAACGAGTTGTGCGCTAAGTCATGATCGAATCATTGAAATATATAATTTTGTCACTCACGAACATCAAAATTTATAAAAAAAAGTGATTTAATTATATTTTAAGAGTTTTATAAGACAACAATTTTTTTGCATACACAGGAAATTTGCGTTAAAAAGATGTTTCCGATTCAAATTTAGATGATTTTTTTTTTAAATTTGGTACGTGACCAAAATAAACTTTTTCCAAACATTTTTTTTTATTTTTCTCAACTTTTGAGTTCAAATTTGGAAATAATATAAAGTAAAATTAATCAAATGTTAAGAATTAATGCTTCACTTCTAAAAACGTTAAAAATTAAAACAAAAAATTTAAAAATATTTATTTATTTTCTTGTTTTTCTCACGAAAATCATTGAAAATGAGAATATTAAATTTATTCGCCCTAATTAATAATTATTAAAAATAAAAATTATTCAATTTTTTTGCTACTTTTTTTTACATTTTTGAACGTTAAACGTTGACAATTGCCATTAAATCAATTTTTGTTTCTATCATATCATATCTTAAATTATAATTTAAGAAAAACTAAAAATTTGTTACTTAAACCTAAATTTCTAAAACAATGACAAAAACATTAAAGTTTTGGTAATAAAAATTTATCTTAGTTGATGTCATTTTTGACATTGCAACATTAAAAAAGTGAAATATAAGACTTAAAAGCTTTTAAAAAATTAGAAAAAAGAACATTATTTATAAACTTAGGCAAGTGCAATTTCAAAAATGTTTCACATGTCCTTCCACCTAACTTTTTACAAAAATCCATGGAGAGAAATCCAAAATTGGTTACAAAAAATTACAAAAAATTCATAACCATTATGAATTATAAAAGTACAGATTTATGTAGAAATTGCGTTCATATTGTTCATAAACGTTCATGATGTTCAACGGTAATAATAACATTCATAATAGCGTAATAATAAGGAAGACAAACCCTTGAACACTCACATATTTAAAATTTATTTTACAAAATTTTGTAATTGTAAAAATTCCCAAAAATAAATTTTAAATATTTATAAGTAAGTATTTAAAAATTTCAAAAAATACTATAACACTGTTCCACAAACTCGGAAGGTGCGTCTATCAGCAACCGGTCCGGTATTTGAAAGTACGCTAAAAATGATGAATTTCCTCATTTTTAGATTTTCCATATCGAATCAGGGAGCTTTTCTACAGCTATCGCCATTTTGGACCTTGAACAACTATTGAGCACCCTAAATGTCAAATTTTTCAAAGAAATCTTTCTCTAACTTTGCACATCGGCTTAAACTACCTAAAATAACTCTCCTGCAAAGTTACAGCATTTTACGACTTCAAAAACGGTAATTACAGGCATCGTATATTTTCTTGAAAAAAATCGTTCCTCCAACGTCTATATTAAAAAATGCAAATTTTTTCAAACTTCAAATTTCCATTGTATCCTATTATATGGCTCAAAAACTAAAACTTTTGTTCCAACACTTTTGGATTTTAGGCAGCATAAGGTATGAAAAGAAGGTCGAAAATCACGTTTTGGCTTGTTTTCATACAAAATCTAATTTTACATAGAAAAACTCCCTGACCCGATACAGAAAATCTAAAAATGAGGAAATTCATCATTTTTAGCGTACTTTCAAATAAAATTGGTCCGGTTGCTGATAGACACACTTTCCGGGTTTGTGGAACAGTGTAATATATACTTCATACGTACTAAAATTTTTTAGTTTCCATAATTTATTAATATTTTGAACTATTTTTTTCCGTATCTTACTCTTTTTTATAGAAAGTAATATTAAGATTTTACAAAAGTCGTTCAGAAAATTTCAAACTTCACTGAATCATTGTTTGCACTATTGAGTCATATCATGTCTCTTGTTTACTCTACAGCAGAATTTTCTTGTCCAATTTACATTAATAGCTGTCATATACCAAAAATTGACATCCAATTGAACAAGGCGTTGAGAATAATATCAGGATCTATGAAATCTACTCCGCTTCCTTGGCTTCCTGTTATGGCTAACATTGTTCCAGCAAAAATCAGAAGACAAGTTGCAATAAACAAATTATATGCTAAATGTGAAAGAAATAAGAATTCACTTCTATATAATTTCCGTCAAAATCTACCTGATACAAGATTAAAAAGAAAACCCCCATGGTCATTTGAAAAACAAATCTTTAACCCAACAATAGAATGGATTACCGAATGGGAAAAATGCGACATTATAAATAAAAGCTTAATCCAAATAAAAAACTTGCAGGATTTGACATCAATCGTGAATCTTGGGTGAAATTGAACCGTGTCAGAAGTAATCATGGAAGATGTAAATATCTTTTAAATAAATGGGGAATGGCAGATAATGGAAGTTGCGAATGCGGAATAATACAAACAATGGATCATTTAATTTTTGAATGCTCATTAACTCGCTTTAACGGGACAAAACTAGAACTTCACAACATCTCCGAAGAAGCCTTACTATGGTTGGCAAACCCAAATTTAAAATTTTAAATTTCATTTGAAAAAATTTGATAATAAAGTCATACGATAATAATAATAATAATGAATCACACGAAATCGCATTATGAAAATTATGAACGTTCATAATTCTCTCCTATACACGTACAAATTTATGTACACGCTGTAGTGTTCATAATGCATTCATAATTCAAAATTCGGGTATGAACGTTATTACCGTGGTAATATGAATTCATGAGTAATTTTCCTAATTCATAACTGAAACGATCTCGCCTGGGTTTATATTTATAATTTTTGTTATTTATTTATATTTTGCTATTTTTCAAAGGAATAGACTAAAATTTACAGAAGAAAAATTAAAAAAATCATATTTTGAACTTTGACAGAAATATTTAAATTTCAATCAAGTCGTTAGAAAATTTTTGATTTTTTTTACAAAAATTTGTTCAAATAAAAGTTAAAATAAAAGATCTAAAATATTTTTAAAATACTCTATAAAATATTGAAGCTCTTAAAAAATAGTGAAAAACATGGAAAAATCATTAATATTCCATTATAATTATTCATTACTCCCACCCTTTACTTTTTAAGGTCCAAAATAATCTAAAAGGAGTTAGGGAGCTTAATACAGTGGTTAGCCTATCGGACTGATGAGCGTAAGATCGTCGGTTCGTGACTCGAAATCATGAAAAACTTTTCTGACTCCTTTCTGAATATTTTAACAACTACAAACTTCGCAAAGCTGTGGAATGGCGTCATAAGAAAACATATTTATTTTTTACTCTAAAATTTTCAAGTACATTTTTCAAAATTTATCATGTCTTATTCTTAATTTTCGTCAATAATAATGTTTCAAGAATGGCTTCTATAAATGCAAGAATCGTCGTTACTAGCCAACTATCTTGCTACCTAATGTATTTGGAACTAAAATACTATGAAGTATTTCTTAAAATTGCAAGTTAATGTCTTAAGATTTAATAAAAATGTTTTCTTTAATTTGTTCGAATTTTCTTCATTATCATTATTCATTATAATTATTTATTTTGTATTTCCTCGGCCATTTTTTAACACTTTTCCATTGATTTGAGCCCATGGTTTTTGGTTTATCTTATTTATATCTTATTGTATGGTCGTTAAAATCAAATACATTTCCACTTATTTTTTAAACAAGATAATTACAAATCACTTATCAAAAATTCATTTGCTCTATGATTCAACATCACAAAATAGAAACTCCCTTTTAATAATATAACCGGAGTTAATAGTTGTATATAATGAACTACTTTTACCCTCATTTTACCAATTTGTTTTTTCCTTTAAAAATTTTGTTCTTGTATTAAATACATTTATCTGGTTAACAACTCAATCATTTTATTTACAGTTATTTGATAGGGATCTGATTCGCTTATTGTGTTTTGTAACCCTTGGGAAGGGATCAACATTATTGTCGTCGTATCAAAAATAATGGATGGTACATATAGAAATAAAATGAACAGTCGATTATGTTATAACAAATTTTCACTCTCATAAATCAAATTATCAAATCATCATTATGGGGTGGATTTTCCCCTTGGCTGTAAAACAGTTCATGCATTTAAATTTCGTTGTTTTACTCATAAAATCGGCAACTTTTTTAACCGATACATACTTCATTTTCTGGGAAATTTGAATTCAACTTAAATGACATCACTTAATTAACAACTGAATCTTCAGTTAAATTGTTAAAGTAATGGTATTTGAATTATTTCTAAAACTTTCTTGCACAAGGGAGGAGTTTGTTTAACTTATTTGATAAAAATAAAATAAATGTATCAAGAGCCCATGGTTTAAAGTTGGTGTCACATGTTCTCATAATATGAACATAAATTATAAATGATCTGAACAAAAATACCAAATCCAAAAATTTCGACCATGAAATAGGTCATTCAGAAGTTTGGAAAATTTTTTTAAACATTTTTCTTTCACGTCTCGAATTATTTTTTACCATAAAACAAGTTTTTTGTCGCATTTACAACCAAAGTGTCCTGAAATCGAAGTTTGATCAAGTAAAAACGAATCTCGCAAAACCAATTAAATAAAGCTTCTATATGGTATTCTTATTTTTTTTATATATGAGAAGCTTTCAATTAATACCAAAGGCAGAATTAGAATGCTTTACGTAGTATTTGCTAAAATAAACAATTTATTTTAAAATACATTTTACAATTATTGAAAATACTTATTTAAGAGTTTGGAATAAAAAAGTGTAATTTAATCACCTTTAAATTTATTTTCAACTTTTTGTTTGGTTTTCAGTTGCCTTTAGGTACGTTTATTTATTTGAAAATATTTCGAACATATAGCATACACAATATACATTCATATATATTCTTCACAGAAAAAGGAACATAAAAAGATCAACTCAGGCAATAAATCATAAGTAATTATAATGTAAAAAAAGATTATATGCTTATTAAAGTGTAAAAGCAAACATCTTTATGGTTTTATTTTCTTTTTGTTTCTTAATGATATTGATTGAAAGACGTCGAAAGAAAGAATAGAAAATCTTATAGTTTTTTGAAAAGTCAATTGTTCTATATGTACCTACTTTTAAAATTGATTTTTTTTTAAATTATCAAAAATAAATAAAATAAAATAAAATAAATAAAGATGACATATTTGAATTGGTATAAGTAATATTAATTGATATTCTCGCTCAAAATGTAATTTACCGAAGCTTGTTAAACGAGTATCTAAAACTGATGTTATTAACAAATCATATCATATAAATTTGTAAGAGAAAATTAAAGTAAATAACGCAAAATAATTACATTATAAGGCTATAAGCTCAAAGCAAACTTGCGAAAGATTCAATAAAATAAAATAAGTAGCTTCCATTAAGTCTGCGTTTGGAGTTTTGATATCTCAACCATTTAAATAGTTTCATCCAATCAAAACTTGTAAAAATAGGGCGTTACTTTTTTGAACATGCGTGGAAAATCTGATTAATATTTAAAGTACAAAAATAAACAACTTTTGATTAAAACACCAAGAATCAATCTTTACATTTCAACGCAGTACTAAATTAAATATGCTGAAGCACCGCCCTCTTTGCACTCGACAGCAAGCAGCTGCGTTAAGGAAAGAAGAAGATTTCGTTTTATTTAGTGTGAAACCGTCGTAGGAGTCAGTTATCGTATCATTGGATTGTGTAATATGTACGTTGTAAAAAAAAAAAATAATTGCTCAATTAAAACTTTGTACTAATTATTAATAAACATACGCAAGTGATAACTTACTTAATTGGACAAAAAAATAATATATATATAAATACATATATTAAACAATATTAATGCAAAAATTCTGAAATATCTTCTAATATCCGACGGAGAATATGTGAAATTCTTAATCGAACAAAATAAAATTAGTTAAACCAGAAGTGATTAGTGGAAGTGAATGTGAAAAATTCAGATGTAATGATAAATTATGCCTCTGGCTCCGACAACAGTAATGGCCATGCCTACGTCAAAGCCCAAAATTGGTTTTAGTATAGACTCTATTGTTGGAAATCGTTTTCCAAAAAAAGTTTCCATAGACTCGGAAGTTAATCGTTCCTCAAGCCCAAACAGTGAATGTAGTCAAAACACTGATCATATAAATCCTCAGATATTCGCATCTGACATACAAAAGGCACTCCGAATTGGATCTCCTGACGAATTATATAATAGACTATCAAGCTATGAAAGCGTGTCTCCACCAGCAAATTACCAGTCGACAAGCAATGAAAATAGCAAAACTTTACAATATCAAACAAAACATGACTCTCATTCAAAAACCGATATCATTAATAGAAGTCCGTCGCCAATGCAAGAGAACGATTTAAGTGAAGCTACAAAGACTCGAAAATTGCATTCACCATCATGCTCCCCGACATCAGCTCCCATTATTGTTCCGGGTATTCCTGCTGGCTTAATAAGACCGTTACCTCAAACTGTGCCAAATGTAAACGACTTCAAACCAATTGCACCTTATATGCACTCATCAGATATTGTTCCACCGCACAGTCCACACTTTATAGCAGCACAATTCACTGCTGCAGCTCTAGCCAGCCAAGCATTCTCCCCAACAGTACCTCAGCACGTAACTCATTTACACAATTCAAATTTAACAAGAGATAGTTATCCTTTGTATCCATGGCTGTTAAGCAGGCATGGTCGAATTTTTCCCCACCGATTTCCAGGAAGTAAGTGAATTCTAAATTCGATTTATATTTATAAAACTTAAATTTAAAAATTAACTATAAATACGACCGGTCCAATTTTTTTTGTCCTATTCTCCATTTTCGTCTTTTTTCATATTTTTCAAAATTATTTTATAATATTTTCAATTTTCAAACTTTTTTGTATTGAAAATTGCATTTAAACTTATTTTAACACGAATTTTCAAAATATTTTTTTTTATTTTTAACTTTAAAGTCTCAATGTAAAAACATCTGAAATATTTATTAGACCCCACATCCCCACATGTTTTTGGGATAAAAAGGCCGAAAAAAATTTGGAGAGGCCTAAATATTAAAATAAAATAATATTTATTAAAAAATTTTTATTTTAAAAACATATTTATATTTTATTTATTTTTTTTTATTGAAAAACGATTTTTGAAAATCTGAAATTATCTCTTAAACGTTCAATTTAAAATCTTTTATTTAGTATTTACAACAGGAAAATTTTTAATCACAAGATAATTATAATATTGATTTAAATTTTAAATATAAAACTGCATGAATATTTTAATATAAGATTATTCTAAATCTATGAATTTTTGTTTGATTTTATTCTCACTTTTAGACTTTCTATTGCAACCTTTTCGAAAACCAAAACGTATTCGTACAGCCTTTTCACCGTCACAGCTTTTGAAGCTTGAGCATGCATTTGAAAATAATCATTATGTAGTTGGGGCAGAAAGAAAGACATTGGCACAACAATTAAGTCTATCTGAAACTCAGGTTAGTTAAAAATATTACATTTTCAATTGTCCAATTTGAATATTTATTAAATTTAATTTAAAGGTTAAAGTGTGGTTTCAAAACAGAAGAACAAAACATAAAAGAATGCAACAAGAAGAAGATTCAAAATCGGGCAGCCACCAGAGAAACAGTAGTCCTCTGAGCTGTGATGAAGATGAGTTAATAGATATGGAAATGGATGAATATCCTAGTGATGATGAAATTGAAGAAGATCAATGAGATTCAAGGTATAGTTTTCCTACCAAAACTCGTATTTATTAATTAAATTGGTCAACATTTATTTTTTACATTTATAAAAAGTTGATAAAATAAAAAAAAAATATATTCACTTATTTTATTTAGTGTTGATTAGTGTTTTTGCATTTAGAAACAAGAATCTAAGACATGAATAGCATGTTAAATAGTAAGTTAAATCTATTAAAATTAAAATTATTAATAATTGTATGATAAAATTTAAAAAAAAAATAGTGTAAAAATACATAGTAAAAACAGTGGTATTAATTATAAATAAAAAAATGTTTCGTGCCAAATTTTCAATCATGATAAACAGTAAATAACTTTTGTTTTTTATGTATTTAAGTAAACTACAAAGGTAAGTAAAAATTAATTATCATCAACAATATTGATCACTTTCATGTATTCAGATATTAAAAAACGTCTAAAATCCATTCATTGCTATAAAATATTTGAAAATTTACAAAAATGAAAACAATATGTTAACAAGTTTTTTGATATGTCAAATTTCACGTATCCTAAAGTTTAAAATTATCCAATTTTTGTTCCTTTATTTTGGTGTTTTGTTTGCAAATATGCGAATCACAGTTTCGATGGATTGCTCCTATTGGCAAAAAAACATTTTTAAATCAGATTTTCAAATTAATTCTATTGTTCTCTTTTGCTAATGGGTTTTGAATTGTTCCTTCATACAATAAAATTTATAATTTTTTTCCTTTTTTGGTACATCAAATGTGCGGAAATTTGTAAATAAATTTTAAATGGCTTGGGCAAAAACACGTGTAAAAGTTGAAAGAATTCTTTGAAAAATTGCCGAAATGACAATTGAGTTTTTATCTGTTGACACCTCAATAACAAAAGAACGGAAAATTTGTATTGAAAAAAAAATGTGAAGAATTCAGCACTTAGAGTTGATTCAAAAAGCAAAACAATTCAACTTACTTTTAAAACTCAGTAACATATTTAATAATTAATAGTACCTCAATTGCATTTAAACGATTGATAAAATAAAAATTAAATAAATTTATATAATGAAATTAAAACCTGATTCAATATATTTATAGTTAAACAAAAAAATTAAAAGTTACATTTAGTAAAGTATTAAATGCAAGTTTAAGTTATTTTAAGTAAATGAAATTAAAACTCAAATTTATTCTTTCTATATGATAAACAAAAAACAAACTTGTATGCTCAAAACTTACTATAAACATAATCTTTTGACAAGCCATGAGCTTATTAAGATGAGCTAAATATTTCTAACGAAAAATTCTTTTAAGAAGCATAGAAAATCACGAACTAACATATCATGTATTTAATAATAATAGTTATTTGTTTGCTGTTGAATCGACTGCTAATTTGCAGTTTAGTTAAAAACATTGCTTGCAGCATGTTATTATTCTTATACTTGTTTTGTAAGTTATTTGGTGAATTCTCCATACAGGTAGAGGCGTTTATTTTAACTCAGTTCAAAGTTAAATCGTTTGCTAAATATTATAAAATCAGTCAATGGTGCGCTAACTTTTTCTCGTTCATAAAATTTTACAAGACTCATTAAATAAAATTGAAATCAATAAAAATTATTATCTTATTTAGGCTAAGAAAAATATATATTTTGTTTCTTAACTACAAAAATTCAAGAGATTTGATCAAAACTTTTTCTTTCTCATCTTTTTCACATAAATTTTATTGAATAAGATTCCCTCTTCACTCCATATTCTGTAAAAATATTATTCAGCTTAGGTCAGTGGTCGGATTGTCGAGCGTAAGGTCGTTTATTCGAGACTCAGTATCATGAAAAAATTTAATTTATTAAAGTCTTTTGGAAACCTTTTTGGGTCGTTACAGGTAAAAAGCTAAGACCCGATTTCCACCGTTTTCTGAGGAAGCTTAAGATTCCACAGTATGAAATACAATAAGACTCCTTGAGAGACCGCCATGCGAGCCATTATCAGCTCTCTTTAACTATTTTAACTAATTTTAAAAATTCAATTAACTTAAAAGCAATTTAATCTCCAGAGCTTTAAAATTTCCTAAATTTTGATTAAAATGACTATAGCACCTAAAGGCTTAAAAATTTCGATCAATGTTTTTAAACACATAACAATTTAATAAGTTTTTGTAACAAGTAATAATTCGTTTTTGAAAAATAAGATTAGTGAAACGTGAAAATTTTTGGTCAAAATGATCGAAAAAATAGAGAAAGTCTTTATTTTCAAATTTTAAATCAAAATTGAAAGAAAATCGAACTTAAAACTTCCCACAATTGAAAAAAATAGAATAAAATTTCGGTAACGTGACTTTTTTAGGTCCAAAGTGCAATTAAAAAGTGTTATTAGTGCAAGTTTAGTCAATTTTTCCAACATATTATATGGACCTCTTTGCTAAGTTTTTTTTAGAAAAAATAACGATCAAAGAATTTTAAAATTATTTTTTAGAAAAATTTTTCAAAATAATTTTTAGAAAAGAAAAAATATATCAATAACAATAGCTTAGAAAATATTTCAAAATTGAACAATTTTATTACTTTTCCATACGAAATAGTACTTAAAACGAAAATCTACATAAAATGTCTACATCCCTATGTATTTTATTTCAAAAATGTAACGCGAAACAGAAAACATTTTTGGACCACCCTTAGGTAATAATTAAATTCAATAAAAAATTTAGAAATAGAAATAATATAACTAAAACTAGTTAGTTAAAATAAAATTTTTGGTTTAAAAACGTTTTTTCGCATTTCGAATAAAAAAGTCATAGAGACATTTCATAAATCGTCTGAGTACGAAAAACGTTCATTAGATAAATATACCTAGTAAACTTGCTAAACTGTGTAGATTTGGAACGCGATTTACAATTTTAGAATGGAATGCACCCCATATGATTGTTTGGTTTGCCGTATTAACCTTCGGAAGAAAATTAGGTAGTTTTAACTCTTTCTTTTTATATCATACTTAAATTAATAAGGTAAGATTCAAATTATTTTAAAATATTTCAAATAATTTAAAGTATGTTTTTGTAAATGTTTTCCGACATTTTTAAGCTAAAAGTCAATATCATAAGCATGAACAACACGGATTGCTAAACAAAATAAAATTTGGTAAAATTTTTTTATAGTACTTTATTTTTTATAATGAGTAAATATTTTGAATAATATTATCTACAATTCTTTTTAAATATAATTTTTAAAGTTTTTTAAGACAATAATAATGATATGATATCATATGAATAAACAAAGGTTAAAAAATAAATGTTTTTTTTATATTTTTATTTTTATCTTCTTAATTTAGCATGAACAGTTATCTCCATTTGAAACATTCGACTCAGTTGGATTTAATTTGATTGGATCCGGGAACTCACTATAAATGTTTTCCTAAAAAACAATTTAAAAAATAAAGTAAATAGAAAAAAAGAGGAAAAAAATAATATTCAACATACGTCACTTTCTTGTGCTAATGCGTTCTTTGCGATTGTTTGAAAGGCTAAGTCAACATTAATTCCTTCTTTCGCAGAGGTTTCAAAATACGGAATGTCATTTTTCGATTGACACCATTGCTGCGCTCTTTTAGTAGACACCTGATGTTTAAAAGTAATTTTTAATTATTCTTTTACCACTAGATCTTTATTTAAAATGGGTATATTTGGAAATATTTGAATTCTGCTTACCGCTTTGTTTTCCAAGTCAATTTTGTTTCCTAATACAACAAAAGGAAAGTGTTCCATGTCACGTGGGCTAGCTTGAATCAAAAATTCGTCTCGCCAAGAATCTAAGTTCTTAAAAGTATTCGGGGCTGTTGTATCGAATACCAAAACGCAACAATCTGCTCCACGATAAAATGCGACACCAAGTGATTGAAATCTCTCCTGCGAAAAAACGAGTATGTATATGTTTTGAAATATTTTTATCTTAGAATAAAAAATGAACTTTGAGGATTAGTGTTTGATTTTTATTCCAAAATTATGTTCAGATGGTATATGGAAATATATATGCAAGTGATTTAAACAGTGTATGTTTATTATATCATGTACTCTACTATATCATGTAAATAATCCAATTAAGCAAAAATTGAATAGTATTATTTATATTTAGAAAAAAAACCAAACTATATACTTAAGTGTATAAAAAAACCATAAAACATACCTGCCCAGCAGTATCCCAAATTTGCATGGTGACAACACGATCATCTATTACAACTTCTTTTGTTAAAAAATCTGCCCCTATTGTAGCCTTGTATTGATTAGAAAATCTTTTATTAACATACTGGTTCATTAACGAAGTTTTTCCAACGCTGCTATCACCCAAAATTATTACTTTGAGTAAAACCTTTTTGCGCGTAGACATTTTTTGTTGTTTATTATGTATCTATTTTAGGAAAATGCAACAAATATTTATTAAAAATAATAAAAAATTTGTATGAAACTATTGATACGCTTACATAGTTATCTACGTAGTTATTTAATGTGAGACAAAGAGAAGTCTTACTTACGAACTTTGGGGTACTTTTACTGGTCTAAAACTTCAGTTTAAATCAAAACAACTTAAATTTGTAGATATACAAACGAAATTTTTAAGTTTTAATCAGAAAAAGTTACTTAAAAATGTAATATTTTTAAATAATTGTCCTTTGTGAGGTTTGATGAGAAACTATGCAATTCGTGAAACGTATAATGAGGCGTTAGCCCTTGAGGAATCATGATACCCTCAATATCAGTGTGCGTGTGAGATGTGTCATGATTTAAAATTTCTTCTCTAAGTAGTTTTTATTACCTATTTAACATTGTTAGGATATTATTAGGATTAATTAGGATATTGTTAGGATTACTAGGATATTAAGATTTACGTTGGAGCCATGCATCTGTTTATTGGCAAATGTGAATATTTTTAGTCATGTTAATTATTTAATATAATACACATCTTTAAGGGTTTGCGAGGCGTTTGTTTACGTGAATATTTACTTTATAATTTTGAGACTCTACAAAGTGTGCATCTAAATAATATAGGTAAAAAGTAAGTTTCGGAAAACAAAAGAATAATAAAAACAAACAATGAATAAAACGGCATTGATTTTGAATATAAATCGTACTAAAAAGCTTAATGCCTTTACTTGTCTAGTAGATATTGATAAAATTGATGAACGTAAAATCAATAAGAAATCTACTTTGCCCTTACATGGCACAACTTTCTGTGTAAAAGATAACTTTTGCACCACAGGAATACAAACGACATGCGGATCAAAGTAATATAAGAGATAGGGGATTTATTTTTTGAAATACTATACTTTAACAGCTTTTTTTGAATAGTATGCTAAAATCTTTTGTCCCTAACTATGATGCAACTGTAGTCCGAAAGCTTCATGAAGCTGGTTCTCTCTTTATTGGAAAAACAAACTTGGATGAATTTGGAATGGGGTAAGATCTTCTAATGTCATGGTGAAAAATGCGTATATCAAACGAATTTTTTGATGAAAGGTCTGGAAGTTGTGATTCTTACTTTGGTCCTGTAAAAAATCCATGGGGGTTTGACGAAAAGAGATGGAAAATAGCTGGTGGTTCTAGTGGAGGAAGTGCTGCTGGTATGTTTATAATTCAATACGTAAGAGTAAAAACAAATTCAAACATTTTATTTATTTCTAATGTTTTAAAAACAAGCTGTTGCCTCAGGAGTAGCTTCGATGTAAGATTTGTTTTCTTGGCTTACAAATAAAATTATCGTTTTTGTATTTAGTGGCTTAGGATCAGATACAGGAGGCTCAACTAGAAATCCGGCATCCTATAACGGAGTTGTCGGTTTTAAACCGACATACATGACATTATCAAGGTTTGGTTTAATCTCGTTAGTGAACTCTATGGATGTTCCTGGAATCCTGACCAGAAATGTTGACTTATGTGCAAAGGTGTATAATTTATTAAAATTTGAAGATGAACAAGATTCTACAAATATATTAACGGGGTATCGAGATCGAAATAGAAAACCATTTAATTTAAAAAAGGCTGTTATTGGTATACCTAAAGAATATTTTTGTCACGGACTATCAGATGAGATAAAAAAAACTTGGATACACCTTGCTGATGTATTAGAGAGACATGGAGCGAAAGTTATTGATATTTCATTGCCAAATACTCTTTCTTCAATATTCGTATATTCCATTTTGAATCAATGTGAGGTTGTAAGCAATATGGCCCGTTATGACGGATTAAAATACGGGCTACGCAAGGACATCAAAAAGAGCACCGAAGCAATGTATGCTAAGACTAGACAGGTTGGCTTCAATGCTGTGGTTAAAAATAGAATATTGGCGGGTAACTTTTTTTTATTGAAAAAAAATTATGAAAAATATTTTGTTAAAGCTCTTAAAGTACGTCGTTTAATTTCTAATGACTTTGAAAAAGCTTTTAATGGGCTCGATTCAGTCGACTTCATACTTTCGCCTGTTACTTTGACAACCGCTCCGTCTCATTTGGAATTTAGCAAATATAAAAACCGAGATCAGTGTGCCTTACAAGATATTTTCACACAGCCAAGCAACATGGCTGGTAAGAAAATGAATATACCTGTTCTGAATTTAAAAAAAACATGATACAATCTATTCTTCTAGGTCTACCAGCAATATCTTTACCAATTAATATATCTAAGGACGGTCTACCCATCAGTTTACAAATTATTGGACCTAAGTATTGCGAAGAAGAATTATTTCAATTTTCTAGCTGGATTGAAACTTACTTCGACTTCAAGAAGCATTACAAATTAATATCATAAAAAATAGAGTTAATATATTCCCTATTAAAATATTGTTGAGTAGGAAAATTTTATATTATATTTTATTTCAATTATCCAGTCATTTGATAAATTAATTTTGCCGAGTAATTATTAACGACTGTCCATAATACTATTGACACAGAATTGGTGCAACCAGTGGGAAATGAACTTAGTTTTCCAAAAATTGAAAAATTATACCTCCCTTCGAAAAGAATTGCTACCTCATTTCTATGTATAATCGATAATATAGCTAAAAGTATGCTGAAATAAAATATATTATTTCGACTAATTATCTTCGCATAAAATTAGTACTGACCTTAAGAAAAATGTTATTATTTTTTGAGCCATATATGTTTTAGAAAAAATATTACTCCTAGATTGAGATGATTCCAGAGCCAATATTTTCCTCTCCGTTTTCACGTATTTAGTGTAATCTGAGGTAATTGAAATGCTGGCTAATTCTTTTTTTAATTTCCTTATTTCGTCATTTTGTTTTCCGCTATGAAATAACCTCCTTGATTCCTGAATATTGAATACATGTTTTTTGATTACATTTAGCATGTAATACAATTATGTTATTAGCTCACCTTTACAAACAATTCGACTTTTGGCCGCAAGAAACAAATAGCGGATATCCAAAGCAAAATTGTCATTTTTAACTTTCGATTTATTTTTTCTTTAATAAATAAATATTTGCACTCGAAATGTAAGCAATATCCCCTTTTAAATAAGTGATGTTAAATGTGCATACCACGTCGCACATAAAGAATATATCTGTAGGTAAATAAATACCAAATAAATTATTGTTTTTACATTTAAAAATTTCAACATGTTTTGTTTACTACTAGTACTGTCTACTACTACTAATATTTCTACTAAATATCTAAAGCTCTTCTTCTAAAAAAATTGCAACATTTACCTAAATAAAAAGAAAAGTAGAAAAAGTAATCGTCTAATGAATGACATACTATACCGCATTTCGATGTTACACACCTACGCTTTTTTTGTACTCCTCATGGATCTCTCACAATTCCTTACAGCTCACAACCCAAGGGAATGCCCACATACCTTCAGGGTCCTCAAAACTAAGAATTACTAACAAAAACTTTGGGGCATAGGTGACACACATACAAACACATGAGAAGTCGAGTTTAATACCGCATTTTTTCTTCGAAATGCGGTAAAAATACTTTTATACAAGTTATACAATAACCTGTCATACATATAAGGTACATATATAGTTGGCTATAGCTTCAAAAGCATATTTCTAGTTTTTGCAATATTTCTATACATTTTGCTCTAAAACTGTTCCAATATCTTCATTCTGCGCGTTTTACAGTATGACTCATGTTTATTTGTCATATTTTACTATATTAGGAGGTTTCCATTCTAAAAAATACCAAAATCCTGAATTTTAAATTTACCTATTATTGATTTTCTAATTAATTCCGCGGAATGATACAACAATTATTTAACTTATGATGAACTTTATTTCGACTTTATAACATGTAGAACGGGACAAGGTGCGAAAGCGACTGACTTAGTACGTAGTAGATTACTACTACGTACTATCAGTCAGCTGATCGTCGCTCAAATATCTCAACACCTATAAAAGTACACTTTTTAATTTCTCATCGTTATGTCCATCCGAAAATAAGAAACTTTTGCTGAAACAACATTTATTTTCGACTTATTTTAAAAAATTTTATCAATGACTCACATTTTTTTAAAAACGCTAAAAAAATCACAATTTTGGGTTTGCTGATCAAATGGTACATTTCCGAACATAAGTTTCATGGTAAAAATTGATGTACTCGAGACGACAAACAATCCTGGTGAACAAAAATTTTGAAATTCAAAACTTGAAATTTTGACCTTTTTTTCGCTACGTGAATTTTTCCCATATTTTGCAATAAAAATTTTTTAAAACTATCATAAAATTTTTAAAAATAAGGAGAAAACACTTTCGCCAAAGCAAAAGTGTCTCCTTTTTTGATGGACATCACGATAAACTATTCAGTTTTTTTTATTTCTGTTACTGTTTTATGAGAAAAGTCAATCCGGGATTTTGGTATTTTTTAGAATGGAATGCACCATTACCTGTTTTTAGAACAAAACAGCCGAAATTTTGAAATTGTAATGCAACTCATACGTGAAAAATGTTAATGAAAATCCTTTAAAACTTTAAAAGGTCATAAATTTCGAAATGTCCAAGTCAACAGAAGAGATCGGGCCCAAACACAGGGTACATTTTAATAATCCATGTCTCGCAAATCTTCATATTGGCAAGACAACGCGAGACACGCTGAGAAACATGAGAGCATAAATTTGGGAGGGATAAAATTTTTAATTTTTATTATTCTTCAGATTTTTTTTGACTTCTTAAAGAAAAATCCAAAGGAAGTATCAAAACACAAACTTTCCTCATGAAAACAGATTTTTGAATATTGTTAGAAAATATTTAGAATTTTCTTTTAATTAGATAAGTTTCATAATTTTGTCACAAAAAGCAGTGATTTTAAGATCGCTTTTAAAAGTCAATCAAATCATAGATTATATATTCAAATTGAAAATAGAAATATTTATTTTTTTAATTATAAATAGAACATATATAAATACAGCTAGGTTATCAAAATTTCTAATACAATTGATGATTTTTTTTATTAATATAATGTCCTCAAATGACCGTTTTATCAAAAATCGCTTAATACTGTTCATAATTTACATAAATACTGCATTTTTGTTTTATAAAAAAAACCTAATCATTTTAAAAACACATATTAATACGTTATTAATTAATTCTTTGGTGATTTTTAAATTCTACAACTATGGCCAATTGTATACATATTTATAATAGTAATAACATATTCAGTTTAGTTATTATTTATTAATCTGACTACGTGTTTTGACAAGATTTTACACTTATGCTTCTTTTAAAAATATATACTAAATCACCATGTGCAAATAAATCATTTATTTTGACTTTTAACTAAAGATTAATTGTTTCATAACTTAATAGTACTGAATTTAAAAAACACAAATGTTTCGGTGGGCAGTAACGCCATAAATTGCTTTTCAAGAAAGTTCGGAATGTTATAGTTTAACGCAATATAAAGTATTTTACCGTAGAGATTATTTTTTTATAAATTTCTATTTTTTTATTTTATTATTTCTACGATGCATATCTAAAATTGCATATTCTCATTTGTATTTTATGAATCTAAATATACTTGGAGTAGTAATTCATAGTATAGTAAACAAATTATTATTTGATATCATTCAAATAAAAATTTACAAGGAATTATAATTTATTTAGTTGTATATATATTATATAAGTTGTTTTATTATTTCTGCATTTCTCTTTTCAATTGAACAAATTCAAGTATCGAAAGTAATCACAAGTAAATAATAAAATAAAATTGGATTTATTTTATTATTTTTTTGTTTGTCAATAACTTTGTTTGCTATGCAATTCATTCATTGTTACCTAGATAGCTTAAATCATTTACAATTGCTGAACTTATTTCCTCATTTTCACCATTTATTTTCACAAGAACTTTTCCACCGACAGTTGATTGATTTAATTCGTCTACCCTACTTATGCTACCGTTACTACAAATTTTACTAAATAAATCTGGCGTCGCTACAACGTCATCGAATTCAGTACGGAGTGACGTTGCTTGTAACAAATTTAAATTACTAGGGCAGTAATATATTATACTATAAATATTTCTAATATCTTCAGTGGAAGTCCAAATACCGGGTCGTTTGTTGTGATATAATTTGGCGTGCATAAATACATTTGCGGTATTGTCATATTCCATTTCCATAACAAGAGTTGATATCATACAAAATGTACAAGCATGTGCCCCTCCAAACCTAAAAACAATATTATGTTAGACAAGGAAATAACATTTATACCGATACTTCTTACCGGTCGACAACAACAATTGGACCATATTTATAATCACTTGGTCTAACATGTACTGTTTGAACAAATTCAAAAACACTTTCAGGCTGAGATAAGTTGGGCCAATTCGGTGAATGAAATATGTTGACAAACATCTCAAAGTCTCCTTGTACTAAAATAGTGAAAGGAGTTAGTTATAAGACTCCAATCTATTAAACAAATACTCACAAGATTGAAGAGAAAATGTTCTCAATATAAAATTGTTAGAACTACTTTCGCTAAAAAGTTTTAATCGATAATAGTCTCCCTCAAATGTTTCCATTTCATTGGGCCAAAACGGTGTAAAATTCTGAAAAAATATAATATTAGAATTTAATTAGTAAATTAAATTTAATATAGTTGCTTTTGTCCCAAAAGAATATTTATTGTTTAAAATCAATGAATAATTTTTAAATTTATTTTCTTTTAGTCATATGGCCTTAATTTTTATCATATAAAGTTCAATATATAATGTCTTAGTGTATTCCAAAACCGTTTTCTGTTTCGCGTTTCGTCTTTGAAATAAAAACCATGGGGGATGGGAGATATAGATATAGGTGATTTTTGATAAAAATGATGTGGGAGTAATGAATAATGATAATGGAAAACAATAATATCAATGATTTTTCCATCTTTTTCTCTTTTTATAAGAGTTTTAATATTTAAAATAATATTTTAAAGACATGTTGATCTTTAATTTTAAAATTTGGACAAATTTTTTTAACGACTTTTTTGAAACTCAAAAATATTTTGCAAATTTCTAACGAAAAATTTTTGAGTTTTTTCTGTGAAAATTAGTCTAATCCTTTGAAAAATTGCAAAATATAACAAAAATTATACATTTCAATCAATTTTTATGATTTTTAGTCATTTTTCTAATGTTTAGAAGCTTAAAATATTTCAAAATCATTATCATTATTCCCTTCTTGGAATTCCTGAAAAAGTTAAGTGTGTGGACATGTGAAACATTCTTTGAAATTGCATTTGCCTGATTTATTTTTTATGTGCCCACCGTTTCTTACCTCATCTAAAAATGTTAGCAGAACAACTGTTTGAATGTTATGATCCCATATCATTTGCCAAAAATCTTTTATTGTGTTAGGGAGCGGATGTTGCGTAACAATGTAATCTTTAAGCCTTCTAAATCCATGCAACCATGATGCATTTATGTAATCACTGCCTTCTTGTCCAGGTTTTGGTGTTAAATGCACTCGACTATTTTCTACAGGTATTAAATTTCCTCTATTTTTACATAAATTAACCGATTTCGTTGCAGACATTATATTTATCTCTTTAGGTTTGAAATTTGTTATCAGCTAATAAAATGAAGATGTTTTTATGCAAAGTTTTTAAGTATTTGTAAAAGAATATCATACCATTAGATGGTGTTGAATTACTTCATGATTAGTTGTCATATTGAGTATTTCAGTTTTGTTTAAAGATGTATCTCCACATATTATTGCTTCATTTAATGCATCATGTATGAAAATGTACTGTTCCTCAGTTTGCACAAGAAAATTCCTTTGTTTTCGAATGTGTCGCAAAAATCCAAAAATATTGATCATCTGCTGCTCTTTTATTTGTTTTAACATTGCGTCCAAAACAATGTAAGTGCCAGTGCGGCCCACTCCAGCGCTACAATGTACTACAATCGGACCTGCACTACTAGGATTTGCTGACGATGACTTCTTTATAAAATTTAAAACGGGTAAGGGATCCGATGTTCCTGTTTATAGTAAAGTAAAAATAAATGGTAAATTGTATTAAGTAGGAAGAAAATTAATTATAAATACCATGATCTGGCCAATTTGTATAATGATATTGATAAACCGTTTTTTCGCTGATCCTTGTTTTCTTCTTTTTCAATTTCAAATGTTTTATTGAAAATGTACGAACTGTATATGTAGCTAAAACATTCTCTTCCAATAAAGTAACACTGATAACACCATAGGTTTCCGTTCCTTCTCTTGGCCAGTACATATCACATTTTCGTCTGCCACGTTCTATTAAATTTGTAATCATAACGATTATTTCTACTTGTTGCTCCCATATCATTCTCCAAAAACAATCGAAGGTGCTTGGAAGGGGTCCTTGGGTTCCAATAAATGCACGAGATTGGTTATAGCCGTCAATAAAATTTGCTAATAAAGATTACTCGACATAAGACTCAACTCAAAAGCTTTAAGTTAAATTGAACAATTACCATTGATGTACGTATCGGTATTTTTAGTTTGTCCTGGAACTGATCGAAGCCGAACTCTACTGTGATCGTCTGTGAAAGAAAATGTGTTATTTCTATGCATAATTCATTTTTAAAAAGATAAATTCAAGGATATTACATGCTGTTATATTCAAGTATCGATTCTTGGCTTTGTTATCCGGATGTAAGGAGCTTTCAGATGAATGTTCTTCCACTAATGACTCATTTTGGATTGCTTCATATTCCTTACTAAATCCAATATCTCCATCCACATGAAGAGAAGCAGTATGCTTCGAGAATTCAGATATTGGAATGGGTCCCCTTAGTTCTCCTCCTATTTCAACAGGAGAATTCCATTCGACTGACATGTGCTGTGATTTGTACGATGGGACATCGATGTAATAGTAAGGGGAATAAAAGCAATGTCTGAAAAATAGTTTTTAACGTATTACTATTGACATTACGTTTCTTTTTTTCATTTTATCTACCTCCATAGAGCTACCGCCAAAACTATAATAATCATTCCAAACAAACTGAATCCTATGCCAATTAGATATATGATATTATAATCATCTTGCGATTGACGTAATAGGGATTGAATTTTGTCACAATTTGGTTGTAAGTTGATCTAAAATTGATTAACAGGTGGAATTTACAGATTTTAAGATAAAAAACTATACTACTTTAATTACCTTTTTTGGTTCAGAGTAACTGCCTAGTATTAGCTGTTTAGGATTAATGGTACTCAATGATGCTGCTCTTACTTTCATTTCGAAAATACTATTAGATGATAAATTTGACAGAACCATCTGAATTGAAAAATAATATAAGTATGCAAAAAAAAAAGAAAAAAAAAATTATCTCAATGGTCATACTTACGGCAATTTCAGTATGTGCAGCAGATGAGTTATCAATTTTTATAGTTTTAAAATCATTCGTACTAAGATCTCGAAAAGCTATTACATATAAGTCAATAGTATTATAATAAGTTTGTGGCCTACGCCATCTCAGGTAAACTGAGTCGGTTGTACTGCATGTAAGATTGACAATGGTAGGAGCACTTGGTCCGCTAACATCAGTTCTTTGAATTAAAGGATCTAAAATAAATGTATTGCCGTTAAAAAGTACATCGTAATATTTTGTCATTTATTACCAGATTGTTCTCCATCATATTTTCTTGTGACTGCAGTAACAGTTATTTTGTATTCTGTAAAGGGCTCTGAAACGCAATAATGTAATCAATGGCGATTGACAACAAAATCTATTTAGGTTACTATTAACTTACTTAGGTTCATCAATGTATAGAAATATGGACCACTGCCAGAATCTGGATCTGGCTTAAAGAGCGGTATATGTAATACTGTTTGGTTATTTGAAACCTACAACATAGATAAAAGTTCATTCTTACAATAATCCACAACAAATACATATTACATTTATAATGTTACTCACTGAATACACTCGGTAACCATGTATTGCTCCGTTCAATTTTAATGGTTCCTTCCATGATATTTTTATTGTGGTTGAGGTCACCTCTAGTACGGTTAGATTTTGGGGTTTTTCTGGTACTGTAATCATATTTAAATTTGTAAATCAGAATAAAATGAAAATTTCCCATTCTAATATTTTCATCATAAATTTGAATACTCCATTTTTATTATATTTTACCAAAATTATCTTTTTCGGAGAATACAGGATAATCTGTTGTGCGGAAGCCAGACTTTTCTTCGGAGTCTAATGTTGAAATTTCAATGATAACAGTATTGTTGGTACTCGAAGAATTTGAGTCGTTTTCATTCTTTAGATTTATACAACTTGAAAAGTTGCACAATGCAAACAAAATTAAAAACAATCTCACAATTTTGACCATTTTGTAATTCAGGTTCTTGTGAACTAAAATCACAAAAATTATTTTTTATAGTTCCTTGATATTGTTAAAGCTTTAAATCCTCATTTCAGAAATTTGCATGGCAAATATTTGTATATTTTTTTCTATATTGACTTAGGTTTTTAGGAAAATTTAACTTTTTTGCATCAGTCCACAAACTTTCATCGATAATTTACATTGATAGTTTTTTTTTATTGATTGAAAAAGTATTTTAAATATAATTTTTACTTTTGAACTTGTTTATGAGACACACAAGCCATATTTACTACAAAAGCTTTTGCATCCTCGAACAAATGAATTGCCAATCTGTTAATTCAAGACTTACGGTACGGTCACTATATAATTTTGGAGAACAATGAATGTTTAAATACATCCCTCATATGACATTGCCCATTAGTTTCGTAGAGTAAGAGAAGAGTTTTATAAATGTGTTTTAAAATTTTTTGGTTTTACCTATTTATTTAAATAAATAAAAAATTAGAAATATATTTGGATTTGAATTAGCTGAGACCGATTTTTATTCTCATTTTATTTCGTCTCGAAAGCTCATTCGATTCAAACATAAATATTTTTTTTTTATTTAAATACATATTTAAAAGTGAGTAAGTATTTCAAAACCGTATTTCATGCTCAACCGGACACAATAGAGCGAAATTTCATACTAGAATCAAATTTTTATCATTTATTTATAAATTTGTTCAGTTAAAATTCTTTAAAAAGTTTAATTGTTATATCTAATAAATTTTCGGAGTTAGGTGGCCGTCTTACTTCAATTTTGCAAATTTAATTTTAAAAAAATTTGGGAAAATCTAATTTTCAGGACATTTTTAAATTCTAAAGAATATTTTCTTTGATTATTGAATATAACTATGTGTCGCAAAAAAAATATTAAATAAAATAAGAAATTATATTAAATATTTTAAATTTAAACATAACTTAACAAAACACGTTTAGGAAACAAAACACGTTTATCATATTTTTTAACGTTAAATTCATGTAACTTCACTCAATATTTTAATTTTGAAATTTTTACTTAGTATTATAACTTGTATAATTAAAATGCATATATATGTATTTATAGATATAAAGGAAAAATTAAGTTAAAGTTAAATTAATTAAGTTAAATAAAAAAAACATATATATATATTTTTGGAAAAAATAATCAGATACTTACTTCCTTCATCCGTCATGGTGAGAACTGTACAAGCAGGTCCCAATCCTTCTGGATTGAATACTTGAACTGAAATCAAATATTGGGTGTATGTATCCAATCCAGTAATTTCGTGACTCTAAAAAAACAAATTTATCTTATATCTTATTACTATCTGAAACTAGTATCTATCTGAAGTTTGTGAACGTAAGTAATTAACATTTTTTAGTCAAAAATTTCTGTAATTTGGGCATTGGTAGCAATAAATAATAATTACACTGTAAAAATCCATGTTTTTGAAACTAAAATATGTGTAAGACAAGCGCGAGACATTAAGAATTTTGGTGACCAAAAATATCTTAGATTTAAAATAAATAAGTATTTATCATTTTTTAAAATTTATATGATTTAAATTAGAATTAAAAGAGTTGAACTTTAATTATTGAAAACATATTTTTGTTACCAAAAATGTTAAAAAACGTATGCAGATTTTATATCAAATATTTATATTTCTAGAAATCATAATAGAAGCAAAATATAATTTCCAATATTCAGACCGATTTTAATAGTTTTACTATGAAATATCAATGGAATTAAAAATGTAACCTCTAAAAATTTTTTTTATTAAAAAAGAAAACTTTTACCGAGGTGAAAAAAGCTTGTAAGTTTGGTGGTCAATGTCCATTAAAAAAATAAATTATACCTCAACCGTATTGTCGCGTATGTAAATTTCTTTCACATCTTGAGAGCTGTCTCTTGCCCTATATGTTATACGATATCCTAAAAATTCCCCAAGTATCGTGTCTAAGGGTGGAGGCTTCCATGAAATATAAATTGACTGCGAAGATGTATTATGTACGACAGTAGTAACTGGTTTTCCTGTCGGAGCTATTTAACTAAATTTAGTTAGTATTTCTGTATAAGTAGATATAGATTTTAAACTGACCTTCTCTTAAAGTTACAATGTAATAAGATGGCTTGGAAGGCTTACTTCTGCCTATTGAATTTATTGCGATCACTCGAAAACTGTATACTGTAAACGGTTCAAGGGATTTAATATGAAAAGTTGATCTGCTGCTATTTGTCACAATACGAGGTTTTTCATTCCACGGGCCATCTTCTCCAATTCTAAATGATGAGAAAAAAGTTACATAAATATTAAAACTTTAAGTCAACTTTGCTTCGATCAATTTTTGAAGTTTACTTTGTTTCAATTTCAAAATTAGTAACAGGTGCATTTCGAAAAAACTGTGAATGCGCCCATGACAGGTTGACTGATCTAGAAGTGAAACTGAGGACTAACGGCCTCTCTGGTGGATCTGGTATATCTAAAAAATAAATAAAATTTAATTTAGTATTTTAAGCATTTAACTTTGACGTTACGTAAGACAATCGAAGAAGTGAGGGACAATCGAAAATATATTTGATGATGTTTACTGACTGAATCGAACTTTAAATATTTTTTAGAAAATTGACTGTTATTTTTATTTAAAAGTTAATTCTTTTAATTTTCTGTCTCTGGCCATTAAATTTAACTATTTCATTTTAAGTCAATTACAATTTTGATGAGGGGCGGGGGGAGGAAGAAAAAAAATAAACATTATCAATTTTTTAATGCTACTATTTTGACACTTAAAAGTCAAAAATACTAAAAATAAAAATTTAAGAAAAAATAATAATTTTGGTTAAGTAACTCAAAAAATTTTTCCTTAAAATTTCGATAAATGTATTGTAAAAGCAAGTTAAGTTAGTATTTCATATCATTTTAATATCAGTTAAATGTTAATGTTTTAAAGTTTTTTTTAATATACGCGTGTGTTTTGTTTTGAATGACTAACTAATATTAGAACAATATTACAGAAAATAGTAGAAATTTATAATTAAAGAAATAATAACACTCTGTAAAATCTAATTATATGTAAAATATGTTTAGTTACAACAAAAGTTGCTACCATAATAAATTAATACTTTTTTTTCTTTTTACCTTGCACTAATAAATCAACAATATATTCTGGACTTTGTCTGTCGTTTGTTAAACATACATATTCGGCGGTATCGGTACTTAAGACAGGCTTAAAATTTAACGTAAAGTTCTCGATTGATAGAGTTATCTGTTAGAAAATTGAAAAGCAATTAGAAACGATTTTAAGATAAAAGTTATAAATCATACTCTTTCATTTTGTATAAATATTTCCCCATTTGTGTATTTAGCAATTGTAACTCCATTTGTTTTCGTTTTCCATAAAAGCGAATCTACCAATGAATCTTGACTAATTCCTGGACATGGAATAAATACATTTTCTCCGGACACAGATACTTTATGTTTGATCGGAATATTTTCTTCGTCTTTAATGTAAAAAAAAATACAAATAATTTATTAATCGTTAGATTTTTCTACAATTAATGTTAAGTGAAGCGCCAAAACAATGTTACGTATCAAATTCGTAAAAAATTTTTAGTTCCAGGTTTTCTTTTTAGTTTATTCTAATGAACATTTAGACTTCAGAATATATATTATAGGATTAAAGCATTAACGTAATAATATAGAAATAGTAAACTCAACAATAACTAATTTTTAAATTTTGTTTCGGTAGGTTTTAAAAAAAATACTTACCAAATATTCTTTCACAACTGCATAATAAAATATATATTGCTCCATAATATAAAATGATGGTATTAAATACCATTTTATTAATCTATTAATGCATCTATTATTTGAAATATCTTTCAAAAGACTAAATATCTTGCCAAATATATTTTCAAATCACAATAATAAGAATTTTTCTTTTTTGGGTATATAAATTCGGATACGGAATCAAACTTTGTTGATTTCCTGGTTCAGACGTACACCTATATTTCAAATGAAACAAATTGAATGAGAGTGTGTAGTTTGTATATGACACTAGGTCAATTTTATTTTGAATTTTAAATTATTCCTTACAATTATAAAAAAAATAATAATAATAAAAAATAACTTGATTGCTTTTTAACGAAATTTGCCTTTTAGAGGCAATTATCTGAAATACATGAATTTAGAGTTTACAATATGTAACATTGAAAATAAAGAAATAAAATCAGTTATAGTTTCGTATTATTTTAAGTGGTATATCAACAGCAGAATTACAAAAGGTGAACATTTGCTCATGCGCAAAATACAAAAAATTGAAACACACATTTGTTTACATTTACAAATCTGCATCCTATAAATGTCAAAATTTAATATTTTTTTTTTTATTTTCAATTTGTTTATTGCATTTCACTTATTTCTTTCATTATTAAACTAACTTCTCTATGTTTATCTTTGTATGTTTGAAACATTTTGAAAAATTTATTTTTATGTGATAAAGGAAGTTTTTCATAAAAATGTTTCGCAGATGAAATCAATAAAAACTCTTGATGAAAAAGTAGTGTCTTTCGCCCATTAAGAATGTTTAATTGAATTAAATTACTATTGTCATCTAAGCATATGGAAGAAAAAAGTACAGTTAAACGGAAAACTCTCTCGTTATTGTTATTTATGGACAAAATATTAGGAAGTACCGATATTATACAATCTTGCAAAAATATGAACAAATTTGCATCAATTGCTGATTTGAACACCTAAAAATCGAAAAAAAAGAAAAATTTGAACATTATCACTTAAAATATAATTGACTTGCATTACTTACACCAAAAACTACTTTTGCAATGAGAAATGGATATGGATTATAAATATCTAAGAATTCTTTAATTATCAGCGATAGGATATCATTAGGTCGACTTAAATCAGTTACAAGATGATATAAAGATACTCCGATTACTTCTACATCTTTAGCGGGACAAACTCTTAATATAAACAGCAGCTGATGGATTATTTCAAGGACCAATCCATTGGATTGAATATCCGTTTGTACCACACCATTTGCTTCCTCTGTTTGTTTTAAACTTTCCGATGATCCTGAGTAGTAAAATGCTTTTGTTTTATTTTGTTGTTTTATCTTTTAATTAAACAATATACATACTAGAATAAGCTATTGTGACCAATGTCTGTAAAGCCGTAAGACTGATAACATAATTATCCTCCTTTGAAAGTGTCAATAGAACGTCTAATAGTTTGGGTAGAGTTTTTTCTTCGATAATTTGTCGAACTATTAAATTTTCAAAACTCTAAAAACGTACAACTTAATTTAATTGTCTTTGAAACTACTATAATTCATTTGAATGGAAATCTGAAAAAAATCTTACTTGTAAAACGCAACAAATTAACTCAACGCGTGCTTCATTTTTCATATTTGTTTCTAGGTACCGATTCATTATTTCGGTTGAATTGTCATGGTACGATAAGATCGCTTTTAGACTACATAATAAACGATCATATACCTCACTATAGCTGTAAATTCAAAGAAAAAAAAATAATAATAAATGATATCGTGTTGAAAAACAATGTACAAATACTTTTTTAAATATATTAAATTTCTGTATCATAAAATTCATATCACTATAATTACCTAAAGACGTTGTTCAAACAAGATAAAAGTGAAGTACAAAATAAATGTTTGTCATCTTTGGTAATGGTTTCAGAAACAAAAAATGAATGTGAAATTGCCAGTAAGCCATGCATTGTAGAAACTTTTAAGAACATTTGCTTGTTTTTCAAACAAGTGTTAACAACTGACCATATATTCGATGATTGCATAATTTCCCTAACATCTCCGAAAGATAAACATTTTAATAAACAAAATACAATATGCTGCAATAAAAAAATATTATTTTACATTTAAAATATATGTTTATTGTAACTACCTGATAAGACAATGTGTCATGTATTGAAACAACATCTTTAATAGAATTTATATGACAAATTAAGTGATCAAATCTATCTTTGGTGACATTGAACTCCATTATTGAACTCAAACTAGGCAATACTTCCATGTAATTTCCATTTGACATCTGGTCCAACAGTAGCTCTATCATTAATAAAATGGAGCTATCAACATCAAATTTCATTTCGGTTAAATGAGGATTGACACTTTGACATGTAATTCCTTGATTTTTTCCAAATTTAAACGTGTAGTACTGTCTTTCTTTGTAGCTTCTTTCTAAATTAGGAAAATTAAATATATTTCTGACTCTACGTTCATCATTAGAATTACAATAAATTCGGTGCAGCTTTTTTAACCTAAAATAGAATTTATTTAAAAATAAAAATAAAATAAATTTATCTATTTCGTACATACCATATTGTACCAACATATAATGTTGGGATGCGTGTGTAATGCAGACAAACCTGGTCTGTTTTACCAATAAAAGGCTGTCGGTAACATAGAATTATTAAATTACACATCGCTTCAAGAATAGCCTTCTTAAAGCGAAATTTCTCAGCTAAAGCTAAAAAATAGCATTTAATTAAATTTTATTTTTATAAGGAGTTTGCATTTATTACTTTGTGAGTCTTCATCAATATTCATGTTAAAACAAATCAGCAGTGTTGCAAAGAGCTCTTCAAAAGCGTACTTGTTATTAAATCCAAAGAGATTTAATCTAAAAAAACATAAACTATATACACCATGCCAATTCAAGAAAATGCTTACCGTCTTAAAAAAAAATCCAAACAATTGTACTCGAGCAGCATTGTTAAATGTGTTGTATCTTTAGAACACGATGAATTCTCAACTTTATATATCCATTTAAATGGGGACATTCGTAAAAAATTGATTAGTATTTCAATGTTGGAGTACTAAAAAAAAATAGTTAATAATAAGAACAATTATATTAAATAAGTACAATCCTAGCAAAAAACAATGGTAAAAGTACCTGTCGAAAGTTTTTCCTTTTTGTATATTGTTTGCTTTCTTTTAAAAATTCTATCTGCATTAACATTATATCTTCAAGTTGTTGATCGCCACTTAGAGTAAAGAAAATTTTATTTGACAATTCAGAATCCATGGTAATATACTTTTCCAACTTATACCATATAAAATTAATTTTTAAAATATTTTTCAAAAAATCTGTATACACTTCCTGTATATCGAGCATAAGATTTTCGTTTTCAAGAACTACAAATAAAATTTTAACTATTGTTTCAGCTTCGAGCATATTTAAAAACGCATCATTAATAATTTTTTCAACCATACACAAATCAATTTTTCCTATAGTGTCCAATTGAAACAGATATAGATGTTTACAAAAACATGATACAATGTAAATAGTTTTGAAAAATATCGTGTCTTTACAATCAAGTTCAAAGTTTTCCAAATTAAATTCCTTCAAATTTTTGAACATTTTTGTCATTAAAATTTTCATTAGAGGTGGTATGGATAAATACTTTAACTTGGAATTATTTTTTTTATGATGGTAATCATGAATGTCAGAATACATTTTTTTGAAACACAATGGAATCCATTCATAGAAATACAAAAAGTCTATTGCTTGAGACTCTAACACATCAAAAACCTTTCTTTCTGATTTCATTTCCAGTAAATAGACTCCGGCTTGAAAAATAGTAATTTTTTAAAAATATATATTTATACATAAATAATTAGAAAAATATAATTATGTATACCTATAATAGAGTTCAAGCATTCACATTTTATAATACCATGATTTTTCTACAATTTTAATATAAGAAAAATAAAAAGAAACGAAATAAAAAAAAGTTAAGGCTACACTTACTGTATTGAGAGGATGTTGAAAGTGATATGGCGTTTTTTTTCCAAACCGCTCGAACCTTTGAAAAATAATAATAAAAAATAAATAAATATTTAAAAACAAAATTAAAAAGTATTTGTTGATGTTTATAGCATTTAACGTATCTATAGGTTATATTTTTACCGCATTTCAATTTTTTTTTTGAAAAAAATGCGGTATTGTGTGCGTGATGTCGTCCGTCCGTCCGTCTGTGTGGTGAGCCACTTTAACTTTGTTTGAATTAGCAGGTTTGGCGAATTCTTTTCAAATGACAAATTTGACAGCATATTTAAACGAGAATGAATTGCATTCGTGTATAAAACGAATGACTTGACCGCATTTCAATGTGTTCAATTCCACGATTTCCCATGAATTTTTCGAGGTTTCCCGAAAATTTTCATCAATTTTCACTTTTCATGTTACTCACGAGACTCCCCTAAACATTTTAAAATTTTCAAAATTTTCCGATTTTCCATGAATTTTTCGAGTTTTCCCGTCGTTTTCCACTAATTTTCATCGACAACATTTTCCAACGGATGAACACTCATTTAAAATTCCAACGGATAATTTTTTTAAATATGCTGTCAAATCTGTCATTTGAAGGGAATTCGCCAAACCTGCTAATTCAATCAAAGTTAAAGTGGCACACCACACAGACGGACGGACGGAAGGACGGACATACGGACGGACGGACGACAAATTCTTCAAATTCTTCAAATTCTTTGGAAAGTTTACTGTCGTTTAGCACCTTACCGCCTTTGATTTTGACAATTTTTCGACGTTTTCTCTATAGGGTATCACGAAATGGGTCTTTTTTGTGCACCAAAAACAAAGTAGTATATGGAAGATATACTACAAAAATTTTGGAGCACAGGTGACACACACATTCACACGACAAGTCAAGTGTAATACCGCATTTATTCTTCGAAATGCGGTAAAAATTTTTTTTACTTACCTCAATATATAATTTGATTTTTTTGCTGTGATTTCCTTACTACAAATCAATGAAACCCATTCAGTCATGTTTGGTAGATTACTGATCGATAACATGTTTTTTTTTCTATACATTGGCTTATGCAAGTAAATACTCAATAGAAGGAATGTATTCTAAAAATAAATAATTTAAAGTAAATGCTGCAGATATAAAAAATCTAAAAGTTTATCTAACTTTTCTCGAGACACTAAGCAATAATTTTATCATGTGGTTCTTATTTTTTTCTCTTGATGTTTTCCCAATTTTAATGAAATTTTTTGTGGGAATAGTAATATAACAATTCTTTGATAATATATTTTTATATATAAAATTGATGATCTGCAAAACAAACTTATTAAAAATGATTTAAAAGCTGTTACAAATACCAATTTAACTCACATTTAAAGGCATTATTTCGGAGAATAAAAACTTAAATTGCGTGACACCCAAACTAATTTCCTGCTCATGTAAAGTACATGAAAAAAATATCTGGAGTAGTTTTTTTAGATGAATGTCTCTTGAATTTATCGTTGAAAATTTTTGGTGAAGTTTGCAATCGATTCGCAAGTAGTTGCAAAAGTTGGCGGCTTTAAGTTTTAACAGAATATGTTTCAAATATTCAAACATATCTTGCGTCGCAAATGAAAACGTGTTAAAGTTTTTGAAAAATTGCATAAAAAAGATTGTTATCCTACATCCAATATCTTGCAACAAGTAACCATTTAGTTGTATATTTTTAAAAAGCAAATTGAAGTCTAATGTTAACATAACATATAACCAACAGCCATTGTATAGTAGACACTCTAAGTCCTATAAAATGTATTAAGAAATTATTAGGTGTACGATTTTTTTAAATACCTATTTTTTTTACGTATAAGTCAGTTTTCATAAATTGCTCTATTGATAATTTAATCCAGCAATCTGGCAATGTGAAGTAATGATTTATTGTATCAATTGTCAGTAAAGCAAAATAATAATATTTTGCTTCTTGTATTCCTTGTTGAATAAGTTGTCCAAAAAAGTATTTACGAATGATTTCTATAAGTATACCAAGTCCATTGTTTATTATTAATGGAAGAGTTTGCATGATCTAAAAATTGAAAACAATACGTAATAAATTTTGAGAAAGTTAATGGAAAGGAGAAAATCATTTACCTCAACGTTCAATTTAAACTTATATAATGTGTGAAGGAGGACTTCTTTTAATGTGTTTATTTCTGCTTGATTTTCAATTTTCAAAAAATAATCATTGCAAAATATTGAAACTAAGAGTTCACAAATTATTGTTGTTGCACAAGAGTGTGTATTAGTTAAGGAAGTATCCATCAAATTCATGACTTTTGATAATGTAACGCCAGTACTTATCTTTTTTATTGATATTGTTAAAATAAACCGTATTGCGGATTTTAATGTTTTGTCAGCTATTCTGTAAAAATTATCCAAATTAAATTCAATGTTTTTTGGTACAAATTTTTCTCTAAAATTTTAAATTTAAATAAAAATTGTTAAGTTTAAGTAATTCAACATGAATATTCTTCTCTAAAATATTTTGATAGTTTTACAGACAATTATTTTTTATTAATAATTTATACTTTAAAAACATTAGTTAGGCCGCTTCAAATTTTTTTCGAACTTTTTTTCAAAATGGGAGGGGGGTCAAAAAAGTAAACAAAAAGTTTTGAAATACTTTTTAATAAAATGACAAAATTTAAACAATTTTTTATCATTGATAAATATTTTAGTTGTTTTTATGGTATCTATATTGAGATTTGATAACTTAAAAATGATATAAGAGTATATATAGAGTATATCAAGTTAAAAATTTAAACAGAAAAAAAAAATGTGTCAAAAAGTTTTAAAAAATATTTTTTTTTTAAATCTTTAAAGAAGAAAATTCATATTAAATTTCGTTTTTCAATACAAAAATTCTTAAAAATTAAAAATTAAAAAAATTCAAGATATTTAAAAACGTTTTTCCTTTGTTCTTTCTTACTTTGTTTTCAAAAACTTTGGAAAAAATTATTGAGTTTTATTTCGAACGGCTTAAATTATTGTTTAAGATTATCATTTCATTTTTTCATTAAAGTCCGACAACAAATAGTCGGTATTGATTTTAAAAATTATTAGAATACCTTGGCATTGATTGTTCCAATATATCAAATTGAACTAATACTTTTGTAAGAAGCAGCATTTCAGGATCAAGAAAACTGTAATCAAAGTTTCTATATAAAAGAATGCACATCAATTCTAAAATTCCACATTGTAGCTCTGCATTCAGATCGTATTCCTATATAAAAAAAAAATTACAATTTTTGCAGAACTTCAAAGTCAAAGTTTGAGTTAGTTATTTAGTTAGGCTATTCCAAAAACTTTTACAATTAGGCCAAAACAATAATCTTAAATATCTCAGGTTTCATAGAACATTAGGTAGGATGTATATCGAGTATCTTTTAGTGTAAAAACGTTCACTTTTCTCTATAATTGTCAAAAAGCTTACATGTTTTTAAAGATAAATTTTAAAAATTAGGAGGGATGAATATTTTTCTTTACAAAATTAATAATTTTTCACTATAAATTTGAAAATGTATGAAAATAACGAATTTTCAACCAATTTTAACGGAAATTTCGATCATTTTTATAAAAATTTAGGTCAAAAAAAGACTAAAATTTAAAATTTTTCTTACATTTAAGATTATTGTTTTGGCCTTACTCCATAGTTTTATAAAAATTATATTGAAATTAATTTCAAGTTATAAGTTATTAATTTTAAGTTGTATAATTTTAGTTTATATTATTTTTATATTAGAACTCAAATTTAGAGAAAAATCAAACAAAATCTTCTATAAAAATTTTTGATAAAAAAATATCGTGACTTTACTGAAACATCATTTATATTTCAATAGAAAACGTTCTATTTAAGCAAATTACTTTTTTTTTTTGACTTAATATTATTAAAAGTTATTTTTAATGATTTTTCAATCAAAAATTGACAGAAAATGTCAAAAATGTTTCAATTTGATTGACAAAAATAATGCAAGACAAGTTTTTGGAACAAATTTAGAATATTTAACATAAATAAACATTTAAACAAAAAGTGCAATCATGTTAAGTACCATTATAGCTTTCGATACAAATTGTTTCAAAGATTTCTCCACCACTTTTTCTAGATGTTGCTTTTGACCATGCTGTAAGTTTATTACTATAGACTCAATTTTTGATAAACTTTTCTGAACATTGTGAAAACAATCACAATCTTGTTTTTCGGAATCTAGATTAAGATAATTATATAGATTCTTTTTGTAGCTTATTGAATTGTTATTGTTTATCAATTGAACTAAGAACATTATTGATGTATGTGGAACATGTTTATAAAAAATATTGCACGACATTATAAGTTCAGCATACTCTTCAGTTGATACAAAAAGGCTAATTGAAAAGAGATGCATGCAAGTCGATAAAGTGTTCATTGCGTTTTGCAGAAGTTGAAATAACTCTTCATTATTTTTTTTCTCCAAAGTTAACTAAAAAAATCGAAATAAAAGTTTTTTTTTATAATTTATAATTTTTATATTGCTTACTCGACTATTCTCATATTTTCTTTTTAAAACATCGTACAACCTTTCATAAATTGGTGTTGAGTTTTTAAGTACAGTCATTGATGTATTTGATGCGTTTGCATCGAAACATATATCGGTTAACTCCGTCTCAAAAATTCGTAAGTACAATTGTATAATATTGATTATATGACATTTTATAATGACTAGGTTTTGTGTATGTTTTTGTTCATCCTTAAGACCTAAAAAATAAACATTTTTTGAGTTGCTTATTTTTACTAAAAAAAAAACATTGTATACCTGTAAGAATATGCTGTAAAATAGTAAATAAATTTGAGTGACAAATAATGTCAATTGCTGTACTGTAATCCTCAATCATCATTGTTAAAATTGTTTCAAAAAATGTATACTCCATAAGCAATGTATGGGAAATTTTAGAGATGCAATCGGCCAATACATTAATACACCTTTTTCGACGGATATCCTCTATAGCAACTAAATCATTGCAAATGCTTTCGAAGTTTTCAACATTATTCCATTCTTTATGATATAAAAGGTTTTTGTTAAAATAATATCTTTTAGATGCGAATTCTGCAATATGAGTATGAAACAGGGTGTCCGAATCAGAAAACCGAAGGCTGTTCTTTATGCTTTCTGCACTTTTTAATGCTATTCTTATATCTTTTGAGCTTAAAAAGGTTAATAGCTGAACAAAACAAGATTTCTATTGAAAAAAAAAATAAATATATATTATAATTTAGAATTGATTGATTACCACTTCTTTCTTACTTTATAATAGTTAGCCATTGAATAACCCAAATGAACTCGAAGTCTCCCAAAATCTATTTTACCATTAAATTCACAAACTTTGATAATGACTAACCAATGACTCTGTGGATTGAATGAAAGAATCTTGTCCAACAAAAATGTAGTAAAAGGCACGTTGTTGATAAAAATTTGATCATTTATGGGTAGAAGTAATAAATCATTGAATGATTCACTCAATTGCGCAATCAAAGAGGCCACAACAGTATGTGCTGGATCTTTAAACGCCTAAAAAAATATTAATTTTATGTATTTAAACATTAATGTATGTCTCAAAGGATACTCACTAATGCTAAAGTTATGATAATTTGTCGTTTTTCTTCAATGTTTGTGTTGATAAATTTACTAAGGAATACGATTGTTTTTTCTCGTATGATAAAGTCGTTATGTTTAGACATTTCAATTAGTATTTTTGTAAGAAAGGCCTTTTTTGTAACCTGAGAGATATCAAAATCTGTACAAACAGTAAAAAACTCAATAACATTACTTTGAATGGACACTAAAACATTCGTTTTTGGACTCCCGTCTGTATCTTCATACAAAAATTGAGATCCCAATATTTTAAAAATATGATCGATTAACAATATATCATTCTCTTTAAAATACAATGTGTGTTTAAGCAATTTGCGTTTAAAATCATTATTTGTAGATTTAAATAAAGCAATCAATAGCTCTAAGCCCATATTGATAACTCCAATATGTTTATGCAACAAAAGGGTCTCGAAGTGCAATTCTAATTCAATCAAAAGTTGTTCAAGAAATTCGTTTTCCATCACATATATATTGTATTTAAGAATTTCTGCTAATCCAATGAGTTCTTTTTCATTTGTAGACGTCTGGAAAATAACTATTGGAAAATTTATAAGTAAAAACATATATTATTATACATTGAAAAAAATCATTACCTAACCATTTTAAAATTTCTTTCTGCAAAATACCTTTATAGTTCGTAGAGCAAACTAAGCATTTCGCTATACATTGACATAAGCAGTGCCTGATTAATGAGGTTTCAAAATAAATATATTTTTTAAAAGTCTGTAAACAAATTTTAGTTGGCTTGTTAAATAATTCATAATTAATATATTTAAATCAAAACTCACTTGCAAAATTTGCAAAACTTGTTGGCCGTTTAAAAAACGTCCAAATACTCTTATGTACGAATTGAAAAATTCTGAAAAACTTTCTATGCAAACTGAATCGATGAAAATTTCACATTTTTGTGTCACTATGCAAAATACTTGTAAAGCAAAGTCTTTTTGCTTTTGTGGTTTGATAGAATCCATAGAATATGAAAGCAATTGAATACACATTTTTACGGATCTGAAAAGTAATATAAAGTGTTTTACAGTAATCTGTTACGGATACAGTAAATACAAACCTATGCATCAGAGATCGTTCCTTTAAAATATTCAAAGTCAAAAACGACACAAAAGATAACGACCTTGTCTCGTTGCACAAGTGCAAAATTTTGCTGATATTTTCTTCAGTTTCTAAACGAATACTGCAAAAAAAACTGTGTCAAAATACAAGTTGTCATTTCATTATGTATTACTTACTTCATTTGTTCGTTACCACAATTTTCTACGAGAATTACTAAAGATTCTTTTAAATAAACTTTCAAATGGTCAGTTTCCTTTGACATAGCCGCATACAGAGTTTTTACAAAATTACTCCAGGAAGAAATACTAATCAAAATTTTCAGCAGTTTTAATACCTCATTATAACATAATCACTCTAAATAAGTATTTGTTACCTCGTACTATCTACAGTTTCGACTAATTTTTTAATACGTTTTTCCATACTTTGTGCAGTGTTTTGAAATTTCTGTTCAAACTTTAATTTTTGTTCACTAATTGTTTATTTACTGTTTTTAAAAAGAATAGCTCTGGATATTCATTGTATAGCATCCATTTCGGCAGGCGTCATTCATTTATCATGTTTGTCTTCCTCCATGACACAAATTCTCAAATTACCTAAAATTTTACCTAAGCAAAAAATTTTAACGCATGTACATATATTTTTTAACAACTTTTCGTGAATTTAATATTTTTCCGCTCCAAAACAAACTCAATAGTTTTGTCTGGTGTTCCATTTAGTTTAGTTTTATTTGAATTTTTAGAGCAACAGGGCAACCAAGGCTTGACGACCCCTCTCATGTGAGTTATCCGAGAATTTTTTACTGTTTTTTTTAAATCTCCTTTTTTCTAAAGTTTGGTGATTATCAGTTTTGTAAAATGTTGTCCATTAAATCAGTTAGGCTGCAGTGTGGGTTATTTAAAGAGAAGAAAATAAATATCTAATGAAAATAATAATGTAATTAAAGTGCCTTACACTTCCGTTTAAAGAAAACAGCCTTTCTTCACTTTAAAAATATTTACAAACCTAAGTAAAAGTAATTATTAAGTAAAACAAATAGTAATTAAGTTTCAAGCCGATTTTCATTTTTATTTATATAAATATTTATTCCTCATACAATGTTAATCAAATAGATTATTTATTTATTTATTTATGTTTAAATAAAAAAAAATATATTTGAAAAATTTAGAAAATTTGATTGAGCCCTTTGATTAAAATAGAATGAGCAATCAGTTATTACCGACTATACAATACCTAATAATTTCCACATTCCATTGAAGTATAAAAATAAAATTTAAAAATTGGATAAATTGATTTGATTGAAATCAACTATTCTAACATAAATAGTAGACATTTCATAACCGAAATCATATAGAAAAAGTTTCCATAATTCATTTTTGCATGTAAAATTATTTGTCGAGATGCACAACAACTTATCCTCTTTTAACTTTTAGGGTAATAACTGTTATGACTAAGAAGAGAAATATCCAAAGTATTGAGGAAATGAAACCCATATAAACATCAAACTCGCTGAAGGACCATCCACGTGTTAAAATAGATCTTAGAGATGTAGTAGCCATAGTGAGTGGCAAACACTGTGATATATACCTTAAATATACAAAAATTTCATATTAATATCAAATAATTAATTTTTGTCTCTGTAAATCAATACCTCAAATACAGGGGCATTCCTTCTATAGGCCAAATCACTCCAGACAACAATAGTGTTGGATAAAAAGAACCCAAAGCCAATTGAATAGCATTCCTTTCCAATTCACAGATAGCTGAAATAACAAATCCAAAGCACATTCCACACAAGCCTTGAAGCAACGTCAATGCAATAACTAATGATATTTCTCCATTGTTTGTTACACCAAAGACAATTATCATAAAAATTAAAACTAGAGCTGTCTGTCCGCACATTACTACGAATTGTGTAACTACATGTGAAAAAAGGATTTCAGTGGGTGTTACTCCAGCTACCCACGATCTATCTAGTAGACCCTGAAAATATTCTTTTTATTTCTTTCAATTTTGACAAATGAATGTTCAAATGCATTACCTCTGTTCTTTCAATAATTAATGCAGAAGAAGTAAGCGCTACTGCTAAGAAAAACACAATTCTGTCGAAAAAAAGAATCGTTAAAATGCCATTAAAAACAAAAAATAAGAATGTCCTTTACGTTAAAATTACACCAGGGGCAACAAAATCTGTAAATGATGGATCGTTTGTTCCATATATAGGCTCCTTGAATTGTATAGGTACGTCGCCAAGTTTCGGGTTGTTGTCGCATGCTTTCAATAAGTCCTGAGCAAATTCCTTGTATGATATCTGAAGATCTCTGTTTAACATTATACCAATTTGTTGATTAGACATGTCTAACCAAACTCTAATTTCTGATTGATCTAAAGTTTCATCGTCAGCGTCTCTTCCTTTTATTCAAAATTCAAGAAAAAAAAAACTTAATGCATACAATATACTTTTTTCGATTTAAAATTTTAAATCTTACCTAAAGCAATACGAGCTACTAAAGCATCCGTAAAGTTTTCTGTAAAATATAATGCACCCCATGCATTGCCCATTCTTACAGCTTCAAGTGCCGCGTCTTGATCGTCGTAATATTCCTTTATTATACTTGTGTTCAAATGATTTAAATATCGACACGATAAATTTGTAAAACTACAACCAGGTTCGAACTCGCACTCTGTATTTGTTCCATTCATTTCATGATTCACTATTGCTAATTTTAATCCAGTCGGATCTCGCCCGATAGCCAGACAAAAAAGGATAACTTGCATAACTGGCAAGGCAAATATAAAGAGCATGACTCCAACATTTCGCCACATACGTAAAAAGTTTTTTTGGAGAAGTGCTCTCATTTTTCCTCGAGATGTAATCTATGAGGAACTTAAGTAAGAAAAGAATTCGAAGTGTTTATAAAAAATAATAGTTACTAACATTCAAACAACCGCTGCAGTCGCTGCATTCGTTACAATCAACATTAGCTATACTATTATTGTGATGACTGCCTTCGCCATTAAGCTGTTTTTTTAAAAAAAAATTTAAAAAATTATTTTTTTTTTCTATAATACGATTTTTGAACTTTTTACTCACTCCATATACAGATCCGTTAGTTTCGGTAACCAATACTTCCTTACTTTGATGAAAATTCAATCCGACTACACCGCTTTCTTGACTTACGTAGACAGGATTGTCTTTCTTATTGCCAAAAGCCAAAGCTGAAAGTGATATATTATTGCTGTAAACGAGAACAGTTTTAGATTGAGAAGTTTTCAGAATAAAAAAATGTCGCTCTTGCCTTATATTCAATTCTGCAGGAGTAACCGATTGTCCTTGTTTTCTAGATAGCTTAAGAAAAACATCTTCTAGATTTTGACAACGATACATTGAAAGTAAAACCTGAGGAGATTCTTCTGCCAACAATCGACCAGATCGCATCAAACCAATCTGATAAACGTTATGTGATATGAAATTAATAAAAAGTATATAAACTTTTTGTTTTGCATACCGTATGAGCTTGTCTAGCTTCTTCAATATAATGTGTTGTTATTATAACTGTTTTTTGACCAGTTTTTGTGATATGAACCAAATGATTCCAAATACTTTGTCGAAGAAGCGGATCTACTCCAACCGTTGGTTCATCAAGGATTAATAATTCAGGATCATGCATGAGTGCAACCGCGAATGAAACTCGTCTTTGTTGTCCACCACTATTCAATTTAAGATATCAAAGATACAGATCAAAAGGGGATAAAAATAATAAATTTTATTTACCTTAGATTTTTAACCAATCTGTTTTCTGATGGCAAATCCAAAAAATTCAACAAAAAATGTAATCTTTCGATGATTTCTGACGTTTGCATTCCAAAAATCCAACCAAAATAAGTCATCGTTTCTTTAATTGAAAACTCGCCATACAATGCAATTTCTTGCGGCATATAGCCAACTCTTTTTCCCGGAACACCTGATCCTATTTGAATCAAGAAGTAATCACTAATCACACATTATTCATTATTATAGTATTATCTTACCTTTTGTTCCTGGCTTTCCTCCAAGTACCCATATTTCACCAGAGTTAAGTCTACGTCTTCCCACAATGCATGACAGTAAAGTTGTTTTACCGCAACCGGAGGCTCCCAGCAATCCATAGCTATAAAAACATCGATAAATAAATAAATATATAAAAATAAATAAATTGAGTAATATATTACATTGTCCCTTTAGCTACCGTCATATTGAGATTTGAAAGTACTTGATTACGTTTGGATTTTCCTCCATATGATTTAAAAGCATGGCGAACTGACACAGCATTTTGCTGGCGACTCCAAGTTGTACTGCCGTCCTCCATGTTTGTGTTGTTTAGACCAGGATTGTTGCTAAGAACATTGAGTTTTTATCGTCGATTAATTTCTCTAACTTCTTTTAAGTTTAAGTGCACTTTTCAGTGCAAATCGCGAGGAAAAACAAAATGTTACAGAACATCAAAGAGACATATTATAAAATGAATGATCCACTTACAAATATATGGAAATAATTACATAATAAAACAAGTTTCATAGTAAATAAGCAAACATTTTTCACACATGTATTTATAATGTCGTCATTTTATTTCACATTCATAAATACATACATATTTTGGAAAACTATATACCCTGTACATACCTTACACATCAATTAATATATTGAATCATGGTTTTCTCATTTATTAAAGAAGGGATTTCAGAACAAATAATTACAGAAAATTCATCATATCCCAATATTTTGCGAACCACTGTTGCAATGAAAATGAAATACCTAGCTTTAACGTTAAAAAAAAAATAAATGTATGTATACTGACTGTTTCAATAGCAACTTGAATAATTTCTACAAGGTAAAAATGTTTTTACACTGCCTGACTCCGAAGTTATATTTTCGTAATCGACGTATGTGTTGTGATTTTTTGTAGGTATGCTTATAAATTTATATGTATATCTTATATAAAAATAAATACTTTACGCAATTCCGAGTACCCAATCATCTTTACTTTTTAGTGTGATTCAGGGTTCGTCTCTTTTTGTACTAGAAGTCTATTGTTTTAACAATAATGATGACATTAACTATTTTTTTTTTATTTAGAACCATTTGCTGTTTTTATAAACACATTTAATAATAAATATTACAACAGGTAGAGTTTGTTATTAAATGGAAATTCAACTTTAAATAAAAAATAAATAAACATTTTACTAGTATGAGTTTTACTTTACTCAAACATTCAAGACGTAAATTACAATGACGTCATTATATTAATCACGATGACTTGGTCAACCAGTTTTTTCCATGTTATATTCACTTTGCGTATATGCCTGTCTGACTACTTATATAATAATCCTTGGTCTGAATTTGTTAATGATGTCGAAAAAGAAGCAAATGAATACTTACACTTGTGGTTCAACCCAACTAAACATTTTTTTCAATCTATTTCCATCATTAGTGGATGGATCCATGATTTGGAATGTTTTACTTTAAAACAAAGGCACCAGAGTATATAATATATACTATATATACAAATACACTTATATAGTGTTCCAGTTTTAATGGAAATACGGGTTTCTCTTTTAATAAGAGAATTTTAACTTTTTTTCTTCAAAATTTTACTTTGATAACTCAAAGCTATTCGTTACTGATTTTAAAACAATAAATTTATTTTATTTATTAAATTTATGACAACTTTGAAATGAAATTCCTAAAGATTTGTAGCTGATCTACCGCGCTACTACAAGCGTTGAAGGTGACTAAAGAGTACAATGTATAATATTTTTTAAATACACGTAATGATGTTGAGCTATCTACTTAGTGTCTTTGTCGTGGTGCAATCATATGAAAAAAAAATTGAACGAATGAACGTTTGCGGCTACCTTGCTTGAGGGATAAAACAAGTGTTACTTTTTTATTCTTTATTTTATTCAAGCTTTTAAGTAAATACTTTACTTTTCATTATCATACAAATGTTCAAGAAAAAAATACATACTATTAGTAGGTCTACTCTGTATTTTTTCAAATACGAGCTAGAACGCCCGGAAATGGTATACAGCTTCGTATTATCATACTAATAAAAAGTATAACTCGGTTTTTAAAATTTCCCTGTAATTTAATGGTGCGGCAGCTCCTTGAAGTTTTATATATTTTTAACATATATATATATATATATATGATATATATTATATTATTTTTGTTTTTTTTTACAATTTTTCCCTTCAATATGTGTATATATTTGCAAAAGTGACGGTCTAAGCATTACAATGACACTACACACGTTATGTGCGTGTATAATGTACGGAAGGGTGGAAATATTGCAAAATTATCAGGTTTTCAAGCAAAAATGTACTCAAATGGCTCCATTATTTTATTTTATCGAAAATAATTGTTTTTATTCTATTTCAATGACAAAAATAAAGAAAATACAAATGAAAAATGCTACAGAATGAAAAAAAAATCAGTCTAAAATATCAATTATATCATTTAAAGAATAATCAGGCATTGAAGAAGAATCATTTTCAGATTCAGTTTTGAGGAATCATGTCAAAAAAGCCTTCCTTGACGCCAGCGAAAACGTTCTGGGCGTGGTAGCTCCGAACCGGAAGGAATGGATGTCAGACGAAACTTGGCGCAAAATTGAAGAGAGGAGAAACGCAAAAGCTGCCATTAATGCGTCAAAAACCCGAGCAGCCAAAGCAAACGCGACCAGAATCTGGACGCAGTTGAACAAACAAGTGAAGCAGCAGTGTAGAAAAGACCGCAGAAGGTGGACAAATGAACTTGCGGATGAAGCCGAAACCGCTGCGCCAAACAACGATCTCCGACTCCTCTATGAAACAACTCGTCGATTAGCGGGACAACGTGCACGCAATGGGATGCCTATTAAAAGCAAAAACGGCACGCTTTTGACAAACGCGAGCGATCAGCTCCGTCGATGGCACGAACACTTCAGTGAATTATTCACAATCCCATCCGACACTCCCGAACTTGAACCTTTGACTCCACCCCAAGTTCAAAGAGTGCAACGCGTCAATTCATCACCACCATCAATTGATGAAATTGAGAAAGCCATCAAAAGCATGAAATCCAATAAATCACCAGGGCTCGACCAGATTACATCCGAGATGCTGAAGGCAAACCCGAACCTGTCAGCGCAAGCCCTTCATCCAATCTTCGCCAAGATCTGGGAAACTGAACAGTTTCCAGAAGACTGGATGCAAGGTGTTCTCGTGAAAGTCCCGAAAAAGGTGATCTAAGCAACTGCGATAATTGGAGAGGTGTCATGCTACTGTGCGTCCCAGTGAAAGTCCTCTGTAAAGTCCTGTTGAACCGGTTCAACGACAAGGTTGACGCTACTCTGCGCAACTCTCAAGCCGGTTTCAGGCCCGGAAGATCTTGCATAGATCACATCAACACCTTGCGCATCATCATCGAACAATTCATTGAGTTCCAAGGAAGCTTGCACTTGGTCTTCGTTGATTTTCGAAAAGCCTTCGACATGCTACGCCACGATAACATCTGGTTGGCAATGGAGCGTAAGGGATTACCATCAAAATTGATCCGCTTAATAAGGACACAATACATCAACTTCAAATGCCGAGTTTTGCACAATGGCAACTTAAGCGATCAAATCACTTGCGAGATGGGAGTGAGACAAGGATGTATTCTCTCTCCTATACTATTTCTTATGGTTCTAGATGAGGTTCTAGCGACTTGCATCGACCCTCACAAAAGAGGAATCCAATGGACGTTAAGGTCAAACGAACATATCTTGATCTTGCCGATGACATTATACTGCTGTCACAACGTCGCTCCGACATGCAGAGCAAATTGTCGGCGCTGCAAGAAACTGCGCGCAAAGTTGGCTTGGAGATCAATCAGGGCAAGACTAAATCAATGACCATAGGAACAGAGCCAGCGAATCTCACACTTGACGGTAATCATTTGGAAAATGTTGATGCCTACACGTACCTCGGAAGCCAAATAACAACAGATGGCGGGGCGACGTGAAACAACGCATAAGAAAGGCGCAAGGAGCATTCGCACAACTGAGACCAATATGGCGCTCCACTCATCTCAGCCTGAAGACAAAACTACGCATCTTCAACTCAAATGTCAAATCAGTCCAATTCAGTCCAAATCAGTCAAATTGACTTAATTTAGGATTTTTTTTTCATTATCTTGGGGTAAATATAATTTTGTGAAATAGTTTTGGTAAATAAGAATTTTGGATTCCCGGGAAAAAATAAACTTTTTCCACCTCCGACTTGTTCGATAAGAATGTTACAGTTTCTTACATTTTGAGTTAGTTGCACACGTTTGTTTGTATCCAGAACGTCGGTACTTCCTATCCATCAGTGCGAGATCACGCTCGCAGTCCAAATTGTTAGTGGGCAGCATCGCAACTACATCCTTCGGTAAGTCATTTATACAAGTAGCACGAATTGTATTTTTTGTGCTTGCTCCAAAACCGTACTAGCGACCTCGTTGTATTTCCAATGTTTTCGCCATTTTGTAAGCCATTTTGACAATCATCCGTTGAACAACGTCGCTTTTAGCAATATCTTCAGGATACATTAATCCAAAACTTGGAGTATATCCGTCAAGTGTTGTTAATTTTCCGTTATTTAGATCGGCATGCAAATACGACAGAACTTTTGCAAGTTCGTCGTGCGGAAGACGTTCTGCTAATTTTAAAAACGGCAAACAAACCTTTTCGGTGCATATCGCTAGAGCTGCTAGCATTTCTAAGAGCTGTGGAATTTTTATATAAGTTTTAGCCGCCTTGACTAACTCGTTGGTCCTTATGGTGCTGCTTAACAAATTTTGAAAATCCTCTAAATGATGCAAGATTGCCCCTGCATCATATCCCAATTTTGTAAATCTACGCTCCTTATGAATGTTAATTTTTTTTGACGTTTTTTTGCACACAACAATCGATAAAATTCATCATGAAGAGATGACGTATGGCCATCATTGTTGCTTAATTTGCAAAATGCAGTAACCGCACTTTCTGTTACTGTTTTGTTGTTGTTGCGTAAAAAACTCTTTAAAGAAGGGTTCATTTTGATAACGTTTTCTCGCAAATTCAATTTTTTCTCGATCTAAAATTTTCAATATTCATTAAAAAGAAATTGGGACGAAAACGAATTTAAACGCACGTTATATTTTTTGCAATTTCTTGTAAGAAATATGTAATAACTAAGATGAAATCACAGATCGAAAATTTTTAATTATGAAAATTTTAAAATTTACTTCTGGTGCATATAAGTTTATCTCATGAAATGTTTTAAAAAAAAATTTGTTTGACCAGGTTCATATGACAAAAAAAATTGCTGAAAAATGTTAAAAAAATGGAAAATGGAAATGTAAAAAAATAGTTTTAAGATTATAAAAAAGTGTAAAAATTTTGTTTAAAAAAATCATTAATAATTAAAAAAAAACCTCAAATTTATGAAATCTTAAAGTACCATCTGAACAAAATTATTGAATTTAATTTAGAGCAGTCTAAGTAGTTGTTGTAAAATTACAACATGCGTTAAATTTGTTTTTTCAAAAAAAAAAATTGAGAAAAAAAAAACTTACATTTGAAATTATTTCTAGTTGCGCGCGTTCTAATCCTTCTACTGTGTGGTTGGTACATAACAGATGAGACAGTTTGTACGCCGAGTTCAACATTTTAGCAACAATTTCCTCAACTCCCATCAATTTGGACACGGAATCTGTCATGAAACAAGTGATTTTTTGTAAAACTTGTTTTGGCTCTACATTTAAAATCTCAGCGAGTCGTTTAAATTGTGCTACGAACAGTAATGCAACGTTATCACGTGTTTCAAAGGCCAAAAACAGAGGGCGCAAACGAAATTTTTCCTTGCAGTTAGAAATATGCACGACAAATGACACCCACTCATTTTTAATTCCGCATCTCGTAGTCGTGTCGCATCCGATGCAAATTGCTGTCTCAGGCGGCGCCGACCAAATTGCATTTGCACATTCGATTTCTCTTTGGAGAGCTGCTGTATGCAAGTGACGATAAATAACAGTGGTTGATGGAAGTACATTTTCGTAACCCACGTAATCTCGTTCGGATCTTGGTACATTTTTCCGCAGCTTCTAAAAGGAAATTTTGATCAAACGCTATATTTGAAACCAACTGAAAAGCTTTTCGCGCTTGCGGTGCCGTTAAATTGGCTTCTGTGATCAACGCAATCAATGTCCTGATAATTTTTTCATCAAAATTTCTGATTCCCGACTTCAAACACAACTTCGGAAAATTATTTTTTGTTGATTCTGTTGAACAACGTGGTTTTCCTGATCTCAATTTTAACGTTTCTTCTTCAGACAGCTCATTGTTGTCGCTTTCGTTTGAATTTTCATCACTGCTGTCGTTGTTAAAACCAATTTCGATGCCGCTTTCATTGTATTCGACCGTGCTATTATCATCGATTTCCATTGGAATTGGAAAATCTTGCTCTACAGCCGTGTTTTCTAAAACAAAATCGCTATATTTCAATTTTCTCTCTCTTTTTTGGTCTGCATAAAACCGCTTTTGCTGCAAATTCAATTCATTTTCATTTATATATAGAATATCAAAGAGACATTGGTTTTCATTTCTCCATGTAACAAATGCAGAATGATGATGTGTTCGAGATTGTTTGGCAACACGATTCAAATACAGCTTGAATTTTGACTTAAGATGATACGAAACGGCTCTCTCGCTCATCACATTTGCACCAAAAACTTTTTGCCACATAAAAATCAAACTCTTAGACAATTCCAATGCGTCTTTGTTGAACTCTTTGTTGTCTACTTTCCTTGTTCGATTTCCTTTCAATAAAGCCAAAATTACGTCACTCAACAATGGTAAATTGTCGGAAAAAATTACAATGTTATTTTGGTCTGCCATTATTCTTATCACTTTACTGTTAACGGGAAAACTATCAAGAGGACAGTATCACGTAGGTTAGTGACCGAATTTCAGCAAAAATAGTTTTTAAAACATTTTAAAACATCTCAAATATAAATTTTTTTTTTCTCGATAACATGAAAAAATAGAATCATTTGAGTACATTTTTGCTTGAAAACCTGATAATTTTGCAATATTTCCACCCTTTCGTACATTACACACGCACATAAAAATACGTGTGTAGTGTCATTGTAATGCTTAGACCGTCACTTTTGCAATAATATACACATATTGAAGGGAAAAATTAAAAAAAAAAACCAAAAATAATATAATATATGTCATATATATATATATATATGTTAAAAATATATAAATCTTCAAGGAGCTGCCGCACCATTAAATTACAGGGAAATTTTAAAAACCGAGTTATACTTTTTATTAGTATGATAATACGAAGCTGTATACCATTTCCGGGCGTTCTAGCTCGTATTTGAAAAAATACAGAGTAGACCTAATACTATTTTATTATATACTATATGCTATGTTCCTACACAATGTAAAACAAATTTTATTAGAAAATAATTATTTTGAGCTCTTTGATTCACTAGTGAAACAATCTTTACACACGCGTACAGCTTTGTAGAGCCCATACTTTGGCAATGGGGTACATAAGCTAGAACATATATTGCAAAACACCCCTCCACAATTTCGACAGTGATGTCGACGTCTAAAAAACGAATGAAAAGGAAGTGCACAATTCATGCAGACAGGGGCATCATTGTCGGCAATCCACTTTGGAGCTTGTAGTATCGATTCATGACTTTGTGGCTGTTGTTGTTGCTCTTGTAATCTTGATGCATGACTATTCATCTGTGTGTTGCTATTGCATTGTTGTGGAATGTCTGTTTGATTTGCTTGAGAGTGGGATAATTGTGATGACGATGAGTTTACAAAACTGATATCATTTGGAACATGTTGCAAAGAATAGTCATCCGTTTCATTTAAAGCATTAACTAAACCGATAGAAATGTCATCACTCATTGCCTCAAAAGTCTCTTGGTTATCACTAGCTTTTAATTCAATTCCATTGTTACTGTCTACGTTTATTGTAAAAACAATTCTTAGTATTCGTCTTAAATCAGCTGCAAAATTTGTTTGAAGTTGGTCAGCAACTCCAGCAATACAAACAAATAATCTATGTATAAGTGTGTCAGTAAATCTGAAAGAAATGATTAACAATAAACATCTAAAAACCCTAATCACTGACATTCACTTACGGATTTTGAGAACCTTTTTGTATAGGTGTTTTTAACTCAGAACACACGTAGTCTGAGTTTTCACAGCCTGCACTATGACTTTTGTTTTTCTCATCTTTCTCCATGGAGTAAAATGATTCATTTTCGGGACTGTGGTCTACACTGGTGTTTCCTGTATTGAAACCAGAATCGGAAGTATCTGCACAATTTTGAGAGGTGTTGCATAAAAGTTCATCATCCAAGTTTAATAAATTTCCTAGATTGGTATTTGATACCAAAAAACCAACAATACTTTCTGTGTCTTCATCAGCAGTATTTGGCATATCAGCAGTTTTGAAATCTGCTAGTTTGAATATTGTTTCATTGTAGTAGTTGTTTGTTTTTGATTTATCTTTGAACTCATATTCGAAATTCTGTTCTTGAACTTGAGGCATTCCAAGTTGGTCATCGGGCATTTGCTCATTAGTGCAAAGCAATATTTCTAGTTGATGCAAGTCTGATTTTGAGAGACTCAAAAGAAGCTCACGGAGTTTAATCAAGAGTTTCCTGAATGGTTTAAACATCTCCGACATTTGATTGACAGATTTCTCTATATTGAGTGGACCGTCTTCATAATACAGTAAGCCTGCTAAAATAGCTAAACGTGGAACGGAGAACATTAGCGCTGGATCATAAGAATCAACTTGTTCTTGTGTAAGCAGTCCCACTGAAAGGGCTCTTTGAAGAGTTTCTGAGAATAGGACGCAAATCAAATCTTGTGTCTCAAGCTCTTCCTTCGTTTTAACTTGTACCATTGCGCTTACGTAAAGGAATTCAAACTCTGCAAAAACACGATCAAATATTTTAAGACTTTCCAAAAGGATCTCTGTTGATGATTCGTTTGCATCTAAATTGATTTTAGACGAACTAGAAGAGTTGTTACGAAGGCACTGTTCTCTCAACTGATTTCGAATGCTGTCTAAGCTTTTTGAAACAGCTTTTGCAAGTGGTCTCATTGTAGAACTTTCTAATTCTTTATTTAAAATCGATGATCCTGCTGCTAAGCATTCTGCTCCAAACCTAAAATAACAAGTAAAATGGTTCTCAATACAGTATGTTTCTAATTATAAATATATGATACGGTCAATGACGAATATTTACCACAACTGTCCTGCTAAACTCTCTTGTAGGACTTCCTCTGGAAATTTCGCACGATATGCACGACATGCTCGACTTTCTTCCTCAAGTAATTCATCCATAATTTGATTGATAATACCCAGTACTTTGTCCTATATGTGGAAAGTAAGTGAGAAACTGAGTAGCATAATTAATAGTTTTTCTTACTTGACCCTGACGTAATTTCCCTACTAGTCTGCTGCATCTCTCGGGCTCAGCTCTTCCATCAAAACTATCTAATTCGTTCGCCACATATGTCAAATTTTTGTCAGCATAATAGAATCTCGCAAAAAGTGATTGGTCATTTGGCTTCGATAGAAAAATTAAGTAGAACAAATGAGACCAAATGAGTACACGTTCGATTACAAGATTAAACATAACGCCATATTATTCATTACCTTTGGTTTGTTCAGCCATCCGTCAATTTTTCTTTTTATCGCGTCCATAGTTTACTACTTTAGCCTGTCGTGCGCTAAGTAGTATTTTAAAAATATTTTTCTTTATTGTTTTTATTTTGCAAATCGTTTCTGGAACTGAATTAGCACAAGCGATTCGAGACGTCAGTTGTCGACATATCAGTTTTGTGAGTTGGTGGAAAACAGCGGAGACGAATGAAAATGATAATAGAAACACCAATGGCCCCATCCATTTACGGCGTCGGAAGTTTGAGAAGGGGTGGGGGTACATGAATTTCCGATGGATTTCGACGTAGGAAAAGGAAAATACGACGTCGTATAAATTCTCTATAGTTAAAATTTTTTGTTGTAATTTGTCAGTAATATTTAAGTGCTTCAAACTTTTTTGATATGTTTTTTAACTTACTGAGTAAACATGTACAAATTTTCACAAATTTCCATATAAATTTGAGCTAATTTTTAACAATTTTTCTTGAAAAAGGGAGGGGGGAGGTATTTTACTTAAAAGTACGTCGTAAATAAGGAGAGGGGGAGTCTTTATTTCCGACGGTTTCCGAATTTAGGGGGGGTGGGGGTCGAAAATGTCCCTTTTTATCCGACGCCGTAAGTGGATGGCATCTTATCTCAAATTTAAATGGGTGCCATCCATAAATGACGTTGGCAAAAATAGGACATTTTTAGCGCATTTACATTTTCGTAGAAAATAAAGGCGCTATTGTGCTTGGTTGCGTGTCCGTCCGTCCGTAGCGAAACTTGTATGAAAAACTTGTATGGAAAACTTGTATGAAAAACTTGTATGAAAAACTTGTATGGAAAACTTGTATGAAAAACTTGTATGGAAAGTTTTTGAACATTCTATAAAGTTTCTCGAAGCTTTTATGAACAATTTCGAAGCTTCTATGAACATTCTTGAAGCTTAAGTGGAAAACTTGAATTAAAAACTTGTAAAAATTCCATGAATTTCTCGAAGCTTCTATGAGCTTTCTTAAACATTTTATACAATTTGTCGAACAGTTTAGAAGTTTCTTCAACACTTTGCGCCAATGAACCATTTAAAACTTTGCCCCAGTGCACGTTTGGAAACTTTGACCTAATGCATATTTTGAATTTCAATAAAAAAGCATGTAAAAAGCTTGAATGAAAAATTGTATCTAAAATGTAAATGCGCTCCAGTTCATCGGCTCGATAACTGACCACTAGTTTCAAATTAATTAATTAATTAATTCAAAAAGAAAAAGTTTTAAATCGTGAATATGGGATATTTTTACGACTTCGTACATTGTCGTTTACCCCCTCCCCCTCGTCGGAACCCGTCGTAAATTTGATGAGCTCCACCCCCTCTTAACTTTCGACGCCGTAAATGGATGAAGCCCGAATGCTGTATAATTAAATATTTATTCAACAACGAATTTTTCAAAAAAAATAAATAGCTTTTTATCACAAAAAGAAAAATATTTACTAGACTCAATTTCACCGAAATACTCACATGAATTGTATAACATTTAGTTACATAAAAAATTTTCAGGAACTCTTACAAGAACGGACATAAAATTACAATTGAGAGAGATCATTTATTTTTGGAGAAGATCATTAATTAAATCAACTTAAAATTAATACATATAACAGCTTGAAAAAAGTTTGTTTTTATTTGTTGAAATGGTTTTAAACAGGTTTTTGTATCAGGGTAGAAAAAATATTTAAACCGGTGATCAGATCAATAGATAAATAAAAGCATAGATCACATCCACAGTTTGAAAAGGTTTTAATTTTTTTCATATGCACAACAAGAAAAAGTGTCTTTCGTCTGAGCTCGGAAAATGCCAGTCTTAAAGTAGGTATGTGGAGGCGGGCTTAAAACACATAAAATTTCTACAATTATTAGTACACGGGCGACAAGGAAAAATCGCAACAAACAAAATTTTTTTAACAAACTGAGAAAAAAACTATTTAAAGTTTTTTACGGTTTTTAAACTGTTAGAATTTATTTATAAAATATTTCTTCATTTTCAAGCTCACAAAAGAAAATAATTGGCAATAACACTAGGCCTGATCACATAAAAGTTCATAACCATTATGAATCACAAGAGTACAAATTCAAGTAGAAATTGCGTTCATATTGTTCATAAACGTTCATAATTGTTCATAAATGGTAATAATGATTCATATCGTGTTCATAATTCTGTTCATAATTTTGAAACGTAAATTGCAAAAAAATACTTTAGGGCATAATTATTTAATATGTGAGTAAAAAATTCGATTTGGTTGAAATTTCGTATACGGATAGGCCTTGTCATCCTGAAGTAATCCACATCGGTCATTTTTGGTTCTGACTCATCATTGACCCGTGGGAGGCTTTTTCGCGCATATCTCGTTTTTTTATGCGTCAAATTTTCAAATGTGCATATCTTTTTAACTATAAGTCCGATTTTAATGATCGACAATTTGTTGAGTTTCATGTCCTACTCTTACTAATCCAACGAAGCTCCAAATGCATCTCCAACAACCAACATTGCAATCATTTGCACGATTGATGAATCACATTATGAACATTATGAACGTTCATAATTGTTTCGTATACACGTACAACTTTACGTACACGCTGTAGTGTTCATATTTGTTCATAACGCATTTTTTGGGTATGAACGTACTTTACCAAAGAATATAAGTTCATGAGTAATCTTTTGGCATTATGATAAGGCCTTGCAATAACAGAGCATAAACAACACAAAAACATAAACAAAAAATAATTTGGTCCTATTTTGAAATTTGGCTTGTCAGCAATTTGTATGGACAGTGTGCGATCTGGCATATTAAAATAATACTCTTACTTTTTAAATTTTTTTGAAAAATCAATGTATTTTAAAATACTCGTCTTTAAGCATATATTTTTTTTTTAAAACTGCAGTTGTGCGATTTATTCTTGTCACCCGGGATTTAATATTTTAATTTTTTACCGCATTTCGAAGAAAAAATGCGGTATTAAACTCAACTTGTCGTGTGTGTGTCAGTAACACTGTGCCCCAAAATTTTTGTTAGCAATTCTGAGTTTTTTTATGGATTCTGATGGTTTGTGGGTAGTCCCTTAGGTTGTGAGGTGTATAAAATTGTGAAAGGGCCATGAGGAGTATGAAACTGTGAAATGAGGAGTACGAAATTGTAAAGTGAGGACTCAAAAAAGCGTGGGTATGTAATATCGAGATGCGGTATACTATGTCGTTCTTTAGAAGACTACTTTCTCTATTTTTTTTTTTTGGTTTTACTCAATTTTATGTGGGGCATGAAACAAAAACATATTAGCGGCCTAAACTATAAAAAACGGGACACACGGTGTTGCCAGACTCCCTGTTTTCCAGGGACTTGTCCATGATTTTCGCCTAAATTCAAGGATCCCTGGATGCTTCTCAAAAGTCCCTGCTTTTATAGTCTCCTCAAGTTTTAACAAAATTCAAATTATATGGTAGTATTTTTAATGAAAAATATTTAACTTAAATTGATGAATTTATTTGAAACTAAATTTGTTTTAATAAACTTTCCATTTGAAAAATTTATAGTCCAAATTTTACCTTATTTGGGTTTTATTTGAATTCTTAAGTCTAATTAATAAACTGACTTAGCTTCAACTAATTTTCAAGTACTTCAACTACTTTTTGAAAATTAAAAAAACTCAATATCAAATGTTCAAATTATGTGAATACATTCTTCATTAATTTTTTAGTAAAAAAGTTCAAACAAGGCAAGTGCAATTCTAAAAAATGTTTCATATTATAACCCACCTAACTTTATCTAAAAATCCAAAGAGAGAATAATGGAATAATGATAATGGTTTTGAAATATTTTAACCTTCAAAACATTAGAAAAATTACTAAAAATCATCAAAAATTGGTTGAAATCTATACTTTTTGTTATATTTTGCAATTTTTCAAAGGATTAGACTAAATTTCATAGAAAAAAGTAATAATAGTTTTAAATTTGCCAAAAGAATTTAAATATCAAAAAAGTCGTTAGAAAATTTTTGAAAATTTTTTTGTTTCGAAAATTTGTCCAAATGTTTAGTAAAAATCTAAAATGTCTTTAAATTACTATTTTAAATATTTAAGCACTTTAAAAATCGTGATAAAGATGGAAAAAACAGGATTTTACTTGTTTTCTATTATCATTATTCATTACTCCCACCTCCATACTTTTTGAGGTCCAAAATAAAATGAAACATTTTTTGGAATTGCACTTGCCTAAGTAAAAAAAAATTATTTTTCTCGATTTTCAAAATATTGTAAAATATAATTATTTAATAACACGCCATTACAGGCTCAAATGAATTTGCTTGCACAGTCTTGAAACTAAATTTTTCTTAAAGATTGGAAAAAACTACTGGACAAAAGTTCTACTTTCATCTTCGTAAGTGTTAGCTGAGCTGAGATATTGAGGTCTGAAGTTTGTATGGAAATGGGCAAATTTTGGTACCCTTCAGCTTCGAGATACGGCATCAACCCGTCAGTTTTTTCTAAATATTTTCAGTTTTACACAATGCACATTAACAAATTATAGCTTGTTGGAAAGGTAATGAAACAAGCAACTTAATGAAAGCTATATATGGGCTTTTAGTGTTAGGCTTTTCAGGCTTTTTAGGCTTTTACATATTTTTTTGTATAAATTTTTCAAAAAAAACTAATTTTTTATGATATTTTACGAAAAATTTCAGTTGTAAGCACATTTATTTCGTGTTTTGAGAAAGAAACACTCCAAGATTTTTGTTCTCTCATTTTTAAGCCTTAATTTTCATTCCGAAAATGAATAATATGTAGTATGAAATTAGTAAGCTGTCAAAACTTTCTTTTGGTTAAGGAAGCTACATGATGAATCATTCTTGTACCTCAAGATAAAACAGCTGTAAAGTCTAAGTCATCAATTAAATTTGTTTACAACTAATATTTTTCGTCTAAAATCATAAAAAATTATTTTTTTTGAAAAATTTATACAAAAAAATATTTAAAAGCCTAAAAAGCCTGAAAAGCCTAACACTAAAAGCCCATATATCGCTTTCATCAAATTGCTTGTTCCATTACCTTTCCAACAAGCTATAATTTGTTAATGTGCATTGCGTAAAACTGAAAATATTTAGAAAAAACTGACGGGTTGATGCCGTATCTCGAAGCTGAAGGGTACCAAAATTTGCCCATTTTCATACAAACTTCAGACCTCAATATCTCAGCTCAGCTAACACTTACGAAGATGAAAGTAGAACTTTTGTCCAGTAGTTTTTTCCAATCTTTAAGAAAAATTTAGTTTCAAGACTGTGCAAGCAAATTCATTTGAGGCTGTAATGGCGTGTAATTATTTGTCATATCCCTGGAATCCCTGTTTTGGATGTTGGAAAAATCCCAATTTTATCCCTGAAACAAAAAATCAAATATGGTGATACATACACACGATAAGTAGAGTTTAAAAACCGCATTGTTCTATGAAATACGATTAAAAAAATACATACAAAATAAGTTGTGTAAAATTTCATTTTTAGGGGATTCTTAAGGGTCATCCTAAACTCATGATTTTATTCTTCTCCCCTTTCCTCCCATTGTTTTATTTTTGTATTTATTTAAAAAAAAAATGAGGATTTGACAAAAATTTAAATTTTTTAAAAACTTTTTGATCTGAGGCCAGAAAAAGATCAAAACACAAATTTCCTCATGAAAACTGATTTTTAACAATTTTTTGATAATATTGCAGAAATTCAACCTTTTTATCGCACAATATATTTTTGATTTTCAAAAATACATTGAGGTAAATTGAAAAACGAAAAAAAAACAAAATTGTTTTCATAATACCCCGGAACAGCGAAAATTCAAACTAAGCCCGATAGGGGGGGGGGGAAGAAATCGTAAAATCTAAAAACGAGATAATTCTTATTTTTATAGGTCTTAACAACAAAACAAATCGTCGGAAGCTCATTAAATGTGTGGAAAAGATATTGATAAAAAAAGTTTCCAGATTCAACACAATTGCCCAAAAATTTATCATAAAAAAATACAAATGATCTAAATGTAAATTCTATTTTCTTTAACTGACGAATCCGTCGGTTTCTGTAAAAATTGTTTGTTAGGTATATATAAAAATATGTTTTTTTTTTCATACTTTAGTGTGCAATATTAAGATAAGAACTTGAATAATTTATTGGTAGAGTACTAGATTTTTATTTTTCTAGCAGCGTTCACTTATTGTTAAATTGAAGAGGGATTTTTTGTAATGGAAATTCAAGAATAAGCACAACACAAAATTCCAATAATTGTTACATTGGGTTTATAAATAAATAAAGTTATAAAGATCTCTCGTTTATCAAATTATTTATTTCAAACCCTCTCACGCATTTCTCACGCATCTGAATGTAGTAAACATCAATTGCATATAAAATTGAATTAAAATGAATCCCAAAGGAAAATTCAAACAAAATGTCAATGTTCTTTTATACAATATTATCTAGCGAAATAGGGGAAACTATGAATATTACTCGACCGTATACTTCTGGTGTTTCTATTTTAAAAAACATACATTTGTAATTATGTTATATCAATTTTACATTATCAAATTATTTTGAGAAAAGGCAGTGGAAGTTTATTGTATTCTAGTTTGGTTTTTTATGAAGCAAAGGCAATTTTTTTTGAAAATATATCCAACAGTTCCTTAATACCTAAATAGATGTGTTTTTCAACTCTATTTTAACCAAGTTATGGATTTACTCTTCAGTCATAGGCCTCAACAGATTAGGAAGATGCGGGAAAACGAAATCTCACATCGAAACTTCTTAAATCATAAAACTTTTGTAAACAGCGCTGAATTACAATATTCAATCTTGATCATCATCTTCGATGAATGCAAAAAACTAATTTTAAAACATTACAAAATTATAAAAAGTGCAAACAAAAAATTAAAAATTTACTAAAAAAAATCTTTAAAAAAATATTTAGAAATTTCTGATCATAAAAAACAACATTCTTGAATATTTGCAAAAGTCTTTTGGTGCATTTCACAAACATTTTTTGATCTTGTTTTTAAATGGCTGTAGCGTGAAAGCTACGAATCTTGTGAAAGCAAGTCTACCTGTAGAATAAACTTTAGCTTCAAAAAATTTAGTTTTAAAACGTTATTCAGCCATGTTTCCATGATTTGAAGATTATGATGATTATGTTATTATGATGCTGAAGTGGACATTTTGGTGTCCAATAGATGTAAGAGGATAGAGAACAATGATCTAATATAACATATAAGAAGACATGAGGCACAAATTAAGGGCTAATACGATTTAAAAAGGTTAATTAAATTAAAAAGAACCCAACACCCGTAAAAGAATTAAAATTACTGTTTGTTCAAAGCAGCAGTTCTATCATATTATCTACTCAAATTCTCAAAAACTGATCTCAAATTATATAACAACTAAAAAGTACTTTGAATTCTTTGCTAAGGAGCCATCTATTTGTTTCGACGGATTAAACTTCGAATTTACTTGATGTACCTAAAATCGAGATCGTTAAAAGCACTTGTAAACTTGTTCTACCATTGATACTAAAGGGTTTTTATTTCAATCATTTCCATGAGTTTTTCAATTTTTTATTGAAAACCCGACTCGACTCGACTTGAGTAATTTGAGTACAACCGGTTCTTGAGTACTTGAAAATAACGGGATACTCGGGTCTTGAGCATCCGATTCTGAGAAAGAGATCGAGTTTCAGTTGTAAGAATGATTTTAGCTCAAAATCTGTTCTAAATACATATAAAAATTAATCTAAATGTGTGTTTGTGTATCGGACTGAATTTTTAGATAGTAATTTGTAAAAAAGTAATTGAATTTTTTTGAAACGAGAGTTAAAAGAAAGAGGCTTTGCTAAAACTGCTAACCTCTTAATGTTAACCTCAAAACATTTTAAAACTTTAAAACACTTTAAAACTTATTCAGAAGGTTCAAAAATTAACACACAAACACATATGTTTGTGTACACCAACCCTTTATGTGTTTCATCGATTTTTTTGACCATATAAACAGATAGAGAAATTAATATTTGTTTTTAATATGTTATGATTTAACTTTATTATTGATATCTTATTATCACTTAGCTCAGCAGTTACTATGGGCGTCTGCCCAAGGCTGTAAACCATGTAATGCTGCCAAAGGCTGACCAGAAGCAATATTCGTTGGGTTCACTCCTGTCTGTCCAAAGCCTTTTCCCAATGCTTCGGCTTGTAATGATAGCATTAATCTACTTGCTGCTTGCCGTTCTGCTTCTCGTTCTTCAGCAGTCTGTCTCCTAGTGTAAACAACGATGTTATGAACATTAGGTAGTTCAAAAAACATACATTAATAATACATATTACATTTAATTTTTATTTATTTAAATACTTTAATTTAATTAAATACTCAATAATTTTTAACGGTTTTTTAACTTTGCAAAACTACCAACAGAAAAAAAATATATTAAAAATATGTAAAAAGAAAAAAATTTAATGAGATAAAATTTTTTTGAAAGCTTTTTATATTGCGATAAAAGTATATGTAAATATTTATAACAATCTTACCTCCATTTGGTTCTTCTATTTTGAAACCATGTTTTAACTTGTGCATCAGTCATTTTTAATCCCCTTGCTAATGCTGCTCTTTCAGCTGAAGCTAAATATTTCTGTTTATGAAATCTTTTTTCTAGTTCAGCTACTTGTACTCTAGTGAAGGACGTCCTTGGCTTTTTTCGTTTTGGTGGTGTACGATTTTGATATGGATGCCCGATTCTTCTAGTAATGGGAAATGCTGAAATGAGAATATAAGAAGAATACAAAATATAAATATTGAAAGTTTCGAGAATATAAAAATAATTTATAAAATATAACAGTACAAAATAAAACCTTTAAGGTGTCTTAGACAAAAACTTCCTTTCAAAAACTTAACAATGTTCTCATGTGCGTTAATTATTTCCGTTTTTATGTTTTACCGCATTGCATTTAATGGCTAAACAAAACTGATGAAACTACCTTAACTACAGTATTTTATTGCAGATAACCGGAAGTAGTTAAAACAATATTCTAATTGAAAACCACAAAATCGGGATAAACAGAAAATAAGGTTGTTATTAAAAATAATATATATACATAAATTTATATAAAATAAAATGTATACATACATATGACAGGAAAAAGCTGGATCAAATGGACGATAATTTCGTGCATTTATATATAATTATTTTTTTATCTTTTATTATGTACAATATAATTGTACAAAATAAGTTTAATGGGAAACAAAGTCAATTTGAAAATATGCGAATGATGTTTTTATGTCAAAAATATGAGTTTTAAAAACATAAAATATAAAAAAGAGCATTAAAAATTTTTCATAACACAAACATCATACATAAGTTTGCTGATCAACGACCACATTTATTGTGATTTAATCAAAATTCTGTGCTTTTACAGCACACAGAATATATAACAAACATTTTTTGTCTTGCTGAAAACATATTTATCTTATCACTTAGCTGTTTTCACCATCTGTAGACCGCTCAAAATGAAATCGCTAATTTGATATATATTTTATAATATGTAACACCAGTAAAAAAAATTAAAATACGTAAATATATAAAAAAATAGAGAAATTAGTCGTCTAAAGAACGACATGCTATACCGCATTTCGATGTTGCATACCTACACTTTTTTGTACTCCTCATTTCACATTTCAGTACTCTTTAATTTAATTTTTCGAACTCCTCCTATCATCTTTGGAGTCTTCAAATTTTCATAATCAAAAGTTTTGACTCAAAACTAAATTACTGTGCACAATTTTTCTGATTTCAAAATGAAATGAGTGAGTAAATCATGTTTCCCTATGACGAATTCCTTGTGAGATGAACGATGTTCAAAAATCATGTCTTACGATTTTGATAAAACTTTGGGGAATGAAAGACACATAAAAAATAAGAACTTTTGCGTTTTTAGATTTTCCTAGGGTTCTCCCCATGCACATGTCTACATGGAAATACCATGTCGACATATAAAATTGACATGGAAAAATATAGGTAGTTGGTTTAAAAAAAATTTTAACCAAAAATTGAATATTTTTAATTGAACTAGTTTTTTTATGAACGCGGTTCTCATTTTAAGTTTATTTTTAGCGCATTTACATTTTCGTAGAAAATAAAGGCGCTATTGTGCTTGGTTGCGTGTCCGTCCGTCCGTAGCGAAACTTGTATGAAAAACTTGCATGAAAAACTTGTATGGAAAACTTGGATGAAAAACTTGTATGGAAAACTTGTATAGAAAGTTTTTGAACATTCTATAAGGTTTCTCGAAGCTCCTATGAACATTTTTGAAGCTTGTATAAACATTTTTGAAGCTTTAATGGAAAACTTGAATTAAAAATTTGTGAATATTCCATGAATTTCTCGAAGCTTCTATGAGCTTTCTCAAACGTTCTATGAAATTTGTCGTGCATTTTTAAAGTTTCTTTAACACTTTGCCCCAATGAGCCATCTAAAACTTTGCCCCAGTGCACGTTTGGAAACTTTGACCTAATGCATATTTTGAATTTCAATAAAAAAGCATGTAAAAAGTTTGAATGAAAAACTGAATCTAAAATGTAAATGCGCTCCAGTTCATCGGCTCGATAACTGATCACTATTTTGAATTTGAAAATGAATTTGAAAAATGCTGCATGCATGCTGGCATATGTCGACCTGCATGGTTTTTTCCATGCAGCATATTCCGAACACTAGATTTTCAGATGCCTTCCCCTATCGGGCGTGTGGGCGTGAGGTTTTTCGCTTTTCAGCCATAACTTCCCAATGGAGTACAATAGATTCAAAAGAGTGTTCTTGTTGGAAAAGTTACAAGCAAAGGTTACAAAGGCAATCATGGAAGAAAACTTTTTCACTTTTCTCTGAAAATGTTGGAAAATTATTGAACAATACCTATTTTTCAAAGGGGGGGATAGGATCGCAACTTAAGGTGTCTTTCGGCATCCATATCCATATATACAGGGTTTTTACGTTCTATAAGATGGCATATTCAGATTTTCACATTCTCGAACAACTTTTTCAAAATTTCGATGAAAAAGTTGTTTAAGTCCCCCGTCCGTTAAAGGGGAAAATCGGAAAAACTAAAAACGCAAAAGTTCTTATTTTTTGTAGGTTTTTCATCCCCAAAAGTTTTATTGAAATCGGAAGACATAATTTTTGGACATCGTTCATCTAACGTGGAATTCATCCTATATAACTTTATAAACATGCCAGATTGTTTAAAAACAACAGTAATAGCACAGTTTTTTTTTTAATGATCACGGAAAAGAAAGTACGATACTTGTGAGAATAAACGAGCTATATCAAATTTACCCTTTTACACATCATTAAATGCCAACCGTTAACAGTCCTAAAATACCTAAGTTATGTAAACAAAAAAATGCTTCAAAATATACTTCAAATTGAATAAACTACCCGTTATTATCATATTCTTAATCTGAAAGTTTAATCTGTTAAGTTTAAGAAAATTAATTTGAAAGAAAATGAATTTTTCATCTTATTTTAGCATTCATAAATAGCAGATGCAAGTGTCTAAATATTTTGGGTTTTATAGACCTTTGTGGAAATACAATATTCATAATAACTATGAGGGCGCCTTCAAATTCAAATTAACCATTAACTCCTTACAGAAAAATACGAAAATTTACCAGAAACTGGCACTTTTAAACATTTTAGACAAGATACATGCAATATATTTATAGGTACAGGAGGTTTTAAGCCATTTAATGAAGACTGAAATTTCAAAAATTAAATAAAATGAGATTGAAAGGCATTTGTTTTATAACGAATGGCTAAGCCGCATTTCAATGTATTCAATTCGAGTTTTTTTAATTTATCATGATTTTTCAAGGGTTTCCGGTTTCCCAATTTAAATTTTCAGAGCTTTTCGGAGGATTTTCACCAATTTTCACTCTTCATGTTGCTTGCAAGACTCTCCTGAACATTTTCAAGTTTTCCGTTTTTACATGAATTTTTAGAAGTTTCCATAGCCCACATTTTCCAACGGAAAAACACCTGATTTGAGATTTGATAAGAATTCACCAAACCTGATAACTCATGCAAAAGTAGTTGGCATACCTCCCAGGGAGTTGCGGGAATCCTCAAATTTAAGAGGAAAACTAAAAAAATCGCAATATCAAAAGAAAACATTTGTAAAAAGTAGAAAATTAGCAAATATCATACTTAAACATTTTTCGAATTGAAAAAATTCGGAAAAATTTTAGTAAATTTATTTCGAAATTGTCAGATAATATAAAATTTATTTGAATTTTTGCATTTTCAAGATGAAATTTGAAACCATATTTGAATTCAAATTCAAATTTGAAATTTCAAATTCAAATTTGAAAAGTTCAACTGCTTGTATTTCGAAAAGTGTACAACTTTTTCAAAATATTTTGCAAATTCTAAAAGTACTTGAAATTCCTTTTCTAATGATACATCAAATCAAATCAAAAAATCGAATAAATTTTATATTATCTGACAATTTCGAAATAAATTTACTAAAATTTTATAAATTTTTACCAATTTTTTCAATTCGAAATTTGAAAAGTGTTTTTAAACACTCATTAAACATTAAACACTTAAAAGTACGATATTTGCTAATTTTCTACTTTTTACAACTTTTGGTATTGCGATTTTTTGTTTTTTCACTTAAATTAATTTAACCCCAAGAATTTAAACCCTTTTTACAAGAAACCAATAGATTTTTATATACTTATTTAGGCCGCTCCAAATGAATCTCAATAGTTTTGTCCAAAATTTTTGAAATAATAAAGGATCTATAAAAATGAGGGGGGGGGCAAAAAAAAATAAAAAATTTTGAAATACTTTTTTTCATACAAAATGCCAATTTTTTTTTTATTAATTTTTGATTTTTAATAAATATTTTAGTTGCTTTGACTTTTTTTTACATTGATATTTGTGTAGTAAAAATTGATTTAAAATTTTTTTAATTAAAATTGAAAAAAAAAAGAATTTTAAAAAAATAACTGTCAAAATTTTTTTGAAAGCAAAAGTTCAATAATTTTTATAAATCAAGAAAATTTTATGTTGAAATACGATTTTTAAGACAAAAATTACTAATAATAGAAAAATTTTCTTGAAAGTTTTATGAAAAATTATGGAAATACACCAAAAATCGGTAATTAAGAGTGAAGGTAAAAAAAATGCCTTTTTTTTGTCGACGCCATTAATGTAGGGAAAGATGGTGTAATTTCAGACATGGAGCATCTTCAAACTCTATGTTCCGATACAAAAATCTAAACAAAATAAAATACCTAAATAAATCGGTAAAATATAAAAACTTCAAAGAAAAATAATTGTAAATTGGAATAATAAGTATGGACGCTTGTTTACTGATTCCATGTAGAAATTTTAAATTAATTGAACCATTAAGACTCCAAAGGAGCAAAATGTACTCAAACCAGAAATGGGGCACATTCAAACATTTTAGCGAATTTCGAAAATTTTCCATACAAAATACATTTACAGAAAAATTACAATTTTTGTAGTATATGTTTGATATACTACATTGTTTTTACCGCACATTTTGTGAAACGCCGTCCTAAAAATATATAAAAATTGTCAGAATCAAAGGCGGTAAGGTGCTAAACGACATTAAACTTTTCAAAGAATTCGAATTTAGGCATAAAATTTCCCGGCTTGAGCAAAAAAATCTCGAGCCCAGGCTTCAAAGTTGGGAAAAATGGCGAAAAAATGACATTTTTTGAGCAGAGAAATTTTTGAAAAAAAATAAAATTTTTCATAGTACAATGCGGATTTTCTCAGCAATGGGGCCTGAGGTTATTATTCTTTTTCAACAATTTTGAGGCCTATTTTAAAGAATTTTGTTCTAGAGAACCTTCGGGGCCTGAGGCTGCAGCTTCATCAGCCTACCGGTAAATCCGCCAGTGACTCATACTATGAGAAAACACTTAATAATAAAACGTTAATTTTTTCAATAGGATTATTTGTCGTCTCGAGTACATAATTTTTCTCGCAAACATCGCAAACGATCTATTGCATCTGAAAACCAAAAGTTTCTTATTTTTTATGCTCTAAATGGAAAGTTTGATACAAATATGAAAAACTTTATTTGAAAGCTGTTGTCGATTATTTAAATGTTAAAAAAAGTAAAGAAAATAAAATTTAAAAAAAAAATAAATTGAGTTATTTGATTAAATTCTTAAACTAAATTGTTATTCACATAGTTGTTTTGATTTCAATTGTACTATAACAAAAGCGTAGGTCTATAAACTCAAAATGCGGAAAACCTTTTTCAACTTTTTGTGTCGGATTTGAGAATTTAAAAGATTTGATTTTTTGACGTGATTGGCTGATATAAATAACCAAATTTTTCATATAATTTATTGTAGATAGTCAATGTGCATTCAAGATCACTCATCGCTTCCATCACGATCATAAATGTGTTTTTGACTTTGATGACATATTTTTAAGATTTTGGATGTTTACCGATAAATCGAACAATCCATCTTATTTAATTTGAACGCGTTCGATGAAAAAAAAATGGAAAAAATCATTGATGTCCTTCGATGAGCATTCTTGAACGCACCCAATCTAATGAATCTTGGTCTATTGATTTACAGAATAATTCAAACGTTTTAGGATTTGTCACTTTGTTTACTATAATACAATTTACACCTGCACATAGTAAATAGAGACTAAAATTTTAATTTTTTAAAACTAATGCGAATACTCATATTTGATAAGAATATAAAAAAAATAAAATAATTAAAATATTATACATACCTGCGAGTCTTTCTTTGACAACTTGGTGTGCTAACGCCGCTGAATGCAAATTTGGTAGACTCCATGCAATTGGGGCAACAGTTCGTTGTGTTGGTATTCTTAGAGCAGTATGACTAGGCGAATATAATGGATATGTACAAAGAGAATTTTCAAAATAAGTTTTTTGTTCTGTACTAAATTGCTTGTCACTAATTTTTTCGTTAACAGGACTACTTCTTTCTAAAGTATCATTTTCGGTTCCGTAAGCCTTAGAGAGAAGGCGAGAGATACTAAACGATAAGCTTTCACCATTTTTAAGTTTATTTCTTTCTGAAGATAAGTTGCTGTAAAAAAAAGTTTAAAATATTGTAAAAACGCATAACACATAATGTTTTAATTATATAAATAAAGATCAAGGGAAGTTAGCCTAGAACAATGGCTAGTGTATTTGACTGATGAGCGTTAGGTCGTCGATTCGAAGCTCGCAAACACGAAAAACTTAGAAAAACTGACTCTAAAAACTAAGACCGTTGCTTACTGAGAAAGCCAACGTTTTCACATTATAAAGTATACAATAGGACTCTTCAAAGAACACCGTGCCAGCCATTCTAGACCAACAAGTAAAAAGAGTTTACTAAATATACAACAATATTTGAAATTTGTATCACCATGAAAGTATAAAAAAGCGGATCAAACAGTTCAGTTTTTTAAAAAATTAATTCTCTACATTCCAATTAGGTAGATGTAAAAAAGCAATATATAAAGACTAAAAATTTAAGGAGATGCTTTAAAAAAAATTGTTTACTGTTTTTAATAAAAATAGTGGAAAACTTCGGGAAAACTCGGAAAACTCATGGAAAATCGGAAAATTCTGCAAATTTTCAGAATTTTAAAATGTTTAGGGGAGTCTCGAGAGGAACATGAAAATTCATTCTCGTTTTCAAAATTTTCAGCTTTTACTTCATGTTTTTAGCCCCCTTACGTACATTTAACACATAAATACACAATCTCATGCATGTTAATTTTAAAGTATGAACCTCCACAATTTCAATTGCGTATATAAATTACACTCACATTTCCATTTTGCCCTACTCTTCCTACTTTCTCACTCCATCACGGATAAAAAACACGAGGCTACATTCACATTAGCGTTGGCTACAAATTATATGCGTTAGACCCCTACTAACGATTTGAGGGGTACTCAGCTCTCGCTAACCACTTTGCGATTTATAAATATTTTTAACGTTTAGGTACCTACTTTTCTCGTTTACCTTTTTTTATTTCACAATGTTTAAAAAAATTATTACCGATTGCCTTGTTCAAAAAGTCAAAAAGAATCTTACATCAATTTTTTATAATTTAAAATCTGACATTAGGTAATATTTCCCCAATTCCACCACAATTTCTATGAAATTTTAACTAAAAATTTAAGTTTTATGATTTTTTTGAATATTTCCAACAAAAATGGTTCATTTAGGTTCTAAAATGTCATAAAAAAGAGTAATAACTACAAAGCCTTTGAATGTTGATGAATTTAAACATTCTTTATTATTTTTGTTGAAATTTTGTTGTAAAATATGATTTTATCAATACATTTGTTAAAACTGACCTTTTCATGAACTCGGAGGTGCCCAATTTGAGAATAAAAGTTCTCTAATTTGTAAACTTATTTGAATTTTGAGTTCCCATTTTAGGAGATTATACTGTATTATATTGTCATGGTTTTAATCCTTCTGTAAATTCTAAATCTATAAAATTCTAAATTTTAAATCAAACTGTTCAAGGGAAATTAAATCATTTAAGATTCAAATATAGATTTAAAGCATGTTTCACCAGTTTGCATTGAAGTTTGAAACGATTTTACGTCTTAATTTAGGGTCGGTTGTTGAAATCTTACAGCCTCCGATTATACGCGGGATAAAATACTCTGTTTCATCCGATACCATTTATGAATGGTGTCTTTCTTTAAGTTCGTAACAAATACGTTTTTTTTTTGAAAAACATGAAAAAAAAATTTTTTTTTGGTCCAATATGGTTGAACATTAAAATCAAAATCTCATTTGACATGACAAACTTTTTTTAAAATGCTTTTGGAATATAATATAATTGTATCAAATAATTGTTACCTAATGATATTTTCTGAATCATCGTCATAACTGTTTCTAGCATGCTCTGTATCGAACTGGCTGTTAGAAGATGCGTTTGATGAAGAATCTGTTTCATCTACAATTATCTCTTGATCGTCATTTTTATTAATTTCAGACATTGCGTTGGCAGATTTTGAATGTTTTTTTTCTTTATTTAAATACACATTTTAACAAATAAAGTCTTTTAAAGATTTGATACTTGTATACTTTTTAGTAAATTTAAATTATGTAAATAAATCACTTTTTATATACTTAATTAATTATTTATTTTATTAATTAGAAATATTTGATATTTTAGTTATAGAAAAAAATTACGTCCGTCGTGTCTCTGTCTTTTGCACGTAAAAACTGAGCTTTAGTGATTCTCGATTCTTATTTTCCGCAGAAAATTTATAAGAACCGCCTACCAGGGCGTGGCAAAGCGTCAGTTGGTTGTTTTATTTTAACGAAAAATCAAGAGGAAATTTGAAGAAAAACTACTGATTTAATGAGATTGGAGAGGAGTTAAAATCTACACAAACTTTACTGTATATTTTCGGTAAATAAATTGATTATATTGTGTCTGTTTTAAAATAATCGTTTTATTTATACATATATTAGTTCGAAAACGCAAAATTAAGCTACGATTAGTGTTGCTAACTTTAAAAACTTATTGGCATTAATTATATTAAAGTTATGGTACACTTGTTTTAAGTCAGTCATTAAATGACTTAAGTTTGCATAGAAAAAAGTGATAGTTTTGAGTCGTCAAAGTACTATATTTATCGATTTTTATTCATTTTCATTGAATAATTTTATATACATGATATTTTTTTATGCTTATAATGTGCGAATTATATCAAAATATTTTTTAACACTTTGTACCGATTGAATAATGTAACTGGAAGGACATTTATAATAATTAAAAAAAAGAGTTATTTCCGACGAGTTTATAGAAAGTTCATAGCATTATTCTTTGAATTACATTTTGATCTAATTACATATATTTTTTGATTTAAGTCAAACGACATTGTAAGTCACACATTTTTTTTCTTTATTCAGCTTAATTTTTTGTTACGACAGTTTAAAAATATACTGATATAATAAAAGCAGAAACATTTTAAAAGCATAGTTTAGATAAGCCCCATTTAATATTCAAATTACAATTTAAAAGGTTGAGGAAGAAACTGAAAAGAAGAAATTGAACAAGTATCTATAAGATGTATATTGTATAGTATAAAATGCGCTTTCAAACATAAAAAGTTAAGCGTTCGCACATATACCTTACGTTAACTGTTCCTTGAGTTAAGTTATCCTTCCTGAATTAGACGGCCAACTATGCAGCATTTCGATTTTTATAGTTTTATTTTTTTACAGAACGACTGTAAGAACAACAAGTCAGGTAGAATGTCACACTTTTCTGTGAAATGCAGTTGAAAAAGCTTGTGATTGTCAATAATTGTGTCATATGAAACGACGTTTGTTGCATTTTCAACAAATGTTTTTGAGTGCATGTGAATTATGTAAATAATAATTTTTTTAAGCTTTAATTTTTGATTTTTACTATTCGAAAATAAATCTTTGGGAAAAACCAATGATCTAAGTTTTTAACAATTTGTACGAGGCAAAAAAAAAAATTAACAAACTGTTCGCTAAAACTCTTAACTTGTTCCTAAAATTTTGAAATCTAATGGGAATTATGAAGGACTCTATAAAAAATCGATAATTTTTTTCTCTTGGCCTAGCTGGTAAATTTTTTTATGAAATTTTAGAATGAATTTGGACGACAAAGGAAGTGCTTATAAGAGCAACCAACCGTTTTTCACAATTTTTAAAAATTCATAAAAAATAATTGACCATCAAAAATTTGGCCAAAGAAAAAAAATTGTCGAGTCGTATTAATTTATGAATACCAGAATTGTTGGAGTTTTGTGTCGGATAAATTCACTTCCCAAAATTATATTATAAGATAACTAAAAAAAAATCTTAAATTAAGTTAATTTTATACATTTTAAAAGTAATTTTTAAAATTGTAAAATTTCCCCTATTTCTATTAAAATTTCATTATGACTTTTGGAAATTTCCCGGAAACTAGGTTCCCAGGTTTCCGCACTTTTTCCAGGACCGTGATTTTAGACTTGAATGGAAAGTAGTTGAAAATATGTTGACATGTTGAGAAAAATGGTCATCAACTTCAACAAATCGTCAACTTGAAAAATTATTTAAATGGACATTTTGAAAGCTTATTTTTGTTTACCTCATATCTAAGAAAAAAAATGTAGTATTAACCTAGCTGTGGCTATGGCGGTGTGCCAAAAAACGTGTAGGTTGTCAATAGTAAACATAGTTTTTGGAGATTGCTTTGATTCTTGTCTAACAATTTTAATTTTTTTAGTTTTAATTTTAGCATATTCGAGCATTATATAGGATTTTATAGATGGAAAGTTTCTTAGATTTTTGATTTGGCCATGTTGTGATTTTTCGTGATTCCTCGTGAAATGACCCGTATCAAACATGAAACATATCCATATAATATCGTATGGGATTTTAGGCTATTTTAGGAACCGCGGAACTCTACTTCACGGTACTTTAAACAGTGAAATTGTAAGTTTTCTTTCAAGTAAGTTAGATGGTTTTTAGCTTGCAAACTTTCATCTAATGCAGGCATCATTAATATTTTAAGAATTAAATTAAAGAAGTAAATTTCAAAACACATTGGAGTTAGAAAAACTTTTCAGACTTTGTCTCGAACCAAGCCTTTACGCTCGACAGTCCGATAGTTTAACCGACAGTATATTAATAGAATATTCAACTAAAATTGTGACTTGATGGCTGGTCTTACATATTCTATTCTAAGTCGTTTCTAAGTATGTATGTATAAGAAATTAATGACGTTCAGTTTTAAGAAAAAAAAAATCAGCAGATATTCTACGGCTAGATCATAAAAATTTTCCCATGTAATAAAAAAAATCGAAAAAATAGAAATTCAGTGTTAAGTTGACAAAAATAGAAAATTTTCAGGATTTCTTTTCTTGCAAATTCTTGCAAATTTTTAAGAAACAATCTGGGAAAGATATTAAAGCTACGGACAAAATTAACTTTTTCTACATTATATATATTTTTTTGTACTAAATATAAACATTTTTAGTAAAAATGGAATAAATTTTTATCAATAATCAATAAACTGACTTAGCTTCAACTATTTTTTTTTTTTTGAAAATTGAAAAAACTGAATATCAGATGTTCAAATTATGTTAATTTTTTAGTGAAAAAGTTCAAATAAGTAAAAAAAAATATTTTTTTCGATTTTCAAAATTAAGGTACAAAAATATTAAAAATCTTAAGATTTTTTCATGTTACTCGTTTTTATTATAATTATTTGTCATATCCCTGGAATCCCTGTTTTGGATATTGGAAAAATCCCTGGATTTCCCAATTTTATCCCTGAAACAAAAAATCAAATATGACAACCCTACTTATCGGTAACTTTAGGATTTTTTGACTTTGATAATGAATTTCTTGGTCTTTAAATAAAGATATTTGGGAACCGATTTTTGTGATTCTTTATTTTCAGTTATAGAGTTTGTATTCACATATCACATTTCGTGAAAAATTTGAATTTTCCAAAAATTGTCAGACTTACCGTGAAGAGGATGTGATTATCGTGATATAAGTCTTGACTTACCGGTATTTTTAAATTACATTAAAAATTACATAAAATCTTTGTTTTGCACGTTTTAGTGCATGTTTTTGCAAAATATAAGAAGTAAATTCAAATCGAATTTCGACCGAAAAAATCAAAATTTACGATTTTTTAGTTTTTATCGATTTGATGATCTTGGAAGACTGTTACATTGCAGTAAAGCTTATTTAGTAAAATTAAGCATGTGTGCAAAGTATAAGATCAATATCCTTGAAGAAAATAAGTGTTAATTTGACTCAAATCACAATCTTTTTAAACTATGCCATTTTGCATAAAAATTTCTACTATGAAACTTATATTCAACAAAAATCAAAAATCACGAACAAAAATGCTCATCACGGTAAGTCATCCTACCTTTCCTATCCTTTCTTGAAAAAAAATATCTTTAAACAATAGTTTGATGGTTTTAACCCACTAATTTTGTATTTAAGTGTTTTTTTAGCCATCTGATACAAAGATTTGTACAAAAATTATTTAAATTTAGGATTTTTTATCTTTGAAAATTTTATGTCAAAATTTGTCATCCTTAAAATTTTGTTAAGAAAATTGAAATTTCTCGGCTTTTTAAAATAAAATGTTTCAAATTTTTATTATTGTTTAAAGAATCGTAAAACCAATAATTGTATCGTAACCAGAAAGGTTTAAAGTCTAATTTTTGGTAAAAATATCATCAGATTTACAATAGAAAATTCGAAAAAATTTGAATTGAAAGTTAAAATCACGGTAGGTAGTGCATACCGGTAAGTAATGCCCTGACCCTATGTTGTTGTGGTAGCCTTTTAGACAACGAACAATAATGAATTGAATAATTATTCGCAGGTTTGATCTAACATAGAGTTACATGATGTTACGAACGTCGACCACGAAATACGAAAAATATTAAAGTACAATTTTAAAGTCTGAAAAGAACATCACTGAAATGATTGATGTCCTACCGATATATTTTTTTTTACAATATTCAAAAATCATTTTTGAACGCCTCGCCTCGATCGGAACACCGATTTTTTGATTCCGATTGATCGGAACACCGATTTTTTAAGTGAGATGAATGCAATTGATAAACGATCAGCGCCATCTGTGAATCAAATTATCATTTTCATTCGTCTCAGACCTCATCAAAATAATACATATTTAAAAATCATGTTACTTAGTGATTACCTATTACGCTTTTATATCTCGTATACAAACCTAAATCAAAGTACAAAGCTCGTCACACGAGGTTTTTGTCTTCGATTGTTCACGAAAAACAGTTGATCCACGTTGTGTAGCGTTTTACGGAAAAGTACCGCAGAGTAAACGAAACAGAAATCAATTTAACATTTTCGTACCTCGAATTTTTCGAACAATTTTCAGCCGTTTGACCATTACATTTATTTTATATTTTTCCTTTATCAAATGGCTTTAACAACAGCGACATAAATCAATATAATTCTTTAAAAAATTACCAGAAACTTGACAATGATTACTTGTATAGAAAAATAGCGTTTGATTGCGTTTTCAAACAACATACTAGAACCGAATTTCATACTAGAACCAACTCTAATTCATGACTTTAAGAGATGCGGGAAAATAGAAATTAAATAAAAAATATTTAAATTTTTTTATATCCGCTTTTTATTTTATTGGCAATTTTTTTAACAAAATATTTCTTATTAAAAAAAAATTGAATGTATTGAAGTATTGAAGATTCCAATTATTGCAGCATGTAAAAGAAAGATTCAGCTCTGCTTCAAATTACAGATTTTTGACAGTTTATTGGTATATACTGTCACTAGGGCTGCAAAAACTTATGACTTAGGCTTACGCTAAAAAAAATTATGTGACTTAAACTTTAACTTAAGTTATTTATAGTCAAAAGCCTAAATTGACTTTATTGACTATAGATTAAGTTTTTGAAAAAGTTAAATTAAGTTAAGAGTAAAATATTTTTTGCCATGTTGACCAAATTTTGGAAAAATATTACATTTCTTAAAAAAAACATTTAAAAAAATTTGGAAATTACTTTTAACATTTTATTTTCGTGACTTTTACTCAAGCTATAGATCAAATTGTTTTCATTACAGCTATTATAAAACATTTTAAAGTTGAAAATCAGGCCTTAAAATACTTTTGATTTTATTTTTAATAGTAATAATAGGGTAGCAGTAGTAGTAAGTCCTGACTGTAAATTTTTCTTAAAGATCATTAATTTATCCAGTTTGTGTCCCCTGAGTAGAAATATCGGCATTTGAAGTTTCGCTAGCAATTTTTATTAAATGATTTTACTAAAAATTGAAATAAATGAATTGTAAACTTTTTATCTACTTCATATATTATTTAAAATTCAAGAAAATATTATGAAAAGTAATTAGGATTCTTAAAATTGCTTTTTACTCTTTTTGAAATTAAAAACTGAAACTAATTAAGAACTGAATCTTTTAGGCTCAAGTACACCATACTTTTCAGTTTTTATAAGAACATTTACAAATCTGAAATAATAAACACATTATGGTAGTCCGTGCAAAATTATTCTTCTTCAAATGCCTATATTAGTTTTACATTTGAAATAAAGTTGACGATTTTAAACAACTTAATAATCATAATGAACTTAAATAGTAGAGACTCATAATGGCCTTAATTGTATTGATTGTTATAACTTAAATAAGGGCTCGATTCATTTGACAATATAATTTGAGTGCCAATCGACACGCTTAAAATGCGAAACAAATTTTTAACAATTACGTTATGATACACATACAACTAAGCTTTGATTGCAGTTTTAGAAGACATGCAGTTGAAAGACATTAATAGTAAAATATCTTTTACATTTGTTAAATTTTTATAGTACCTACATCTGTCTTTGATTTGTATATTATTTATAAGCATATTGTAACAGTATTGTACAAGTATTAATATTGTAATGTATAAAAATGATAAAACACATTTTTAATAATTTTTTTAAAGATTAAAAAAGAACCAATTAAAGTATCTATTTTTCCTGCTTTGGCTGATCCTTGCTTTACAAAATACTATTAAAATAATATTTTATATTTATTAAAATTTTAATTTTACAAAGTTTATAAGCCGACGCGCTCTTGTGTTAATGAATATATTCAATTTTATTTTATATCTATAAAAAATCGATCAAAAAAAATCTAGGCGTTTTCTAAAACTTAGTGTCATGATAAACCAATTCAGCGTTGACATTTAAACGAGAGAAGTCTCATAAACTTGTCTAAATAAAAAGTAGCTCATTAATTTTTTTAAATAAAACTGTTCATTGTACACATATTTAATTGAATTTCGTACAGATTGGGTACCATTCATTCAGAACTTTAGGTTAGGTAAGAAAAAAAATATTTATTATGTTTACTTGTAAACATTTTCGAAATTACATTTTACAGAAAATCAAAAAAAAAAAATTGACCTTATCCCTGTAGCCCTTCTGACGCCTCAAATGAATGGCGCCGTAGTATGTGTTTTAACAATAACATCTTGGTCGTTAACTAAAAGTCAATTATATTTAAACCAAACAAATTATCTACCATTTAGTTATTTTAATACAAAAAATATCAAGCCGGTATCTTTTTGAGCTTTGTCGGCAACTATCGACCAATGCGAACGCGAGTTTTGTGGGATTGGTGGGAAAAGCCACTCCCTTTTTTGTTTCCAAACTATCTGATCAAACGGGTTTGCATGATAACAGTTATTGCTCGTTAGCGTTGTGAGTCAGTTTAGCTGTGTATTTTGTCTATCACAATTATTAAAACATATTAAAAAATAAATCGGTTACGCTAAATAGTTGTGTCACGTGATTAGTAATCGATCATGTATTTAAAAGTAAAAAAATAATTTGCTTATTTTATACATAAATAAATAGCGTTTTGTTTCAAATTGCTAAACATAAGATTGAGAATATTTGACTTGGCGAATTAAGCCAAAACCAATAAGTGATTACCTGAATTATGTGAAAAACTCAAGTGAAACATAAAAAATTATAAATTACAAAATTTCATCAAATATTCCTTTTGTAAAAAAAACTAAATATGATTTGTACCAGTCCTCAGCCACTTAGTCCATCATGTTCTGAAATATCAGTAGGCTCACCTAGTCCACCACCAATACAAGATGATTATTTTCAATCTTATAAAATATCGACAATTGATGAACCTAATGACCATCATCCACCAAATCAATCATCATCCAAGTTAAACAACGACAGGAGAAAGAGTTTCAATATAGCAGACATTCTTGGTCAAAATAACAAAATAGAGTCGATAGAGTCACAAAGTAAAATTGTGAGGCCTTGGGATCCACTTAATGTTACAACTACTATAAGGCCATTTTTTCCTCCGTCTTTATTTCAATATGAACAAAGACTTGCTTTAGATTATCATCACCAATTAAGTGAACATTTCAAAGCGCATGCACAGTTACTGCGACATATTCATTTTGACATAATCCCATCTGAAAGTGGATCAGACAGATCCAGTTCTGTGACAAGTGATTGCTGCTCACCTGAAATAAATAAACCAAGTGAAAGTAGCGGCTCCCTGAATAGTCAACTCCCAGGATATCAAAAAAATAAAAGCAATAATGAGACTCCGTTAGATGCACTCCTTCAAATGACTAACAAACCATTTACTGAAACACAATCCGATGGAGGTGAGTTGAAAAATACATTATAGAGTATTGTCTTCTTTATTGTGTCAAAAGTACTTTTGAATTGCGGAGAGGTAGCCTACCGAGTCACATTTGATCCAATAAGGTTTTAATAAATTAACGGTTGATATAGATCAATTAAAGTGATCATTTTATGTAAAAAATGGTTTTATGTAGATATGTAACAGAAATTAGAAGGCAAATTGCGTTAAAAAGCTTTAATAAAATTATTTGTAAAACTGTTTGTGAATTTTAGTTTGGTTGTAAAATCTATCGAAATCAGGTTTATAATATAAATTAAATTACTTTGAATTTTGATTTTCAATCTTTCAAAATTAATGCCATTTTCCTTAAGTTTAACAGTAGGAATTATAAAATCTTAAGGATTTTGGATTAACCCTTATTTAACAAATTAAGTTTCTTTTTGAATGTTATACTAAAGAGAAAGAGAAAATTTGATTGTAAATTTATTAATTACCTATTCGTATATTGAACAGAACAAATCTGTGGCGAGATATTGGTAATCACAATTAACGACGGGCTTGGTTAAACCTTGAAATGTTTAAATTTTAAATTAAATTTTTACGAAAATGAAAATGGATCCATTTATTTTCATGATAAACAAAACTGTACGTTAAAGGAACTTTTAAAACTATTTGACTTCTGGGTGAAAATTATCTTCAAAATATTTGTTTATTTATGGCTTACATTGCATTGAAATTAATTTTCACAAAAAAGTCTAGATAAACATTTTTAAGCGAACATTTACATTTGCAAACTCGAATTAACGTATATACAAGGTGAAATTTTGAATAAATTATTTTCCGGGTGAAAAGGATAAATCGCACAACTGCAGTTTTTGACAAAATTGAGTTAAGAATGAGAAATATGATTAAAGACGAGTATTTTAAGATACATTGAGAGATTTTCAAAAATTTTGAAAAAATATCAGTTTTATTTCAATATGCCAGATCGCACAATTGCAACGAAAAGGATAAATCGCACAAATGAATACTAATTGCTAATAAGTCAAATTTTAAAATTTCTCCAAATCATTTTTTGTTTATGTTTTTGTGTTGTTTAAGCCTTATTATTGCATACAAAGTCCATTTGAACCAAAAAATTTGGAAAAATCTTGAAATTAGAAGAGTTAAAAAATCTAGTTTTCATATGAAATTTTGTGCGATTTATCCTTTTTCTCAATAAAAAATTTCTCAAAACTACCCCTTAGAGATAAGATAAGAGATTTTTCTGCACAAAAATTGTTTTTATTGGCCAATTATTTACTTTTATTTTACTTTACTCAAAATGCGATCCATGTTGCTTTTTATTGCATATCAAAATATTTTGAAAATTGATGATAGATACTAATGAAAATTATATTCTTCAGAGTGAAGTCTGAATATTCTTTTGGTTTGCTTACTTTCATCTGTTTATTTAATATGCTTTTTTCTTCCTTGAGAACTTTACAAAAGAGCATTCTGCAGTATTTCTAAAATTCATAGGCTTTATTAATTGGATTATTATTCAGCCTAACATGTTAAAAAGTCATAATAAAAAAAATTTGAATCTGAACGTTTAATTCCAAAAATTGAAGAAATACGACATGGGAAAATAATTTAACATTTTTTCGTAAAGTGGGCGCCATCCATTTACGGCGTCGGATAAAAAGGGACATTTTTTGACCCCCACCCCCCCTATAATCGGAAACCGTTGGAATTTAAAGAACCCCCTAATTTACGACGTACTTTTTAGCAAAATATCCCCCCCCCCTATCAAGAATAATTGTTTAAAATTTAGCTCAAATTTATATGGAAAATTTTGTGAAAAATTGTACATGTTTACTCAGTAAGTTAAAAAACAGATCACAAAAGTTTGAGGCGCTCAAATATTACTGAAAAACTGAAACAAAAAATCTTAACTATAGAGAATTTATACAACGTCGTATTTTCCTTTTAAACCCCCCCCCCTCCCCCTACGTCGAAATCCATCGGAAATTCATGGACTTCTACCCTCCCTCAAACTTCCGACGCCGTAAATGGATGGCGCCTAACGTATAAAATGAAAATTTGTAAAAATGTTGTCTTCAAATTGTCAATAAAATCCTTTATTTTTTAAGATATATGTATCCAACAAACATTCAATATCGTTGTTATCACATTTGCTTCCGCAGAACATATACCGAAATTGGGCACATTGAAATGTGGCCAAGTTGTGCTTCCATAGAATGCTTTTTGATCCCTTTAAAAGTACAAATGGGCTTTATTTTTCCGAATTTGTACTGATCTTATCATGTAGGTACAAAATATTTTAGTATTTATTTCCCGGGCGAAAAGGATAAATCGTACAACTGCAGTTTTTGACAAATTGAAAAAAAAAATCCGTTTTTGAGCTGTTAAAATTTATTTATAAATTTCTTCATTTTCAAGCTCACAAAAGTAAATCATTGACCAATAAAAACAATTTTTGTGCAGAAAAATTTCTTATCTAATCTCTAAGGGGTTTTGGGAAATTTTTTTATTGAGAAGAAGGATAAATCGCGATTTTTAAGTTATTCAATTTCAAGATTTTTCCAAATTTTTTGGTTCAAACAACACAAAAGTATAAACAAAAAATAATTTGGGGCAATTTTAAAATCATGCTTATTTGGCTCAAATTTTTAAATAATTTTTGAAAATCTTTCAATGTATCTTAAAATACTCGTCTTTAAGCATATTTTCTTATTCTTAACTCTCTCTCTCTTATTCTTAACTCAATTTGTCAAAAACTGCAGTTGTGCGATTTTTCCTTTTCGCCCGGGATTTTATTTCAAAATTCTTTTTTTTTCTATTTATCCAAATTTAAGACTCTTCAATTTATCTTTTTATTCAACCGGAACCTTTTCTGGTTTTATAGTAGTTTTGAAATTTAATTTAATTGGATTTGAACATGTTGAAAAATCCACTATATGAATAAATAAAAGAGTTCCAATAAAATAATGCTCGATTTATAAAATAATGCAAACAATCGTCATAAATGAATCAAAGTTGTTTAAATAACTACAAATACCTGAAAACACATAGTGATTCGTTTGAAATTTCGTTTTACTGAAAAAATTCGTATTGGAATATCTCTCATACAATATTTTAAACAATTTGAATTATACTCAAGAACAAAAAAAAATTTTTTTTGCGGTAACAGAGAAATCCTTCTGTAGGATGAAAAAGGGCCTAAAACTAAACAATTTTCTCCTCTACAGTAAAGGTTAAGGCTTAGAGCTTTTTCTCTACAGCCAACTGAAGTTTCAATGTATTTCAAATGTGAGAGATTTACGAAAAAATTAACAAATTTACTTTTTTCGACATTTCGAGCGTTTTTTTTTCAAAAAAAAAACAGGAAAAAGCAATTGAATTGAATTGAAAAACCAGGAAAAATTTAAAATGTATAAAATCTGAGTAGGGGAAGATGGGGTAATTTCAGACACGGGGCTATGCTCAAACAGCCATTATCTTCAGTTCCGGATCGAAAATACAAAAACCTAAATATGCCAAAATTACGGCATTTTAAAGCCAACTGAGCTCCCAAAACCAAATTTTGAGATTTTTTTTCAAATTTTGAGTAAATTAGGAAAATGTGTTTTTGAGGGTTTTTTTTTTGTAAATTTTCAACTTTTAACTAAAATTGCCTAGAAAAATATAAAAACTTCAAAGAAAAAATAATTGTGAATTGAAATCATAAGTATGGACCCTTGTCTACTTATTCCATGTAGAGATTTTAAATTAAGTTGAACCATAAAGAGTCCACGGACCTAAATGTACTTAAATCCGAAATGGGGCACATTTAGACATTAATACATTCTGGCGAATTTCAAAAAATTTCCACACAAAATACATGAAAAATTACAATTTTTTTAATTGGCTGTTTGATGGACAAAAAAAGTTCATATGGATAAAAACGGGTTCTAAATGTCCTCCAGAGTCCTAAATGTCCTGCCCCATTCATGGGGCACATTCAGACAAATGATTTTTTTTGGAAAACCGCTCATATCGAGCAAAAAAACAACAGTTGGAGCAAAACTGTCTAACAGTAAATTAAAGTTAACATTACAAGCTACAAAATTTTTTGAATATCTTTAGAATGCTATGATATCTATCCAGCCAAAGTTTTCTATCTGAATGTGCCCCATCTTCTCCTATGTCTAAATATGTTTTTTAAATCTCCTTCCAAAAAAAATAAATAATTAATTTAAAAATAATTAGTATTGTTCCCGGGAAAATCATATTTTTCCATCTTTGTGTTTAAGCATAATAAGTGTTAAAGTTTTGGGTAACTTTTTAATCGGTGTAGGATGCTCGCATCATAATGTGCTTTTAAGAAAAGCGGAATTAAGAAATATGAATTAAATATGATCGTTTAAAAGCGATCAACGATGATACCGCTTTACAAAAATCATGAAGATATTTCATGAATTATAATGCTCAAATCTTATTTGAGTACAAAAAACCGTTATTTGTCGCAAATCAGAATAAAAAAAATCTTGTTTTTTTTTTAATTTTACAAATTTTAGAAAATGCTCAACTAAGTTTTATCGATTTGATTGTTAATAATAATTAAATCTTATTTTTTACTAAAAAAGGTTTAAATCTAAGAAAACCTTCGAAAAATTATAACAGTACACATTTTTTTATTTCAATTTTCCATGAGTTTTTCCGAAAATTTTGAAATTTTGTCAAGTTTATCCGATTTTTAGTGTTCTACCTTTGTACCTACATACACGCTAATTTGAGAACATTATTATAGACTTATAACTTTGTAAGATCAAAATAACTTTTAAAGCTTATTTACAAAAACTAGTACGGGTATTTCAAAAGTCCGTACATATGTTCTGGTTTTTCAAGGTACGGTACTTCACGGTAGGCCAGAACTACTAAATTTTTAAAAGTCCACCACCAGAAAATCTGAGTATAGGAAGTTGTTTGGGAGGCCAAATGCTCTTCAGAAAACCAAACCTTCAAATCCTGGATTGAAAAGTTGATATACTGTTGGAAAGTAGAGACTTCAAGCTTTTCAACGCATATACTCATGTGGATGTAGCCTCGTGTTCTCTATCCGCCATGGGGTGAGAAAGTACGAAAAAGATCAAAAACTTCGGTTTTTTAGTGATTTTCAAAGGAAAAGTAGGGCAAAATGGGAATGTTAGTGCAAGTTTCATACATGATTCAATCGTACATGTTCCAACAAAATACGTGAAAACACTTGAATTTTCTAAATATATTAATGGCCCATGAGATTTGGCATTTCATGAGCTATTTTAGTGAAAATTAGCCTCGGAGATCTCGTACGAAAGCCATTAAAAAAGCAAAATATATAGGTATATTTTTTTAAATTTTTATTTTGAAGTATTTACACTCTGTTACTTTATTTAACTTTCGATCATTTTTTAATTCTTTTAGAACGCGAGATAAAAAATAAACTGAAACTGCTGATTTTTAACAATTCATAAAAATATTAGTATTTCAAAACCAAATGAGAAAAACAAAGGAAATTTTAGTTTTTTGATAACTAAGTTTTATGAATGCTTCTGAAGGTCTAAAAAGTGCTCATCAAAAAATTTAAAATCACCGGTTATCGCGCCATTTTTAATTTTTTTTTTTCAAAACTTAGTATTTGTCCTTAAAGTGCTTTTAAAACTACACTTACATGTTAAATTTGACATATCTAGTCCTGAGACTTTTAGCCAAAAGCAAAAAGAACTCTTTGTTTCATAGGTAATTGAATATAATTCGTTTTATTTTAAATTTTTCCGTGACTTAAGCTCGATAGGTAAGATGCGATTTTTGATAAAAATAGTTGTTTGTTAATTACCACTCTTTAATGAGGATTTTACAGTTTATGTGCTATGCATGTTTAGCTTCCAAATTCTTATAGAGTGTAAAAATGCTACAATTGTAAGCCAATATGTATCAAAATTTTAAGACAAAATTTAAATTTATAATGATTTAGTATTGTTTATTTTATTAACTAATAGTAATAATTCGCAAAAAAATCGTTTAAAAAAAGTGAGAAAACTTTAACTTTCATCCTAAATTACTAAAAAAAATGTACGGATTCACAGATACTAATCAGTTTTACACTATATTAAGAGGCCAAAAATTACATTGCAGTTTTGCAGTGAAAACGCTGATAAAGAGCATTATAGATTATAGTTTCTCATTAAAAATTGTTTACAATTTTGGTCTAATTTTTTATGCACAAATCATAAAACCATGAATATGGTAAAAAAAACACAAAAACACGATAGTGCAATCCCAAAAAAATGGAACAACGATAATGATTAATTACCATAAGAAAAGGAGGAAAAATTCAAAATATTCGTCAAATATTTTAAAATAAAATAACTACCAACGGTTATAAAAATTTGTCCTAACGTTGATTATGACATGTAAAATAACTTTAAAACACTAAATTGAATATCAATGCTCTTTAAAATTACTGAAAAATATGAAAAAAAAGTTCCATTGAGGTCCAAAATATTGTGAAAATATTGTAATAATAATAATATGTTTTATTGTCGTGTTCTTCATAATTGTACAATTTTTCTACGGACTAAGTAATCTACTGTAACGCCAGGGAGGTGGCTTCTAACAAACTAATTTAATGTACAATGTTGTCAGAGCAAGATTTAAATTTTTATAACTGTTTTAATTTATGAGAGGAAAATCTCCACAAAATTGTGAAAATATTGTGCAAAGAAATCAAAAATCGAAATTACACTTTTTACGCCATTCTTTTACAGAGTAATTTACTAATAGGTAATGAACACATTAAGAACAAGTCTTATTGATAAATTGATTAGATATATATGTAGACATATAAAATGTTGAATAAAAATCCGTTTCAACTATAAATGTTGCAATTTAAGAGTATGTCTCGTTATTTTATTCAATATATGATAAATAATTATTATTCCGAAAACCCTTTTAAATTTTGTTCATATATGTATGTATTTTAATTGTATATTTGTACAATTTATTTTGTGTGAAAGTATACAGTACATGGTGTTAGGTTTCGTTATTAAAAACTTCATAATAATGTTTAGTAATTAGAATGCGTTGTTATGGAGTTTGTAATTCATGTGGAAAATCAAGAAACACATGCAAAACATTCAAAAAAAAAATATATATATTATGTATTTTTACAATTTAAGACAAGAAGTTCCTTATAAAGATATCACATGGCAACCACATTAAGAATAAAACATTTTCGAGATTTGAGCGTTTCCCAAATTTATCGCAAAAGTACATATCCGCATTTATGTGTGTTTATAATTTTTATTTTTGAAAAATGCGAGTTTATGTTAATGATATCGTCTGTCTGTGTAAAAAATTTTTTAAATAGAACAAATTTTAAATTCAATGTGATAATTATTTGCCAAATTCTATTTAAGGTCATCGGTATATTTCAGATCATAGATCGATTTTTAAGAATATAACCTGAAATTTTGCCTGAATATTCCGACTAGTGTATGCATGAAAACATTTTTTTTAAAAACATGTTTAAACTCGAATTCTAGGCTGATTTTTATGCTATTAGAAAAAACATGATTTTATTTTCCATTTGAATTTAAGTCAAAAACACGCTCAGAGTGGCTAATAACCTTTTTATCAAATTATATCGGTGCGGTAACCAATATCTGATTCCAATAATATTGTAACCAATATCGTTTGATATTTCAGTGTGGTCCAAGAATTTTTTACACACTTAATCCATTCACGCCTATTGAAAAAATGAAAATATACATAAATTAAAACAGTCTTAGGATTTTGCTAAATATTATGCTTTCCATTTACTAATATGTATTAAATCATTGAATTTTATACATATTTTGTTTGCTAAAGCTTTTGCGATATAGCACTATTAACTATCAGAATTAATAAATGACGATTTCTAATTCAACGTCTTTGCGACGGCCCTGGTATTTCATTAAATTAGTTTTTTTGAAATACACACTATAATTCTTTAATTATAACAACCATATCAATTATGTCTATTCAAAAGTACTCTTTTTAAAATTTTCATGCAGAAGGCATATTAAAAGAAAATAATGTTAACTTCATTGTTGTAATTTGGCCTCCCATATAGAGAATAGAGTTATTACAAGTTTTGATCTCTACTCTCATGATTGTCGGCGGCTTTGATGTTCTTCCAATTAGCTTAACCGACACCTTAGGCCGCGGTATCTTTTGACGGCTTTGAATGAAAAGTATATATGGTACATTAAAAACATTAAATTATAAATGAAGAATTGTAGCAGCCTTAAACGCACAAAAAAACTGGTTATTAATTTCTTTGTGTGTGTAATATCCACACTAAAAGTTTATTGCAAGATCATTCATTCAGTAATACATTTGCACCTATATGTTCACTAATACAGTAAAATAGTGCATTTTAAAAGTTCCTCTTAACCTTTCAAGCGTGTTCGTTAAGAAAAATTGAGTATTTAATTTTTTACTGCTGTAAATATTTTCTCTATGTAAAACTAAAAGATTTAACCGGATGAAATTTTATTTTAGAGAGACAAATATCCGCCTTTTTTCCTCTTTTTTTAATACAAAATGTATTTTCATTCAAATTATTGTTCAAGTGATTTTACCTCCTTGTGTTTGTCTAAAAATGTATTTTTACATTGAATGTAAGAAAATTCACTCGTATTAGACACGCCCCATTTTTATTAAAAGTGACATTTAGTTAGTTTAATCAATTTATATTGATGTTGGTATTTATTACTCGTTCCTTCAAAACAATGGACTCCAAAATTTACGAATACATATAAAAAATGTAATTTTAGAATAATAAATGTATTGGCACTTAAAACTTAATAGATTTTTATTCCCTACTGTACTGTTAGACTGTCGAATTTTCAAACTAACATAGTTCTTTTTTTTCTATAAAATCACAACAAACATGAAAAAATAAATAAACAAATTTATTTAAATTTCAAAAAAAAAATTCTTAGAAGGTCTTCATACTTGTTTACTGAAAATGCCACATTTTAGATATTTCATAATTAATCAATCAACACCACCGTTATCCAAATGAATAAATTAAAAATATAAAACAAAATATTAATTTTTATTTTGAATTACTTTTACTTCAATTGAAAGATGAACTATATTGACATATAGTATAATACCCAGAAGACTAATTTATTTGTTTTAAATTAAGGAAATCAACCAAATGCTTTGGATAAATCTTTTAGCACATTATTTTGATTTTATTCAAAAACTTGGTTGTTTTTTTACTGCATGTCGAATTTATTTTGAAAATATGGTTCGTCATTTTGTATATGTGTCGTGACAATATACATATATAGAAAATGTTATTGTGAAGATAGCACTAAACTAAAGCCTTTTGTCTTACATTTCATGTCGCAACTTCTAAGAATAAAAAAAAGTTCACTAATTTTTAACCGTTCCTTAGTTTCCAGCTTTGCTCAGTTTCTAGTTTCTATCATCATCATCATCATCATAAATATAATAATAATATATGTTTTATTGACTTTGTTTTTCGTATTTACATAAGTATTTACAATGAATATTTCCTTGAGACACTATTTTTTACAATATCACAACTTCTATTTTTTCCATTTTTTTTCAATTTAAATTTTCATTAAATATAATTCATATTTTTTAATTTTGTTTCATTTTTTCCTTTTTTACTTTTGGTTACTTAAATAATTTAATTAATATTAAGGAGATCATTTTCAATTTTCATTAAATAACACGGTCCAACAAATTATTTCGAAAAATTCTTAACAATTCTGAAATCTATTGGAGTTGATAGAGGACTAAAATATATTCGATACGTATTTTTTTGTTAAGCTGTAGCAGGTCAAATTATTTTTTTATGAATTTTTGAAAAATTTTAAAAAGGTTTAGTTTGCTCCTCATGTCATCTCGATTTTTTGATTGAATTGTGCTTGTTTGTGTTTCTAATAATTAATTATTTGAGCCATTTCAGGCACTTTTGCCAAACAAATTAGTGAGATTTAGAGAAAAATTGAAAATTATCAAAATTATTTAGTTAAATAATAAAAATCAAAATAAACGTTTTTTTAAAAGCTTCGAATTTCTTATAAAAAATTATCAAAACAACTTAAATAATTATTAGAAGTATAAATAAGCACATTCTAATCAAAAAATTTTAAAACTTTGACCCAAATCGAGATGCCATGAGGAACAAATTAAACGTTTTTCAAAATTTTCAAAAATTCATAAAAATATAATTTGACCTGCTACAGCCAAACAAAAAAATACGTATCAAATATTTTTTAGTCCTCTATCAACTCCAATAGGTTTCAGAATTGTTAAGAATTTTTTGAAATAATTTGTTGGACCGTGTAATTGTCTATTTTCAAAATGCGTTGTGAATTTTTGCATTAAGTCATTTATCAGTTCTAGATTTGTTCGGAGGTGAATTTCGTCCGTTGATGTTCTCCAAGGTACATCCAGTAGCATTTTGACTATTTTATTTTGTGTAGTTTGCAATTTTTTCTTGTGGACGGCAGCACAATTGTAAATGATGGGTGAGGCATACGTAATTATGGCCCTTATGGGTACAAGACTTTGTGCAAGAGAATTTTCCTGCTTTCATTAAGCCTTAACATCCATCATCATACATATATAGCCACTCTTAAAACTTGAGATTTTACAAAAGAAATGACATAAAATTAAAAATTCATTATTCATACCCTCAAATTGGCCACGAAAATATCATTTTTTTCAAGAAAATTTTTAATTCATGGCCAGTTTTAATAATTAAAAAAAAAAATTTTTTTTTTACTTTATAAAAATTTTGTAGTTCATACTCTTTTGGAGTGCTCAATTTCAGAATAATGCCCAACTTCTGATTTACCCATTTTAGGAGCTCATTTTATTTGAAAAACACCAGTTTCAAAACTTGAAATTTTCATGGAAAAGAGGTTCACATCGTTTTTGCAATAACTTTAATGGTAAAGCCTCTTAATTTCGTTTGTATGAAAAAATCAGTTCCACTCAGGAAATTTGAATCGACCTACCATGATTTGATTTTTCTAACATTAACAAAAATTTGACTAACGCAATCTTCCATTTAATACAATTTAGAGGTTTTTGTATTGATCTGACAAAAAAATTTACTCAAAAATCAATGATCATTGAAAATTTTATTAAAAAAAATATATAAAAAATTATATTGAAAAAATATATGTATTAAAAAAATGTTATACAAGAAGTTTTTAACTTCAAAAATAGATCATTTATATTCGTCAAGTTAAAAAAATAGTATAAAAAAGCTAAAAAATAGTAAAAAAGCGAACTAAAAAGGAATAAACAAGAGCCTTGTGGTAACAAAGTCGGAAAAATTGCCAAGTAAATAAAGTTACAAAATTTTTGAGAACAAAAACTTGAATATAAAGGATTTATTTCAGAATAAATATTAATGCTGACGTAGACTGAAATAAATCCTTTATATTCAAGTTTTTGTTCTCAAAAATTTTGTAACTTTATTTACTTGGCAATTTTCCCGACTTTGTTAAACATTCCTTTTTAGTTCGCTTTTTTTACTATTTTTTAGCTTTTTTTTACTATTTTTTTTAACTTGACGAATATAAATGATCTATTTTTGAAGTTGAAAACTTCTTGTATAACATTTTTTTAATATATTTTTTTTTAATATATTTTTTTAATATATTTTTTTAATATATTTTTTAATATATTTTTTTATATATTTTTTTAATATATTTTTTTAAATATATTTTTTATATATATTTTTTTATTTATTACTTTTTAGTGTTGTACAGAAGTAGTTTTTAACATTTATTTAATCATAAAATCTCTAAACACTAAAAAATGACCCACAGAAAATTCATTGTAGTGACCGCCTTGGGTTAAGAGGTGTCATTTGTATGGGAGGTCCATTTTAGAGAACCTCAGGACAAAAGTGATGTATGGCAATGTTGTGCGTCTCAATGAGACAAACATTTCTGCATCATTAGATTTTTGGAATTTGCGTTTATTTTCCTTTATAATTTCGAAGTCTTATATGCGGAAAATTTTTTGTGCATTGGGATCATGTCTCAATTTCACAAATGGGACCTAAGTTGAGCAAAATAAGCATGACCTGTAGAACAAATGAATCTTCTATCTTTTAAATATAAAGCCGTGAGAGAGGTTCCAACATACTAACAGAAGCCTCATTGACTGAATATAAAGGATCTATAAAAATCACGATAACTTTTTATTTTACGTAAATGAAAACATTTCAAGTGTTCTTCCTTTTAAAATGTCCAGAAACTTTTAATCAAACTTGAAAATAAAGGTAGAGGATGCTTCACAATAGATAGTGAATCGATGCTACTGTTTTACTGTAAAATAAATTTAATCTGAAAATCTAAATTTTACCGTTAAAAAATTATTTTCTATTAATTATTTTTATAGCTTTAAAGAAAAAAATTGATTTTCGTTTTTGATGAAATCAAAAAACATCCTGTGAGTACGAAAAACTGTATTGTAATTAAAATTTATTGCCATGTTATCCAAGTCTTTATTACGAAAGAAGTGAATGATCTGTCTTTATTAAAATAATTTGTCGCCAAATTCTTTATGAAATTACAAACTAACTTTATCTCCCCTTCAAAATAAATATTTGTTCAGTGTTATATTTATGCAGTCCAAAATCAAATAACATTATCGCAATTATAAGATTATTTACGCATTTTCAACTAAATATTTTCGTACAATTGGAAGTAGGGGAGTGACGAAAGTGAGGTTTTTGATTTTCTTTTATTGTACAGGTTGGCAAATATAATTTAATTTAAAGCATATGTTCTAAACGATTAAATTCATTGCTTATTCTTTGTATCTAGATGCCTCTTTTAAAATCGTGTAATAAAAATACCAAGTCTTACAGGATATATTACTAATTACCGAAAAATAACATTGTTTGGTAATATCTTTAATTTTTGAATGAACTAATTTTTTCCGTTTTCCAAAGATTTGTTCTGATATAAATCAAAGAATCTCTAAAACTCGATGCTACTAATTAACCAAATTTAATGTCTTTTGTCTCTCTATCTCGGGAAACATTAAACTAAGGAAAATTTTTGAATAAAAAACGAGAATGAATTGCATTCGTTTATAAAACGAATGACTCGACCGCATTTCAATGTGTTCAATTCCATGATTTTTCACTTTTCATTTTAAACAACTCAACATTTTAAAATTTTTTCAAGATTTTCCGATTTTCCATGAATTCTCCAAGTTTTCCCGAAAATTTTCCACTAATTTTAATCGACAACATTTTCCAACGGAGGAACACTAATTAAAATTTCCAACGGAAATTTTTTTTAAATAAGCAAAACTTATTCAAAAAGAATTTGCTAATTCAAACAAAATTAAAGTATCACACTACACAGACGAATGGACGGACGACATCACGAGCACAATATTGCATTTTTTAAATGTGGTAAAAACCTTTGAAATAAAGTTTTTTGTATAGTAAAAATTTGTAAAAGCTCAAAGCTTTAAGTTGATTTCAAAGCTGAAATTTTTTATTTGTAACAATATCAAATATTTAAATAATAATTTTTTTTATTGAATTTTAGATCAATCACATTTGAACCTTTTCTCAACACGATCTCAACCAAAGAAAAAACGAAAGTCCCGTACAGCATTTACAAATCATCAAATTTTCGAACTAGAAAAGAGATTTTTGTACCAAAAGTATTTATCACCAGCTGATAGAGATGAAATAGCAGCTTCGTTAGGATTATCGAATGCACAGGTAAGTTTGCAAAACAAACTATATGTAAATTATTACCTAATATAAATTGCCATATGTATTTTGCAATAGTATCACTCAAATTCTGCTAAGGCGAATCTTTTGAAGAGTTTTAGTGCTTAGGAAATTCAAAATTTAAGAAAATTTCACAATTATATCGTCTAAAACACACATGTGATTTTTTTCGAGCTGCAAATTTTATGCCCTTTTCAACCTTATGTAACACTTGGTTCATTAAACAGCTAATTGGACCTCAAAATTTGAAAAAAATTTTATTTTTGATGAAAAAAATTGTCGTTATCGACAATTCAAAAAAAAAAAAATGAGCTACATGATTGTTTGATTTGTCAGACCTTAAAAGTCCAAAATAGGTATATCAATTTTTTACGAAAAATTTACATTTTTCTGACTCCCTTTAAAATTGACCAAATTCAAAAAAATTTTTTTTTTAATATGCGTTAAATTTTCCGCTGAATCTTCTCGTACCTAGCAGAAACTTTGAAGTTGTAGTGTAACTTATGGAAGTTACCTTGCAGAATGTCAATGAAAACCCTTAAAAACTTCAAAAGGTCATAACTTTTAAAAAGTTCAGGTCACCAGAGGAGATCGAGCCCGTTTTGTTAACAGCTCGAGGGCTACTTTGAGAATGCCAAAGGCAGAGCCCAAACAAAGGGTACTTTTTTATTTTCTTGTACAGTGAATGATCTGCAATTTTTTGTATTTTCTTAACAATACTTACTTTATTTTTTTATTTAAAGCATCGCTACTTGCTTTCAAAAATTTAGAAATTAAAAAACTCAAAGAAGAATTTTTGGTCAATAATCAATATTTTAGTTGTTTTTATGGTATCTCCATTGAAATTTGATAATTTAAAAACAAATCTTAGATAATTTCAACTCAAAAATTTAAACAAAAAATTATGAAAAAAAGTTCATGAAAATATTTTGAAATTGCTTAAAACCAGAAACATACCATAGAAAAATATTTTATAATGATAAAGAGTTCTTTGTCCGTCGGTAGTATTAACTAACTAATAGAAACAACCTGAATTAAAATACTGAATAACACAATTACTCAAGCATTTTTGGTGCTAAATATTGAAATGTGATATAACATTTTAACTACATTTTTTTATTTTTTCTTTTAGGTGATAACGTGGTTTCAGAATCGAAGAGCGAAGCTGAAACGAGATATGGAAGAGTTAAAGAAAGACGTTGAAACTGTCAAAGTGTTAACAGCCCACAAAAGCTTTTTGGAGAATGTAAATGATATGAATATTCTTAAGAAAAAAACATCTAATGATATAGTTCATAATGATTGTAATTAAAATAAATTGATTATTTTGCCATTTGAAAATCACAATAAAATAGTTTTTAATAACTGCACAACACAAAATTTTATCAGATACTATAAAAAACTAAAAAAGTCTACATATACATTTTTCAAAAACAAAAACAAGTAGAAATGCCTGAATTTATTAAGTAAAATCGAATTACACAACTATGTTTTGTCATTGGATAATAAATGTAAGAAATTAATCATAAATAAAATAATATCAATAATAACAACAATCGTTCCGTAGTTTTACTATATACCGTGAATACTCTAACATAGGGCACTCAAAATTCAAATATGTATCTATACCAACAAGAGAATATTTATTTTATAATAGGACATATCAAAATCCAAAATTCATTAATTTTTATTATGATTTAATAAATATTTTTGAAAATTAAGCTAAATTTTTACTACTTATTTTTTTCAAAATTTTTTAGATAGATTAGATATTTATTTAAAAAAAATAATTTTTTTTCATTTCTTTGAAATTTCTTCTTTTCCAGAACATATCCATCCAGGTTCTTCTTCCTTATTTTTTTTAAACTTTTTTCTTTTGAAAATAGTTAAAATGAATTCAAAATTTTTGCTGAACAAATTTTACTGAGGTTCTATAGAAAATCGTCAATAAAATTTTACTGTATTTATATTTTTTCGCAAGAACATCTGCTATTTCTTATCAAAAGCATAAACCCATAGCAGAATCATGTACCAACAACAACAATAAACTTTACGAACTTAATAATTTTTCACTGACATTTTTACAAATTCCGCATTGTATTCAATAAAAAGGCAAGTATAAAAATATATATCTTAAAAAATACCTGTATTAAAAAACATAGTAGGTATTCAACAGTTATTATTTCATATGAATTGTTGGCTCTAATCTTTTTTGGGTGATCCTGTTTTGTTTCATTTGATTAGCCAACTAAATTTAATTATTTAAAATTATAAATATTGTTTTTAAAATTTTTGACCATGTTGATATTGCATTAAGTTACTAGAGGAACCTAAGTAATCTAAATCAACAAAATTAGATTTTTTAGAAATTCGATTTAATCAATTGCAGATCAGTTATTGAAAGCCATTAATATAAATTGGAATTTTTAAGGTTTTTTATCCAAAGAAATATAGAAAAAAATTCAATTAATTTTTTTTTCATTACATGACTTTAATATGTTTCACGTCAATACTACCAGTGGCGGATTTTCTCGGATTTTTCGGAAATGGGCCCTGGAGCTATTAGACCTTTTCAACAATATTTGGGCCTAATATTATTAAAGGTGCAAACCAAATATTTTTTCATTTTACAGGATTTTACATCTATGTATTTCATCTATTGCATATCTAATTAATATCAATTTAATATGAAAAAGTATTTGGTTTGCAGCTTAAGAATTTTGTTTTAAAAGTTTAAAAAGTTTTAGATTAGTTAGTTTGCTTGTTATTTAGTAACCCTGATCTAAGAATGTGCTTTAAACTCATTTTATACGTTTATTAAGCAATCTTTTATTTTTTATCTGACTTTTGGAATATCATTTGGGAAAATTAGTATGAGTATCATAAGAATAACATTTTTATTAAAACATACACTTTTTAATTGAATAATTTATTAGAAATCTCATTTCCTTAAAAACGTTTTATTTGCAGGAAAAAATGCAGGCAGATATTACAATTGAGTTGTTATAACAGTTTTAGTTTTAACATGGTGATTATTTGTAGAAACAAGCCAAGGAGAAAGGCCACTTTCATCTTCACAGGTACTTGTTAACTAGAAAATTAAAGAAAATGTTTTTAAAGAAAAAAAAAATTAAAAATTAATCTCACATTTTTCGATATATCAACTATTTTTCCAATTGCACTGTTTTCACTACATATAAATGGATTGTTCGACTGAATATCCACTTCAATGCTGTTATCTTCATCTCTAAATGGATTATTTTGTAAATCCGTTTTTAATTCTGAAACAGTATCTATAAGGCACGGTTCTGGAAGACTTCCTACATCATTAATACTATTATTTTGATTATAATTTGATAAGTTTAGAACTATTTTATCTCCACCCTATGAAATATTAGAAAAACATATTTATTATAACATATATATTACATTATTGGCTTGAAATATAACTGTTACTTTGATAATAAATAATTAATTTGTGAAATATCGATAGTTGTATACATATAACATAATTAAAAAACAAATTTTTTATTAAAAATGTATTTTAAAAAGATTATTACCACAGTTATAATTGTTGCTGAACTATTGTCAAATTTTACTTGTTGGTCTTTATTCGCAATGTTGGTACTTTTGACCTGATCGACTTCATGATCGTCCGTAATTGCTATTCAATATTGTAAAAATAAAAAAAAATATTAGGTATATTTCCTACACATAGCAAAATGTAATTTACCATTATAAATATTGCATTTTAATTTTATATTGACTGCGTTATTTGTTTTTTGAATCAAATTGTTCGGCTTTTCAAAGTAATCAAGCTTTTGCATATTTACATCATTATTGATCGAGATTGCATCATTTACATCAATTTTGACAATCAAATTATTGTCTGACTCATTTCGACCAGTTGATGATTCCTTAGAAATGTTTTTAAGTAATATGTCAAAGTTTCCTTCGTCATCTAAGCCTTCTGATGAGACTTGCTCCATATCATTTTTTATTTCTTGCACTTTTTCCTGATTTTCTGTATTCTCACTATAAGGAGAAAAATTATCAAAACATTATCATTGTTAAATGATATTTATTAAATGAATCAAATATTTTAAGCAATAATTATTTTTAAAATTTATGTCTAGCGAAGCCTCTGGACTCGTTGTTTCAAAACATCGTAATACCATCGTAAACCTAAATATCCCAAGTCGTAATTTAATAACGCTTTTACACGTATTTTGTGAATAAATCAAATTTCAAGAATGAAAAACCCACAACATAATCAAAACAATATATTATACTTTTCATACCATTCAGTTGGTTGAGCGTTAACCATAATGAGTTGTGAAGCATCTTTACCACATGGCAAAACTTCTTGTTTCTTTTGCTTCTCTCGTAAAACATGCGATTGTCTCCTGGCAAATCTTTGTGAAGGCCTTCTTTCAAATTGAACAGTTCTCCTTGCTTTGTTATGTTGTGTTGTTTGGAATTCCGTTTTACCAGAATACCTGAAAGCCAAGGAAATCTCTATTGATAAATGTACATATTTGTTTAATTTTGTTAAATACCTGAATCTTGATCCCATTCTAAAAAAGTTTTGCCTTGTCGAAGGTCCTTTTAGAGGAGCTCGTAGTCTAAAAAATGCATGATGCTCAATGGCACATTTCCATAAATGTTTACAAGCTTTTTCATTGTGCATTCTAAAAACGAAGGTGTGTTCCTGTTCGTTACCCTGGTCATCATCTTCAACAACAACCAATGAAAGTTTTTTCCTTTTGAAGTCAAGCTTACTTATTTTAGGCCATAAAAATAGGCCAATTTTTTGTGTATCTTCAAATACAAGAATTCCAGTAGGAGTAAGACCTAAACGATATTCGCAACTATCTTTTCCCTGCCAAAATCAATGTAATGCACGTTAATTTTTTAATTTATAAACAATTAGAAAAAAAACTTACCAAAACTGTATGCATATCAACACCATACATATCTAACCATTTTACTTTGTTCAAATAATTTGATTCAGCTTGAGCAGGAGTGATTCCTTGACATTTTTTATATTCTTCAAAAATGTCTATTTCTAATTCTTCAGTTTGAGTAGGTACAAAGTGGAATTCCGACACAGTTGCCACTGTGTGAACAGATTCATCATAGTCACCCAGTTCAGCTACATATTGTTTGCATATATTATTAAAAATAAATATGTTTTTCCAAAAATTTTTTATATAAGACTTACATTGCAATGCGAGAGCACATAGTTCTGTTAGTTGTTTGCCTGAACATTCCAAACGTCCAGTGAGAATGTCTTGTTTCAATTGTAAGAAAAATTGGTATCTGGTTAATTCTTCTCTTAAAGAATTTGGTTCGGATGAGTAAAACTTTACTTTGAGGCGCAGAGTATAAGGTGGTCCAACTAAAAAATTTGGAAAACGAATTAATTTTATTCATTAAGCTGACATTAAACTCTTACTTTTAATCTGTTTTTTTATTAATTTTGTTGGATCTAACCAGTGACATATATTGAATGCATCCGTAAATTGCAAACCAAAATAATCTTTTTCTATGAGGTCCAATGAATAAAATACTTGTTCATACAAATCGTTCCCAATAGCTTTTTTCTGCAAAAAAGTGTTAAATTAAATAATAATTTATTTTTCTAAAACTCTTAAATACTTTAAATTGTATGCGTGTCATTTAAGGAATATAACATCAATAAAACATTATTAAAATGAAACATTTAGAACATATTTTCAGAGTTATTTTTATCCTGTTTTCCATTTGAACATAATTTTGACAATAATATTTCAATATTTACAAAAAAAATATTATTGATTGTTTATAAAAATATGTATATTTGCGACTAATTAGTATCAAATTTATAGTATTAAAAATGTGAAACGTACGGATAATTGCACTGATAAATCAGTTCCATCAAGTAGCAAAACACGACATACAATTATTTGCTTTGATAAAACTTTCTCGTTGGGATCTTTAGAAGACAGAGGTTTACTTTTCCTTCTACTTAAAAAACGCAACATCATAAGTGTTTATTCGCCCTAAAATGAAAGTTCAGTAAAAATTTTATTTTTAATAAACAAAACCATATTCAGTTAGTACTTTCTTACATATAAATAATTGGTTACGTCTTATTTTTTTTCGATCCAACTGTATTAATGCACTTCTTTCGAACTTATTATAAAGCGATTTTAATAAATAACACTAGTAGAAACACAAAATAACATTAATGGAGTTTTGACGTTTCCTGATGAAAGAAGCTTGAACTTAAACACTAAAGGTTTGTTCAATGTTGTTGAATCTACTGAACATCTATTTTTCATAAATTTTTATACAAAGTTCTACAAAGTTGATTCAAATATTAATATACTGATTATTGAAACATTAATAAAAATGATAATATAAGAGTTATGTGTTTATACAAATCAGATTTATTTTAACAATGCAACCAAACAAAATTTTGAAACATACCCCAAAGTCGTCATGTTTAAGTGGTTTTAGTGTTTCACATTGCCAATGTACAGTTTTTGTATATCCAAAGGTTTAATACGTATGAAATTTTTACTTATAGGTATGTGCATACTTTAATTATATGTAGGTATTACTACAATTTAACAATATGCAATAATAATAGTTTTAAAAACACTTTTGAAAATTTTTTTGCGTGCTAGCGATTTTTTTACAATTGAAGCTATTTATTGACAATACGCATTTAATATGACAAATATTTTCTTAAGGGCCCAAAACTTACAGACTGATTTTTACTATAAAAAAATTTATTCAATCAAATTGAGAAATAATTGGTTTCAAAATCTTAATGAAAAAACTTCGTATAAAAACATCGTTTGTAGATAAAATTTCGAGCTTGATAATTGTTAAAACTAATTTTGTTTGCATATAAGATTATTTTTTATGAAAATACCTAAAAAATGAACCCAAAATAATTGGTAAATTAAATAAAAATGTAGCTTCTAAAATTAATTAAAATCATATATATCGAGATGAAAAATACATTAAAATTGAAGATGAATCAGGCTTCAATTTCCAAAGAGAATATTTTTGAAAAAAAATTGATCACGTAGCTTAAGCTTAAATTTAAATATTTCTTTAATATTTTTATGTTTAATACTTCTGTAATTTATTTTTTATGATTTGTCCTACAAATTTAAAAAATTAATGTTTAATACAGCGTGGGCAGATCTCCAGTCTCCAGGAATGTAGTCGAAATCTCCAGGATTATTATTTTTTTTTTTAAATTTTCAGAAAAAAACAAAGAAAAAGTTCAATTTTTGTAGTTATAAAAATGTGTTCATTTCTACATTTATTGTACAATTTTAATTATTGGCTATTCCCGGTAAGTCGTTTGGAGTTAAAAATATAGCTAAAATATTTAAATACTTTTGCAATATAAACACTATATTATATCTATACAAACACTATACAAACGTCCCATATTTTTACTATATTTTTGACCCACTAGTATCTATATAGTATCGATATAATATAGATACTAATTTTTGCATTATTTTCCAAAGTTTCTAAATATATGCAATATAACATGAAATATATTTGTTTTCAAAAAATAAGAGCACAATTTGGTCAAAACGTGATTTGGGACGTGTTCAATTAAGAAAATTACGATCAAGAACAAGGAATCAATAAAACAAAAGTCAATACAAAATTAGTTAAAATTTAAAAAATTTTCAAAAATAAGATTTTAAAACAATAAATGTTAAAATAACGAGTTTTGACTTCCATTTTCGTCAAGAGAAGAGATTTTTAATTTCTCTTAGGATTTTTTACATTACGGTATTTGTTTGTAGCTGTTTTTGCACGTGAAAGTTAATGGTTATTAATAAAAAAGTTATTATCCATGTATAGAAATCGAAAATTAGCCACTATATAAATCCAAAATTTTAATAATTTATTTAGCATATTTTAAAGGGTGTTTTGCTATGTTTTTACTATACTATTTTGGAGATACTATATAAAAGCATTATATATTGTAAAAATTTTCTATATATATAGCGTTTGTATAGTCACCAAGAACATGTCCCAAATCACGTTTTGAACGACTTACCGGGTTTTTGCAGACCAAAATTCAAATTTGAACGAATTTGAACGGTTTACTCATGATTTGATTAACTTTTTTCCAAAAAATGTAAAAAAATAATGTTTGTTTTTCTTGTTTTAATATTTATTTTTAAAATTTATAAAAACTAAAAAGAAACTTTAAATAAAAACTATTTTTGTTACATAGTACCAAGCCATTTTATCACTGTGATGCCTATTTTTTTTTCATTAAAAGGCGTCAGAAATCCAAAACGCTCTCGATTGTTGTATTATTACAAATTCCTTTTATTACATGGGTCATTCCATTCTAAACGGAGATGAAATCACAAAGTATATAATTTTGAATTGGGTACTAGATGTCCATCTTTATCATGCAAAAATAAGAACTTTTTGTTCCAGCGAAATTTTTTTTACCTATAAAATAAGCTCGAGCCGGCTTCCCGAAAATTGAAATTTTCCATACATTTTACTTGAAAATTAACATTTTTGGATTTTCCGACGAAACTGTCGGTTTGCGACCATATGTTTCATGGAGAAAAATGATCTACTCGAGCTTACAGTCAATCCTGATGAAGCGAAAAATTTCAAAAAAATTTGAAAATTTTCACTCAATTTTAGATTTTTGATGATTTTAAGGCAATTTCGTATGGAAAATATTATTTGGGAAGCTGGCTCGAGCTTATTTTATAGGTAAAAAAAATTTCGCTGGAACAAAAAGTTCTTATTTTTGCATGATAAAGATGGACATCTAGTACCCATTTTGAAAAAATATACTTTGTGATTTCCCCTCCATTTAGAATGGAATGACCCACATATTTAATATTTTTATAGTAGTTCAAATTTTGAAAACGGTGAAAGCTCTTAAAAATTTTAATAATTTTAGTGAAAACGTAAAAGGGAAATATCCAGAGGAGTGAATAACTTCTATTTTAAAGATTTCTATGAAAATCTATTTTTTTTACATGGAGCTTCTAAATTAGCATCGAAAGAACAGATTTATAGAACAATTTGTCTCATTAAAACTTTAATGTAAAGTGTTTCTTGAAGTGATTTTATATGTTCATGATTAAAATGATTGCCCACGGGTTATCTTTAAGACTATTTACAATATACTCTTTCCGATGAATTAACTAGAGAAAAAATCAAAAATTCTAAAATTTTATTTTAAACGGCCTTTGGAATGGACAAAACACGGAAAGGGATTGGATTGGATGTAAAAATAATATATTCTGCAACGTTAGGTTTGAGGTTGAATCATCACGGTCCGAAAACCTTTTGTGATTATCTGTAGAATTTAAGTATAATCTTCCAAAATGGGCAAACTGAGGTTAGGCATTATTTTGAAATTGAGCACTGCAATTTTTACGAAGTATTAACTAAAAAATCTAGTTTTATGTTTATTTAGAATATTTTCAATAAAAAATGGTTTACAATTTTCTAAAATTTAAAAAAAAAAGAGTATGACCTACAACACTCAAAGTTTTGATGAATTCGAAGAAAACATTTTTTTTTTAAATTTTTCATTTAAAGAAAATTATTATTTTTGTTAAAATTTTTGAAAGTTTTTTTTTAGTAAAACTGGTTCTAGTTTTTTATTATTATCGTATGTAACTGGTTCTAGTAAAACATTCAGACACAATTTGCTGCTCAAAATAATAATGTGATTTTTTTTTAAATTAGAACTATTGTTCTTCGTACTGTGGTACGTAAATTTCTTCAGAAAACGCGCATTGATAATTACTTAGCTTTAATGTCTCTTCTAGACAAGCTTATTTTTCTCAGTCCTCTACGCAACACCCTGAAAAAAAAATTGTTTTATTTTTATCACATTTCGAAAAAAATTGCGTCCGAATTGTAGTCCGTGTCTGTGTGTGTTCCGGTGAGCCCCAAAATTTTTGTTAGTACCTAATTCTTTGTTATACTTTGGGCAGTCCCTTTGGTTGTGAGTTGTATAAAATTGTGAAAGGGTCACTTGGCTCACTTGATTCAATGGGAAAAGTCTACAGATGATAAGGAGCTCGAAAAATTTAAATGAGGAGTATGAAATTATGAAACAAGGAGTATGAAAATGTGAATTAATGAATATGGGAATGAACATCGAAATGCGGTATAATATGTCGTTTTTTAGACGACTACTTTCTCTATTTTTTATTATTTATAGCCAACATTATTTTGACACGACATCCTTTGCCCACTCTAACATCCCTTTGGACACGACGACATTACCCACGCCAACATCATTTTGACACGACACCCTTTGCCCACACCAACATCCCTTTGGGTACGACACCCTTTGCTCACGCCAACATCCCTTTGGGCACGACACAACAGGCATGGCAACGCAGTCAAACTTTCCCTGAGTAATACTGCATTTTTTCTTTTAAATGCGGTAAAAAATTCAAAAAATATGTTATGAAACACTAAAAATAAAACATTTGGAAACAAACTTAAAAGTATAAAAAAGGACATTAACAACGTACTAAAAAGGTTAAAACAAGGGCCTTCTGTTAGCTAAGTATCTTTAATGAGCGAAATTAAAAACTGTAGAAAATGTAGAGTTTTTTTTATAATTTTTATATTGTTTTGTAGTTTTACATAATATTAAGAATATCAAAATGATTTCGATGTATTATATTGAAGATTTTTAATGATTTTAAATTTAACAGGATATAAAACTTGTTTTGAAGGTTTGGTGAGAGTTTGAGAATGGTTTTGCTGCATTAAATGCATAAAGTTTTTATCTACGAATTAGATTTTGAAGACTTCGAAGACTTATTGTGATTTATTAGGAGAGACTTAATACAGAATCAAATTAAAGTTAACCTTGCTTCAAAGACTTTTTATGGTCCGTTACACGTCGAATTAGTTTTATTTTTCAAAGCAGAAATACACTCTTGAAACCATGCAATAAATTTTATTTTTTATATGCTTTTTTATTGAAATTCCAATGTTTTCTGTCTGTCTTGGTGTCACGCTTTTAGTTCTCTACTGCCCTCAAGATGGCGCTGTTACTATTAAGCGCTTTTAGTTAGCGTACGCATTGGTAATTTCGTGAGAGAACCAAAATGTGCATTGGGGCGAAGTTTCAGAATGCGAATTGGGACAAGGTTTTAGAATGTGCATTGGGGCAAGGTTATAGAATGTTCATTGGGGCAAGGTTTTAAAATGTGCATTGGGACAAGGTTTTAGAATGTGCATTGGGTCTTTATAGAATGTTCGAGAAACTTCATAGAAGCTTCGAGAAACTTCATAGAAGCTTCGAGAAACTTCATAGAATGTTCGAGAAACTTCATAGAATGTTCTAGAAACTTCATAGAATGTTCGAGAAACTTCATAGAATGTTCGAGAAACTTCATAGAAGCTTTGAAAACCTCATAAAATTTTAAGGGAAAATTACATCTTTTGTAATAACTAAAAAGTATAAAATAAAAAATTATCAAAAAAAAATATTTTAAAAAGATGCTTTTTTATTTGAAGCCCTAAAAAGTTGAAAATAAATAAAAGTTTTTCAAAATTTAAGCAAAAGAAAAAAGCATGCGAGGCCAAAATAAGTGAGAATATCTTCAAATGTAAGCGAAAAGTAATTGAAATAAAATTGTTGGACTCGAATGCTTTTTTCTTTTGCTTAAATTTTGAAAAACTTTTATTTATTTTCAACTTTTTAGGGCTTCAAATAAAAAAGCATCTTTTTAAAATATTTTTTTTTGATAATTTTTTTTTTAAAGTACTTTGAATTAGCTAAGCAAATTCGAATTGTAGTATATGTTTGTTATATAACCCGTTTGTGTACCGAGTCAATGTTTAGTTTAAGAAAAATTATTGTTCATTCTCCGTAAGCTAGACAAACATAGGGCGGATCCAGAGGGGGGGGGGGCAAGAGGGGCATTAAAAATTACATAAAAGACCAGAAAATGAACAAAAAAGCCGATTTTTTATTGATTTGCCCCCCTTCTCAGAGTCCTCTGATAGCTCTCTGGATCCGCCCTTGAATGGGGGAAATTTTCAGAAAAATTGAAAAAATGGACAAAAATATCATTTTTGAGATGCTCTAACATGCCTCCGTTGAAATCCAGAAAAACAATTTTTATTGAAAAATTTTAATTTTTTCGAAAAATTCTCGGCTATGAAAAAAAGGATACTTTTTTGCCCGAAAAATGTCATTTTTTCGCCATTTTTTCCCAAATTTGAGGTTCAAGCCGGGAAATTTTATGCCTGAATTCGAGTTCTTTGGAAAGTTTACTGTCGTTTAGCATCTTACCGCCTTTGATTCTGACAATTTTTCGATGTTTTTAGGCCGGCGTTTCACAAAATGGGCCCTTTTCGTGCGGTAAAAACAATGTAGTATATCAAACATATACTACAAAAATCACAGAACTCATAGACACTCATTAACTCATTTTTCAGTATCTCATTGGCCACTCAGTAATAGAGTTTTTCTTAATTTTCCACGATTTTTTCTATTTGATTGTTCTAATTTTTCTGTTTTAAAATTTTCTTTAAGTTGATCTTGACACAATCCAAAACAATACGAAAAGATTCGCGAATCAGAATTTGCGTGGTTAAATTTATAAATTTGTTTGGATTTTGAGTTTCAATGAGATATTGTAATCGAACCTGCTTGCTAATTCTCTAATTATATTTTTTTTTGTTTGTTTTTATTTACTATTAAGATTTAACAAGATGAGCTTTTAATTGTAAGTATATCAATATCGGTAATACAAACAGAACAGATAGAAACTAGGCCCGGTGGCATTTTCCTACGAAATTGTTTAGTTATGATACACCTTTTTTATACGGACACCAAAGGCAGCACATTAAGAACTGAACGTACTTCTTCTTGAAATTAAGTACAAAAATTTACCATTATGTGGAAAGTGTCACAATCAATTTTAGGTCCATTGACATAAATACAGTTAATAATCCAACGTTAATTTGAAACGCTCTTTTACACAGAATCAGTTTATTAGAGTTTTATTGTTGATTTTAACATTAATCAAATTAATAATGTGTAATGATTTTAGGACAGAGGAACTTTTCAAGGGGGTTTCAACTACGAAACAAGTCTAAATACCATTGAAAAATATGGGAATCAAAAAAATATTAAATCTTCTTAATTTCCGTAGATGGAAAGGTATCGAAAAGTTACTTCAGATCATAAAAATATTTATACCTAACAAAATTGATACGGTTGTTGAGCAAATACAATACTGAAAAGGACTAGTTGTATACTGATTCTCGTTTCATACACATTAATACAATTACAGTACCATTTGTTGGTTGATATACGTTATTCTTGTGTTCTCTGTTTGTATCAAAAATTTTGAATGTCTTTTACCCGATTTTCTGCAATACGATCATCAGACTTTTTTTTCAATAAACAAATATTTTAATGCAGTATTCTTATTAATGCCATATAAAATATTTGGATAAAAATAAGTTTTGGAATATGATGCATGAATTTATTTAAATTAAAGGTTTTTTTTTTAATTCATGAAGTTATATCGTTCATCTATTTATGAAAGTGAGCCTGATAGTCTATATAAATTTCTTTAAAGTTATTTTTGTTTTAAATTAAGGAAAAAAATAAGAAAAAACAAGTAGCAGTGAATTAAAGAGCTTTTGTAAAAGAAAAAGCTTTAATTGAAATACAACGCCATGCTTTGTGAATGAAGCGTAGGAATCTGAGCACGAGCAAGCGCATTTCATGTTTAACACATTTGTAGCTATTTTGTACACTAAACAAATAAAATGGCTTCATTTTAGATATTTGATTTGCAAATATGTACTATGTTGCAGGTTTCAATAATAGCATATTAAATATTCTATTGTAATTATATTTCAATAAAAACTATGAAAAACATGAGTACATAACTAATCAAACGAATGTCGAAATATTTTCAATAATAAAAATATTTTTTTATTAAATTCAATTGCTAATCATCTTTTAATTAAAAAAAGGCGAACGGTGTGTTTATATTAAGTAAATTAAACTGCTCTTCAAATGTATCTATTAACGCATTTTTTAATCAACCACCACCTGCACCTACTAGCATGTTATGTATATTGTAGACATAGTACAATCTTTGATCAAACAATTTTGTTGACCTGAGGTTACTTCTTCCGATTTTTTTTTCTAATTATTAATTAAGTTTATATTGTGTTTCACATATGATTAATAATATTTCCGTCGGCGTTAAATAACAGTTTTTTCCGAATATTGTGAGACCTAAGTATTATTTTTGGCATGTCTGTATATTTCATCTTGAACAATCAAAGTTACAAAACTCAAAATTTAATTGGTATTGCAAGTGATTAGGCTTTAACCACATACTCAGTCGACATTTTTGTCAAATTAATCGCATTTACAATATAAATAAAGGTTTTTAATATAAAGTGAAAAAATGCTAATTGAATCAAGGTTCATGTTTAGCACTTAAAGAGGATGAAGAAATGTAGACATTCCCATTAACTTTCTTTTAACTTAGCCTAATGATATCATCAAAAGATAATTTGAAAAAATAAAGGAAATATTTGAGTTCCCATTGGCAGCTTGTGTTCCATGGGCGGAACGATATAATTTGCTCCTCCCTTTCTTCAATTTTTAACATCGACAATTGAGGAACTAAGTTAGTGTAAAAAAGGTCGATTATATGTTCGGTCTTAGTCGAGATATTTTTGACGTGAGTTAGCAAAGTCGTAAATAATAGTAATTATTAATTGTTATTATATTAATTTTCAATTTAATGATTACACAACTATACTTATAAGCAGTAGCCAACGTCTGTTATGATATACAACATCATCATACATAAATATATCCAGCAATAAATACAAATAAAAAACTTTCTATGAATCATTTATTGAATATCTGAAAACATAAATTTTCAGAGAAACAAATGTATTTAGAATATGAAAAACTGTGAAAAAATAAAAAGTGTGTGAAAAGACAGTTAATGAGGCACATATTTTTGAACATTTCTACATGATAAAAACTATAGGAATGACAATAACTCCTACGAGAAGAACCATGACTAGTCCGTCAGTACAAACGGCGTCGAAGTCACAACAACGCATTAGTAACTTTAGTGTTGCATCTTTACTAGCAGACACAAGCCCAAAATCACAACAATCTGATTTGTTCCTAGAATCCAAATTATGCCAAAGTAGTCCATCACCCACACTAAAAAATGATAGCAGTAGTACCAAAATTGAAAATGATCGATCTCAAACACCCCATAGTTTAATAGGATCAGAAGACGATTATGATTCGCATCAAGAAGACTCAATTGTAGACATTGAAGATGTGAATAATGAAAATAGCACTTTCTTAGGTGTTGATAAGTCGTGTAACATTACCAATTTAAATGGTCAAACACCAATTAGACCGACTCCATTTAGTGCTTTAGCCGCAGCGGCTGCTGCATGGAGCGGTATTGGAGGAACAATTCAATGGTCAAATTCTAGACAAATACCACCTTTCGGTGCACCAGGAATTTTCAATTCACATACCTTTGGTTCGTCACAACTAACAACGGGTGAGACATTTTTTTGAACAAAAAGACTTAATCAATTTTATCAATGCTGATGTAGAAAAAAATTTGATATCTTTGTTTCAAAGACCAAACAATTGAACGGCGTAATATTATCTATTAACATTGCATTTAATATTAATTACTATATAAAAAAAATGTATTTTACATTTTGAAAGGTATTAATAATTGAAATTATTAAAACACCTAAAATAAATTAGCAAACAAAAAAAAACTATTAAAAATACTAAGTAGGGTCTCTTTCAAATTTTTCCCCGTTTCCGGAATTTTTGGAACTGGACAAGATATCAAAAACTTTTAATTGTGATTGTGGGCGAGAACTACTATTTGAACTTTAGTTTGAAAATTTGAAATTGAACACTTAATTTTGAATTTGAAATTTTAAATCAAGCTAGCAAAAATGAAATTGAAAGTTTGCCAACACTGTATAGACATTTTAGGCTGCGAGAATTGAAAGAAAAAAAAAACAATGAAAAATCTGGTGTTCGACAGTACAACATTTTTCTATGTTTTTTCGATTTTTTTTAGCTCGTTTGACATCATAAAAATATAAAAGGCTTACAAATTCGGACGACAAAATATAGCAGGTTTTGTTTAAGATGAATAATTTTTTTTATGCTTTTTTTTATGAATAAGTTAGATTTCTCTTAGATTTTCGACTCTATTAATAAATGACGTCATACTTCAAATTGCATTTTCTTAAATAAGAAATTGTTTTTTAGAAAAATCTTTAATTATCAAATATTGTAATTATTATATCAATTATGTTTATTGTACAATATGTGGAACAAAGATTTTCAAAAATAAGATAATTTTTTTAGTTCATCCACTTACGGCTTCAGATAAAATAGGACATTTTTTTTTAACCACATTCCCCGTAATCTGAAACCGCCGAAATTTATAGAATTTATAGAAAAATTTATCTATGACGTATTTTCAAAAATTTCACGGATTTGAAAGACAAAGCTCGATTATAAAAATTCAAGTTTTTTATTTGGGTCATTTCACGAGGAATCACGGAAAATCACAACTTCGCCAAATCAAAAATCTAAGAAACTTTCCATCTAGAGCATAAAAAAATTAGAAACTTTTGTTCTAGCGAAACTCTGGTGGTTAATTTTCCAAGTTTTTCTTCAAAAACCAAATTGGCAAAAAGGAGCTTAAAATTCACATTTTTGAGTTTCCTGATGCAACATTTCATTTGCGATCATATGTTTCATAGAGAAAAATGATGTACTCAAGATGACAAACAATCCTAGTTAAAAAAAATTTCAAAAAAATTGACAATCAAATTTTGACGTTTTGGTCACGTGAAAATACGACAATTTTCATAGGTTCAGGTCGAATTTTTTCGAAATTTTTTTTTCACTGGAATTCCTTGCCATGTCGAGTAGATCATTTTTCTCCATGAAACATATGGTCGGAAACGAACCATTACTCCGAGAAACCCAAAAATGCCCCATTGTTTATACATTTTTCTCTACAGTGAAATCGGTTTCTGAAGAAAAACTCGGAAAATCTATTGCCAGATAATTTCGCTAGAACAAAATTTTCTTATTTTTTTATGATCTAGATGGAAGGTTTCTAAAATTTTTGATTTGGCGAAGTTGTGATTTTCCGTGATTCTTCGTGAAATGACCCATTTGTCTAAATAAACGATATTGAAAACATCAATTCAAACAAACAGCTTAAAAGCTTCTTAAATAAAATACCACCATTAAAAATAATTGTTTCTTGTTTGTTTATTAACTTTTTGATTTTTAAATTATGATTTTTTCGAAAGATCTTTGAACAAATTTGATTTAGAAAATTTTTAATTCTTGTTCGAAACAAAAAAGTTATAGTTCAAAAGTTACGAAAATTAACCCAACTTTGAACTTGCCTTAGACACTTTGTACCAATAAGTATGGAATGAAAGTATATTCATTTTATAGATAAAATTTTAAGCTGAAATGGAATCTTCAAAAAGTACACAATAATTTCAGTTTTCGAGCGATTTCGCCAAAGCAAAAATTACTTCTTTTTTGATGGACATAACGATAAACTATTCAGTTTTTCATTTCTATTACGATTTTATGGAAAAATCCAAACCGTCATTTTATATGTTTTAGAATGGAATGCACGAATAATGTTTAATATTTTCCCGGCGATGATCTGTTTCAGTTATGTATGAATCAGGAAAATTACTCATGAATTCAAATTACCTCGGTAATAACCGTTCATACACGTGCAAAAAATGTTTTATTGAAATTTAAACTTTCTTGAACGTTTTCGTACAATATTAATGTAAAAAAAGATGGAAATGAAAATAATTCAGAACTTTTTATAAATCATGAAAACTAACAAATTTTAGTATGTAAACAGAATTATTGAACTTTTTTTTTATTTTTGGAATACTTTCTCCTGTATGATCAAATATTTGAATTTATTGTTGGGAGTTGCTCGAATTTCAAAATCTATTTTAGAAAATTTTAACATAAAATTACATTTAGCATACAAATTTAATTTAAGAGTTCTTAAAATTCGCTAAAATAAATAAAGACTAATTATTTGAAAATAAACTCAAAATGCTTCCAATTTTTCAAGTAATTTTTAAAAAATATCTCAAAAACTTTCAATTTTAGAGCAGTTAGCTTTTGAAATTTTTCAGAAAATGATTTCCACAATCGAAAGTATTTAATTCAAAATTCACTCAAATCTATCTAAATTTTGAAAAACAATTTTTTAATTCACTTGAAACATATTTTTAACTAAAAACTAATTCTAATTCTACAAATATTAACTAAAAACTAAATCTTTGGAAAATCCATCTTTTCGTAAATTCATAAACTTAGAAAAATTTTTAGAAAAATTAAGAACGTAATTATGCTATGAATCATTATTAACATTTATGAACGTTGTGAACTGAATGGAAATTTCATCCTAGTACAACTTCGAGGTGATGAGATATCGAGGTCTGAAATTTGATTGAAAATTGTTAAACTTTGGTACTAGAGACTCCAATTTCCCGGGTATTTTTTGAAGGCGGTTCTCAGGACGGGAAATGGAAAAAACCGGGTAGGGGAAGATGGGAAACTTTGACTGTATAAAAACCATAGAATTCTAAAGATATTCAAAAAATTATTGATGCCATTTTGTAGCTTGGAATGTTAACTTTAATTTACTCTTAGACTGTTTTGCTCCAACTGTTGATTTTATGTTCGATATAAGTGGTTTTCAAAAAAAAAAAAAATGGAGCAGTTTCAGACAGTCACTTAAAATGGCTCTAACCATATCATCTTGTTTGTCCATCAAACGGACTTCAAGCTATAGCCAATTAAAAAATTGTAATTTAATAAATAAAAATTTTTTCTTTGAATTTTTGTTTTTGATCTTTAATCAATATTATTGTTGTTTTGAGTTTTTTTACATTGATATTTGTGTATTAAAAACAGATTTAAAAAATTTTTAATTAAAATTGAAAAAAATGAATTTTAAAAGAATAACTGTCAAAATTTTTTTGAAAACAAAAATTCAATAATTTTTAGAAAAATTATTTTTCAAAGAAAATTTTATGTTGAAATACGATTTTTACTACAAAAATTACTAACAATTGAACAATTTTCTTGGTTTTTTTTTGAAATTTTTAACTTTTTTTTTTATTTTGCCCCATTGGATTTTATTTGGAGCGGGCTAATTTACAATTAAAAATTTACGTTTAGAATCGTGATAAAAAGTTGACTTTTGACTCATGAATATTAGATTGAAAAATCTTGGAAAGGGTTCTGTCATATATATTTAAAACTTATAATTTTAAAAACAATATTTTACAATATACAAAACTATTTTTGAGACACTTTAATAAAAATTGAAGATCAGTAAAATTAATCTGAAGTACTGGATAAGAAAATAACCTGAAAAGAAAAAATTGACGTATTAATGCCATATCTCGAATCTGAATGGTACCAAAATTTACCCATTTTCATACAAACTTCAGACCTTGATATCTCGTCTCCTCGTAGTGGTACTAAGATAAAAGTAAAAATTTTATCCAGAAGCTCTTCCTATCTTTCAGAAAAAAAAAGTTTCAACTAAGTACACAAACTTTCAATTTGAGAATGTCACTTTGTTTCAAATGGCGTTTTTTCTGTTTTGCATAGTCATTTCGTGTATTTAACTAATTTAATTTACTTTACCTTTCAATAAGTTTCAAACTTTTGAGCTCGTGATCAGAACTAGTGATCAGTTTTCTGAACATTTTAATATTTGAATTTAGAAAATTTGAAATGCGGTAAAAATACCGGATTTTAAAATTACTCATAAAAATCCAAATCTGATCGTGAAGTCCAAAACTATTTTTATCGTGACAAACATTTGGTATGCCGCTATTTTTTTCGCCTCATTTTTAATTTTTATGAATGATTTAAAATCATAAAATTCATATGATTCATAAAAAAAAGTTTTTAGAAAAAAATAAAAAATCACTTTTTAGACTTTTTGACCAAACAGAACGTGTCCGACCATATTTTTTATGGTAAAAAAAAGTATTTATGTATGGAATATTCTGACGACGAACAACTTTGGTGAACAAAGAGTTTAAACTTTAAATTTTGACCTTTTTTCATTATACATATTTTGCAATTAAAATTTATCAATTTCGCCAAAGCAAAAGTTTCTTCTTTTTTATGGATCTAACGATAAACTATTGAGGTTTTCAGTTCTATTATTGTAAAATAAAATTTCTCAATTTTTTTCTTAAAAATTTATAATTTCTTTATGAAATGAATTTTGTAAATTTTTATATTAATATTTCTTTATACAATGATTCATGAACTTATAAAACTTATAAACAATCGAGCTATGTTACAAACATATTACAATTCGAATTTGCTTGCTAAGGTTTTTCGATGGTTTTGTCCCGAAAGATTTTTTCAAAATGGAGGGAGCAGAATAAAAAAAAGTTTTGTTATGCTTTTTCATAACTAGCTTTTTACCATAAACAATTTTGAAATAAATTTGAACCATTTCAAGTAACACAGTTGTAAAAAAAAATATATTAAAAAATATATTTAAAAAATATATTTAAAAAAATATATTTAAAAAATATATTAAAAAAATGTTATACAAGAAGTTTTCAACTTCAAAAATAGATCATTTATATTTGTCAATTCAAAAAAAAAATAGTAAAAAAAAGCGAACTAAAAAGGAATAAACAAGAGCCTTATGGTAACAAAGTCGAAAAAATTGCCAAGTAAATAAAGTTACAAAATTTTTGAGAACAAAAACTTGAATATAAAGGATTTATTTCAGAATTAATATCGTAGACTGACGTAGACTGAAATAAATCCTTTATATTCAAGTTTTTGTTCTCAAAAATTTTGTAACTTTATTTACTTGGCAATTTTTTCGACTTTGTTACCATAAGGCTCTTGTTTATTCCTTTTTAGTTCGCTTTTTTTTACTATTTTTTTTTTTTTTTTGAATTGACAAATATAAATGATCTATTTTTGAAGTTGAAAACTTCTTGTATAACATTTTTTTAATATATTTTTTTAAATATATTTTTTTAAATATATTTTTTAAATATATTTTTTTAATATATATTTTTTTTTATTTATTACTTTTTAGTGTTGTAAAAGAGATATTATAAACAATTATTCAATATTAAAGCTTCCAAAACTAAAAACATTACCCACAGAAAATTCATTGTAGTGACCGCCTTGGGTTAAGAGGTGTCATTTGTATGGGAGGTCCATTTTGGAGAACCCCAGGATAAAAGTGATGTATGGCAATGTTGTGCGTCTTGACGAGATAAACATTTCTGCATCATTAGATTTTCAAAATTTGCACTGGGATTCGGTTTAAATTTGAATTTACCGTTTATTTTCCGTTATAATTTCGAACTCTTATATGGGGAAAATTTTTTGTGCATTGGGATCATGCCTCGATTCCACAAATGGGACCTAAGTTAAGCAAAATAAGCATGACCTGTAGAACAAATGAACCTTCTATCTCTTAAAATAAAGCCGTGAGAGAGGTTCCAACATACTAACAAACCCCTCATTGACTAAATATAAAGGATCTATAAAAATATGATATAAAAATTAAAAAAAAAATTGAGAGAGAATTTTCATAAAATACTAATTTATTTACAAACATTATTAAAAAAAATTTAATTTTGATTAAACTTTCAACTTTTTTTCATTGTGTATTTTCAGGCTTGTATGATTTAATGAATTAAAAAAAATGATTTGATTTTTTTAAGAGACAAATCAAATCATGGTTTGAATTTTGAAATTTTCAAAACTGAAAGTATTTTGATTTGATTTGAAAATTGATTCAAATCAAAATAAATTCAAATCAAATAAAAAAATTAAAAATTTTCAAAATGAAATTTTTTGATTTGATTTGAATTTATTTTGATTTAAATCAAATTTCAAATCAAATCAAATCAAAAAAAAATTCAGTTTTGAAAAATGTTTGATTGATTTGCAGATCAAATCTTTTTTTATTTGATTTGAGGCATCAAAAAATCAAATCAAGATTTGATTTGATTTTCAAATCTTTGATTTAAATCATACAAGCCTGTGTATTTTCGACTTGTGAAATGAGCATAGGACAAAAACATAGAAAAAAATTAAAACGGCCTTAGTAAAAGTTAATTAAACTAAGGTTTAAAAAAAACAAATTTTATTATCGGAAGCTTCCTAATATCCCTGGAAATCAAAATGGATTCTGGTAAACAAATCAGGGTTCTATCATGAGGTCTATTTTTATTCAAAAATACTTATGGGTAGTTCCATAAATTATATTTTTTTTTCACATTTTTTGGGATTCCATATATAAGCACCCAAATCTGGAAAAATAGCTTAAAAATATACAAAATTTTAAATAAATTCAAAATTTTCAATTGCATTATAAATTGTTCGTGAAAAATCATGTCATAAATTTATACAAAAAAAGTATGTAGGGAAAGATGTACCCCATTCATATATGTTTAAAACTTTGACTGCACAGAAATCATAGGATTCTAAAGAAAAGATATTCAAAACATTTTTATAGCTTGGAATGTTAACTTTAATTTACTGTTAGACAATTTTGCTTTACCTGTTGTTTTTATGCTCGATATAAACGATTTTCCAAAAAAAGTCATTTCTTTGAATGTGCCCCATGCACTTTCAGACAGTCACTTAAAATGGTTCTATAGAACACATTAAACCCGAAAAAATCAAATTTTTTTATGTTTTTGAAAATTTCAGTAAAATGCCTTACTTTTACACATATATGAACTTTTTTGTCCATTAAACGGACGTCGAGCTACAGCCAATTGAAAAATTTGTAACTTTTCATGTATTATGTATGAAAATTTTTCGAAATTCGCCAAAATGTATAAATGTTTAAATGTAAAATGTATGAATTTTCATTTTAGTAAAAAGTTAAAAATTTACAAAAAACCCTCAAAAACACATTTTTCCCAGGCGAGATTACAAAAAATTCATAACCATTATGAATCATAAAAGTACAAATTCATGTAGAAATTGCGTTCATATTATTCATAAACGTTCATAAACGTTCATAATGTTCATAAACGGTAATAATTGCATTCATAATTGCGTTCATAATTTTTAGAACAAATTATGAATATACGTTTTTTTAAAGATTTTGTTTAAAATGCATCAACTTTTAGAAACAAAAATCTCCCCATCTTCTCCTATGGCGCCATCCATTTACGGCGTCGGATAAAAATGGACATTTTTTGACCCCCACCCCCCCTATAATCGGAAACCGTCGGAATTTAACGACCCCCCCCCCCTAATTTACGACGTACTTTTTAACCAAATATACCCCCCCCCCCCCCTTTCAAGAAAAATTGTTTAAAATGTAGCTCAAATTTAAATAGAAATTTGGGAAAAATTGTACATGTTTACTCTGTAAGTTACAAAACAAAGCAAAAAAGTTTGAAGCGCTTAAAAATTTCTGAAAAACTGAAACAAAAAATCTTAACTATAGAGAATTTATACGACGTCGTATTTTCCTTTTAACCCCCCCTTCCCTTACGTCGAAATCCATCGGAAACTCATGTACCCCCACCCCCCCTCAAACTTCCGACGCCGTAAATGGATGGCGCCCTATAATTAATAAGTAAATCAAAACTTGAACGAAATTTCTATGAGTTTTCAAATCAACAAAATCAAAACAAACAAAAATGATTTGAAAATTAAAAAAAAAACAACACTCAAAAACATAATTTTAACTGGGTTTTCAGTAAGTTATTTTACATACCTACATTTTTTATTTTTGCATCGACGCAGCGCGACGGAAAAAAATATATTTAAGAGACACAATACATTAAAAAAAATAAACCTACAAATGTATTAAATCTCTTTATAGTAATTAAAATATATTGATGATTAATTATTTTTTTCAATCGTACATCAGTTCATTTTTTTCGTGAGGGGAAAAGCCAGCTTACAGCTACTGTTTTGAGCTGCTTTTACGTATGCCAATACTTCTTGTCTCTTATCAAACAATTCATTTGTTTCTCAAACATATACAAAACTTAAATTAACGGTCATGAATTTTTTCTGGCTATTATAAATTTAATATGTATACAAACATTGTACCTTTCTTTATCCAGTAGAAACTAAAACTTTATTCTCAATACAAATATTATCTACTGAATGTAGTCATTCCAAGTAACGTTACACTCATTAAATTAGTTTCTTAATGATGAACAGATCGCGATGCCTTCATTCCAATTCAACGGTTGTAAGATAGATATAAATATATAGATAATACAGTAATAATGTTTGTTAGGAACGATTATTATAAAAACTAACTTCTGTATTGAAACCAATTAATTTTAACATCGTTTGTTTTGTTTACGACAATCCATAAATTCAAACCCTCAAATAACCAGTTTAAAAAAAACATATCGATTAAAACAACGAATTTTATACCTGATTTCGATAATTAACTGTATTTTCACTTCATACTGTCATTCGTTATTTCTTTGACAACATATGTTTAAACATTTAGAACCATATTATGAGCTGAAGTTAACATTCTTAACAAATAACTGAGTTAAACACATTGCGTTTAACACTTTTAATTCGTTTAAACAGACAAAATTTAGGACATAGTCACAATTTAAAGAAGCTGTAAAATAATCTTAGAGAAAAAATATTTGAGTTTTTTTTTGCAGTTTATGTTCCATATACTATATAGTTTTTGGCACATAAAAATGCCCATTTTATGAAATCACATCTTGAAAACATGGAAAATTTGTTGGAATTCCTGGGTTATGAAAAACATATGTATATTGTAACATGAGTTAATTTTGATAATAAAAAGCAGCATTGAGCCTTTTGAAATTTTCAAAAATTTTTCAGGCTTAATGAAGCAACAATAAAAACAGAGAGTTTTTGTCCAATCATTTTCTCATGACATTGTTTATCTACTTATTTTAATTTAATTATTTGATCGATACACAAAAGAATTATGTGTGACAACCACATACTACAATCAAATTTCCTTGCTAATTCAAAGTACTTTTTTTTATTTATTTTATGGAACAACTTTGCGAAAATCATTTGTTCGATGTGTTGACTTTCAAAAGATAAACGCCCAAATAAATGATTATTTTGTTCATTCTATCTATGTCCATTTAATGAGCATTTCAAAGAATTTTAAATTTCTTTGACAACTGAAATCGTTTATTTTTTCGAATAAATAATATATGTACCTAATATTCAATTTTGTACGCATTAAAATTCAAATAAGTGAAATATCTTGTAAAACGTCTTTTTGTTTAAAATAATATTTTTGAATTGTTTTTTTTTTCTTGTTTATTTTTGCTATCATCGTTAATAAAACTAAGCTAAAGAAATTAAAATCTTAAAAAAAAATTATAAGCCACAAAACTCTTAGACTTCACTTCAAAAGTATTTTAAAGCAAAAATCTAAAACCAAATATTATTTATTCTTATTACTTTTTTATTGAAGAAAACATGCTCCAAAATTTTCTCGTGAGTTTCGTATGAAGCTTTTCTTATTTTTCTACAAGTTTCATAAGTTTTTATTTGTGTCAAGAATTTGTTATTGTCATCTCTATAATTTAGAATTTTTACTTTCAGATAATCAAGAAGGCCCCCGAATTAAGTGTAATTTACGGAAGCACAAACCTAATAGGAAACCAAGAACTCCTTTTACCACACAACAACTACTATCTCTCGAAAAAAAATTCAGAGAAAAACAATATCTAAGTATAGCAGAAAGAGCAGAATTCTCATCTTCATTAAGGCTGACTGAAACTCAAGTAAAAATATGGTTTCAAAATAGAAGAGCTAAAGCGAAGCGGCTACAAGAGGCTGAATTAGAGAAAATTAAAATGGCTGCATTAGGTAGGGCAGCTGGTCCTGGTGCTCAGCTGTACATGGGATACTTTCATCCAAGTATTATGGGTGGTGCCATGCACTTAGGATAAGAAAAAAATATGTATTATAAGTATCATAATTAGATTTAAAATTTTGATTTATTATGTAAATATTGTGTTACTTTCAGAATAAATAGTCATAATAACAAAACAAAAATTAAAAAAAAAATATTTTCTATTAAGAACATTAGTTGAGTTGAAAAGTAAGTTATTTTAATGTTTATTTCTAGGTGTCGTAAATTAAATAATTTATATCACAAAAACCGAAACCGGACTAACAAATTTCTTAATATAGTAATAAGTTTTAAACACTCTATGATTAAATAAATACGTGAGTGAATAAAAAAGTGATATAGAACTTGAAGACTCTAAAACTTTGACGTGAAAATTCTGAACTCAGCTATTTTACTTTGTCGAATTTCTGAAAACTAAAGGAAACCTCGAGAATAAACCCATATTTTTTAAATAATTTCTAGTAATTTTTGCCATTTTTATTCATTTCTTTTCGTTCATTTTGGTATCTTCAATACATATCTTCGTAAAAACTTAAAAATTGGAAAACCAAAAACTTAAATATTCGTAGAAGTCTCTTAAGCAAATTGGAAAATCCTGGACAAAACAATTGGGTCGAAACTTTGAATAACCACATTTGATATTAAAAATGTTTTTCATCTCATCAATGTTGCTAAAATTAAAACACTAAATAATTGAGACACTAAATAATCGAAATAACCGAAAAAGTCATATAAATATTAACAACTAATTGTATATATGTTTATGTTTGCTAAAAGACCTTTTGTTTTTCACTATTTTTCCTCACACAAAAAAATATATAAAGTACATTTTTTATTATGAAGTAGAAAAATCAATTTGTTTTTCATCTTTTATTCACGTTTCCTTCATTTGATTTCCTTCTTTCAATCCTAATTTTATTGTATGTATTTTTTAAACATACTTATATGAAAGTTCAGTTTTCCTAAAGTCTAATTAAATAAGGAGAGGTATTTGTAACAGGAACAAACATTGTTCTACATTTAAATAATAATAATCTAATTGGTGTTCTCTTAAGTATTCCATGTTTTCAATGTTTCCATGTCAATTAATCATTAATTTTGAATAATAATTTAGCTTGAATACTTTACTCTTATATCAGATAGCTTCTGGTTTATTTCTTTACTTTAATATATTCTAATTACAATTTCTAAGAATGACAAGAACTCGAAAAAAGTTCCAAAAACTCTTGGCTGTTACAAACAACACCACAAATATTTTACTAGGAATTCCAAAAACTTAAATTGAACAATACTCAGCCCATCTTCATTGAATATTTCACACTATTTTATTTTCCTACCATAAATACAAAATATTAATTTCCTATGATGATTATCTAACAGTGATTTATTTTTATTTCAATACGTTTTACCACCCTATAGCATATCTGTATATTGTCAGTAAGTTAAAGACTTTTGCTTTATCAACGTTGTAATGCAATACTTTAATAATAGTATTTAGAGATAACAATATAATCGGCATAGTACCACAAAATTTACAATGTATTATACATATATTAAATCCCCCTCTACATTACGAGGCATAAGGCGATGAATGGGAATTTCATTTAATAAATCTAATAATAAAGGTTTATATGACTTCACCCTCTGCTCAAATAAATGATTATAGATTAACTTGTCAAATGCCTTTTGATTTTTTAATAAGATTTAATAAGATAAACAATTAACGTCACACAATATATTCTCTGATCATTTAGTAGGAGTCAAAATGGAGAAATAACCGATTTGAGAATCATTCAATTATGCGTTTATGTGTTTACTTTTTTTTTTTTTGTTATAGTATACACGCGTTGTTGTGCAAATAAAAATGTAGACTATTATTCCCACGGAGGTTTTATGGTGTCTAAGAGTGTAGTTGAAGTGGACTTTTTTACGCAATTTTGTCTTTTACATTCGATTATCCTTTTTAAAGTTCTTTTAATCTATAATAAAATGTAAAATTGTGATTAAAGCTGCATTTCACTTATTTTTAGAATAAAGCTACCAGCATAATTGTTCAAAATTTGTAGCTATTCAAAACTAAGGGATTGACACCAACACCTTGATGGTTTTAGTTCAATCTCGTTTTAAGGGAATTTTTTCATATTATTTGCACAAAAAAGTCTTTATTTTTTTAAAACCTCAAATTTTTTAAGAATAAAAATACAAAAATTTTTAATTCTTATTACGCTACTAGTTTCGAACGTTGTTCATCGTCAGGCGAAGTTCGGATATTATTATTCCCAATTTTTTTTAAAACGCTTTCTCGTATAAAAGGAAAAAAGTGATTTTTTTTTAAATTCCATCAAAGTGCTTTTAAGATACTTTACACTCTTTTATGATTTCCCTATACAAAATAAATAAATAGAAATGTTAAATGACAAAAAAATATTTAAAACAAACAACATGAGTATTTGAACTTATAAGTTGATCATTATTGAGTTTAAAATACTTAATGCGCATCCGTTTGAAGTTACCGACGACCCTTTATGTATTTTGTTTTCCTGTCGCTAAGCTGATAAAGGATAAAGTACATCTTTTGTATTATTTAATCATTTATTGTTATTTACAAAATCAATTAACTTTTAGGACAAAAATTCACAACGAGAAAAATGTAACAAAATTTTTATATAAAACTTATTAAAAAAAAAAGTGAAAGAGGAGGAATGTTTTAAAAACTACCCGCATATGAACAAACGTAGAAGATTAAACATATTTCAACAATTGTTGATAATTTAAATCCTTGTCTTCAATTTACACAAGTTAAGTTTTTTAAATCATAGCTAAACTTGACATATTACAAAAAATAAAACTGCAATACTAAAAATTTTTGCTTTGCAAAATTTGTATAATTGAAATATGTAATTTGAACAAATTAAGGCCGCTTCAAATATTTTTTGAACTTTTTGTCCCATGCCCCATTTCAAAAGTCTAAAACCCAATGGGGTAAAATAAAAAAAAAGTAAGAACATCATCAAAATTGACCGTTTTTTGGTATTTTTTTCATATTTTTTCAAGAAATTTTTAAAAATTTTTTAAAAAATTTTTAATTTTTAAGAATTTTGTATTGAAACACGAAATTTCATATGAATTTTCTAATAAAAAAATTTTTCAAAACTTTTTGACATAAATTTTTTTTGTTTAAATTTCGAGCGGCCTAATGTAAAAACGTAAAAAATAAAGCCTGGAGTTTCTTTAATCTAAGTTAATTTTTTGGGATGCGAGCAAATATTCCGGTCAGTTATAAATAAATATTAAAATTGAATATTAAACTAAATCAAATTTCTCCGATTTTATTAGACAGGTGGATCGACGCTACTGATAAAATTAGAGAATTTAAAATAAATTTTGATCGTATTCTTGAATTTTTGAAAATATCTAATTTTAAAGTGCTATGATTTAAATGTAAATGTAAAATTATAAAAGGAACATAAGAAAAAAATTTTCAAACTGCAGTGCATTAATTTATTTTGATTTCTTGAAATTTTAAAAGATTTTAAAAGGAACGATATACTATACCCGCATTTCGATGTTACATACCTCCTCATTTTAAAAGTTCTTACTCCTCATTTTACATCTTCGTACTCCTCATGACCCTTTCACAATTTCATACGACCCTAGGGACTGCCCACAGACATTCAGGGTCCTTAATGCAGTAAAAAACCTCATTAAAATTTTCTCATTAATCCTTTAAATATTTTTTTAGTAACACTTTGCATTTAGAAATAATTTTGACGTATAAATACACAGAGAAAAATCTAATGTAGAATTTCCTTTAAGTGAGCTTGACTTGACTTGAAATGCTGATTTACCTCTTATAGTAGTTAGGGTAGCCCTTATAGTGCATATGACAACCCCAACTAATGGTGATCCAGCATTAGTTAATGCTAATGCAAATTTTGTGAAATTTAGTAAGAAAATATTCGGACATTGAAAAAATCAATTTTTGATCTAGAATTTCTGTCGATTTTAGAGCTCAGAATTCATGAACTTCTTCAAAAATTCTTTTCAATTTTTTTTCTTCATAATGAGGACACTAAAAATTGACTTTTCGAGCTTCCAAAACACCAAAAATTGACTTTTCGAGCTTCCGAAACACCAAAAATGGACTGTTAGAGCTTCCAGAAGACGAACAATTGTCTTTTAGAGCTCCCGCGAGATGAATAATGGGATTTTAGAGCTCCTAGGAGGCTGAAATTTGATCCTAAGGAGCTTCCAGCAGGCCAACAATCATCATTTAAGGCTCCCAAGGCGTCACATAGCCACAAAAACCCTGCTAGACTCCCAACGGTTATACATCTATGAGACGAATGAAAGTGATAAAATAGACAGGTCCACATCCTGTTTGGAGCCACCAAAGCGGATGTGCGGCAAGAATTGGAAGTAATTTTGGGTCGGCTGAAAGTGATAAGTCGTCAGATGACGCACACATCCTGGTTGTCGCCAAAACCGGATAATGCGGCGGAAAGCAGAACAAATTTTATAAACTCATAATGAGGACCGTAGCGCCATCTGGTGGTCGATAGATGAAGCTCAAATTCACAATTCAGTGCATCTCATTATTTAAAATCCGTTAATTATTCGTTATTCATCAAAAGATGGCACATTAAACTGGTTCTTCCGTTTGTGTTTCGTGTTAATATAGATTTTAGATTTACTAACAGATCAAAACTGTTAAACATGAAGACTCTGGAGCAGCGAAACGCAGCTGAAACTTCGACATGATTTTTGCCTTTGACCTTATAAGAGGAATAATACAATATGATCCATTATCAAGTAGAACGAATATAAATCACTCGATTCCTCAAACATCACGAAGAAGGCGTCTCCTTCACGTTCCTATAATCCATCGAGTCTACACGGCAGATGAGCCTATTAGTCGTGTCTCGAATGCATTCAATGAAAAGGCGCACCTTTATGATGACAACGTCAGCAGATCGTCTTTTACAGTAACTGAAAATTGGGTCTAAGGCTATTGGGCCTTTTTCAACAATTTAAGACATATTTTGAAGAATTTTGTTCTACAGGAAGCTCTGGGCCTAAGGCTTCAACCTTATCAGCCTAAGGGTAAATCTGCCACTGGTCTTTTAAGAGGAAATTAAACTTTTATGAACTTTAATTAAAAAATTGAATTTTTTTTTTCAAAATTTAATGAAAATACATTGTAAATAACTTTTCATTTACATTTGACCTTTGATTAAAAAAATTACAAAAATTGTTTTTCATTTTTACCAAATTTATATTGTATTTGCCCCAAAATTTTGAAACCAACGCGTTTTTGGCGAAACTATACGTTAATGAAAGTTGGAATATAACTTAGCCACTTAAAAATCCTCGTTTGAAATTATACGTTTCCGAGCATAAGTTTCATGGAGAAATATGTTAGTGTTGACGTCCCCCATGTTAAAGGCGAAAAAAAATTTTCAAAAATTCTCGCTCAAATCCTCTTATTACTTAATTTATATTATATTTGCCCCAAAATTTTGAAACCAACGCGTTTTCGGCGAAAAATCGGCGGCGCCTGGGAATCACAGAAATAATACATTACTCTTTCTTTCTATAGCACTAACAAATCTCCTGATAAAATTTTTTTATTGTTTTGCAAAAAGATCTTTTTTTTGTTTTGCAAAACTATAATGCTTAGCACTATAAATTATGAAATAAAAAAATATTAAAAAAAAAATTAAATTAAATTAAAAATGATATAAACTTTGGGCAACAGTTTTCATATAAAGCTTGTAGAAAACAATTGTCGAAAGCTTATTAATGTTGATTGGAGAAGAGATTAATAGAAACCAAGTTTCCAGATTCAACACAATTGCCCAAAATTTATATCATTTTGGTAAGGGGTAATTTTTAATCTTGACCCTAAAAGTTCTACGAGCTCAATGAGAATTTTATAATATGAGTGTCTCCTTCTAATAAGGTACTTGTTTCTTGCGTTATAGTTTGTTTTTTTTTACATATATTTTTACCGCATTTCGAAGAAAAAATGCGGTATTAAACTCGACTTGTCGTCCGTGTGTGTGTGTGTGTCACCTGTGCCCCAAAAATTTTTTTTGTTCCCAATTGTTCCCAATAGTGCAAAATAGTTCCCAATAGTTCCCATAGTGCAAAATAGTTCCCATTGGTTCCCAATAGTTCCCATAGTGCAAAATAGTTCCCATTAGTTCCCATAGTGCAAAATAGTTCCCATTAGTTCAAAAATGTGACAAAAATGTTAAATGAGGAGTACAAAAATCTGGAATAAGGAGAACGAAAAGCAATGATACATATGCAACATCGAAATGCGGTTTAGTATGTCGTTTTTTAGACGACTACTTTCTCTATTTTTTTAATATAAATTTGTTTTAGAAGTTGAAAACTTCAAATAATACATATTTTAATATTATTTTTTTTTGTAGAATATATTGTAAATAACTTTTCTGCCAGGACTTGGCATTGATAAATAAAATAAAATAGTATGAAACTTGTGTTGTGATTAATTTGCAAATTTTTGGCACTTCTGAGTAGCTCGACATGTATGTTGTGCACTCATGAAAATTTGCAAAACAAAAATCGGAGAAATCGAAAAAAACTAAGAAATTTCGAAACAAAATACATGCATTGAGATGCGGTTAAGCTATTCTTCAAACGGATCATTTTCAATATTTTTTTTTCATCCACAATAATAAAAAAAATTACCCAAAATTCGATTGTTAAATAGTTTTCGAATTTTAAAAGTTAACACCTTAAAGGGTTTATCCGACTGCTTAAAGGGTTGCATTTTAAAAAGAGGTAAATTTTTTGACGCTATGATAATTTGAAAATTTGATGACTTGATCCTTAAATTTATATTAAAAAGTAGTGTTCTTTTGCTTCACATTTGCCTTACCTGAACTAAATACATAGATTTAAAGAAGTTTAAAATGATTGAATACACGCCTACATTCAAGTCAAAACTTTTTTGTATCATTGTATTTTCGAAGAAGGTATTTACGTCGCGGTCGCAAAAAAATGACACATGAATTTAAACTTCATTTATTAAAACAGCATCAGTGGAAATAAAAAAAACTGTTAAACATGCTTAACCTTAGTCAATTTGCTTAAATTTTTATTATTTTGAGCAGCCAATCAAAACTTCTGAACATGATTTACTACGCGCATATTAGATACAATAGAGACAAGGAAAAATGTATGTATTTCATGAATGTAGGTTTCATACCTGAGTTTTCCCTATTCAATCGTGGTTCTACTGTTTAGTTCATTATGATCAATTGAAAACTTGATTACATAATATCTAATCATATCATTAAGTGGGTGTGGAACTTAACGCAATAAGAAAATTGTAATTTATTTAGGTGGTAGCATTTAGAAAAGAAAGCATTTTATAAGTACTTTTCAAAAAGATATCTATCAGAATTGAGTGAAACATCTATAATATCGCGCAAAAAATTAATAAAAATAAAAAAATAATCATAATTATAATTTAAGTATATACAAACAGTTTTTCAACATCATGTAAACTCAACAAATTCGTAATTTTTACAAAAGCAGAAAGTGTTTTTTTTTTTATAAGACTCTAATCAAAAATAAATAAATAAAAGTCAGAAAGCTTTAGAATTTTGAATGGTATTTCTCTCAGTTAAAATATGTTACAAATGAAGAGATCATCATTTATGATAAATGACATACTAATGTATTCAGATAACAAATCTCAATTAAATAGATCTAAAGAACATCCAAATATGAAAGGGGGTAAGCTTTAGTATACATAAAATAAGAGGCAGTATTATTGTTCGGACAAAAAGCTTTCGCCATGTTGATCTAAGACCAGAAATTAAAAGAAAGTATATCTTATGGGTCGACCCAATTTAAAGACACAAGGTAAAATTTTATCGGATTGATGTTCTTATCTTGTGTACTTGGAATTCCATGGCCTCTGTCTTCTTTGTGTCCCATTTTGTCCCTGTATAAAAAAAATGCATAAAAAATGATAAAACGAACAATTTTTTTGCATACCAATCTTGTTTCTTGAAACATTTCCTTTAAAAGGTTATCGATTTTTGTGAAAAGCAAATTTCTTATTCATAATTTAATGAATGAAAATTTATAATTCATATTTTTACCGCATTTTCAAAAAACAATTAATATATGCTCGAAATGTTGCTGAAATTTAAATAATAAATATTTAATTTGGGTATATGAAATTTTGAAATATTTTCGAATGTGAAACGAATGTTTTTATTAAAATAATTTTAGTTTTTGACATTTTCAAATTTGAACTAATCGAACGAAAGAAATCAAACTAAACTTTCCCAATATTAAAATTTGAGAAAAAAACATCAGTTTGGTCACCTGATTATATTCTTTTTAATCAAAATTTCATTAGAAAGTTTGTATTTAAGCAAGTTAAGCTCATTTTTAATATCATTTTGATGTAAACTACTTATGCTTAATGTTTTCAACCAAAAAATACAAAACAATATTAATGATTTCCCTTTTTACTTATTATTTTTCCTCCTAAATTTTTTCAACAAAATCGAAGGAGGAGGTAACATAACGTAAAATAATTAATTGCAATCACCTAAATATAATCATGATTTATATAAACAGTAAAATCAATTTTTATAAAGATATTTAAAAAAAAAACGTAGGCTTACACCTTCATTTAAAAAGGTATCTTAAATAACATACAATAATTAAGATTAGTATGATACAATTTTTGTAGAGAAATTCTATCAGTTTTTCAAAAAATATATTTTTTGTTACTGTTTTTAGCGCATTTACATTTTCGTAGAAAATAAAGGCGCTGTTGTGCTTCGTTGCGTGTCAGTCCGTCCGTCCGTCCGTAGCGAAACTTGTATGGAAAACTTGGATGCAAAACTTGTATGGAAAACTTGTATTTAAAACTTGTATGGAAAGTTTTTGAATATTCTATGAAGTTTCTCAAAGCTTCTATGAACATTTTCGAAGCTTCTATGAACATTCTTGAAGCTTTAATGGAAAACTTGAATTAAAAATTTTTGAACATTCCATGAATTTCTCGAAGCTTCTATGAGCTTTCTCAAACATTCTATGAAATTTTTCGTGCATTTTTGAAGTTTCTTTAACACTTTGCCCCAATGAACCATCTAAAACTTTGCCTCAAAGCACAATCTAAAATTTTGCCCCAATGCACATTTGGAAACTTTGACCTAATGCATGTTTTGAATTTCAATAAAAAACAACCATGTAAAAAGTTTGAATGAAAAACTGTATCTAAAATGTAAATGCGCTCCAGTTCATCGGCTCGATATCTGATCACTAGTTTCCAATTGATTGAGTTTAAATTTATTTAGCTGAATAATTAAGTATTTAGCTTGGACAGTTTAACATTCAAAAATTTTTTATTTAGTTCGATAAAAAATTGTATTTAAAACCTTAAATACATAAATTAGTAATAAAAAAATCTGATCTGATTAACTCGTTCAATCAACAATGATTCTGTTAAATCATTAATTGTCATGTAAACCAATTTTGAGTCAAATGCGGTAAACATATGAAAAGTTAATCAGGCGAATAAATTTAATATTTATATCCATTTTTGTCTCCCCCCCCCCTCCGATTTTGTCCATAAATAATAAAATTTGTCCATAATAAAAATTACACTAAAAATTTTAATAGGTATTTTTGACATTTTTTTGGATTTTTTAATTGAAAATTTACTGTTTACGATAAAATCATTCAAAAAACAAAAGAGATTTACTTCAATAAGGCGTTTCCTATGTAAATATAGAAGAAATTTTTTTTCGGGTCACGTGTACAAAATATTTTTTTTTTTTTAATTTTTACTGTGGGAGATTTTGTTTGATTTTTCTTCACTTTTATGTTTAAATTTGAAAATAATATAAACCAAAATTAAATCAACGTTTCATGTCTAAAATCGTTAAAAAAAAATAAAAAATATTTATTTTTTTATTTCCCCTCCCCCCTCATGAAAATCCTCATGGGACTAAAAATGAAAATATTAAATTTATTCGCCTAATAGTAGACATAGTACATACCAAAAATCAAAAAACAGGAGAAATTAATGAAAAATCTCATGAGCAGAACAATTAGGAATGCGTTTAACATGTTCGTGAAATGAACAGAATCCTTTTTATTAACATTTACTTTTTAACACACTACATGTTTTAGATGAAAGTCGTATTCTCGAACCTAAGAAAAATCCCTTTGAGACCAGTAATGGAAAAGTTAAACAAAAAAGATCTCGTGCAGCTTTTAGCCATTCACAAGTTAATGCTTTGGAACAACGTTTTATGAGACAAAGATATTTGTCAAGCTTGGAGCGATCTGAATTAGCCAAGTTATTGAAGCTGTCAGAAACGCAAGTTAAAATTTGGTTTCAAAACAGAAGATACAAAACAAAAAGAAAACAACTGCAAATGGAAGTAGAATCTAATGAATTAAAAAAACCTATACCTCTACAAGTATTGTTGAAGCATAAAAAAAAACTGGGTTGTGATTTACTCCGATTAGACAACACTTTTATTGAAATTTACAATCATCAGGTATATTTTTTAGTTTTTGAGGTTTTTGAACTAAATAAAATCATTGAAATTATTCCAGTTTTCATGCATGGCAAACCATTCAACAAATATGCCAAATGAAGAGCTGCACTACCTCCATCACGACATGAAACATCCAAATACTTTTGATTTCGGATCATTGCTGAGAAAATAAGTTAATTATTTAATTTTATTAAATATATAAAATAAAAAACAATAAAAAAAAACTCAAAATATATATCGTGTATGAATTCAAGCTTCCTGATTTTTTTTACCGAATTTCGAAGAAAAAATACGGTATTAAACTCGACTTTTCGTCTGTGTGTGTGTCAGTAACACTCTTTCTAAATTTTTTTTTTTTTTGTAATTCTTTGTTAAACAAAAAAAAACGCGAGTTTTTCTTCAAAAGCTACTCAAGGGTCAACGATGAGTCATTTTTTTTGACCAAGTCGATTTTTTTTTGCTTAAAATGGCCTCATTCCATAAGCATACGAAATTTCAGCTAAAACGAAAATTTTGTAAAATATTTTATAATCTTGCCCAGTTTGGAAAATCTAAATGAGGAGTGTAAAATTTTATTATGAGGAGTATGAAATTGTGAAATGAGGAGTATGAAAATGTGAAGTAAGGAGTACAAAAAAGCAAAGATATGCAAATTCGAAATGCGGTATAGTTAGTCGTTCTTTAGACGACTACTTTCTCTATTTTTTTCAATTTTTATATTCAATATATGTATTTAAGTCTGCTCCAAATTTTTTTTGAACTTTTTGTCCCATGCCCCATTTCAAGCCGAAAATCCAATGGGGCAGAATAAAAAAAAAGTTAAAAATTTTATCAAAAATTACCGTTTTTTGGCATATTTTTATTATTTTACAAGAAATTTTCAAATAAATATTTAAATTTTTAACCTTTTTGTATACATGATATTTTATCTAGAATTTTTTTCTCAAAACATATTTTTTCAAAAATTAGTGAACTGATGTTTTTAAAAATTTTTTCAATGTTTTAGTTAAATTGCTCTAAAATTTATTTTAAATAAGGAATTCTCAAAAATATTGGTCAACGGACAAAAATTCATTGAATATTTGTCATTTTGTATGAAAAAGTATTTCATTTTTTTTTATTTGCCATCTCCCCTCCCCCCATTTTGAAAAACAGAGTTTGGGACAAAAAGTTCGAAATAAATTTGGAGCGGCCTAACTATAAATTAAAGCTGGTTTTAACTTATCTTTTATCAAGCATTTGTGTCGACAAGCGGACGTCCGAAAATTTCAGTTAGAAAAAGTAAGTAGGAATCAAAAAAATTTAACCATTTTTACCGCATTTCGAAGAAAAAATGCGATATTAAACTCGAATTGTCGTCCGTGTGTGTGTAACTCACCTGTGCCCGAAAAATAATTTCTTCCCAATATGGGAAGTGGGGGGTGTTGTTCCATGAATTTCCGATGGATTTGGACGTAGGGGGGCAGGTTAAAAGGAAAATACGACGTCGTATAAATTCTTTCTAGTTAAGGTTTTTTGTTTTTATTTGTCAGTAATATTAAAGCGCTTCAAACTTTTTTGATCTGTTTCTTGGCTTACTGATTAAGCATGTACAATTTTTAACAAATTTCCATATAAATTTGAGCTAATATTTAACAATTTTTCTTGAAAAAATAGGGGGGTCTTCTACTAAAAAGTGCATCGTAAATTAGGATGGGTCTTTAAATTCCGATGGTTTTCGATTATAGGGGGGTGGGGGTCAAAAAATGTCTCTTTTTATCCGACGCCGTAAATGGATGGCGCCAATTAATAAAAATTTGATACATTTTATTTTAAAAAGTAGAGAAATTTCAATTTTCATAATAAAATTTTTAGGAACTATTATTATTTTTAGGAACTGATTATGCAAAGAAGACAACGACTTCATGGAATCACCGACGAAGAAATCCAAGATCGCAAAGCGTTTCGCAGAAGACTAACAACAACAAAAGCAAAGAAACAAAAGAAGTCAACAACAACACCTCCTATTGACAAAGAAAAATATGTTTTAACCTGTTTGACCTCATGGTTTCAATTTTGAAACATTTAATGAGAAATTGAATTGTATGTTTAGTTCATATGATTTAAACAAGCAAGGAAGAAGAAAGATCAATATATTGTTTTTTTCAAGCCAAACTAAATCACGGTATTTCAACCTCATATTTCTGGGTATGATAAGCATTTTTGTTCGTGATTTTGAATTTTTGTTGAATATAATAAGTTTCAAAGTTGACATTTTTTACGAAATGGCACGAATTTACAGAATATCCAAAAACTAGTTTGAAGGGAAGTTTCGAAGGATCCAAGTGGTCCAGAACAAGTTTTTGAGAGCAGCTTTCAACCTCAGTCCTGATCCAGTCACGTTCTCTCAAGTCACCACATACGAACTTTACGAAATGGCACACGATTTGCGACTTTGGAACTTGCATCCTCAATCTGATGCATGACAGAGCCGTGCATCAGTCGAACCCGCTGATTCGCTCCCTGTTCGGGCTCTCAGAGCATTGAGAACCTCCCTTTTGCTGTCACTTTTCGTGTTTAATTTATTTTGTACTTTATTTGTTGAGTAGTTTTAAGTGTAAAATATTTTTTTTTGTTGAAGCAACTTTTTCGCACATTAAACTTTGAAATAGCAAAGACTAAAGTCGCCAGGATCGGATGTTCGTATTAGGACAATAGGTATCCCATCAGAGAATGGTAGGACGACAGTGATAGTCTCAAATAGTTCTGCTCTAAAATACTTTACTTCATGCGCAGCACATCATGAAATTGTCAATGAAATGAAAAAAAAAATACGGATTCAAATTCAAGTTATATAATTAAAAATAATGAACATGTAGATGTTAAACTCATCACAAAAATCTGTTCCCAAATATATAAGACAAAGACCAAAAAATTAATTATCAAAATCAAAAAATCCTAAAGTTCACGGTAATTAATGCCTTGGCCGAAGTTTTAATTCGAAACATTCAGAACAGAAAAAAAAGAGTAGAACATTTTAGACAAAATATAAGAAAATGAATATCTAATCATAAAAAATAGCTATCCATTATACCTAAAATAAAAATTATCATGAAAAATATTTTTAGGGAAATTTGTAATTTTAATTATAGTAAATACAATGTTTAACAAAATTGCAGGAAAAGTTTCTATGAACACCAAATTCCAGTTATAAAGTAGTTCAATTTTAGCTTCACACAGAATTAACTCCAAGTTAGCTCCTTAAAGTGGTGAAAGAACCTTAAATTGTATCAGATCTATTTGTCGTGACAGGAGAGACTCGTGGCTAAAAGAAAGCAGTTGAAAGAACCCGAAAAAGCAAGTTTCGGTACTTCCTTTTTGGATAGGGGCAAAACATTCTGGTCCCGTAATAAAAATAAAAATAAATAAAAAAAAAAATAAAAAATAAGTCAAGTGTGAGACGAATAAAAGTGATAAACAGCTGATCTGCACCAGCATGCAAAAAAAAAATCCTGCCCATGTGCTCTGGGGCGGGCAGGATTTTTTTTTTGCATGCTGGTGCAGATCAGCTGCTTATCAATTTGATTCGTCTCAATTTCGGACATCGTGCTTGTAGCGCCTCCAAAACGGAAATGCGGCAGAAATCAGAACTAAAAATGAGTCGTATGAAAGTTATACAGTCGCCAAAATCCAGTTGTTAACTCGCTATACGCTCATTCGGTTTTAAACTACTAAAAACAGAGGGAAGCTAAAAAATAAATAATGTTTTACGCACATATTGTGTTGGCTAAAAAAGGGCCACTAGCCAGAATTTGGTTGGCTGCACATTGGGATAAAAAGTTGACTAAAGCCCATGTATTCGAGACAAATATTGAACAAAGTATTGAGGGCATAATGCAGCCGAAAGTTAAGCTTGCTTTAAGAACGTCAGGGCACTTACTTCTAGGCGTTGTCCGCATATATTCTCGAAAAGCAAAGTACTTGCTAGCGGATTGCAATGAAGCATTCGTCAAAATCAAGGTAGAATAATCACTAGAGGTAGTACTTTATTTACAGTTTCTCGCTATTACAGATGGCTTTTCGCCCAGGCGTAGTTGACTTGCCAGAAGAACATCGAGAGGCAGCTGTTAATGCTATTACATTACCAGAAGTTTTTCATGACTTTGATACGGCTCTTCCAGAATTAAAGTATATATTCCAGAAGCTATTACACATATATTGAATAACTTTATCTGACGCCTTTTTTAGTGATGTTGATATTGAAGCCCAGTTTTCAATAAACCAATCAAGAGCCGATGAAATAACAATGAGGGAGGATTACGGGACTCTTCAAATGAATATGCATGATGATGGATTCGGCGACATCGGCTTTGAACCAAGTGCTCCAGACATAGTAAGAGACAATTTAGAGGACAGTATGACGGTATAATTAAATGTTTTATATGTATTTGCATAACGAAAAATGCACTAACGAAATTCTTTTTGTAGGATGATTTTTTCTCCGGTGCTTTGGAAAACGACATGAGAAACTCCAAAGAAGTCACAGAAGGTTCATCAAAATTGCTCGACGGCATGCAAGAAAATTTGACCAATGACTTTGGGGATACATTTGAACGTAAGTTATTCAACGTCATTATCATTATGGTTCGCGCCGCCGTACCATTTGTATTTATTTAGAAAAAATGAAAATCATCTTTTGTATTTTTTGTTTTAATGCAATCAGAACCAGCAGCTGGATTGTTTGAAGGTGATATTTTTGGCGAAGGTCCATTACAAACGCATTCAGTAGTATCGGTGGCGAACAAACCCGATGATTCAGAGGAAGATGATGATGATGATGATGGTCACTTTGATGGTGGCGCGCCTTCTCCAATACCGAGGTATGTTCTAAATATTTGTCAAATCTGTATAAATATACATAAGTACAATTTCTTTGTAGCTCAGAAAACTCCAGAGCTTGTACACCTGGCCCAACAACTGTACTTAACAGTCCCATACTTAATGAAAAAAAAATATGCGACGATACAGGAACCGAAAATATAAATAAAGACGATGGTTTGATATCAAAAATTGGTGATGGTATAACAGATACTATTAACCCTGTCGTAAATGAAGAAGAGAGTTTTGCTCTTGCTCCTATTGATTCTATCGTCATTAAAGGTATAAGTAACAAGTCCAAGAGAAAAAGAAAATTAATAGTTGACGAAATCAAAAACATTTCTGGAGATGAAATGAAAAATCAACTAGCAAACACAACCGATATAGTGACCACATTAGATTTGGCGCCACCGACCAAACGGTAACTAAAAATATCTAAAAGTCTTTCACACATGTAATGTAATGTGCTTCTTCTTTATTTAAAGCCTTATGTATTGGAAGGAAACAGGAGGAGTTGAAAAGTTGTTTGCTCTCCCTTCTAGGGATTACTGTGCAAATCCTTTGTTTCAAGTCAGTAGCATTTTATTAAAATTTTATTTAACGGAATAAATGTTTATTTATACTTATTGATTATAGAATTATCAGCGGCAGCTCATAACAAAATTAATAGGCATAGAAGAGTTTTCCAAACTGGGACCGTCAGAAATTATTATTACCGAGAGAAGTAACTTGGATGAGGCACAATCTCCAACAATAAAAAAGAAGCGCAAAAACAAGCATAATGATCTAATTGATAAAAATATTGAGCCTGAAGTATTAAGAGAAAATGATTTCAGCATGTTGACAAATATAACACTTGAAGAAAGAAATAACACAAACAAAAATATGCAAAGCAACTTTGAGGATAATCTCTTGAATACATCGACAGATAATCAACTTGTGTCTGACAGCCCTGATCACGTACTTGAAGGAAACTTCACTCCAACTGGGCTAGACCATGGCGAAATATCCCCAAATCATTGCATAGAAAATATAGACAGTATACCCAATTTGCATGTCGATCAGGTATCATCAATATTGAATGCTTCTAATGTCGAACAATTTTCAAATATGGGTTTCGAGAATGAAATGTCCTCAGAAAAAATATCGCATGACTGGGATGGAGATTATGACTATCAATCGTCTGAACATGTAAGAAAATCAAATAATATAATGCATACGAAAAGAAGCTCAATACAATCGAAAATGCTTTGAATTTCTTACTACCAGAAATCAAATGGTTTTTTTTAGTTTTCAATATTTGAATGGAAATAGAAAAACAATCATAGTAATCTCTTCAAAATTGATAAAAAAACGTTTTGAAATGTGTGAAATTCAAACCATTTTTTACGCTTTTTAGCCTAAATTATTTGTAATGTATTCTAACAATCGTGTACTTACGTACTTGAAAATTACAGGTAATGGACGAACAGGGTGTGGATGAAACGATGGAACAATTTGAAGAAAGAGTGTTGAATAAGAGAGCGGCGCATCTTTTCATATCAGTGCGAAGTACTCTACAAAAGAGGGGAAGCATATTATTAACCGATTTAACAGTTAATAATAACCGAAAACAAGTAAGTTTAATGAAAACTAAAGTCGCTCTTTGAACAACAGCAATCAATAAACATGGTTTTATATTTTTAGGCAGCCCAGAAATTTTACTCTATACTGGTTTTGAAAAAATTTCAAGTATTAAACTTACAACAACCAGAACCGTATAATCCTGTAATTATTAGCAAAGGTCCATGTTTTGACAATCCCAAGTTATAAGTGAACACTAAGAAGCTATTACATTAAAATCTTATAAGAAATATACATATAAATATTTATTGATGTGAAATAAAAACATATTATTCTATTATGGTAAAATTTGTACATACACAACCTATTTTATCACTACATGCATTTATTTTTTAAAAATTATATTTCCTGTCAAATTAATGAATAAGAGTAAAAATAGGTATAACGTATTATTTTTTATTTTTTATTTGGAAATAAAAAAGCATAATTTAAAAAAGTGATTTAATATTAGAAAACGAATACAGTCAGATACATGGAAAATATCACCAGCCAGTTGTGTTCAGGTTCAAATAGGATATAGTCTTAATTATCTTTGTACATCTCCTTGTTCCTGGCAGTTAATTATTATATCATGACACAAGGGACAGCGATCTTGAACATAAAGCCATTTTCTTAAGCACACTCCATGAAAATAATGTCTACATTTTGTGATTTTTGCAGTCGTCATATCCTTAAAAAATACAGTTTTTTTGAAAAAAAATGAGAAGAATTATCGAAAATTAGTTTACCTGATAACAGATTGCACACACATCATCATACTCGGACATTTGTTCAGAAGTTGCTTCAGGTAGTGATGATATTTTATAAACTGCATTTCGTCTTTTCATAAAGACACTCCATCCAGCTTTCGCCTCACACCATATATTGAAATAAGCATGAATGCACATCATCAGTGCCCTTATAGCTCCACCAGATTCAAATGCTAATATCCACGCTCCATTGAAGAACAAAAAAATTCCAAAACAAAATTCCACAGAGTTTCCGAATGCTTTTACATAGTAAAGATAATCATCCAATTTTTCCCAAAATGTATCGCGTTTTGCATCCAAGACGAACAAAGTGTACGTAAGTAAACTAACAATTACCTAGAGAAAAAATTTAAGTAAAATGTTTACTTTATTTTTTGTGACTTTACTTACCTTAATTATAACTTCTACAGAAAATGCAGTAACAGCAAGAAGCCAGGTTGAAGATGAATATCGCCTCCATAAACTAATTAAAAGCACCGTTGGAGCAACTAACAGGAAAAAACTAGCTGTTAAAGCACGCACATGTCGATTGCTGTAAAAGAAAGAATCATTTCTGTATTAAACTGTTGTTAAAAATTGATTATATGTAGTACTTTGATGGGTTTCTAGCTGCACTCAATGAGTACAAAGTAGGGGCTACAAGGTTATGTAAAAAGTGAAATAATGCTGTAAACAGCAAACAAAAGTTCCGGCATAAACGGATGTAACGTTTTTCGGACTCTAAGGTAGTCAGTCCGGTCTGAAGTGCTAATATATAGAACAATATTGCGGATACAGTTCCAATGGACTTGTCTTCACTGTTGTCCTCAACTAATAAAAACCATTGAAAAGCTTTTCCAATCAGGTGACATAAAACAGACACTATACTGGTGAGACCCAAAACGGAAAGCAACGTTTCACTCCCATTTACCATGATGAATTTGAAAATATCTTTGTTTACATCCTCATTTAAAAACAACAAATAGGTATTGTTGATAGTCCTAAAAAATAGTTAAAAATCACTTAGAGGGAATTTACACGTATTGATAATTGATATAAATATGTATTACAAATTATTATTTAAATACCTTACTATCCAGAATAATCGTAGAACAGTTGGTACGTTTAACCGTTGCCATTCATTTTCTACCAACGCAGATATTCCAAAATTATGAGCAAAATCCTATTCACATAAAATATATTAATCACAACTTATTTCAATAAATTTGATAAGGTTTTACCCTTGTATGTTTGTAGCCTGAAGTTAATATTGAAATTATTTTCATTCCGTAATTCCATATATCCAACAAAAGCATTATAAACAGTACCATCACAGATACGCTTGTAAAGTATTTACAGCTGTTCAATGATAACGGAAAGAATATTAGAATGGAGGGAGCGAGGAATGCACATTCAACAGTCCTTTGTTCAACCCACGAGATGCTATGTAAAATATTAAATAAAAAGTGTTCTATTATAAAGGAAGAGCTTTTTTACTTGTGGACAGAACGGTCTTTACCTTTGAAGTCGCTTTATAAAACAGTACGCTGTTGCTAGAATGATTTGTATTCCCAAGTTAAGAGCAATTGAGAGAAGTTCATCAAAGGTGATTTGAATAAAATCTGTTTGTTCTAAAAAGGACACATTTTTCCAATATGATAAAAATATTAGGCCCATTGGCAGCACGTAAAAATATACGTGTATAAGATAGTTGGTCCACAATACAAATAAAAGAAATGCAGTAACGGCACCTTAAAAAAAAGTCAAAGTTAACAATCTCAATGTTTTGGAAGGATGAATCTTGGGGCTTACCAGCAATGCACATTAACAGTTTGAAAGTGGCAATCGGCAACGTCTTATAAAAACTATCTTGTGTATAATGCTCATAATGTGTGTAATTTAGAAACGAATGTAGGTTAACCTGAGGAAATACTTCAGTTTTGAGAATTTTATCGAACATAAATAGTGGTGGAACACGTAGTACAATATCTAATACGCATAGATATTTTGCCTTTAGGGACATTTTGAAAAGAAAATGTGTGTCGAATTTTTATTTTTAACAGGCGATTGAACTTTTATCCATAGTTAATCTTAATAAAAATTCATAAATACTTTTTATTTATGAAAACACTTTGTTTTCTTTTTTTATTTTCGTCTTATTTACACGGTGATATACGTATTCAAAGAGTTTGTTTGCTGGGTTGCATCTGAATTTCAGTGGGACTGTCTGTTAAGGTTGTGCCTTTTCGTTTTTTACGTAAAAAAAACAAAAAAAATCTCACTTTTTTTCATTATACTGTAATAATAGATTTAAAAAGAGTTCTGAAAGATGCCATGCTAGTTTTTTTCTTTGGAATTACCATTAATACCTAAGTAGGTTTTTTAAAATTGATCAAGGGACTTCCAACTACATAGATCCAAATTACACAGTTTAGTTCGAGCAGTTCTTTTAGCGAAATAGTATGAAGGAAAATAGAGTTAGCATTTACAAAATCAGGGATTGTTTGAGAAATTTTCCTGGTCACCGGCACTGGAGTTTCAAGGTTCATCAACTCAGGGTTCCCAAATGTCTTATTTGGGAGAATATATTCTCCGCCATAATTTTTTAAATGTTATTTACCATATTAAAAAAGAATAAAAAAAATAGACGAAAATCCGTCAAAAGCTTTAATTTAATTTAATTAATCTTTGTTTAATTTCCACTTATTTCCGTGTATTGAAACTCAATTGTAAAAGCCGTTTGGATCCTTTTATTTTGAAAATTCTGATGCGAAGGGCTTCGAAAAAACCGTTTTGCTAAAAACTTACTTTATGTAGGTTTTTTGAAGTTTTTTGGTAAAACTACTTATTTTTTTCCTAAATAATCATAAAATAATTGTTAAAAAAGCGAGAATTTGTTTTTAAATAGTGAATGATTTTGATACACTTTTGAAAAGTTGAAAAAGATTTCTGTTAAATCAGCCAATTGATTTAATTCATAATGTTACGTTTTGATGTGTAACAAAAAAAAGGTATAAATCGATAAAAATTTTTCAAAAAGTAATTTTGTAATAAATGAATATTAAATAAATATTTATTTAAATATTTAAAAAAATATTATTTGGTATAGATAAACACTCTGGCATGCCTAAATCTACTAATTTACATTACCCTCTTTTGATTTGGCAACCCTACTTCAGCACATAGTGCGGATTTAACCAACTCTGTTTTCAAATCAGAAAATACCTAGTCCAACTTATAGATTAAATTATTTATTCTACACATTAGTGTCGAGTTACTTCTATATTTAGTATTAATTTAAATTGATTAGTGCACTAAGGAAAAAGGTGAATTTATATGTAGACTATTATGTAAAGAGTGCCGTTAAACATGAAATTATTTTAGGAATGGCTGAAGGCAATGGCGATATGCACGAAGATATCGTTAATTTACGAGTGGACGACCGTGGAGATGGCGAAAGAACGGAGGACTACGTAAAACTATTGGAATATGGGCTCGATAGAAAGGTAAACATGTTAAATATCTCTCTTCAAAATGCTATATTTATAAGTTTAATGCCGAATAGGTTGCTAGCAAACTGGATGATATATACAAGACAGGAAAACTAGCCCATAATGAATTAGATGAGAGAGCTTTAGATGCACTCAAGGAATTTCCTGTTGATGGTGCCTTGAATGTTTTATCCCAGTTCCTTGAATCTAATTTAGAACATGTATCGAACAAATCAGCTTACTTATGCGGGGTAATGAAAACATACAGGTGAGTCTGAAATTTCGCTTTAAGATTTTATGTTACTTTACTTGCATTGGTACTTGCATACTTAATGCTGCTTTGATCTGTATTCAAATGAAAAAAAAAATTTTTTTTTGTCAATAATTACCTATATAAACTACAAACATACTTAGTTTTAGTACTAATGGCAACTGCTTAGCACGTGTCCATCAATATTTTATCAAAGATGCCAAACATAACCGCATCTATTTCTTGTAGTTTTTATGAGCTAATTATTAAATATTTTATCAATATAGACAGAAAAGCAGAGCTTCCCAACAAGGTCTAAACCCTTCAACACAAATTATTCAAACAAAAGGACCTGATGAACAAAAAATTAAACAAATATTGGAACGCACTGGCTATACCCTTGATGTTACCACTGGTATGATCAAAACAAAGAAGAAAAATTGACTTATACATAATTACTTGATGTAATTTATTTATTTACTTATTTTACAGGACAAAGAAAATATGGTGGTCCACCACCTAACTGGAGTGGGCCCTCGCCTGGTAATGGTTGTGAAGTGTTCTGTGGTAAAATCCCAAAAGATATGTATGAAGATGAGCTAATCCCTCTTTTTGAAAAATGTGGTGCCGTATGGGACTTAAGATTAATGATGGATCCAATGACAGGGACTAATCGAGGATATGCATTTGTTACATTTACAACAAGGGATGCTGCAAGTAATGCTGTTGAGCAAGTAAGTTCTGGCAAAACATGGTCTTCTCAGATTACAATAAAATAAAAAAAATAAGTGTTCTATTCATAAGTTAAATAGAACTATGGGAAAATATTCATTACAAAAGAGCATAAGTTCCTTTGTATTAACTATACATGAATGTGTGCAGTGGCGGATTTTTCAAAATTTTGGGGTCTATTTTAAAAAAAATTGTTCTACAGAAATCTCGGGGCTTCAGTAATAAGGCCCTTCTTTAAATCCGTCACTGCAGGTGTGTATTAAATATAAATAAATATTTAATAATAATAAATATACGAAAGGATCCCCGTGGTAGAGCTATCCGAATCTATCTAATAATGATTGTAATAAACAAAACCACAAATTAAGCGGAAAACATAACAATTTTCTTACTTTTATTTATGTACCTGTTTATTTTTTGTTAGATATTACATATTTAAATTAAATTATTAAGCAATTAATGGAAACCTTTTTAAAACAGGAGAAGAGAAAAAACGACTACATTTTAAAATTACTTAGAAAAGGAAAGGCAAATCTTTTTTGTTTTCATTTGATTATGTATTATTTTTGTACTTATTTCAATAATTTAAATTTTAGTTAGACAATTTCGAAATAAAACCTGGGAAGTCGTTAAAAGTAAATATAAGTGTACCCAATTTACGCCTTTTTGTAGGAAATATACCAAAGTCTAAGGGAAAAGATGAAATATTAGAAGAGTTCAGTAAATTATCAGGTAAAATTAAAATCGAACTTCAAAACTAAAATCTGAGAAAAAAAAAATAGAAAAAAAGAAAAAATCCAAATTTTTTAAATCCAAACTTACGTTTTTATTTTTTTTCTTTATTTTTTTATTATTTTTATATGTTCTTTACACACATAGCTTTGTAAATTAAAACTTAAAAAACGAAGTTTTTGGGACTCGCGTTAGGTACTGTTGTATTATCTATTTTCAAATAATCAATTTATACGCGATTAGAATACGATGTCGAAAAGTTTTGCAATAGACTTCATTTATACGAAGTATTCTAGAAATTTGTTCTTACAGCTGAATGATTTTGAAATAAAAAAAGGCAAAAAGATCGGTGTAACCATATCTTTTAATAACCACAGACTCTTTGTCGGGAATATTCCCAAAAATCGAGATAGACTTGAAATTTTTGACGAATTCACTAAACATGCACGTAAGTTATAAATTTAAGAAAACAGCTGTTTACCAAATACAGCCGTTCATTCAATACAAAGTCTATTACTGTTTATATATTTTACGATCCTTAACTTCAATGGAAATAGGTTAAAAGGCCCAAGGTTTTTCAATATTTTTTTTTTCATTATAGCTGGACTACTAGAAGTTATAATTTATAGTTCTCCTGACGATAAGAAAAAGAATAGAGGATTTTGCTTTCTTGAATATGAATCACATAAAGCAGCTTCGCTTGCGAAACGGCGTTTGGGTACCGGTAGAATAAAGGTAATCATTGAAATGAAATATTATATATTTGCCAGTTCTATACGTAAATTCATTATAAAGGTGTGGGGCTGTGACATAATTGTTGATTGGGCCGATCCACAAGAAGAACCGGATGAAGGAACGATGAGTAAAGTAAAAGTTTTGTATGTGCGAAACCTGACGCAAGATATAAGTGAAGACAAAATTAAGGTAGATTGAGTTTGTTGATTTTAATAAGTAAATAATCAATATATTATTTTTTTGAATCTCGAATTATCTATTACAGGAGCAATTTGAACAACATGGCAAAATAGAGAGGGTAAAGAAAATAAAAGATTATGCGTTTGTACATTTTGAAGATAGAAATAGCGCACTTGATGCCATGAAAGAACTGGATGGTAAAGAAATTTGTGGAACAAGTATAGAGGTAAAAAGTTTGATTCTAAAAAGTTTATTCTAAAACTATAATCATAAATATCATGTTTTCAAAGGTATCTCTGGCTAAGCCTCCATCCGATAAGAAGAAGAAAGAAGAAATTTTAAGAGCACGCGAACGTAGAATGATGCAGCTAATGCAAGTACGGCCAGGAATTATAAGGTAGCTTAGTTTTTCTTTTCTTCTGTACGTTATAAGTGAATCCTATTTCGCGTTTGCTTCCCTTATTTTTTAAAAGTAGGTAGGGTCAGGGCATTACTTTTCGGTATGCACTACTTACCGTGATTTTTTAACTTTTATTAAAATTTTCTCGAATTTTCTATTGCAAACCTTATGATGTTTTCATAAAAAATTGAACTTTAAGCCCTTCTGATTACGATACAATTATTGGTTTTGCAATTCTTTAAACAATAATAAAAATTTGATACATTTTATTTTGAAAAGTCGAGAAAATTCAATTTTCTTAATAAAATTTTCAAGAAGGCAGATTTTGACCTAAAATTTTCAAAGGTCAAAAAATTCCAAATTTTAATGATTTTTGTGAAAATCTTTGTGTCAGATGGCTAAAAAAGCCCTTAAATTTTGTTACTCAGTAAGTTAAAACCTTAAAATTATTGTTTAAACATAATTTTTTTCAAGCCAAACTAAATCACGGTAAGTCATCCTCATATTTCTGGGTAGGATGACTTACCGTGATGAACATTTTTGTTCGTGATTTTCAATTTTTGTTGATTATAAGAAGATTTAAGGCAGAAATTTTTATGCGAAATGGCATAAATTTATCGAAAAACCAAAAGCTAGTTTAAAAAGATTGTGATTTGAGTCTAATTAACCACAAAATATTGAAATTTGAAAAAAACTTATTTTCTTCAATGATATCGAGCTTGTACTTTGCACACACGTTTAGCTATGCTAAATAAGCTTTACTGCAATGTTACAGGCTTCTAAGATAATCAAATCGATAAAAATTAAAAAATCTTAAATTTTGATTTTTTCGATTTAGTATTTCAAAACCAACCATATTTTTGAAGCTCAATTTTTCTATGAAAATCCTGATAAATCATAAAAAGTCTTTATGGAAGTGTAAAATTACTTCTTATATTTTGCTAAAACATGCACTAAAACGTGCAAAACAAAGATTTTAAGCAATTTTTAGTGTAAATTAAAAATCACGGTAAGTCAAGAATCATATCACGATAAGTCATCCTTTTCACGGTAAGTCAAGAATCTGACAATTTTCGGAAAATTCAATTTTTTTTTCACGAAATATGAATGTAAACTCAAGATTTATAGCTAAAAATTATGAACATACGAATGCTTAACTCATCACAAAAATCGGTTTCCAAATATCCTTATTCAAAGACCAAAAAATTAATGATCAAAGTCAAAAAATCCTAAAGTTACCGATAAGTAATGCCCTGACCCTAATTTCGAAAGATTTTTATACAAAACGACTGTTTTTCAAGTTTTTAAACCGTATATTATTTTTTTTTTTTAGTTTATTTTAGTGTGTTCCAAAAACATTTTCTGTTTTGCGTTACATTTTTGAAATAAAAACCCTGCGGGTTGGGGGATATAGAAATTTTACATAGGTTTTCGTTTTTAATAGGTATTATCTTGAACGGAAAAATTGTTCAATTCAATTGCATTATTTTGTGTAAGATCATTAATAAATTAGCTTTATGTACTTATTTTTTTCCAAAAATTAGGCCGTTCCAAATTTTTTCCGATGGTTTTTGCCCCAAAACATTTTTTTCAAAATGGGGGGTTTTTTCAAAATAAAAAAAAGTTTTGAAATACTGTTTCATACAAAATGCCAAAATTATAACAAATTTTGGTCTTTCATGAATATTTTAGATGTTTTTATGGTCTACATTTAGATTCGATCATTTAAAATTGATCTGAAAGTTTTTCAAGTTAAAAATTTTAACAAAAAAATTTCATAAAAATAACCATCAAAAATTTTTGAAAAATAATTTTTAGGAAATATTTTTAGAGAAGAAAATTCATTTTGAAAATTGAAAATATTTTAAAATTTTTTTGAAAATACCTTGAAAAAGTAAGGAAAAGGACCACAAAATGGTCAATTTTGATGAAATTTTTTATCTTTTTTTTTATTTTTCCCAATTGGATTTTCGGCTTTTGAAATGGGGCAGGGGACAAAAACATAGAAAAAAATTTGGAGCGGCTTCACATATTTTGAAAAATTTTTCTAAAAAATCTTTTCAAGTTCTCAGTTGTTAGGTATTATTTGTAAAAAATTATTTCTTAATTTTTTTTTAAATGTTCATAAACTTCAAACTTTAAAATTAACTAACATATCGCTAAAAAAAAAAGCTAACAAAACTTGATTTTTTAAGTCATTTAATATGAATAGTATTTCAAAATATATATATTTATTTTTTTATAAAAATGATGGGGAAGGATGCGCGAAACAATTAAGTTTTTGGAATACCATTAAACCTATATAATATACCTTTAAATATCATTTTAGCATGGTTCATAACCATCCAGGACCTTTACCACAAAATATTCCAGCTATTAGAAATGTGAACACCGTACCTCGATTGCAACTACGAGCTAATCAAATTCCACGAGGAGGTGAATACGGTATGTGTGCTTGGCCATAATTGTTTATTATTGTATTTGAAAACTGAAATAAATGTTTAAAAAACAAATCTTAAGATACCTAAAATACTTGCATAACAATTTAGTTTGAATGTTTATATAATGTTTGTTTTATTATTTGTCAGCTAAAAGTGTTTCTTAACAAAAGGTGTTGACATTTATTCAGTCTATGAAATGAATGAAATTAAATTAAAGAAAAGAAATATCAATAACGTATACTAATTTAATATATATCAAATGGTTAGATTTATTAAAATTATACTTAAAATGAGAGTTAAGTAATTTTGTTAAATATCAATTTTTGTTGGTTATTTATTCAGTGGTTTAACGTCATATATTTTTTTAATTTACAAAATACAAAATAAGTTTTATTTTTTTAAATACTTTTTTTTTTTAATTGAAAACCACACAAATCAGGGACGATATTTGTATTTGGTTTTTAATGTTTGAAACTTTTAATGAACTAAATGTGTATTTATAAATATCAACTGGTTAGTTCGATGAGGTTTACTGAACTGATGAACTAATTTATATTTAAAGAAAATGAAGAAATATGAAGACAAAACTGGAGGAACTTCTAAAAATTTGATCCATTCTTGAGTGCTTTCGTAATAATATATTGGACTCCCAGTGCAATCATAAAATTAAATTTCCCTCGGAAAATGTATTGTCGGATATGGCCCCCTAAATACTTTTGATTAAGATATCATTTGAAATCAACCAAGATAAATTAAATATAGAAGTCTTAAAACATTTTACCTATATATACAAATATATATATATATATATATAAAACTTGTGTTATAATTATTATTTCTTTTTTATTTATTTTTCGTCCTTACCTACGTTATTTCCTCCTCTAAATGGCGGACGTTATCAACCTTATAGGGGGGTGGTCCTGGGCTTGGAACACTAACAGTACTTGGGCAGGTCGATGGAATCCATGGAATCCACAGCAACAACCTTCTGGGGCATCATCCAACATTGCCGGCAGCCGAGGGGGAGCGGGTAATCAAAGGGGTGGGAACTGGGGTGGGTCAAGCACGTCACAGCGATCGTGGCATTTGGTGAAACAACCATCTAAATTTAGCAGGTGAGACCAAGGAAGGTATATCGGAACGACTAAGAACTTTAATTCAACATCGTTGTGATATTTGTTTTTGAGTTTGAACTAGAATGAACTTTTAGGGAAATAAAATGCCAGATTAAATTACATCAGAAGTTCCTCCATTGACATTAGTTATAAAAGCGACGTGGTTTAAAAAATTGACCTTAACGGGCTTAACAAGCCTCATCGGACTAATTTTCTAAAATTTAGTTTATCCAAATTAATATGTTAACATAAAATTTGATATTTTCTCTCCTGAAAAATTATTTTAGAATACATTTAGTAATGATGGGGACACCACAAAGAATAAACCGTGTTAACAAATTATATTATGATAAATTATAATTTGTTTAGTTATTTTTTTTTGTTCGTTTCTATTTAAAATATTAATTCAACATTGTTTTTGAATTAAACTGATTGAACTCACTAAATTGCTTTAGAACCTAAATTATTCAATAAATTAAAGGAACTTGATTTATAACAGTTATAGTTTAACCGTTATTTAAAATTGCATGCTTGTTTTATTTTTTACAGCAGGTAAAAGAAAGTTTGATGGTTCTCATCCAAACCAAATTGAAGTAAAACGCCGTTTTCCAAACACAATGTTAAGTCAGTGGGGATGTCAACCTTTATCACAACAACCATTAGATGCGAATGGCGGGGATCAATGGTATAGTGATGCTTATTCACCATGGACATAAAAAGACAGAGGATTATATTTATAATGGAATGATACGCATTATTATTCCTTTTTTTAGTAAAATACTTCATTATTATTATTATAATTATTATTGTTTCATTGTGCTAACTTGCATTTTGTTATGTTTGGATATTTTTTTTAAAGAGATAATATTGATTTTTAGTTAAAACTACTTTCATTATTGGACATTGCTCATAGTAATTAATTATGCTTAAAGTAGAGAATTTTGAAGTACATAAAGATTCATAAAAATACAGATCAACAATCTAATAATCGAAAAGTGGGAGATGTAGCAACATTAAAAAAAAGTTGCTCATTCATTTCAATCGTTCATGTAATTAAGGTTCTAAATTTAACCTTTATAGTTCATATTTTAATAATTTTAACTACATTGTAAATTTCACGCTTTTTAGTAAACATATATAATTAAATTAAAATAGTAATAAAATACACACAACACTTTGGAGTTACAAATATCTTAAAGTGTAAAACATTTAAAAATTAGCTATGTTCATAAATTATTCACAATCAGACAAAGAATCAGAGACATGTTAAAAGTTTTTTTTAAATATTGTTCCATTTTTAAAAACAGTAAAAAGAAGTAAACAATTTTTATTACAAAAACATCAAAACTTAAACTTTGGAATTCTCATATGTTAATAGATTGGGGTACTATCAACATATGACATTCTCTATTTTCTTTACAAACTGTAGAGAACAAAATCAAAAGTACATCAGAAAAATCTTATTATTTTTCTGAAATTAATACATGAATCAAGAAGCGGTAAAACAAAATTAATAAAATCTACATATATTGAACTGAACTGTAAAAAAATGAACTAATTTTTTGAACTTATTTAGGGTAGCTTAAAGTTTATAAAAAAATAAATAAATAAATGTAACACTAATCGAATCATTGGAATGATATATCCATTCAAACTAATTCAAAAATTATGATAGTAATTTTACCAATATTTTTGTTGTGTGTTATCGATAAAATTGTTTAAATACTTTTATTAATATTATTAATGTATGTATATGCAATTCATTTCATTTGAATTGAAAAAAAACTATAATTTCAGGAATGTTGGCACAATATTATTAGAAACATAAGACTTAATTTTTTTTCTTGTTTCAGTAAGAAAACGAACGAATAAAAATGATTTGATATTAATTGAATATTTAAGTAATTATTTGAAATAAGAAGACTTCATTTTTATTTCTCATTAAATAAAAGGTAGATACATTTTTTTAATCATCGTTTTATTTAGATTATTAGACAAGTCTGTTAATAAACAAGGAATAGAATAGTGTTTTCTTTATGTGTTGATTGATCAAATTCTGCACTTTTTTTATTGGCAGCATTGTTTTCTTACTGAATCTGCTGAAACTGTAGGTTTTACATCAAGTGGCTCAACGTTCGTTGGACGAATAACATCACCTTCAGGAGGGTCACGTATTTGTTTTTGGGATACAATCCGATAAATTTCTGTTAACCATAAAATACATATATGTATAAATGAAATATAATATTTAACAAAGAACGAAAAAGTTGCAGTTCAGATTCCTGCAAAACTTCAGAATCGAAGGAAAAAAGTAGAATTATCATATGTGTCAAACCTGTAAGAATGTTCTGGAATGCAGTTTCAACATTTGTAGAGTCTAAAGCAGAAGTTTCAATGAAACTCAAACCATTCTTTTCCGCAAAACACTTTGCTTCCTCAGTTGGGACTGCACGCAGGTGTCGCAAGTCGCTTTTGTTGCCAACAAGCATAATTACGATATTTTGATCAGCATGATCTCGCAATTCTCTCAACCACCTTTCAACATTTTCATAAGTCAAATGTTTAGCAATGTCGTATACTAGTAAGGCTCCTACAGCTCCTCGATAGTATGCAGAAGTAATTGCTCGATAACGTTCTTGACCTAAAATGCTGGCCTGTTAAAAAACTTCGACTGATTTGTAGGCGTTTTAGTCTTACCAGCTGTATCCCATATCTGTGCCTTTATAGTTTTTCCGTCAACCTAAAATAAAATAAATACATACATATACAGAGTGATTCAATCTTTGAAAAAAAAAATAATTGAAAAACTAAAAACACCTTCGAAAGAAGCAACTTTTAAATAAAAAAAGATTAACTTACATCTATGCTCCTGGTAGCAAATTCCACTCCAATGGTAGATTTTGATTCCAAATTAAACTCGTTTCTGGTGAAGCGAGACAACAAGTTACTTTTACCCACACCAGAATCTCCAATTAGGACCACTTAAAATTTCAGAAAATGTATTTGATTTTAGTGATTGTATTTTCCAGATATATGTATATATTTTTGTTCGAGTTTTAAGAAAAAGATTTACGTGTCAAAATTAAATGTCGATAACTTGATCTTTGTCGAGATTGTTTTTAAACTGAAAGTACCTTTGAAAAGATAATCATATTCGTCGTCTCTATTGCTCATTTTAAATGATTTTAGAAAAGATGATATCGCAAAGAATATATTTTTGATTTAAATAAAATGTCTTTAACCTTTTTCTTCTGTACTACTTCACTGAGGACGCACTTAGGAATTTGCGCTACCTTTTTGTGACATCCACTTATTGAATTAGCCAAGAAAGACAGTCGAAATACTCGGCATGACAGTCGTAATAAATAGTAAAGAATTTTATCTTTCCGATTTCTGTGCACGAAAAAAGTAAATAGTGAGAATATTCGAGTTTCAGGCGTTATCCCTTGTATTTTGTATGTCCTCTTGATTAATAAGCAACTAAGCGCTCTATCTACTATGTACATCACGGTCAAGATTTCAATTGTATAATGGATTTACCACGAATTTAATTCTCAAGATATTACTTCAATAAGTGCCGAGACAGAGCCCGATATAATTAATAAAATTTTATAATTTAACTGTTATTTATCATAAAAAAATGAGAAAAAATACTTTTGAATTCCGAAACTCAGTGCTAAGCAGACTGTTTTCACAAAGGGTGCGAAGATCAAGAAGTAATGAGTCACCAACCCCCGATGAAGAAAATGCAAATTCATCACAATTTAGTCAAATGGAAAAGGTAAAATTTCCAACACAATTATCCTACAAATGGTTGAATTGCATTTTTATACTTAACATTTTTTCAAAACTCATCTTATATCGTTATGATTAATTATGAAAACTATTAACATACGTATATATGTATATATTTATATACTATAGGGAGAGACACTTAAAAGTGAAAGGCTAAATCGTCAAAGTGACGAAACAATCGAGTTTCCTGATGAAGAATGTATTCTTTGTTGTACGCCTAGAACCAAAGTTGAAATGTATCAATCTAGCATTTGTAATCATGTTGCTTGCAGAAGCTGTTTTGAGAATTATTTAACGATAGAAATAACAGAGTCAAGGACTGAAATATGTAAGAATGTTAATATAGGGGTCGACCAGGCTTGTACGATTTAAATCAAAGATTTGAAAATCAAATCAAAAATCAAATCTTGATTTGATTTTTTTTGATGCCTCAAATCAAATCAAAAAAGATTTGACTTGCAAATCAATCAAAAATTTTTCAAAACTGAAATTTTTTTGATTTGATTTGATTTGAAAATTGATTTAAATCAAAATTAATTCAAATCAAATCAAAAAAATTTCAGTTTTGAAAAATTTTTGATTGATTTGCAAATCAAATCAAAATTCAAACCATCTCTTAAAAAAATCAAATCATTTTTTTGATTTTTTGATTCTTAATTTTGATTTAAATCATACAAGCCTGGAGTCAACAAATTATTAATTAAATAATATTGTGTTAATTCAATAATGATTTTAGCTTGTCCACAATGTAATGATCTTTTACATCCGAATGACATTAGAAAACTCTTACAAGGAAACTTAGATATAATAACAAAATACGAAGAGTTTATGGTACGACGAGTCTTACTTACCGATCCAGACAGCCGATGGTGCCCAGCTCCTGATTGTTGCTATGCCGTAATTGCAACGAGTTGTGCCTCTTGTCCCAGATTGATTTGTGAAAGACCAGGATGTGATATGGAATTTTGTTACCACTGTAAAGAAGAATGGCATCCAGACCAAACATGCGACAGCGCGAGAATCCTAAGACAACGAAATTATAATAGCTCTGATCTGAACATATCACCTGCTTTACTTAATAGGGACGACATAAAACCATGTCCGAGATGTCAAGTACTCATAGTAAAGATGGATGATGGTTCTTGCAACCATATGGTGTGCGCAGTTTGTGGATCAGAATTTTGTTGGCTATGTATGAAAATCATAACCGATTTACATTTCCTCAGTCCCTCAGGATGCACGTTTTGGGGTAAAAAGCCATGGTCAAAAAAGAAAAAGTTACTTTGGCAAATAGGCACTATATTTGGAGCTCCAATAGGTATTGGTCTTTTGGCATGCATTGCAATACCAACAGTTTGTATAGCTGTTCCAATATGGGTAGGACGAAAGATACACTCAAAATTGAAAACGGCAAAAAAACGGAAAAGAAATCTATCCATATTTGGTGCAGTTTTGGCATCGATAGTTGTATCACCAATCTTAGCTGCTTTATCCGTAGTTATTGGTGTTCCAATATTATTGTTTTACGTTTATGGCGTTGTGCCACTATCTTTATGCAGAGCGGGATGTTCTACTGTTTATAATAGCAACGGCCAAATAGATATGTGTGATAACAGCAACTTCAGATCAGGTGCAGTGTGTTTAAATACTATTTGAATTTTATCATTTTCTTTATTTCAATGTACTTTTGTTTATCTCACAGATGCACAAAATCTAGAGGATGTTTCGCAACTGCGAGGAACAAGTATTGGAGATATTAGCTTGACCATACTGAGCAATTCCACAAATCCTGGAACATCAGCAACAGCATCTTCCAATGCTGATTCAAACTTAGCTTTAGCTGGGAGCATTTTAAGGTAAAAATAAGCAAAACAAAACTTTTATACATATATTTATGTTTATTATCATGTTTTTTTTTAGCCACAAAGTAGAAGTAATGGTAGATGTCAACCAAAAAGATGAAAACTAGAATCTAAATTTTTATAACATAACATATTTCAAGATAAAATTATAATGCCAAAATAATTATTTACATATTTTAAACTAGGAGTGAATTTGTTTTCTTCAAATAAACATCTCCATATCAAATCATCAGTATGCTTTTGATCATTGTATTACCAAAATAAGTCAGTGTGTATAGTTCAATAGTAGTAATGATGGAATTTTTAATAAATTTCGTCGGCGTCGGAAGGGTCCATCAAATTTACGATGGATTCCGACGAAAGGGTTAACTGAAATGCAATGTACGACGTTGTAAAAACATTCAAGTTTTAAAAATTTTTGTTTTGAATTATATCCTAATTTGAAAGCTTTTTAGTCAGTTTTAAAACTATTTTTTTTTTTAATTTTCACGAGGTTACAATGAAATTTGAACTAATAAATACATATTAAAAATTTCCTTTTCCCCCTAATATGTTAAAAATACGTCGTAAATTAGGGGGATTTCGACGGTTTGCGATTATAAGGGGGCTGGGGATAAAAAAAAATTCCCAATTTTATCAGATGCCATTAATGGATGGTGCTCTAAAAAGATATATCGCACAACTACACTGTTTAACCAAATGACTAGGAACCAATTTAAGTCAATATTATAATATATTTTTTGTATTTATAAATAATTCTACAAATTTTTATTTTCATTCATTTTGTGTCATTCTCTTGGGGTAAAAAGTTCCGATACAAAATGGAGAACTTCACCTACATTACGTGTCTTCACCTTGTCAAGTATCACCAAGTAAATTAAATCTAATCTTCTGACCTTCTGTAAAATATCATCCATATGGCGCCATCCATTTATTACCGCATTTTGTGAAATCAATGATATTTTGAATTCATTGTCAATTTTCTCATTGTTTATACCTTCTTTTCGAAATAAAAGATCCATTTACTAACATAAAGCAGTGATAGGAACAATACTCAAATTGAATATATTTTGTACGATTTAGAGTTCCTAAAACAGTTTTGTGATTGTAAAGTGATTCTTGGCGAGTTTATTACTACTCAACATCGATTTTTAATAGGCAAGATGAATACTCAAAGAACATCCAAGAAAAAGAAAAGAATTGAAGAAATTGAAGGAAAGTAGTGCAAATGAATTATCAAGAATTCCTTTCTTAGCAAGAATCGTCAAGACCAAAACATGAATCGTTCAAATCATTAAATTTGTCCAAAGGTTAAAATAAAAGATATAAAATGTCTTTGAAATACTATTTTAAATTAAAGCACCTTAAAAATAGCAAAAAAGATGGAAAAATCATTGATATTATTGTTTTCCATTATTATTATTCACCTCCCAACTCCTTACTTTTTGAGGTCCAAAATAATGTGAAACATTTTTTGAAATTTCATTTGCCTTATGTTATCAATATTTAAAAAAACGAGAATGAATTGCATTCGTTTATAAAAAAAAAATTTCGTCGGCAGAGTTTCTCCGGGAGTGGTAGGAGTCGATAAGCCATGCGCATCTTCCATTTTAAAACGAGAAGGAATTTCGTTGATGTAATTTTTATCCTGACCAATAAGCATCCCAATAAATTGATCGACTTTTCTCAAGTACATAGTTCATTTTGAATTTTTGCAACATGAATTAGATTTGCTGACCATGTCCACTCTCCTTTTGATCGTTTGACATGATCAACAAATCGTCCACGTATGTTAAAACAAAGATTTTCTTCGGGCCATTAATACGATAATAAACGCATTGATCATGTTTGCTTTGATGGAGGTCGTAACTTTTTAGTGAGGTTGACAGTTTTTAATTCCATATACGACTAGATTGCTTCAGACCATAAATCGCCTTCTTTAAACGACAGACTTTGTTTCCTTCACGGTATCCCTTGGCGACTAAACGTGTTTTGTATTTTATGACGTGTCCTGCAGCATCGGTTTTTGTCTTCCATTTATAAGGGATTGCCTTTTTCCTTTTAGTAGATCTACGAGCTTCCAAGTGTTGTTGGCTTTCAAACCTTCGAATTCAGCAATCATCGCCAACTTCCACTCGCCACTTTGCTCACTAGACAACGATGCTTCAACGGATTTAGGTTCTACGGAAACATTATACAGACCAGTATTTTGCAATTAAAATAAATTTTTAGGGTACTTTCCTGAGGGCGGGCGCCTTTTTTCGCTCCGCTCAAACAATTGCGATCATGGATTAGCAGATTGTCCTACCATTTGCAAAGAGGGCGCAAGAAAAGCTGCTTTGATGACGCTCCTCCTGTCGTGGTGACATCTTTGTTGGCTTCTTTGGATACCTGTTTTGGTTTAGAAATTTTCATAAAAAAATTTTCGTAAAATTCATCTTCTTCGACACGAATATTGACTAAGCCTCTCGTTCGACAATTCCAGCTCTCGCGGAATTTTCCACGTCTCGCATCATGTATCTCGCCGCGTACTGTGTAAACACGATATCCTTTCGTTTGTTCGTCAATTCCAAGAACAATACATTTACTGGCATGAGGTATTTCTGAAATTTCTTTTTCTTCGGATCGGTAACACGGCAAGCAACGACACATTCGAATACTTTCACATTAATTAAATTTGGCTCTCGTTTGCGCCAAATATCTTCGGAAGTTCTTCTATGATTTCTATGACTCTATGTGTTTGTGCTTGCATACGTGTGTACCGTGGTGTGTACGCACTTTACTTAAACATAGTGTTCTCCCTATATACATGTCGGCATGCATGCATGCAGCATATATGTCGACATGCATGTAGCCTAAAATTTACATGTCGACATGTAAAATATGAAAAAAAAAATTATTTTGATGAAAAAAAATTTTTTTTAAAGAAAAAAAAAATAAAATATTTTTACTTTTTTAGTAGCTATTAAAGACCGATACAATAAAAGTCAAATGTTTTGTGTTAAATAGCTTTTAAAAACATTACGACAAATAGAATGTTTTAAAATTTTTCTTATTTTTGAACAAAAGTTTTGAGATTTTAAAAAGAGCTTGACTATATTTTTCTATCAATAATGGAAAAGTTTCAATGAAAAAAAAATGGAACTATAGTTTAACGAAAATAGATATTTTTCAGATTGGTTAAGCTACATAATGGTAAAAAATTACTTAGAATTTAAATATGTCTTAATTTGAAAATCGGTAGTCGACATCACGATTTGATATTTTTAAAATTTCTAATTTTTTTTCATCAATTTTGAAAATTATTTTATTCAATTCTTTATTTAATTATTAATTCATTTTTAATTTAGTGTGAAAAAAAAAATATTTTTTTCTTTAAAAAACTGAAATTTTGACTATTGAAATTTGTGAGCCTTTATGCACATGCATGTCGACATATATGCTGCATGCATGCATGGTTTTTTTACATGCAGCATGTGCCGAACACTACTTAAACATTTCGCGAAAACGCGTGATTGTCTTTTTGTGTGTGGATTGGTGTCGTAGGTGTGTAGGAGTTTACATCTGTAAACAAAAGAAGAAATCATACACACACAGATCCAGAATATTAGATTTTAATAAGCAACAAACATGTCGCAAACAAAAAAAAACAAATTGAAACAAAGCCTTTGACCTCAAATATTGCTTATGAAATAGCAAAAATAATCATGGAGCAAAAACTGATGTACCCCGAACCCGACTTGGAAATTTCGGTTGCTAATGGGTCCGAAATAGTAGAGAGAGCACAGGATGCCAAAAAGTTGGACTGGAATAAGTACAAAATGTAAGTATTTTTTCAGATTTTAAAAAAAAATTTTAGATTCAAATCATCATTTTAATTAGATCATATTTTTAAAATTTTCTTTTTTTGATTTTATTATTTTAGCACTTCAAAAGCCTATTATGACGCATTCGAGCTCTATGCCATCATGGGCAAAGATGATCCTTACTTTTTTGACCAGCACGAAGAATTTGTTCAGCTTTACCCAGACCGTCCGTACGAGAGCACTTTGGCGATGGCAGTTTATCTGCCCTATGCTGGCCTGACCCACACCAAAAAGGGAAGCAGACTCCAGCAGCACAATCGAGGCGTAAGTAAATTTTTAAAATTTTAATTAATTTATTTAAAAATAACAAACTTAACTTATAACAATAAATATAACAATAAAAATAACAATGATTAACAATAACATTAACAAAATATATTAACAAAATAATAAAAACTTAACTTATAACATTAAAAATAACAATAATTAACAATAAAAGTAACAATGATAACAAAATAATAAAAACTTAACTTAAAAACTTAACTTATAACAATAAAAATAACAATGATAACAAAATAATAAAAACTTAACTTATAACAATAAATAATAACAATTTTTATTTTTTCAGTACAAAGCTGCAAATATGGCGAATCCCGAAGATGACACGTTCCGTTACGGAACACAGGGACAGACCTACTTACACATCACTGAAGCACTCGAGGGAAGACCACTTGTTAGAGCCACATTGCCACAACATATATGGAGAATGTTACAAACGCGCCGATTAAATTTGGTCGGGAGATTCTTCCAGAATGGAACTTGCAAACAACCACAAGTTCCAATTATGGGTACAACGGGGCACCAGCTGAATTTAAAAACCTCTTGGATGAAATTGGCATGGAGGGGGACACGGAACGACTTGGAAAGGATTTTGGGATATACGCCGTTAACACTCTCGTCAACAACATGCTCGTCAAAAATTTTTCATAATTTTTTTTTAATTATTATTTTTTTTTAATTATTATTTTTTTTAATTATTATTTTTTTTTTAATTATTAATTTTTTTAAATCAATTAATTTATTTTTTTTTTTTTAATTATTTAGTTTTTTTACATTTAGTTTATTTGTTGTTTAGTTTTTTTAATTATTTAATTATTAGTTTTTTTTATCATTAAGTTTATTTATTTTTTGTTTTTTTTTTTATAATTTTTATTAAATATAATTTAATTTCAAACATTCAAAAATCCTGAATTTTAAATTTAATTATAAAAGTCCAGACCTGATTACCTTATTGTGATGTCCATCTAAAAATAATAAACTTTTGCTTTGGTGATTTTTCCGTCGTGTGTTTTCCGTAGCTCGTACAAATCCATAGAAACTTTAAACCTCAATATCTCAGGAACCAAGCACTAGACTTTAGCTATATAAAACCCAATTTAAGCAGGTTTTCTTATTCTATTAGAAAAATTTAACTTCAGAATTTTCACTGTACTAGGGTATACCTATATATTATTTTTTTTTCGTTCATTAATAATTTAAGGCCGCTCCAAATGAAAATCAAAAATAAAGTCCAAAATTTTTTATAATAAAATGGAGGGGGGCAAAATAAAAAAAAATTTTTGAAATACTTATTTTCATACAAAATGACAGAATTTTAGCAATTTTTGATCGTTGATCAACATTTTTGTTGTTTTTTAATAATCTTCTTTGAAATTTTCAAATTAAAAATTGATTTTAGATCATTTTAAATTAAAAATTGAAAAATTAAAATTTCATAAAAAATAACTGTCAAAAAAATTTGAAAAAAAATTCAGTAATTTTATGAAAAATATTTTTAGAGAAGAAAATTTAAGTTGAAATATGGTTTTCAAAACAAAAATTAAAATAATTGAAAATTTTTTATAAATTTATTTGAGTATGTCTTGAAAAACTATGAAAATACACCAAAAATGAAATGATGAAATTTTTAACTTTTTTTTTTTATTTTGCCCCATTGGATTTTTGACTTTTTGAATGGGGCATCGAACTTTATTTTTGATTTTCATTTGGATCGGCCTAACTTATTTTTTTATAACTGACATAATAAAAAAATTTGTTTGAAGTAAAATTTCCTAGTATTTTATTTCCTAGTCTTCTTCAATATAACCAACAATGTTTGTACAAATAAACGTACGTTAGTACAAAGAAAAATATAAATAGAGGTACTAAAAGTGTATCTTCATTAAACAATAAAAATAATAAAGGATATAATTTCATTAATAAAAATCAATTCAAATTAAAATAAATTACATAATTATTATACAAATCGATTGTGATCGACTGTGATTGATTTTGTGAGCTAAATATGTCTTCAATATTATTATTAATATCTTATGAAAGAACAAACTAGGTATACTAGTGTTTTACGCATGTATATTATAGAGTGCGCAGTTTGTGGATCAGAATTTTGTTGGCTATGTATGAAAATCATAACCGATTTACATTTTCTCAGTCCCTCAGGTTGCACGTTTTGGGGTAAAAAGCCATGGTCAAAAAAGAAAAAGTTACTTTGGCAAATAGGCACTATATTTGGAGCTCCAATAGGTATTGGTCTTTTGGCATGCATTGCTATACCAACAGTTTGTATAGCTGTTCCAATATGGGTAGGACGAAAGATACACTCAAAATTGAAAACGGCAAAAAAACGGAAAAGAAATCTATCCATATTTGGTGCAGTTTTGGCATCGATAGTTGTATCACCAATCTTAGCTGCTTTATCCGTAGTTATAGGTGTTCCAATATTATTGTTTTACGTTTATGGCGTTGTGCCACTATCTTTATGCAGAGCGGGATGTTCTACTGTTTATAATAGCAACGGCCAAATAGATATGTGTGATAACAGCAACTTCAGATCAGGTGTACTGTGTTTAAATACTATTTGAATTTTATCACTTTCTTTATTTCAATGTACTTTTGTTTGTCTCACAGATACACAAAATCTAGAGGATGTTTCGCAACTGCGAGGAACAAGTATTGGAGATATTAGCTTGACCATACTGAGCAATTCCACAAATCCTGGAACATCAGCAACAGCATCTTCCAATGCTGATTCAAACTTAGCTTTAGCTGGGAGCATTTTAAGGTAAAAATAAGCAAAACAAAACTTTTATACATATATTAATGTTTATTATCATGCTTTTTTTAATGGTAAAGTAATGGTAGATGCCAACCAAAAATATGAAAACTAGAATCTAAATTTTTATAATATAACATATTTCAAGATAAAATTACAATGCCAAAATAATTATTTACATATTTTAAACTAGGAGTGAATTTGTTTTCTTCAAATAAACATCTTCATATCAAATCATCAGTATGCTTTTGATCATTGTATTACCAAGCCAAAATAAGTCAGTGTGTATAGTTCAATATTCAATAAATTATATAAAAACTACTTAGATTGACTCTTAATTCAGCTGTCACAAAAACAAGAATCTTCTAAATTATTTTTAATCCACTTTATGTAATTGGCTACTCTGGTATACACGCCTATAAGTATTTAAAAAAAAACTTGAAAATAAATCGAAATGATGTTATTTAAGATCTTACCAGGATACATTTTTCTACCGCAACCTATGAAAGTTATTAATAATATATTAAAAACTATGTGTAAATTGATTATTTTTATCATAAAAATAAATTACCTATTCCCCAAGATACGATGCCTACATTAGAAAAATTTTTATTAAACATTTGTCGTAATATATGATTAGATAATCAATTTTGTTTTAACTATTTTACTTTTTAAAATTTGTATTAATGTAAAAATCGTATTAATCAATTATATAAAACAGCTGATAAATACAAAACTCCCGAAAAATCCCCCAAGCCATGTGGCTTAAATGCTTAAAGTAAATTCAAATAGTTGATAATAATCTTTTTAGCAAAACAAAATTGACCATCACAATGATTTTCAAAATGTGAGCTTCATAAAACATACCAACTATTTCGTGTTTGCCTCCTTTATTAACGACTAGCGCACCACCTGAGTCTCCCTGATTTAATATTAATTTAATTTAAAAGGCATAGTTTTCCACTATTCATTAGCACGACGACCAGCATCTCAACGGGTACAGTTTGAATCGGATTCTTGTTGCACAGATCAAAACGTTTTACAAAAAATGTACAAAATGGAACGATTCTCTATTATGAGTTATTTGAATAATTTGACAGAAATTTGCAGCATCTCTCAGAAAGAGACTAAAAATTATTCTGACTTCCTTTGTAAAGAAAACCTACAAATTTTTTCAATTCGCCTCATATTTTAAAGGCTTATAACGTATACTAGACATCAGTTACAAATTTAATCGTTCACTTTTTTGAAACGTACAGCAACGATCCATTAAATTGACCGGTTAAGAAGCTGCTCGTTGCGTAAGCCAGTGATTTGATTTAAATTTAATAACAAAAAAAAACAGAAATGATGATATTATTATTACCTGACATGAGTCTTTATTACTTGTTTTTCCTCCGGCACATAACTAAAAAAATAAGACAAAAGTCGGATTAAATTTTTATAAAAATAATCATTGTGTGGTAGTGAAACTTCAGGGTTTCTACATTCAAGTGATGACTTACCATGTTGCTTGTTATTCTTGAAGCTTTATATTTCATGGATTTACACTCTTGATTAGATAAAATTGGAACTTCGACTTTCTGTATTTCTGCTGGCAACGATCCTCCTTCCGAAGTTCTACCCCATCCCGCGACAATACCAGTATTGCCTGTTTAAAAAAATTGAAATTTATAAATAATGAAACTTATATTATTAATAACAGTTTTTTAGAATATGAAAATTGGAACCAAAGTTCTCTTAATTTGCACTAAATATAATTGAAAGTTTTTTTTTTATTGTAGAATTTCTCCTACCTGCATATTCTGAGTACTCCTTAGGTAGACAAATTGGCCGTATACTTCTTGAAAAAGTTATTGGTTTCCTTAGTTTTAAAAGAGCAATATCATTGTTATAAGAGCTAGTATCAAAACCCTTATGTTTTTTAATTGAAATAACTGCACGCATTTTTGCTGATGTGTCGGTTGTACTGAATTGATTATGGTCTCCTAAAACAACACGGATCTTGTTTCGCTTAAGTCTGAAAATTAATTTCATTATTAGTTCACGTAAAATTTGGGTTATTAAAAAACTTAAAATCAGCAAGAAACGAACCTATAAACACAATGTGCTGCTGATAAGACATAATCTTGATTTAAAACACTGGCACCACAATGAAACTGACCATCGTATACTAATCGAGCCACCCATGGATATTCTTTAATTATATTTTATGTTACTTTAAAAATTTTCTTAAATTATTTAAAATTCTATAGCTATTCATTTACCATTCAAACCAGTAGGAACTCCACCAATTATTCTGTTTTCTAAATTAGGCTTACCACAGTCTTAAATAAAGAAAATATATTAAGACTCATACATTAAGATTCATTAAGACTAAACCTCTTCAAAATAAAGATAATTAAAAATCACTTTCTAATAGAAAAAAAATCGAACGAAAATTTATTGATTGATACATAAAATTTACAGCTCATCTAATCGACTACGTTTTTTTTAAATAAATAAATCTCACCACAACTGCATGACTTTGGTCCGACCGAACTATCTGTATCTAAATCGTCTAAGCTCTCGAGTCCAAATAAAGAATCAAACAAAAATCGTGCTTCATTTTTAGAAACGCTTCGCTTAGAGTTTTGAAGTAATAAAAGCAGGATAATATTTACACGAGAGTTAAATACCATTTTCAACTGTTGAAAAAGTAAAACTAACGGTACCGCACTACAAATTGCTCGTAGTTCATTTTATGAGGTACAAAAAACGTTTTCATGTTATAATCTGTCTGTCTTGACTGATCTTCTTATTAGTTATTGTCAATTGAATCAAAATTATTTAATATTTTTTTTAATTACTATTTATTTATTTAATTTTATTGATAAGAAAATACGACTTAACTTCATGAAATATGATTTAAATAATTATCAGCATAAAAATACGCACAAGTCTAAAAGACAGTGAAATTTTTTAACAAATGTTGTGATTTGTCACACGATTTCACATATATGTACCTCATGTACATATATGAATAAGTAGCTCAACGGAGTTTATCATAGGAGTTTGATTCCCATAGCATATTCATGATTTTTGTTAAGTGACAGTAAATTTTCCAACTGAAGCCTGAAATTCCGCAGGACCATAAACTTAACAATATTAAATAAAGAATGACAAAATATACTCAAAAAGGTTTAATTTTTTTTATTACTGCTTCATTGCTTTTTGTCAGATCATACCAAGGTATGTAATATATTATAGAAACAAAAATAATCTATAGAACCACTGTCCCACCCAAGTTACTTTATATACAGCTACAGCATTATACTAAAATAAAAGACGAATGGCTAAACCGTATTTCAAAGTGTTTATTTTTTCTGAGTTTATTCTTTCTAAGAGTTCTAGGAACATTTTCTATTTATTTTCTGAGATTTCCCCAATTTTTTATTTCCACCAAGAACCATTGACCCTGAACATATGACAAAAACATACTTCCGACGGACGGACTTCCGACATTAAAGCCTTATTAAAAAAAAATTGAAATGCGGTACAAATATCGTATGTTTTACATAGTTATACATACATATATTTACTCTTGTATGTTTTATTTTGCCTTTTACAGCTGTTAATCAGCTGAGTTTTATTTATTAGCTTTTTACTTGCCATTCGTTGTGGCAAAGGAAAAATCTCGAAGCATGTTCATGTAAAATGTTAAATTTATCGATCTGTATTAATATTTGATTTATGTACATTGCAGAATGTGATCAAACTTTTGTATCCAGAGCAGGAACAAACTCAAATGGAACTTTTAGCGCTCCCAATTTACTTAATCCTTCCAATTCTCTCAAACAATGTCTGTACATATTTTTAGCAGGACCCGGCCAGCGGGTTGATGTAAAGTTTAATACTTTTAATTTGAGAGGTAATCCACCTGAGTAAGTGTTATAAAATTAATTAATGATATGAAAATACAAAAAAAAAAAAAAAATTTCACAGTGGATCTGCCGTAGGAGAAATACCTGCGTAAGTACTCTATTATTTTTACTTACAATTAAATAAATGAAAGAAATTTTTAATTCTAAAGATGTCTGCACGAATACATGGATATATATGCAGAAATACAATCCTCAGACCCAGCAGAGTTGATAAATTCCCCTTTTAGTGGCAGACATTGTGGGCCAATACCACCCAGGAGACGAGTATCGCTATACAGAGCAATAGCATTGTCATTCTTTACTACAAAAAATGTTACAACTCCAGATGTATTTGAAGGCACATACGGATTTATAAATGAATGTAAGAATTTTGTTTTTATTTTATAGAATTGGTTATTCAATATTTAATGTAATAGCTGAATATGAAGTTGGTACACCGGTTGTTGGATCACCATGTTCATATGTTGTGAATTTTGCTCAAAAACGTACTGGAGTAATTATTTCTCCGACTTATCCAGGTATGTTTCAAAGTTTAAAAATTGCTCTTATAATATATGAACAAATGTTAAAATGCAATAGGTGCGTACCCGAAAGCCATGTCTTGTACTTATCAATTTATTGGAAAGCCTGGACAAAGAGTGAGAATCGAAATGAGGGTAAATATGCAAATTTTAGTTAAGTAATCAAAACTTGATAAATATTAAAATTTTATTACAGGACTTCGATTTGTTTTATGGAGGACCTCAGTATGTATTTAGTAAATATAAATATTAAAATATATGTATGTAAACTTTATTGTTTAGTTGTCCATTTGATTTTGTTCGAATATACGACGGAGCAGATAGTAACGCTGCTGTAATAGGAACATATTGTGGCCAACAACGAAATTTAGTACTTTACTCAAGTGAATCTAATTTGTTCATTCATTTTTACACTCTACGACGAACTGCAAATACTCAAAATAGAGGTTTTAAAGGAATTTTTGAATTTAGTGAAAGTTTTGTTAAGCTCGACTTCATACGTAAGTCTTCATAGGATTTTACATCTTCTCGTAACTTTAGATTTCAATTTCTTATATGTATTTTACTTTTAGGAGAAAATGCCGGTGTCCATATAAGAGGAACTGAATGTGACCAAAAAATTTTATCCAAACGAGAGAGCTCTGGTTTTGTTTACTCTCCTAACTATCCATTCCCTTACATACCTAAAGTAGTTTGTAGGTACGGAAAAAATGCTTCTTATTTTAAACTTATACTGTCATTTTTCACTACTTTCTTTATGTACCTAGGTATTTTATATATGGGATGCAAGATGCTCAAAACCTTGAAAGAGTTCGAATGGAATTTTCCATATTTGAAATTCCAAAGGGAGATCATAAAGACAAAGGAGAGTAAGTGATTTGATTAGTTGAATACACGTTTTTCGATACACAATTGTAAAAAAATTATCTAGCTCAAATTGCACAGACGGTTATCTTAAAATGTATCTCAAAGGGCAAGAAGTTGAAGGAGCATATGATAAATTTGATCATGAATTTTGTGGAAATGAATTACCGTACGCAGTTGTTAGTGATGGTCCTCGGCTTGTTATGGTATTCAGCTCGGGAGAGCTACAAGGAAGAGGATTTAAGGTGAACTTTTAATTCAACAGTTATTTCTGTAATATTTCCTCATATTTTGTTTCCACAGGCAAAATACTCGTTTGAAACTGAATATAAAATACCAGGTACAGCAGCTCCGGACGGAAGTTGTAGTTTTACTTACAAGAGCACATCAAGGAAAAAAGGAGAATTCAATAGTCCGAGATATCCTTCAAATTATCCTTCAGATACCAACTGCTCATTTGTGTTTTTAGCTACACCAAATGAACAAGTTACTATAATTTTCGATAATTTCAAAATAAGAGCCGATAACGCAAATTCTACTGGAGGAGCTTATGGGTTCGAAAAAAATAAAAAAAGTTAATTTTATTTAGTTAAATTTTTATATATATATACTTATATTAGGAATACAGTATGTTATGAAGATTGGTTAGAGCTATATGTGTTATACAGAGATAAAAGTGACTTGTTTTTAGGTAATTGATGTGAAATTGAGAAAAATGTAAAAATAGACTACTTAAAAAATTCGTTTTGAATCATGTTTTTTGCACATTTTTAGGACGTTATTGCGGCTATACTTCTCCAGGTCCTGTTGAAAGTCCTAGAAATGCAGTTGGGTTGAAAGCAATTTTACATACTGATAGTGAAAATGTAGCAAGTGGTTTTAAAGCACGATATATATTTGAAGTAGCTAAGTCTATCTTTGGAGATTGCGGCAGTAATTTCACAGGTCAAGATTACGGAATTGTAGTGTCTCCAAATTATCCATCAAACTACTTGGGTCCTGGAAAAGGACTTGCCTCAAAAACGTGTAATTGGTATATTACCGCTAGAACAGGCTATAAATTACTTTTGAATTTTGAATCTTTTGCCGTTGAAGGAGATCCTTCAAGTAAGACATTTTTACAGCATTTAATTTATTTTATTTTATTTTTTAAATTAAAAAAAACAGCTAGAGGATGTGCAGCAGCTGTAGTAAGAGTTTGGTTGTCTCCGGAATTCGATGTACCTCCTTTAGAGCATTGTGGTGAAAAAGGAGCAACCGAACATTGGCAATATGTCTCTCAGGGGCAAACCACCAGAATAAGTTTCACGAGTGCAGATAAAGCTATTGGGGCGCAAGTAAGTTAAAGTAGCATAATCTCCCTTTTTTGTTTTTTGTATATTTGTCATTTGTATATTTGTAAATGTTTTTTAGGGGTTTCGATTAATTTGGACCGAGGTTCAGGATATGAACCAAGTAGCACAACATTCTGGTTCTAGTTCCTCCACCACTTGTGAGCCAATGTTTCATTTTCAATGTGAAGTATCAAATTACTGCATTTCAACTAAATTAAAATGTAATGGAGTGAAAAATTGTGGCTCAGATGATAACAGCGATGAAATTAATTGTTAGTTTGTTTCAGAATTCAATTCATCTGTGAATAAATATATGTATTATTATTTTGAATGCATAATAAACTTTGCTATAAGTTGAAATTTCACGCATATATTAATTTTTAAAAAATAAATTTCTGCCGTTCTATTCTACAGATCCAAAATTTCTTTTGTTTTTTTTTAAATAAATTTTATTGAATTATCTTTAAACGATCATTAAAATGATTTTAATATTTGTTCTTCTCATCTTCATACCTCTTTTACTTAAAATCTACTACAACACAGTATGATTGTAGGCATATTATGTTACAATTTTGGTGGGAGTATGATATATATACAATAACGTTTGGTCGCTTGACTTTACTTTTAAGTTTCCTTCAAATAATTTGGGCATAGATTTTATTTATTAAAAGTAAACTATTGTGCAATGTGTTTTAATCACATGAATTTAAAAAAAACTATCTAAAATATAATTATAAGTTTTTAGAAAAAGATGTGAAAGGATTTAATTTTTCAATAAAAATTGTAGTCGAATATTGATAGTTAAGATAAAAAATGGGTAATCAACATTTAATTATTTTGTTTCTTAATAATAATTAATTTGTGTTAAGAACAGCAAATCTACTTATCATAAAAGGTGACCTAAATCTCGTGTCGTACATAATATTCTTACTTTTGTGCTTTAATTTTGGTTTTTTAAAGAGATAAAAATATTTATCAAGTACTTAGTTTTAAATGCAAAACTGTTTTTTTTTGCGTAAATGATTTACTTTAAACTAAAATTAAGGGAGGGGAGCCTTTTAAACTCTGTTGCAAACAATCAAAAGATGTAACCTTGTTTTATTCAGATTTCTAAGAGATCTATGGAATATATAAAAATTTCTCTTTCTAATATATTGTTAGATTTCGATATGAGAAAAGTTAAAAATGATGATTGTCATTTTGATGAACATATTGGGACGGATTATGACTTTAAACGAGAAGTGGTTTGGTTTAACGCAATTGGTTTTCTGATGTTAATGTTAACTGGCTTTGTGGGGATTTTGGCAGCTGTGTTTGGCTATTGCTGTTGGCAAACAACACTTTGGAGTAAGTATAATAAGAGAGTTTCTAAAAATTAATAATGTTTGTTATGTAATTCAAGGTTTACTTCTGGCCTATGGGGCTGGCATTGGTGTTACAATGGGTATTTTATAAGGCTTTACTATTTGAAAAAAAAAAAAAAAATATATATTTTTTTTCTATAAAAGGGGCGCATCGACATTTCACACATCGTGCATTCAAAGTGGTTCCTTGGTTTCGAGTTATACTCATAATCTTACATACTATCGCAGGACAGGTGTGTAAATCATATGAAACAATATTTGTATCTTTCTAATGTATTTATTTCACTCATATTTTTTTAGAATTGCTTATGGGTATGGGTAAGAGACCATAGACAGCATCATAAATTTTCTGATACAGATGCTGATCCACACAATGCTACTAGAGGTTTTTTCTTTTCACATGTAGGTTGGTTAATGTCAAAAAAACATCCAAAAGTAAGAATTGCATGAATTTAAAAAAATAATGAAAATTATTTGAAATTATTAAATCACTTTTTTTCTTAAGGTAATTGAATATGGGAAAAAAATTGACATGTCGGATATAGAAGCAGATCCATTAATTATGTTTCAGAAACGGTCTGATTTTCTTATTGTCTGAATTGTTACTTTTTTTATTTTTTATGACATAATTTATTTTTTTATTGCAGACATTACAAAGTTTTGTATACATTTTTCGCATTGGTCATTCCTAGTTTTATTCCACTTCTATGGGGAGAAAATATTTACATGTCATTTTTAGTATCTTATTTTGGTCGAACAGCCATAAATTTAAACGTAACCTGGCTTGTGAACAGTGCTGCACATCTCTATGGAATGCATCCTTATAACCGGTAAATTTTACAAAAAATAGTACAACATACCTAGCATTTAAAAAATTAAATGCACGAAAATAATTGATTAGAGCATTTAGTTTAAAAATTTTTGAAAAATGTTTTTATTATGGTTTGCAGAAATATTATGCCAGTAGAGTCAATTTTTGTGTCACTTTTGACTGTAGGAGAGGGTTGGCACAATTATCACCATGTTTTTCCTTGGGACTACAGAGCATCGGAATTAGGCATGCCGTTTAACGTTACATGTAAACTAATAGACATTTTGGCTAAAATGGGAATCATTTACGATTTAAGACAAGCATCACCTAATATTGTAATCAAATTTTTCATCTTTTTAATATTAAAAATGTTATGTAAAGTATTTTTGATTTTAGATAAGTAGTACTATCAGCAAAAAAGGAGACGGATCTCATCCTTGTGCGCGAGGTCAACTAAGAAGGACATGGACAGATTTAATGGTGTTGTGGGCTCATTCTTTGAATTTGCCTTACATATTTAAGTATATAAGAAATATGGCAGAAACAAATAATCGAATAACACAAAAAAATGTTAAATCAAGTGAAAGCACTATGAAATTTAAGTAAATTTTATGCTTTCCTTCAAGAAACCAATAAAAACTAAATAGGTTCTCTTAAACATTGTAATTTTATTATGATATAGCTCAAAATAGAACTAACACTTCACCTAGAACCATTTTTTGTGACATCTTTGATGTATTTCTAACATATTTTTAAGATGGAGGTAAACTAACAGATACTGCATTATCTAGCCTGTGAATGAAAAATTAAAGCAAAGCTTTATTAAGAGATATATAAGGGACTCACCATTTACTTTCAGTTCGAATCATACTTGCATGTGGGTCGAGTGCCACATTTTTTAGTGAGCTTCCAAGAGCCTTTCGTAGATGAATCAACTCTTGGCTGGTTTTATTTTTGATGCAATCGTATTTATCTTTCCACGACACTTCTTGTTGTAACTGTTTTTTCAACATCATTAACTCATTTTCCAAAGAGGATATTTTTTTATTTTGTTGTATGTCAGACTTTAAAAAATTAAATCATCAATAAACACATTTCATACAACGTTGAAAGGGAATTCAAAATATACCTGAACAAATTCACCATAGTGGTTGGGACGACTATCAACTTCAAAATCTTTATCCATTTTATTGGAAAAACTTGAGTTATCATATCTATTAGAGTCTTCATTAGTTCCTTTCCATTGAAGTAGTTTCAATTGTGAATCTATGTTTGATTTCTGAATTTCCAAATTGGCAACCTGCTCTTGATACTTTTGCAACTGTGTAGCAATACTCTGATTTTGGCGTTTTGTTTCTGCCACATTTTGTTGCGCAGATTCAAGCCGTTCAGATAATATTCTTTGTTCATTTTCGCTATTTAGTAATGCTTTTTGTAACTGCTTATTTTTTTCATCACAATTAATTAGCATTTGTTCTTGGTTGCTTTTTATCTTTTGAACATGTTTTATTTCAGCACGTAATTCAGCTTCCAATACGGCTGACTGTTCTATTTTGGATTTGAGTTGGTCGATTGTCAATTTCATGTTGGCGCAACACTCTTCAAGAGAAGCGATGCATTTCGACTGATTTTCAACTTTCTCTTGTAACATTTTTATACTGTTATCCTTATCTTGCAAAATCATTTGATGTCTTTGCAAATCACCTTCTAGAGCTATCTTTTGAAGATCCAAACGTGAGAGCTTAGCTTCTGCATGCGCTAACTCATCTTTAACACTATTGTTTTCAGTTTCTAAGCAAGATATTGCTTGTCTACATTGCTCTAAATGATCCTAACAATTAAAAACATTTTAACAAATATAGAAAAGATTTATTCTATTCCTTACCTCTAAATGCTTTTTACTCAAATTGATGTCATGAATAGCATTTTCAAGTTGACTTTTGTTTTCGTGTAATATCCTTACTTCGTCGCATTTGGATTTTAGTGCAGCTTCGACATTTTTCAATGCTGCTGATTTTTGTGAATATTTGGTTTCAGCGTTCACTTTTTCATGCTGTGTTGTATTTAAAAGAACTTGAATTTTATTTAACTTGTTTTCAATCCGCTTTTCTTGCTCTGAAGATTGTAACAGTTTCTTTTCTGCAACTGATAACTTACTTGCCAAAGCTTCCTTTAAATTAAAACGTATAAAAATAGTTATCAAGTTCCTCTCCAAAATTTGAAAGCTAAACTATTTTGTAGGGTGCAGCAAATACTGTACATTCAAATTTTTATAAAGTATATACTGTATGTACTGTACTATGCTGTACTTTGGTGTACATTCAAAAACTCTAATTTTTGGAAAAATCAAATTTTTTTTTTATTTTTTTGAAGAAAAATATTATGGTCATTCATACTAATTGTCACTAATTTCGCCTAATAATATTTTAAAAGTAAAAAAGTGGGTAAATATTTAAAAAAAAAATTTTTTTTTCCAAAAATTTTTATCAATTTTGGTTAAAAATCCTTAAATATTTTAAATGTACTGTACATTCTAAAAATTTCTCAAGTGTATATACATGTATATACCGGTACATTAAAGTACTGTACATACATCTGCTGCACTCTACTATTTTGATTATTACCTGATCCCGTTCTAATTGTCCTATATAATGCATCAAAGCCTTCATTCCAATTGTAGCTTGATCTGGCTCAATTATAAACATGTCAATAGACTCATGATTTGCACTTCGATCCATACCAGATTGTAATACATGATGGCCAGGAATAATAATTGATCCATCAGGCTGTATTCCACAAATACATCGAAGCATACTACTAATGGTAGATAATTTATTCTCCAATGATCGTTTTCTTTCTAGTAAGAATGTTCTCTCCTTTTCCAAACTACAATTTTTATTATCTAATCCAGATATTTTAGCTTTTAGCTCTTGTATTTGTTGAGTCGCATCTGCTAAACAAATTTCTAAATTATGTTTTTTATCTTGTAGCTTTTGTTCATTTATTCGTGTCTCTTCGTACTGGTTTTGCAATCCATGTTCAAAGTTACTCCACTTGTGCCGTTCTTGATTTGTTTGACATATGGTGTGATGAAGCTCTTGGCGCGCGGAGTTCAAAAGCCCTTCTAAATCAGTAATCTAATAATCATTATAAGCAAAGTTATAAAATTACAAAGAAAAAACATATTTTAAATCGATTATATCACCTGTTTCGTCGCATGAATTAATTGATGTGAGAGTCTTTCACGTTCTTCGGTCTCATTGTTCAATCTTTAATAACAATTTTCAAATAGTACTTAAATATTTTTATAATAAATAATTGTTACCTTGATCGTAGTTCTTTTTCCAAAATATCCTTTTCTGATATAGTCACTTTCATCTTATCACATTCATCTTTCTTATGCGAAAGAGATGTTTTTATTTTTGCTGATTCAATTTCACTGTCTTGAAGTCGCTTTGACAAATCATTACATTGTTCCAATACCCTTTTGTTTGTATCTTCCAATTGCATTATTTTGTTATTATTATTATCAAGCGTTTTCTTCATTTCTCGTCTAAAAATTTAATTATACAAAAATTATTTAGTACAAACCTTAATATTTTGAAAGAAACATAAAAAATATTACAAATGTAAATAATTTGCTTATATTTTTACTTACTTTGTTGTTTCTAGTTGTTTGACGTTTTCCCGTAGAGCTTTAGCACTTTCAGCAAATGTATTTCTTTCTAAACTGATGTCTGTTATTTGTTTTCTATAATCCATTAACTCTTTACGTAGTCCCTCTATAAGACTCTCAGCTATTATCAAATAAAAAATGGGTAAATAATGATTTGCGTCTTATTGTTATTACGATTAAAAGACCAAACGCCTCATATTTCGGTTTGAACATATGGGTTTTACGTCAAGCTATATGTAATTTAGTAATATTAAACTACAAAAGTACTCAATTTTTCATTAGTTTAAATTAAATTACAATATACGAGTACCCACGAAATATGTACGTACACTGACCTAAACTAAAGATTTTTACTAAAGATCTTTATGGCCTTATTGTGGTTTTCCAAAAACCCATACGATCATTAATATGCTCATTGATATACTAAAAATCCTTACGTTCCAACAGAAAATTAAGGCGTGTGGCCAGTAATAAAATTTACAAGCTAATTTAACGAACCTTCATTCAATCTCATTGATAATTCATTTGATTTTATTTTTAAAGCGTTACTTTTGTCTTCTTCCAATTTCGTTACCGTTTTTAATTCTGAAATTTCTTTGAAAAGGCTTTCCTTTTCATCATTTAATTTTGATACCAATGTGTCAGATGCATGTTTTACATCTTCTAAATGTAATCGTAAATTTTCTAACTCGTTCTTCAAAGATACACATTCATCTCGTAATGAAGATATCAAACGTTTATCTTGGTCGTGTTGACATTTTGCTTCTCGTTTAGTTTTGGAATGATTCTCAGCTTCCTTTTCCAAATCTTGTAATGCCTGCTCCAAACGAAGAACTATATGTTGTTTATCTTTTTGTGCACAATTATACACATTTTGTTTTTCATTTTCAGCTTTCAATAACATTTCTTCATGTTGTTGGATGAAAGCGGTATGCTGATCTTGCAGTGAGTTATATTTGATTTTTATCTTCTCTATTTCTGTGTTCTTTTCTAATTCGAGGTCGTGCAAAGCTTGTTGCAGACGTTTTTCAGATGTTGATTGTAGATGTGCCTTTTCTGCGTTAAATTGAACAATATTATCATCAATCAACTGTTTCAACTTTGAAAGTTTTTGGACAAAATCACCCTCTAGTTTTGAAATATCAGAAGAAAACTTTATTTTTAGGTTTGCTAGATTTTTTTCAGACATTTCAAATTCTCTCTTTGTTAACTGCAACTGGTTCATAGCTTTTTCATAATTTTCAGATTTCTCTTTATATTTTTCATTCAATTGAGCCAATTTATGTTCATTGTTATCTATTGTTGATAATGAATCATGAAGTCTTCCTTCTAAAGCATTTTTCTCCGTTTTTAAGGTTGTTATGATTTCTTGATACGTTTCGATATCTTTTTCTAGTTTTTCTATGAAAGATTGTTTCGATTCATTCTGTTTTATTAATTCTTCAATGTTTTTATTCAAACGATTATTTATTTGAGTTGCTTGTTCAATTCTTTGTTTAAAACGTAGTAATTCAGTATTTAAAAAATCGTTTTTCCTATTAGCTACAGTTAATTTGTTACAGAGCTCTTCTCTTTCTTTTTGTGTTTGACAAAGAAGTTCTTCTAATTTAGAATTATTATTGTGAGCACAAGAGAGTTTGTCTTCCAAATTTTTCTTTTCAGACTCTATTTGCAATCGAATTTTTTCACTCCCAATCAATTCTTTCTTGAGAATATCTATGTCTGTATGTAACTCTGATATTTTTTCAGATAAACATATCAATTCGTTTTTTAATGTTTCTTTTTCATTTTCCAACATACTGTTTGCCTTTTGACCATTTTCCTTTACCAATAAGGCATTATCTAGTTCTGTTTTAAGTGTGCAACATTCTTTTGAGACCGTGTCCAGCATATTTTTTAAATTTCTGATTTCATTTTCATATTTGGAATTACTAAGTTTTTCATCACTTAATTGATGTTCTAGCACGTCTGATTTTAAGCAGGTTTTGTGCAATTCCTCTTGTAAAAGTAGAATTTCCTCTTTTAATCTACTATTTCCCATTTCCAATCCACTATTTAAATAAAAATAAAGTAAAAAATTAAATTTAATGGCTTAATAGCCATTTACAGAAATTGTGTTCAAAATTTCAAGGCAAGCAAAAATGTGTAGGCGAAACAATAATTAACTTAGCAAAAATAAATACAAAATTGTTTGTTCATTTTACTTACTTTAAAGTCATGTAATGTAACTCTTCCTTTTTTAAATTATTTTTAATATCGTCTTGAAGATGTGCCTTTTCTTCTTCAATGTTGTCTAATTCTTTTTGTAATTTGGATAATACCAACTCTTTTTTATTCAATTCATTTGATAACTTTTCATTCTATAAAAAAATCATTATTTAATATATACCTACATTGTAAAACGCAAAACATAAAATTTTAAGTTTGTACCGTTAATGTAATATCCGACATCATCTGATCCAATGTGAACTTTTCTGATCGTATGCTTTCAAGATTATACTGTAAATTTTCTTTTTCCTTAACAAGCTCTGATATTGTTAATTGCTGCTCTTCACATTTTTCGTTCAATCTAGGAAGCTCACGAAGAAAATTGATTTTTTCATCAGAAAGTTCATTTACATGTGCTTTTAGTTTACTGATTTCATTACTTAATTCTTGAAGTTTATTTTGGTTTTCATTAATAGATTTGTTGTAGTTAGAAATGGTAGCTTGTACTGCTAAAGTTGTACTCTCAGCAAGGCTACGATAATCCATATTTTGATTAAACCTAGTAAAACAAGAATAAAATCAAAAGATCTCTCGTTTTATTTACAAATAAAAATTCTATGTTATTTGACTTGACTTGCCTGACTTTTCTTGCAAAAGACTCAAGAACGGAATCGAATGGTTTTTGGTTGTCATTATTAAAATCTGATACTATAGAGCGCGCAATTTCTGTCAATGCATTCTGTAAGTGTTGCGATTCTCCTATTACTGTATATGTGGTCTCAGCATGACAACGTAGTTCATCATATTTTCTTTTAAGAAGCTCGTACTCACGTTGTAAACAATTAAACGCATTTTCGCGATCACACAGATCTACTTTAAGCTTGTTGTAATGTTCATTAAGACCGGCTAGTTGATTATGAATGTCATAATTGTTCTTTTCTAACTGAACAAATTCGCATGTTTGTAGCTTTTTCTTTTGTTCAGACAGAATTCGTACTTGATTTACAACTGCAGGAAGATCCTTAGTAACATCGTCCATTTCAAAATGAAATGTTTTCATTTTTTCTTTAACCTCAAAATGTATATCAGCGCAAGATTTTTTTAAATCTTGAATTTCCCTTTGAAGCTGCTTGATAATTAAAAAGTCAATATTCGGAGCCTTAAACACTTCCTGAAATTATAAATAAAATATGAATTTCTTTTTCTCTTAAAAGTCTTCTATGTTACATTTTCTACTAATTTTTCAAATTCTCCATGCAATCCGTATACATTCCATGTTCTTTCAATTTCTTCTATTAATGTATCGATAGTTCCATCGATTTCTTGCAGTAAACGTTTCCCCTCAAATAATTCATTTGAAATATCTTTGTTTCTAAAAATCAATTTTAGTTGAAGTGAATTGAATGTAAAGAATGTTGGTAAATGTTACAATTACCAAGGGTGTTCCAAAAACGTATCTTGTTTCGCGTTCCTATCCCATAATTTTTATTAAAAATGGCCATGGATGATATAGAATTTATATATAAATTTTGAAACACTTTTTCATTTTTGACTTTCAATTTTGACATTTTACACTATTTAAGAGGTCATTAAAAATAACCACATAATAAAATATTAAAAATAAGTTAAAAATAACGAACAAAAAATATGAAAATTGTTTTTTAGAAAAATTTTTCAAAATAATTTTTGGAAAGGAAAAATTAAGTCAAAACGCTAATTTATATAGAAAATATCATAGAAAATGACTCAAAATTGAACGATTTTATTACTTTTCCATACTAAACAGTACTAAAAACGATAATCTATATAAAATTTCTATATCCCCAATACCCCATGGTTTTATTTTCAAACATGTAACGCGAAACAGAAAACGGTTTTGGGACACCCTAAATAAAAACATATATTTTTATATTTAATTGGAAAGAAATTGTTATATTAAATCATTTCTCGTAATTTAGTAGTTACCTTTTTATAGTTGTAACAAGTTGATCTTTCAACTCTTTAACAAAAGAACTGGATGCATTTCCAAAAATTTCACTGTCATATGTGTTAATTGAAACCTACAAAACCATTTAAAAAAATATTTCTAGTAATGTGTAGCTAGGGTTAAATGAGAGTTAAATGCAACATAATAAAAAAAGGTTTACCTCACTGAAATTCTCGGTGTCTACTCTACAAGATATTGAGTTTTCAAGTTTGAAATCTTGGATTTTGCTTTTCACTCTTTTTAGTAAATTCAAATGAGATGACTGATTATCACTGTAGAATATTAATTTTTGCTTATATCGATTGATATTTTCTTTGAGCTTTATTTTTAAGCACTTGTTTTGCTTAACTAAGCAGCCTGCATCTTCTAATGGTTTCATTTTTTTTAATTCCAGTTATTAACACGATAAAATTAAATGTTTATACATTTAAAAAACTATAAACTTTGCCATAAAAAATTAACTTTATTTTTTGTTAAACTTTAACGACAAATGTAAAACGCGACTACTTCAAACGAAATCGAAGTCAGGAAAAAAACTTCAACATCGTACTTTTTGTTAGAATTCATAAATGTAACCATGGTAACTTAATGACGTAATTGTATTTAAGTTTGTGTGGTTCCTGGCACCAAAATATTACATGTGTGGAGAAAATGGTTTTAATATTGAGCTTTTAAATGTATGGGTTATATTTTACTGATACTCTTTCTGTATTTTTATTTTGAATTTAAGCTAATATTCAGATTAGCAATAGAATTTAGCGAATTTCATGATCGACTTTTTAACCTTTTAGTTACCTTACATGACGGTTTACATTTTAAAATGATAGAATCCATTCCCAGCCATTTTATCCACCCTTTTGGATCCACCATCAGAATTTATTTTAAGTAAATATGTAACTAGATCTAACGCAGCCCACAACTTAATTTTATTTATTAAGTATTTAATATGTGTACATATATGTAATTTATAATATGGGAAGTAAAAAAAGAAGAAACATGAGATCTGTAAGATTGTGGGTTATTTATTACCACATTTCGAAGGAAAATACTAAGTAGAGATTCAAGACAAGCAAGCAAAAATTACGTGAAATCTTATGTGAAAACAACCTATCTGTATAATATTATTTCTCAAATATAACGTGAGTACAATCGGAAAATATATGGCAAATTGTTCAGAATTTTGAGACGCATCTTTTGGTGGTTGAATGAAGTCTCTCACAGTTTTCTTTCATGCCGTTATGGTCAATTTTGTGATTTTTGGTATACAGGTTTATATAGGAGGGTCCCATTTGATACATAAAAGTTGAAAGTTTAATGATGGGAGTACCTTCATTCAAAGATTTCATTTTGTTTTGCCCTACTTTGAGCCCTCTATCTCTTAAAATAAAAAAGTTATGGCTGGGACAGACACAGGAATACGGTAGTGAGTTGTAGGAAAATGTATATAATAATACAGTTTATCAAAAAACTTATTATGCAATGTTTCATTTTTAACCTTTAAATTTGGAACTTCTTTCCTTATTGGAAGACCTTTAATAAAATTGGGAGAAGGAGAACCAGCAGTGCAAAAAGTATTACTTTAAATGAAATTTTTTATATTTGTCTTTAGAAAATTAAGAGAATCGGTTTTGATCAATAAATGTTTTCCTTTACAAATTTGAGCGTTTTTGATGTATAATGTAAAAAAAAATAAGCAAATTTATGTATTTTTAATTTTTTTGTTCGTAATTGCTCCAAATACACGATATCCCTCTTGGGAATTTTCAAAACAATTAGGATGAAGGATATCTAAAACATTTTTAACAGTTGTAACATCCTCTTGAGTTGCTTTATTCAAAACAATTTCAGCTAATAAAATTTTCACAAATTTCTTTATGAAGCCTGCTACTTAGTGATGTTTTAACTCCACCATATATCTTAATATTCTTTTATTTTATGTGTGGTACAGGATAACTATTTCATCTCGTTTTAATTTCTAAAAAATATCATATACGTACAATAATAATTAAATGTATAAATTATATTATGTTTCAAACGATGCTGCCGCCACATCAGAATCAACTATTCTTTTAAATGTAATACATGCATCTTTGCTGCCTTACTGATCAAACACACTTGTCCAAAGTGTTACTGTTATTAAAACCGCTTCAAAATTATTTTAAAATTTGCCCAAAATTAAAAAGTTTAAAAATATTTTTCTTTTTACAAAAAAGTAATTTTGGTAGAATTATTTTTTAAAAATATTTTTGTGGTCACATTTTATCACTATTTTAAATTTTCTGACCAAACGGTTCGTTTCCGACCATACATTTCATTGTAAAAATTGATTTAATTGAGACGACAAACAAAAGATACTTTTTTTTTTGATGGACCTAACGATCAACTATTAAGTTTTTTATTTCTATTCCTGTTTCATGGAAAAATTAATACCGTGATTATGGTATTTTTTAGAATGGAATGCACCATAAGAATGATGTAGGATATGTTATACAAATACATTGTACTTTATAGTACTATAGTATAGTAAAATATATATAAAATATTATAAAAATGTGTCTAAACAATTTTAAAATGTTTTTGATTGAGTAAATTTAAAAAAGTTTAAAATATTGAAATAAATTGACCCTGATTTTGAAAAAAAACCCACAAGACAAGCATGTATTTTTGTTTAATTTAGCATATTTTTTATATTAAATCTTGTCCTGTGCCCGTAATGCCCATTATAGGGATGTGAGATGTTGAGCACATGTATGGAAAGGAAAATTATTTTTTCCCGTTTTTTTAATTTATATGCATAGGTAAAACATTCAGGAAGAACTAAAAAATTTCGATGAGTCAGTCCACAACAACAAACATGACTTTTGTTTCAAAATTAAAAAAAATCATTATTATAACGGAAATACCAAAAAATATTTTAATATTAAACAACGAAATAAAAAGAAGTAAAAATTATAAATTTAAATAAAAAATTTTAATAAAATTTTAATATAAAAAAATAATATTTAAAAGTACCTTGAATTAGCTAAGCAAATTCGAATTGTAGTATATGTTTGTTATACAGTCCAAAATACCCGTTATGATGTTTAGTACCCGTTATGATGTTTAGTTTATGAGAAATGAGTTATAAAAAAATAAACATTTGAAAGCCCTAATTTACACAAGAGTTTTTCCCATACTCCCGGCGGACTGGCCATATGGGCATTTGGGCAAAAGCCACGTGGGCCGGGTCGATTTTGAGACAAAAATTACACATTTTTTACAAATTACAAAAATTACAAATTTTTTGATTATTTTAAACTGCTATTGAAATTTTTACTAATTTTTAAAAATATTTTTCACTAAAACGGCCGTTTAACAACAAAAAATTTTATTTTCAACAATTTTTTTTTTCAGAATTTGAGACTGTTCATTAAAATGCCTGGGCCGTTTTGAGCTAGGACTCCGCCTCTACAAAAATTTTAATTTTTTTCAAAAATTTCTCGGCTATAAAAATAAAAATGTAATTTTTTCGCCATTTTTTTTTTAACTTTGAGACCTGGGCTTTAGATTTTTTTGTTCAAGCCGGGAAATTCTATGCCTGAATTCGAATTCTTTGGAAAGTTTAAATACTGTCGTTTAGTACCTTACTGCCTTTGATTCTAACAATTTTTCGATGTTTTTAGGCCGGCGTTTCACAAAATGGGCCCTTTTTGTGCGGTAAAAACAATGTAGTATATCAAACATATACTACAAAAATACATTAAGTTAAAAAAATAGTAAAAAAAACAAACTAAAAAGGAGTAAACAAGAGTTTTGTGCAGGGTTCTCCCCATAATATGAAATTATTAGTTTAATGTCCAAAATAGAAATTAACAAAATTGCCATACAGTTATAACAGAAAAACAGAATTAACAGAAAAATTCGGAAGAATCTAAAAAAAATTAAAGGGGCAAAATAAAAAAAAATTTTGAAATACTTTTTCAAAAATTTGAACAAATTTGGGCCTTCAATGAAAATTTTAGAAGTTTTTGTGTTATTTACATTGAGATTCGATGATTTAAAATTGATTTCAGAGTATTTCAAGTTAAAAATTTAAACAAATAAAATATTTTTAAAAAATTTTCATATTTTTTTAAAAAAAATGGAAAGAGGCCAAAAAATGGCCAATTTTGATGACATTTTTAACTTTTTTTTATTTTGCCCCATTGGATTTTCGGCTTTTAAAATGTGGCAGGGGACAAAAACAGAGAAAAAAATTTGGAGCGGCCTAAATTAAAAAAAAAACAAGAGATTAATTCAAAAAATTAATTCAATTTATAAAACTCACTAGAATTCCGTTCTTTGCTGATTTTTTATCCAATTTTCTACCGTTTTTCTCCTTCAGTTCACCTCCCACTTTCACGATTGGTTGATTTTTCTTCTTACTCCCACATCTGTCTACCAATCAGTGCAGAGACTGCAAAATTTCACTGCATTCATTACTTTTTCTCATTGATTCCTTAGTATAACTGTGAGTATTTATCACTTTCATAATTCTCACCACAAGTACATCTCGCGATGCATTTTCGTACTGCACTTTGATCTCGCAAGCAGTCTAGTGTATTTTTTTATATTATTCTTTCAACTAATCTTTCTAATGAATGTTTGAATCCAAGAATTCTTAAAGATATTTTAGTGCAAGTGAATATATATTTTTACATTTCATTCAATCAAAATTTAAAATTGAGATATACTTTTCTAACATTTTTGTTCTAAATCTCCATATTTTGTGAATGATAAATGAAAAAAAACTTACACATTTAATTTGATGTGAAGAAATTTGAAAAAAAAATTGCAATTTGAAAAAACAATTTGAAGTTAATCCTTCCCATATACAAGTAAAAACATTGTCAGTGAAAACAGTTTAATGATGTACTAATTTTTTAATACACGAACACAATAATTTTGAGGATGATTCTAAGAAAGATTCTTTTTAGTATTTATATTTATACAATGAAATAAATTAGTTATAATTGAATAATTTAACTTCAATTATTTAAATAATTTTATTCAATATATAAATTTACCTTGATTAAATTGTTTTATATTAACAAATATGGAAACAGGTACTGCTCTTTTTATTTACTGAGCATCAAGTTTTAAGTTCATATCAATTTTTCACATTTTTTTTCTTAGAAAATCATCAATATGGAGAGGTAAATCAGCTTGGAGGACTATTTGTGAACGGTAAGTTATATTTTAAAACATACATATGAAACAGGAATTATGGACATTACATTTTTACAGGGAGACCTTTACCTACAAATACTCGCGCGAAAATTGTAGAACTGGCTAGACTCGGAATTCGACCGTGTGATATATCTCGTCAATTACGTGTTAGTCATGGATGTGTATCGAAAATTCTTGCTAGATATCATGAGACAGGGTCTATCCTACCAGGAGCAATTGGTGGATCTAAGCCTAGAGTAACTACACCAAAAGTAGTAAGATACATTAAAGAACTGAAACAAAACGATCCCGGAATATTTGCATGGGAGATTCGAGATAAACTTCTCTCTGAAGGTGTATGTGATAAGAACAGTGTACCGAGTGTTAGCTCGATTTCCAGAATTTTAAGAAATAAATTGGGTCTTTTGAATCGACAAATTCATACAAATAACACTAATTCAAATGCCATGTACAACCCAGTTTATTCAATTTATGGTCCAAACGAATGTATCAAAACGGACAGAACAGTGAGCAGTGATGTCAATATTCGTAGACACCAGAGACCTAGACCAACATACCCAGTCAGCGGCATAATGATAGATCTACCACATTTCAATCAATCAACCCCAATCAATGCAGCCTCATCTAGTTTTTATAGAGACACCACACAAAGTTCGATGAGTTACTACTTTTGTGTTCAAAATGACTCTGAAATTTACACCTAATTGAAATAAGATCATTATCAAAATAATTCTTGTTTGTTTTGATACACTGGACTTAGACTTTATAAGGCTTCAGCCTTCTTTGCTTTTACAAAGCAAATTCTTTGTCTCCATTTAGCAGATTGTTAATATTTGGTTCCAATGAAGGCAAGATAGATCCAACTCTATTTGGTGATTTTTTTTTATTAAATGTTATTTTTTTATGAAATAAATTTTATTACATGAATTTTTACTCGAATACGACTTTAACAAATAATTAGCAACACTCAAAAAGCTGAAAACCTTTAGCTAAAATGGAGTTCAACATAAAAACAAATTTCAGGGGATCTTTAACGTTTTTAGTGTGTAACTTATTCTCACAGAATAACAGTTTTTTTGATCATTTACCACTTTTTTCGGTTTTCAACTTCTAAAACAAATTTATATTGAAAAAAAGTAAAAAAAAAACAAACTGTAAAGTATGAATCAAATCCTTTATGAGAGGGAGATATATCAAATTTTGAATTTCTCTCTGAACTCGTCAAAGTTAGGGACAAGATTAAAATACAACCCTGACCAAAATGATATAAATTTTGGGCAATTGTGTTGAATCTGGAAACTCAATTTCTTATAATCTCTTTTCTAATTAACATTAACGAGCTTTCGACATTTTTTTTTTTTTTTGTTTTTTTTTATCGAATTCTAAAAGCATTAATTTAAAACTGTTGCAACTTTTCTAATTGTCACTTTTCATTTTTCACGCTAACAAATTTTCCAAAAAATATCATTTCAAAATTATATTTTTAAAAACGTTTGTTGCCTATCGATTCAAAAAATTCACAAACATAATTGGAACAAACTGGAGAAATGTGCCTTTTTTCGCCACTTTTGGAGCTTCTAAAGAGCTAAAACTTTACTGTGAATCTATGAAATAATATTGCCTGTTGTCTAACAGTTCAAAAAATATATAATACCTACTAAGTGGATCTAAATATATTTTGCCACAAAACCTCCTGTACATTCAAACAGAAGGCTTTAACTGGATAGAAATCATTGAATTCTAAAGATATTCAAAAAAAAATGTTGATGCCATTTTGTAGCTTGGAATGTTAAATTTTATTTTTCTGTTAGACAATTTTGCTCCAACTGTTGTTTTTATGCTCTATATCAGCGGTTTTCCAAAAAAAAATCATTTTTTGAATGTGCCCCATGCCTCATGAAAATTTTTCGAAATTCGCCAAAATGTATGGATGTTTGAATGTTCTTCATTTCGGTTTTGAGTACATTTGGTCCTAAACTCTTAATGATTCAACTTAATTTAAAGTCTCTACTCCACGTAGACAAGAGTCCATACTTATGATTCCAAATCACAATTATTTTTTCTTTGAAGCTTTTATATTTTTCCGGTCCATAGTGAAAAGTCAAATTTTTTAGTAAAAAACGTCCTAAATTTCTCTAGAATTTAATAAAAATTTTCAAAATTTGTTTTTGAGAGCTTAGTTGGCCTTAAAATGCCGTCTTTTTGTCATATTTAGATTCTTGATTTTTGTACCGGAACATAGAGATAAAAGGGGTGTTTGAAGGTGCCCATATCATGAAATACTTTTAAGCGAATTGTCTCGGATTCCGACGTGCTAGACAACTATGAGTGGGCATTTTAGAAACTATTAGGTACCTAGTTTAATTACCAGTTAAGAAAACCAGAAACTATAAGATCGGGACACCAAGACAGAATGACAGGCAGACAACATAAGAAATTCAATAATAAAACATATGATAATACATACAATAAGGCAAGAAAATAAGGCGAAAAAAAATAATGATTTATATACATCTCCTCCGCCTTACTTTTCCCAAAAATTCAAGGTAAGAATAATGATAATGGTCATTTTAGTATACTGACCGTTCAACATTCAAAAAGTAACTAAAAATCATCAAAAATTAATTTATTAAAATCTTTTTCTTGGATAGATGTTTTTTGTTATTTAAGTTTTTTAATTTTTTAAAAGTGTAGACTAAATTTTATAGAAAAACTATGAAAGAAATATGTCGAAAATTTTTATGAAGGGATTATATAATATAATATATATTATATAATTATTATATAATATATAATAATATAATATATTTATTATATACCTAATATATTTATTTTTTATAAAAAAAAAATTACTTAATTTTTATGCTTCTTTTTTGGCGTTTTTGATCGTTAAACATTGATTTTTCACATTTATTTTCATTATTTCATTATATCATTTATTATTTTTCATCCATTATATTTTCACATTTATTTTGTTTTCATTATCTCAAAGTTTTAACTGAAAATTGATATAAAATTCCACAAAAAAAATATTGAAGAAAAAAAATTTAATTTTGGTCACGTGAGTGAAAAAATACAAAATAGTTCACGTTCAATAAATATATTATTAATGTAAATTTGCTGTTTTTATCGTTTTTTTTATCAAAAAGCACTGAAAAATGTCAATTTTTTCCTTTTTTCGGAAAATCGGAGGGGGTGTCATAAAGTGCAATAATTAAATTTAATGGCCTTAATAAACTTAATGAATACCGTAATGTAGAGAATGCTAAGAGAAATCAAAAATATGTTCTCTTAACGAAAATTGAAGTCAAAACTCGTTCTCTTAACATTTTTTGGTTTCAAATTTTAATTTTAGAAAATTTTTGACTGAAAATAATGAAATTTTAACCAGTTTTGTATTTTTATATATTTATTGTCATTTTAATGTAAAAAGCGTTTAAAATACAACTAAAAATTTTTGAAAAAAGTCAAAAATTTAAGAGAAATTGTCTTAATTTATCTACATTTTTCTGTTTCGTTTGAATTTTAACGGTTTTTTTTCTCTTAGCATTCTCTACATTACGGTATTTAAAAATGTCTGACATTCAACTTTGCTGCTTGTTAACTCAACTAATTTGCCTTCAATCTAATTCAACCGCGTTATTTTTTGATTCTCACTTTTTTATCAATCAAGTATTATAAATATACCTTTCCCAAGTAGAAGATTGCTAATAAATCTTGAATTAAAGTTGCGTATATTGATGCGGAGTTGAAGTATTCTTAAAAATACTGGTGCAAACGATAGAAAATATAGAAGGTATCGTTAAAAAGCTTTTTTGTTTTTTGGTGTAACTAACTTCTTTATTTTTTTTTTTATTGCAGTAGCAACATGTCAGACGAATCATATCCGAAAACTTTGTATGTTGGTAATTTAGATCAATCAGTCACTGAGAACTTATTGGTTGCTCTCTTTGGACAAATTGGAATGGTGCGAAATTGTAAAATCATTCGAGAAACAAACACCTCAACCGACCCTTATGCTTTTCTTGAATTCGATAATCACCAATCTGCGGCAACAGCACTTAGTGCAATGAATCGACGAGTCTTTTTGGAAAAGGAGATGAAAGTTAATTGGGCCACAAGTCCTGGCAATCAGCCAAAAACCGACACAAGCCAGCATCATCATATTTTTGTTGGTGACCTTAGTCCTGAAATTGAAACAGAAACTTTAAGAGAAGCTTTTGCTCCTTTTGGAGAGATATCTAATTGCAGAATTGTCCGCGACCCTCAAACATTGAAATCGAAAGGCTATGCTTTTGTATCTTTTGTAAAGAAGGCTGAAGCAGAAAATGCAATAACAGCGATGAATGGACAGTGGTTAGGGTCTCGTTCGATTAGGACTAATTGGTCAACTAGAAAACCTCCACCCCCCAAGGAAGGAAATGTCAAAAATTTTAAAGGAGGTTCTAGTAAGGTGCCTTGTTACGAAGATATCTTCAATCAAACCGGTCCTACTAACACAACTGTATATTGTGGGGGATTTCCTGCGAATGTGTTGGCAGATGAAATAATTCATAAACATTTTAAACAATTTGGAAACATTCAAGACATACGAGTCTTTAAAGATAAAGGCTATGCATTTATTAAATTTACATCAAAGGACTCTGCGACAAAAGCCATTGAAGCAACACATAATTCAGAGATACAAGGATATTCCGTTAAATGCTTCTGGGGAAAGGAGAATGGTGGTGATGTAAATAGTAGTATGGTAACAGGATACAACGGAATGATACTCACTTCTCCTTCAACCAATAACACCGTAAGTAGTCCAGGCATTACAGCAGGACCCACTCAGACACTAGCACCTCAACATGCCCCACAATTTTCACCGTATTCATATCAACAAATGGGTTATTGGTATCCTGTACGTATAAAAACATTTTAAATATTTAGAAATAAGAGCTCAATATGACATTTTTTTTATTTCGAAGGGGTATCCTACTCAAATGCAAGCTCAGTACATACAACAAAGCTACTACCCTTATGCGTATGCCTCACCGCAACAAGGAACAGCAGGTAAAATACATATCAGGATTACTAAAACTCTTAAATTTTCTGAAATATTATACTATTTCTACCAGGGTATAGAATGATGCAACCTACCACCTGGAATGCGAATGTGACAACATCAAATAATTCAGCGCAACCACAAATGATGTATTCAGCAATGCCTCCATTTCAAACCCAATAAGAGCAATAAAAAAAGATAAAAAAAAAGTTCGGAAGACACAAAAAAATATATGCTATATGATGTTTGATCAAAAAATTTAATTATCTGGTATCTCATTGAAAAGTACATTTCAAACAAAGGTTTAAAGAAAGGAAAGCAAACTGAAAATCTTGTTTGTATCAAGTCTTTTGTTAATTAAAGGGATACTAAACTAATTATTCAGAATTTTTGTGTTTTTTTAAACTGGATATAAATACATCTTTGAATGATCAATAAACTATTATCAATCTTGTTTTTTTTATTTGTATTCAAACATACTTACTTTCACGTATGTATTTCTTTTTTCAAAATCTAATGCAAATGGATTTCAAATATAAAAAAACAGGACTTTCATATTGACAAGTTGTATGTATTTTTTTATTTTCACTCAAAAAGTCTCATTTTAGGTAGTACCTACATAATATAAAATTGTGATTTTTTCATTCTTTAAAACTTACATATTAAAACATCATTAGGTACACATCTAGACAAATGTTAAATAAGGTAAGGAATACTGTAGAGATATTTATTTTTGAAACATTGCCTTTTTAACTAAATAATACATTTGTACACATTCTAATGAAGTTTTGGTTCCTATGCCTTTCGACATGATGTCAAACCGTTTACCTTTGTTCTTTAAAAAGTAAAAAAAATATTCAAATTCATGTTTTGTCCAACGATCTTCACATTTCAGACTATTCTTTTCATGCAAACTCTTTGAAATAGCTAAGTGAACCTCTCCTTTTACATCGTGCAATATTCTAAGTCCGATTTCTTCACTTTTAACTATATGATTCAATATTTGAGTCTTCAATAAACTACAATAGTTTTCAAGAACTAATTCATTCGTTACACAGTCTGGATTCCATAAACATGTTTCTGATACACCATTATCTGAATCCATATAATTTTCAATAATTGTTGGTATATCAGCTTGATATAAGCTACCAATATTGATTTTCGGTTTTATTTGTTGGTTAGTTTCAATTTTTTTCCTCATTATAGAATACGGTCGATAATGAGCAAGTTGCTTAAAATGTTCATGTTTTTTAGTAAACACGTTATTTTTCTCTATATTTGATGATCTTAGATTGATTAATGATACTTTTTTGTCAATATGTTCCTTGGATGTAGCTGAAAGTAGTGGATCATCAGATTTTACCATGCTGTACCGCTTTGAGACATTCTCATCAGATCCGCACATTAAATATGACTGATCTAATTTATTACTTGTATTTAGAACGTATCTTGTTGAGTTTGAATTAGTTGTTTTAATTGTTAAATCATTTCCAAAGTTTTTCAAAGATATTAAATCATCAATTGCATATTTTGGACAATCTTTTATATCTATATTCGATATATCTTTCTGAATAACTTGCATGTTAAAAATCTTTTTGAGGTCCTCAAGATTCGTTGAGGTATTTATCGTATCGAGAGAATAGACAATTTGCCTTAAATTTTTGTTGGTATCAAGATGTGAATGGTCATATTGAGACTTTACTAACTCTTGCTCAGCCTTTTCTGGAAAAGATTTTCGTCTATGCAATTGGATTGGAATGAGCACTTGTTGCCTATTAATTTTTGAGTCTAACAAAATGCTAGGTTGGCTATCCTCTTTTGGAAGATCATTTGGAATTTCTCGCTCCGCTAGAATTGTTGGTTGGTGTTTTATACTTGCTGGCAAAGTAGGTGTTACCAGAATCTGAAATGTAAAATGATATTTATAATAGAATAAATTTTTTTTTCAACAATATAACCACACAGTGGCGGATTTATTAATTTTTTTTTTATTTAGAACTTGATAATTTTAAATGAAAAACGCCACTGTTGGTACTCCATCGGTTCACCTGATCAATGTTTCGTTTGTTATAAATTTTTTCTCCAATCAATGCTCTAACACCAACACTGGCTGTAATGAGGTGAGGAACTTTCTTCACTTTTTCTAAGTCTTTTTTCAAATAACCTCCATGTAGTCGCATATGGCCATTTAAAGCTGGAATATTTTTAAAATTCCTACAATTATAGAATAAATTAAATATTTTGTTAATAACAGTAATAGTAATAACAACCTATGACAAAGATGACATTCCACCAACAATTTTTGACTTGTATTGTCACTTATTTGTAAGATATCTGACGGCCCTGATTCATAACTAAGAGTATTTTGGAGCTTCATCTTTAAACAAAAAATATTTTAAAATAAATAAAACACGTGAACGTATAAACTAACTTGAATGTTCCATGTTCTGGGCCTCATTTCACAACTTTTTGTTTGTAACGTATCAAGCTGATTTGTATTTCCATTATTAGTTGACGATATGATTGTTTTACTTGTTCCTACGTTTATTCCACATTTGTGGTGGTTTTCAATATGTCTTCTAAGAGATCGTGCATCGCAGTATGATTTTCCACATCCTGGTTGATCACATTCGAACGGTTTCTTATTTCTATGTGTTAAAAGATGACCATTTCTACAAAAAAAAAAAAATGGAAATACATAAAAAATTTTTTAATTTTTCTCTAAAAATAAATTTTTAGATAATATGTTGTATTTTATGATAATATGTTGTATTTTTAATTGAGTACTTACAAATGATCTTGTCGTTTAAAAGCCTTTGTACAAGTTGTACAGATATATTTTCTTTCATTGCTATGAGTTAATTTATGTTTTGCTGATAAAATTAAAAGTAAAATGTAATGAGTAAATATTTAAATTTTTAAATAATTTATATTTACCTAAAGCAGAAGCATTTCCGAATACTTTTCCACAAATCTGAAAATATTTTAATGAAATATATTTTTCTAAATATAATATGGAGTTTATTGAAAAAAAAAACATTAGTAAATCCTACTTGGCATTGCTGTGGTCCATGTTTTGTTTGATTGTTTCTTTTCACTTTTACTTTTTTCTCTACTGAGTTATTCAAAATTGAAGATATATCCATTTTTTTAATTATTATTACTTTTTATCTTTTGTCAGTTTAATTAAAATGGATTCAAAATAAACTCTGTTCTTTTGTTGCACATAGCGCATGCGCCTATTTATACACATTGTTAATTGAAAGGTCTAAAGTGCGCATACACATTTTTTTGAAACCAAGGGTAAGTCTTCAAATAAAATACGAAAAATTGAAATGTCTTTTTACAATGCAAAAGTTACATTAATATTGTTTTAATTTACACTTTTCTTTTTTCGTGAGATAATTAGTAATATTTTACTTAATAATTCATATTAACATATTATTTAAAAAAACTTAAATGATTTTGAATAAAACATAGGAATACCTATTCTGTTTTATAAAATAGTAATTTACTCTATGTGAGGACAATACTTTTTCAAAATTCAGTAGTTAATGTATATCATGAGTACATATATCAGTCAAATCAGTAAAGATAAACATATTAATTGATAGATTTTTTTATAAAATTATTAATGATATGAACTTTGATAACTGAAAGTAAATATATAATATAATTAAGCGATCACAGAATTATTAGAATAAAAAGTAAGGTATATTTAAATTAAATTTATCAGTAAAAATACTAAAAAATCAGTAGCTAATTAGTGTTAATAAAATTTTCATAATGAAAATCGCAATGCAAAAAAATTACATAGATATAAATTACATGCCAAAATTGAATTTACCAATAGTACATAAATGTTAATATTATATTAGGTATTATTTTACAACTTAAGAAATATTATTAAAAGAAACTGAATGTCTCTTTCGATTGAATATAGCACTTGAAATCTTTATTAGCATATGAATTTAATTTCTTTTTTGAATTATGCTAAAAATAGACTAACATTAAATTTATAAAATACAAGAAATAACTATCTTAAACCAAAATATTTATGAAAATTTTAAATGAAATGAAATGTAAAGTGAAATACAATATTTTACGAGTAAGCTTTACGAAAATTTATTTTTCAACCTTATACGAATATCTTACCCATTTCAAACCAAATAATAAATTGATTAATTATAAAATTTGTAATTAATTTCAAGATATCATGACAGTTATATTAATCTGCAATTAAATATGTATAATAGTGGATTTTTGATTGATTAATCTAAAGATAGGACACTTTAACGTTAGATTTATTTTCTGCCCAGCTTAATCATAATTATGTGCAAAATCCTTCATTGGCTAAGATTTATACTGTACAAAAATGCCTTTAAAAAAACTAAAAGGCAACCGAATTTGTAAAGAAACATCGCATACTTGTTAGTATATCGAAGCACAAGTATATAAATAAAATGTAATTTGGCATTCTGACAATAATCTAACATTTAATTTCAGAAACACCTATTTGATGCTATGAGACTTTCGTCTTCCTCAACAACGAGTTAGTGTCTCGGCTATTTTTGTTCAACCTGCACGCGTTACTGTTTATCTAAACAATGCTATAATTAGAAGTGAAATGTTGAAATTTATACATGACGTTTTGTAGATTTTTAAAGCAGCATTTACTCTATAAAATCTTATCATCGTATAATTCGTTACATCATATCTATTGAATATTATGTATCCCAGTTTATTGATACTGAATGAGCTTATTATAAATGTGTTTAAAACGTTTATCACATTTTATTGACTGGTACTATACTATATTGGATGCAGTATAATTTCAACATACATAAATAGTACATACACAAAAAAAATATATAATACATTTTCTCATTCAAATAAAAAAAAAATAAATAAATAACTATGTTCCCGTTGCTGTCTTCTGCGACCATTGTAACGATAATTCTAGGACTAACGGAATTTAGTTCAATAGCTGTTTTAGCGTCTAACACAACGTCTCATCACGATGCACCTACAAAATGTCAAGACGGACTTCTTTTGTCTGTTTGGAAGCCCGAGGATAACCTTACAACAGGAGATCGAATTGCCAGAGGATTAGTTTACTTTTTTTGTTTAATCTATCTTTTCATCGGTGTTTCCATTGTGTCAGATAGATTCATGGCGGCAATCGAGGTTATAACTTCAAAAGAAAAAGAAGTGAAAGTAAAAAAACCTGGCGGAGAAGTCCAAATTGTGGTGGTAAGAGTTTGGAACGAAACTGTTGCAAATTTGACTTTGATGGCATTAGGGTCGAGTGCACCTGAGATTCTTTTGTCTGTTATTGAAATAATGGCTAAGAATTTCAAAGCTGGCGATCTAGGACCTGGTACAATTGTTGGATCGGCAGCGTACAACTTATTTGTCATTATTGCAATTTGTGTACTTGTAATTCCAAATGGAGAAGTGCGAAAAATAAAACACTTGCGCGTATTTTTTGTAACTGCGACTTGGTCAATATTTGCCTACATATGGCTTTACCTCATATTGGCGCAAATCACGCCTGGTGTCGTTGATGTATGGGAAGGTTTTCTCACTTTCTTATTTTTCCCGGCTACTGTTATTACAGCCTATATTGCAGACAGGAGACTTTTGATTTACAAATATATAGGCAAACAATACAGAATGAATAAACGAGGTGTTATAGTGCAAGCAGAGGGAGATACGAATATTGAACTTGGGGAAGATGATACACTTAAAAAGCTACAAGAAAATGGAGTGAGTGAAGAAATACGGGACTTTGAAGAATCTAGGCGTGAGTATATTTCAGCATTAAAGGATTTGCGTAAAAAATATCCTCAACATGACTTACAACAACTTGAAATCATGGCTCAAGAACAGTTAATGAATAAAGGTCCTAAATCACGCGCTTTTTACCGTATTCAAGCTACAAGAAAGATGATGGGTAGTGGAAACATAATGAAAAAAATCTCAGAGCGCGCTCAAAGCGACTTAAGCGAAGTAAGAGCAGAACTGAAACAAAATGACTTAGAAGCACCATTAGAAGAAGAGGCACCGTGCAAGTTGTACTTTGAACCAGGTCACTATACAGTTATGGAAAGCTGTGGTGATTTCGAAATTCGTGTAGTGCGTAGCGGTGACTTGTCAATGAAAATATCTGTTGATTATGAAACTGAAGATGGTTCTGCGGAAGCTGGAAGTGATTATGTTGGCAAAAAAGGAACATTGGTGTTCTTACCAGGTGTTGATGAACAAAGATTCAAAGTTGAGGTTATCGATGACGATGTATTTGAGCAAGATGAATATTTCTATGTTAGACTAAGTAATCCAACTGAACCAGCAATTTTATCAACTCCAAAAGTAGCTACTGTTATGATCTTAGACGACGATCATGGTGGAATTTTCGCATTTAACTCTAAAGACTACGAATTAGTAGAGTCAGTGGGAACATTTGAGCTAAAAGTTCAGCGGTACTCAGGAGCGAGAGGAAAGGTCAAAATTCCGTTTTGGACTGAGGATGGAACTGCTAAAGCCGGTAAAGATTATGAAAAAACGGAAGGAGAACTAGTTTTTGAAAACAATGAAATTGAGTAAGTTAATACTTTCAAACTGATCATATTTTTTTTAATAACAAAAATCCTAGGAAATCTATCGACGTTGTTATTCTAGAAGAAGGAAGTTATGAAAAGGATGTTCTCTTCTACGTCAACTTGGGTGAACCACAGGTCTCAGGAGGTTGGTATTTTTATTTAAAAAAAGAACTATTAAACGATAATTACTTTGTTACTCAAAGACCCAGAGCTTGAACAACTTATAGTAGATGCAGAGTCTAAGAAAGCAGAAGAATTATCTGAAGAAGAAAAAATGGCCTTGCTCGGGCGGCCTAAGCTTGGAGATACTGTGCGAACTCAGTTGCGAGTTAAGGAAAGCAAGGAATTCAAAGTATATTCTTTATACATTTTTATTAAGATTTTTTTGAACTAAAACCTATTATTTTGTTTTTGTATCCTCTTAGAGTACTGTTGATAAGCTTGTTCAAAGAGCAAATGCCTCTATTTTAATAGGCACATCATCTTGGAAAGAACAATTCCTTGAAGCAATTACAGTTAGTGCTGGTAATTATTATTTCTTTTTTTTTCTATAAAAGTGTAAAAGAAAAATTGTTTTTCAAATTATTCAAAATTAATTTAGGTGGTGATGATGATGAAGAAAACGAAGGCAATGAAGAAGATGAACCGACACCAGGTGTTATGGACTACATCATGCATTTCTTGACACTTTTTTGGAAAATTGTATTTGCATTCATACCTCCTACTGGTAAGGAAATTTTTTTTGTGTGCTTCTAAAAAAATCCCAATTTTATATTATAGATATTTGTGGTGGCTATGTATGTTTTGTTGTATCGATATTTTCAATTGGTGTCGTAACTGCTGTTATTGGAGACGTTGCATCACACTTTGGTTGTACGTTAGGGATTCGTGATGCAGTAACCGCCATTGTTTTTGTAGCATTAGGAACAAGTATACCAGGTAATCCAGACTTAAATTTTATTTACATTTTTGGACTTAATTATTATTTTACTTTTCATAAGATACGTTTGCGAGTAAAGTTGCAGCTATTCAGGATAAATATGCAGATGCAAGTGTGGGTAATGTAACTGGAAGCAATGCGGTTAATGTATTTTTAGGTATTGGTGTCGCTTGGACAATTGCCGCATGCTATCACGCCGCTCACGGAAACAAATTTGAAGTCGATCCAGGAACGTAAGTGCATCTGTCCTTTTCCAATACTCAATAAAATACCTACGTTCTTTTGTAGTTTGGCATTTTCTGTCACGTTATTCTGTACTGAAGCTGCAATAGCTATTGCCGTCCTCCTTATTCGTAGAAATAAAGCAGTAGGTGGAGAATTAGGTGGACCACCGATGCTGAAGTATGTGACTGCAACCATTTTAGTTGGTCTTTGGCTATTTTATTTAGTGATGAGCAGTTTAGAAGCATACGGAATCATTAAAGGATTTTAAGTTAATGGCAATCAAAGACAAAAATAAGTAATTCTTGATTAAATAAGGCTATAATTAAATACTATATTAAGAATGGTACAATTTATTATGTTATTGCTCTGTACCGTAAAAAATATTCAATACTGTGCAAAAATTTATTATTTTTTCAATTAATATTCTTAAGAGTTCTCTCATAAGCATGGTCTTTTCGTCTGTAGTCACGATCGTATTTTCAGATTGACTTGTATAAAAACGGAATGTTCAAGTTTCTAGTTCCTAAATTATGCCCATTTGCCTTCGTAAAGATACATAATATTAATTCTACCGATTTTTCCAAATTGTTTAAAAAAAAAAACAAATCTCGAAAATAATCGTACATATCGTACTCCAAAATAAAATGTATGTTGAATTTAAAAATTTTGTCTTATGTAAACGTTAATAACGAAAAACAAAAAAAAAATAGGTAAATGTAATCCTTTTTAAATTATTTATTTTAATTCGAATGTCCATTAATCAAGCAATATTTTAAAAGTAAGCTCAGTATAAGTCCAACAACAAAATCTTTGGTTTTTATTATATAAAAACAATTTCAATCTAGGTATTACTCATATAAGACATCATCAAACATCAAAATTCATTGTATCGATTTATAATTTTATAGAAAAACTGATTTTATATAGTAGTGTTGATCAAACATTCGCTTCTAATTAAATAACTTATAATTTAAAAAAAAAACATAAGACCGTTCATTTTAATTAAATAAATACAAATTTTTTAAATATATTATAAATGAAAATTTAAAGTATGGGTAATTTGAGCCCCCTTTGTTCAATATGACTGGGAAACTCCATAGTTTATTACGTTGCAAATTTTAAAGTAAAAAATTTGTCCATTTGAAATTGTTGTACTTATATGTATATATTAAATATTATAAGAGATATAATAAAGGTTGCGCTTATTTATTTTAAAATGCATTTATTCTCATTATTATCCAAATAGAGCAGTTCAACACAATTATTGTTTATTAGTCATATAAATTCTTTACATATCTCATTGAATTAATTGCAGCATTGCAATAAAACAATTGTTTTAGATTTTGTTAAATATATTGGAATGTTTATCAAAGAATTATTTAAAATTGAATATTTTTAGTTTGTAAGAAGAAGCGTTTAAATCTGTTCCGATGCTACTCTATTAAAAATGCTGGCGGTATTCATGATGCCACCTGTTAAAGTCAATATGATATACAACAATGGATCCATTAGACAATCCTGCCAGAATATACCTATAAATAAAATGTTACTTTTTACTCATAATTCTTAAAAAAAGGTGTATATAATTTTTGCTTTACTTTTGATCATGACTCATTCCTAGAGATTTTATTGAACTGTTTGCCGCTACAAATGCATAAAGATGAGACAAATTAAATGTTCTCCATATTTCAACGATCCCATTCTCTCCTCCTGTAATAAGATATTCACCATCTCTAGACATCAAGAAACACTGAAGAATATTCATCAATAAATTATTGTTGCATTAAATTTGTGATTATTATTATTTTCTTACGTGGATGTAGTCATCATGAAGCTCATGTCTAAGTAATTTGCCATTTATAGTAAAAGCTGCTATATGTCCCATTTTATAACTAGCTATAATAGTTCCTTCTCTAGACAATGCAATATTTTCAGGAGATGCAAGCACGTCTGGTACGTCTAATGATCTTAACAAATCTCCAAAAGTTGTGTGCACCAATATCGGTCCATCTAAAATTCAGTAATTTTTTAAAATAGTGATCAGTAAATAATAAGACAAAAAAATATATGTACCTTCTGATGCAGACAACACAATACCAAGTTCTGCGCTGATGACCACTGAAATAATCGAGTTATCATGTCCAGTAAGAGTAGCACGAGGTGTAGGTATCTAAAGGAAATAAAAATAACTTTAGGTTATTTAAGCAAAAACGACAAACTCTAAATTTTTTTACATCACTGTCACCAACAATAGACTGAGTTCTAGCATTCCAATGCCAAAGCAATACTGTACAATCGGCCGATCCCGATGCGATATAACAATCTGTGTTCGTCATAAAAACAAACATATTAAATGTCGAAACTGTGGCAAGTACCTATTGTCAATATTACCTGAAGTTATATTGCATTCTGATCGTGATAAACAAGTTACAACATCAAAATGTCCGAAAATGATTTGGGTAATTTTTGCATTATCAGTGCAATAAACTCGAAAACTCGAGTCCCAGAAGCCACAAGCAATTAAGAATCGACTATCAACTGTTGTTATAAAACAATTTGATCGCATTTTGATTTTTTGACTAAAATTATCTCCCATATGGCGTTTTGAACTCAATGCTGTATAATTCATGGGATGTACTGCAACAAACAAATATAAACAATCATTTTAAATTATTGACCCGACATTGAGAAATATGTAGAGCGGCCTAAGCATTTATTCTAAACTTACCGAAATAAGGATCCATTATTAACGGATTAAAAGCAAAGTTATTGGCTTCATTAAATGGTGAGTTTGGTCTATTCGAGTTCCATTTATTCAATGCAAATTGATAATTTGCACTAATTGTAACAACCATAGGGGTAGTAAGTTGTGGATACGTATTTGCAGAAATATGAAGGATCGATGAATGTTGTTGAAACTTTAATGACATGCAAATATCATCCGGAACGGGATTATACATCATAGGAGCTAATAGAATGCCAGCACTTCTAGGAGGATGTGGCTCAACCATTAGCATACTGGGTGTTTGTCCAAAGTGTTTTATTTGACTCTCAACCGCATTTCTGGTAACCACATTATTAATAGAGTCTAGATCTACACATCCTTCGTAAGTCAAGTAATAAAATACATTAGTTGCTCGGACGGCTTCCGGTCCTCTTTGTTTATATCCGAAAATAAGATCAATCCAATGATGTAATTGACAAGATACATATTCTGATTCCAAAGCCATACGATTTATGCGGACAAATTGTTCCGCCGAATTGTTTGCCCAAGGAGGAAGCTCTATTTTAAAAAATAATAAATATTTGAGATTGAAATATGATTTACTTTACATACCAACGTCGTGAACCGTATGATTATCCTCTCTGATGCCAAAATTGTAATTTGAATCGTTATAAAACATTTCCGGTAAAAAGTACCATTCTGGTGTTAGTTCTTTAACATCTGAAGTATCTCTTTGACAGTTTTTCCATGATAAGCTAACAGATGAAAACATTCGATCAGGATGGTCAAATACACCATCATTCAAAGACAAAAACATAGTTGTGAATGGCTCTATTCTTATTAACCAATTCAAAACAAAAGCTGCAGTAGAATAATGAGTTCCGTAATGAAATGGTGGAATTCCAGGAACATCCCAATTCTCATATCTTTCTTGGAAATAATCTTTTCTACTTTGATTAAGTGCACCAATGGGTTTCGATAAATCTCGATAGTTTGACGGAACATTTAAATCAATTTCTTTACTTTCATAGTTGGTTAATACCCATGGAAAAACTGGATATTGATTCAAATCATTGTAGGTTCGCCCTGCTATTGTATTCAAAAACATAATGTACTCAAAGTTGGATATCTCTCTTCTCTGCCATTTTCCAGTCATGTTAGAGTTTCTCATCAATTGTTTGGGTGTCATTAGACTAGCTCTTCTTGTTTGTGCGATTCCATATTTTATACCTACTCCAACTCGTGGTAATGCTTTGACAACCTTTTTTACTGTTTGATAATCAGTGAATGAAAACATTACTGAAGTTCGACTAGCTAGAAATATTTCCAAAGCTGTGTTCTTAAACATGTATTTTCTACTAAAAATGGCACGCATTTCAGAGAAATACCATTTTCCATGTAGATTTTCACAGTAACTCATAGTATGCTTATCAAGACTTTGAAATTCAGCACTGTCTTCATCAGCTTCAAAGTACAATTCTGTGTTTGTTATAGATATATTTCCAGGCATAGTAATACATGGAGCAATTAGTAAAGCCTTTAGACTCATATTTACTGGACCTGAGAGGTCCAAATCAATTTCTCGATCATCAAGAATGAGTTCTGTCTCATCCGATAAATCATTTATGTGATTTTTGCTACATGTAACCTGCGTCAACGCTTCTTCTACTTTTGGAGTATGTACCGTTTGTCTGTTAGTATTTATTGAAGCTTCTCTGTGGGAGCTCCCCTTTGGATTCTGAATGAAACGTTTTCTTCTTCTTGAATCGTCCTCCCAAGTATCTAATCTCCAAAATAGGTTCGGGTTCTTGGGCTCAGACCACGCTCCATGTTTGCTTTGTAAAATTGACTTAGTTTTCTCTAGTAATCTATTTGCAATGACAGTGTCCCGTCTTCTTGCTGCTGTAATTAAATGGTCACACATTCGCTCTTCTTCGCGTCTTTCTAAGAGGGTTTGTGTACTTTGAGATTCGAAGTCCGCATGCTTAAGCACATCGTCTGCCCTCATCCTATTTAATATGAAATCAGCTTCATTAGCTACTCTTACAATGTGGTCTTTCATTGCATGGGATAGCAATCTTCCTTCATTTATCAACTCTATAAATGCCAAACCTGCGTGTTTTTGAAGACTGTTTTGCCATTCTTGAGAACATAATAACATTACCAACTCTACGACCGATGTACTGTTTTTAAAGGTACTCAGTCCTTTACATTCTATTAAAAGCTCTTGCCCGTGAGATCCTAGTAGAGTTTTAGACAAAAAAGGGGCAAAGTCGACCATAATTTCCCTCAAAAGTGGACACACAGTTCCTAGGGATATTTCCAACTTTTGCGTTAAATTTATTTCTCGTGGATTAACATTTAAATGATCAGCATTTAATGGCCTGGAATGCATACAGTGCCCAGGTATCTTTTCTTCTGTTAGGGATCTTCGTTTTTTAATAAAATCAGCATTGATGGATTCTCTTGGCAAAACTTTATCAGGATTCCCTTCTACATCATTTAAATTAACATCAATCCAGTTTTCCTCATTTGTCTTGTTTGTATTTGTGCCAATTTCAGTTAAAGACTCACTATCATTAAGATGGAAATTGAAAGAGCCCGTGTCCGATTCTGAATTCTGAAAGATAAAAAAAAGTTAGACAATAAAGTTTAATTTTATTTAGGTACATGGACAGACAAAGTAAATTTCGAAATGCGGTAATAATCAATATTGTTTTATCGATGTTTTTTTGCAAAAACTATTGGATTTCACTCGTAACGGCCTTATATTAAATAATATATTTACATACCTTTAATGATGGTGGTCCACTTGAATCTATGTCATTTTGTACTTCATGACAAGTACCATTATTATCTTCGTAGTCGTCCTTTTCTTCTGAAATATAAATGTTAAATGATTTCGTATTACATTTATATTGAAATATTGTATTGTATTCCTACTATCTTTTAACGTACCTTTTTCGTCATCAATATATTTTTCTAACGTTTGATCAGGTATGTGCTGTTCTAATGGTGGTTCTAATATATCTCTATATTTGGACACCATTAAAACAGACACAAAATATACGATTGCCAAAGCTAAGAATTGAGCTTGTTTCGCTTCTTCCTGTTAAAAATCATAACTACATATTTCCAATGTCAATTTTAAAGTTTTTTCTAACTTACTACATCTCGGTAAATAACTGCTCTCAATCGGTTCACATCCATTTCTTGAAGCAATTTCTCTGGATCTTTCACTGAACTAATTATTCTAGATCTAATAAGATCTTCCGATGACAAATGCTTTTGGATATTTGCAGTTGTACCTTGTTTTGTTTGAGATGAAACATCAAAATAATTTGGTTTGGCTCGCATTTTATTATCCAAGCAATTTCGGACAGCGCTTGTACAAACCTAAAATCGAATTGAATTAGATTAATTTAATTTAATTAAAATTTGAGTTTGAATTGTATAAACTACCAATCGAAGACATTGCCGAAGAATCCCTCCGTGTGACATATTCTTTTCTGCTTCTAATTCACTAAAATTTAATGAACTGGCAAATACCAAAACGTCAGCAAGGTTTACTAAACGTTGTATATATATCGAAGCCACATCTAAGGGCATTCCTTGAGCAGGCTCAAGTACATCCAGTTCGTTCTATAAAATTAAAAAGGAAAATCAAGCTTATGGTTTTTGTATAAATAATAATATGTGCACATACACTTGGAGATGTAGCACTGGCTAGCAAGGGTAAAAGTCCTCCACAAGCAATTATTAGATTGTCTGCCAATTGTGATATCATATGAACTGTGTTTACTACAAATACTGCATTGTCTGATGAATTTACAAATTCTAAAATACTTTTTGATGAATGGTTTCTCCATGTTTGAATGTCAGCTTCTAAAGAGTATAATAAATCAGACAAAAGTCTTTGATGAATGGTAGACCATTTGAACTCTGGTATACGGAACGGCGGCGTAGAAGGACCTGGACTAAATGTTGGTTTGCCCGTACTTGTATTCGATAATCGTTTTTTCTCTATATTTCAAATAAACTTATTTAGAAAATCAAAATACTAAAAATATATATTTTATTTTACCTTTGACATTATCAACTTCTGATGTTGATAAGCGGGACATGTAAATAATTGTTTTGTTAACTAAGTCATTAATTACATCATTTATTTCGTTCATTTTCAGTTCGCGTTTTTCTTTATCATCCATACTTTTACTTAGATTTTCTTCAATAAGGTTTGTTGTCGAAAATTTGATATTAGAGCTTGAAATACATTCTACTTCTTTAATTATGTCCTCCAATATTTCGTTCGCTAATTCAAATACATTTTCGCTTTTAATGGTTTCTTTGCTGTAATCATTAGTATGATCTGCTGTATTTGGTTTAACAGACTCATCATATTCTGATATAATAGTCATTAAGCTATTGTTATATTTGTTTTGCATATCTTCGTTTTCCATGTGTAAACTCCTACATATATTTGCTAGAGATCCATTTTGTGTGCTATTTGTTTTACTATTGGACGATGATTTACTATCAACATTCTCCCAACCACTTATCATGCTGATGGGACATGCTTGCCTTAATTCTGGATCTGTAAAGTTATCTGCACGGTGCTTTTCATATTGCTCAAACATGTGTGTGAATTGTAGCTTAAACTCTTCATAAGAAACCTAAAATCCATAAATGCTTTATTTTTATTGAATAAGAATGTGGAAAATATAAAAGCATTGCAAGCAAAATTAATAAAAAAAAAAACAAGCTATTCATTAAACTATTATTATTTTGAAAGTAAGTCACTTCATTCAAAACATTAGAACAAAATATTCGTTCGTCTATTTACTTTACCTTGGAATGCACAATAGCTAACGTATCGACCCAAACTCTCCAGCCACCAAATTCATACTTAATAGCATGATGTAAGAGCATTCTAAAAGAAAAATTAATTTTATTTTTTCAATATATGTATATCATATTAGTTATAAATAACTTACCGAAATAGTGAATATATCAGGTCAGATATATTTTGCTCTTCAACGGTTTTCGGATGAATATAAGCAAGTGATATTAACCATTCTTGCCAAACAGACATTTGCAAAACTGTTCTACGATTATCACGGTTATTATTACAAAGCATCATTAAATCCGTTAAGAATAATTTTTTGACTTCTAATAACTGATTTGTAGGTTTTGAGTGTCGAATCAAAGTAGCTGCAACTTTCAGCATCACTAAATTTGAAAGAGTATAATGTGAAAATTGAATTATTTCTAATAAGGATATGTACTCACTAGGATTTTCTAACCGTAAATGATTTTCTGGTTCTGCATGTTTCGAGTGCATAATTTGTAATGATAAATGTTCTGTCATTATTTCATACAGGACATTATAAGTTGAAAGTGTTATTGTATCTTCGTGTACTAACAACTTTTCTGACAATAATGTGTACAAATTATTCGGTGACATGACATCATATTTCCGCCTAAATGTAAGACAATACAAAATATAGATTGGTCATGATTTCTTCCATCATGATTTTTTTTAAATATTTTTTTGAATGCGTTCAGGTTTAAATGCGATGAATTTCATGCACGATTTATCATAGAATACCATAAAATGTGTCATGAAAAAACAAAAATATTCATTAAAAATACATTTACGATGAAAAAAATATTATAGAAAGATAATCATGATGGGAGTGATTAGGGTTCATCAATTTAATTTTTGATGAAAAAAACAGACGATAAATGTAAATGATAACTGATAAGATATTTCTATATTCTAAATTATTCTAACGTATGATTACGAACTTGTGTGTGCTCCTTGATAAAAAGAAGCCTAGTAACTTGAGTGCTTGTAATCGTATTATATGGCTTTCCGACATGAGTAACTTAAAAACAGTACGTATTCCATTTTTGGCATCAAATGATGGAACCATTACACTTGGACTTTCAGAAAGTAAGGATATTAACATTTGCAAAACATCGTGCAAATTTTCGTCCTGTAAATTGAAAATTATAATGAAAATACGAAATAAAAATTCAAAGAAAACTACAAACCTCATTAACAGTTGTTAAATAATTCAAAATACTTTGCAATTCATCATCTTTTGGTCCATTTCCGATCAATATTAATTGTTTTAAGAACAATAATATATATGCTCTGATTGTTATTATTTCTTTTTGACATGGTCGATGACCGCCTAAAATGTTTATAAAAATTTAAATAAAAGCAACACATAAATTCGGTCCTGGAAAAAGTGCGGGAGCCAAGAAACCTAGTTCCCGGGAGTTTTTAAAAATTTATAAAGAAATTTTGAATAAATGGCCTATGCCGCTTCCCCGTGAAGTCACCTCGAAAGACCTGAATGCAGACTGTGATAATTTTTCATTTATTTATGTCGTATATTTATTGTTAAAAGAAATCCCAACAAGAGTTGAAGTATTTGTTAAGCTAGAGCATTCAAGAATTCATTCCACATTGTAAATTAATCGTTTCATGAAAAAAAAAAATATTAATAAAGAAATTTTGAATTTTTAAGAGAAAATTGGGCAAATTTTACATTTTAAAAATTAAAATTTTTAGAATTACTTAAAAACTTTAATTAATTTAGGAATTTTTCTTTATATTGGGGTAAATATAATTTTAGGAAATGAGTTTGGTTCCCGGAAAAAAATGAACTTTTTCCACCTCTATATACACTAATAAAAACAAGGATGAATTACCAATTCCTTTAGGAACGACACCACTTCCATCTGAAGGATCTACAATCCAATAAAAATATTTCAATGTATGCATTGTTTGAAGAACGGTGCTCACTCGTCTGATGCTACTATAAATTTGAGTGTCATTTAAAAATTCAGTTGCCAAGTAACAATAAAGACGTGTTTGAACCAATGCTGGAGTAAATATCCACAATGACGGATTGAATAATACATGATCTAGCATCTGTAATTTTTTAATAATTTAAATATAAATACGAAAAAAATTATTAGGCAACATACCTGTTTCAAAAGTAAATCACTATTTGACGAAGAGCAAGTCACCAAAAACTTTGTGAGTTTTAAGAAAGCATTCAAAACTTCAAGGTTTAAATTTTCTGCTGTTGAATTTTGAATGATATGAGATATTACTAAAAACCCTCTGTTCTAAAAATAAAATATATATGTTCATACATAATTTTCTAATCCAAATTCAAAATTAGGTATTTGCATTTACTTGGATCATGTGATGCTGGACAGTATGTGATGCTTCAACTAAGTCACAAACAAAATTTAAAAGATCAACACTGAAAAAATTTTTTGTTTAATATTGTCATTTTCTAATTATTTGAAACTTTACCATATTTTAGTGTTGGCTCTATTATCATTATCTGCATGTGGCAAATTTAATTGAGCAAACAAAGGAAATAAAGCTTGAATGCCTCCTACAGAATTAAGTGTTGAATAAATAGAGTATGTTTCGATAGCTTTTACGTCCTGAAAACACATCAAAATTATTGTTGCAATATTGAAGCATATATTCAAACAAACCTTTAGCATCAATGCGTGTGGACTATGTACAAAATATGAAACATTTCCTTTAGTAGCAGACTGTAAACACAATTGACCATCAGTTGCTACAGGATTGTACATAAATACTATTGATGAAGATAGTTTTCCATCGTAAAGAACCTAAGTTATATATGAAAAATCATACATTCTGGTATGGTTTTTTTACATTTTTATAAATATATTTTTACCCTCTTTTGAGTGTCCGGTAAGTTTGAAGAACCTTCATTTTCAAATCGAAATTGTGACTGAAAATGAGAAAAAAATTAAATCAGTTAGAAAATGAATCAATGTTTTTTGAATGAACCTTGTATCCCGCTCCCATCCTATGGATTGCACAAATTTGTTGAGTCGTTAGAGCTTCGTTGAACAAATAAACGGCTGCCATTTGTCCACAAAAAGTTTTACTTGTATCGAGTTCTGATGTCGAACCAATATAGCACTTGTCAAATGGCTGAAAAAATAAAAACAAATTCGTGAAATAAGCGAACTCAAGTTCAACTAGTAAGCATCACCTCGTTTGATGAAACAAACCAAGCCATATCAGTGTTTGAGACTAGTTGACCATTCACTAAACATTTTATTTCACTTTTCGTCCATCGATTATATATATAAACAATGGCAATCATGTACCACTAGAATGAATAAATCGAAATTAACCGTTAAAGAAAAAAATTATTAAAAAACAAAAGCGATTACCTTTCTTGGTTGGAACTCATATTTTACACAGTGTTGAAATCCCTTTCCTTTTACTTTGATTGATGTTAAAACTAAACAATTTCCTACGAAATGAGCTGTGTAACCTATTCCTTTTGAAGTCTTAAAACTAATTTCAAACAAAGCCTTAGCAAAAAAGAAAAGGAAATAAAAATTAGTATGTTACCTGTACAAATACGGTTTTTCTCTCTCTATATTAGTTGAATTGATTGGATCTAATCTGAACCATGTTGAAAATGTAAAACCATTTTCATATGGCCATTTCGAAAGAGGAGGCAAAAGAAGAGCCTAAAAACAAATATACGTTAAAATGATGCTTTAAAATTTTTTTGAGTTATTATTACCGATCCTTCAGTCCCTGGGTAGCTGAAAAACACGTTCGGCCCACTTCGATTTGGTAGTTGACTTAAGACTTGTAATAATTTACCAGAATTTTTCGGCTAAAATTAGGAGGAACGCGTTTCTTAACATTCTTATGGGAAACAAATGTGAACAAAGCTTACCCAAACACCATCTTTCGCTTTCATGCTTTTAAATAAATATTTTAATTCTTTTACTTTGATGCTGTAATTAGCAAGAGCAGTTAACAGCTCCACTAATATTTCTAAAATGTACATAAAAAACCGTTCTTTTTCTAACATATAAATTAAGAGAATAGTATTTATATACCGGCAACAATATTATTTACGTTATGAAGTCTGTCTAGAATTAACATAATCATATTTGCTTCTGTACACTTCTCTAAGTTTCTTATTGTTTTTTTAAGGACGGCATTGAACATGCTCCAAAATTCAGCCTTAAATATTATTGAATTTTATGATTACTGTAAAAAATGTAGAAAAATATATTGGTTTACCTGAAAGCGTTGCGAACAGTGATCGAGTAGTTCAATCATGACTTTTATGTTTTCAGATGATTTTAAAACAAAATTAGATTCCATATCAAACTCACCTCCCACTAGCTATAAAATCATAAAAAGGGATTATTATTGTGTTTTTTTATTCTTCAGCTTTTTTTTTAGCAAGATTGGTACTTTTAATTTTTGTGTCAAGGAGGATTATTCGTGGTCTCCCCACCTACTTAGCGGCATTGCTTCTTGTTCAGTGTTAGACTTTAAAATCATTATTGTGAGCAAAATCATAAAAACCTTACCAAGTTTAGAATAAGACTGATAATGTCAGTAGCTGGAGAGTAGTCATTTTGAATTAATTTCAGAATTATATCAAACTTCTTGATGTCAGGAAAATCATTGCTTTTTAACAACTCCAAATCAGAACTGAGAGAAACATCTGATGTGTGTACCATTTCTGCTTCTTTGTAATCAGTTTTAGCTTCCATTTTTAAAAACTATTAATACCTGTTAATTTAAAATTATTTTGTTGAGTTCAATAAAAAAGGATATAAGTGCTGCAATCTTATCACACAGATTGACAAGAAAATGTTAATTCTTATCTTATCAGTATGATTAACAAAACGCTATAATACCTTAAAGTTCTTTTTTTATTCTTATAAATAATTGAATAAACGATTTCGTTATTTTTCATTTATACTAAATACATTTTATTTAAAAAGTATAATATACACAAAAATATACTTTTGTAATGCACAGGTATATATCGATTGAAATTCAGTTCATAAGAATTGAATACAATACAAGTAAACGAAGCACTCAAGCATTAAAATTTTAAACATTACTGTATCATGCTCTTTTTCATATTCTTTTGAGTTTTAAGTTATAAAAATAATTTTCCGTTAGAAATTCCCTCAAAAATATATTTATTTTGATATGGCCATTATAACAATTTATAAAATAAAAAAAAAACACAACAAAAATAAAAATTATTTGAAAAAATAATGACATTTATATCCAAAATGTTTTCAACGTAGAACAACATGTGACATATCACTTGAATTATAGTGATTATTTCTCAGTTGAGAAGTGACTCTCAGGTCTAGTAAGACATAGTCAAAAGAAATAAAAAATTAGAAGAAATTCATAACTTTACTTTTTAGTGCATGCTAAATACCAACCAAAATTAATTATTTAACGGAAATGGCAGCAGACAACGGTTCAGAAATCGAGTGTCCAAGTCCAGATGTAGGAGATTCACGGAAAAGACCTCTGGATGGTGATGTTGATAGCTCTTTAACGAAAAGATCCCATTTTAGTTCAGGTAATTCTACGTAACTTTTTGTTCATATAATTCATTCAAAAAATTCATTAGACTAAAGTTTTTAAAAACACTTTCTATATAAAATATTATTTTGTCACTAGTAAATACTGAAAAATTACAAAAAAATGTACATCATTATTTTCATATATGAAATACTTATCATACGTAAATATTATATTTATATACACATAAATATATATATAAGGAAAAAATACCATTAACTTGTGTTAAATAATTGGATAATACATACTTTGATTTTTTGTAGTTGTCACTTTAAATATTTCTTTTTTGGTCCTTTAGAAAATTTAAGAAGAAAATAGTAAATATTAATAATTTAATTTTAAATATAGGTGAAGCAAGCGCCACGTACCATTTTAAAACACTTATACCTTCTGTTGCTGCGGGAGCCATAATAGGGAAAGGAGGCGAGACAATTGCTAGTTTACAAAAAGAAACTAGCGCGAGAGTGAAAATGTCTAAGTCGCACGATTTTTATCCAGGTTTGCTAAACTTTCATTTTGATTAGGCTTTATACAACTAAGATGTTATTCTATAGGAACCACGGAAAGAATTTGTCTTATAACTGGAACACCTGAATCAATTTTGACTGTTTTGGATTTTATTATGGATAAAATTAGAGAAAAACCAGATCTAACAAAGCCGTCTGTCACTGAACTAGACTCAAAACAAACGCATGAACGTGAAAAACAAGTAAAAATCCTTGTACCCAATTCAACAGCTGGAATGATAATTGGGAAAGCTGGGGCATTTATTAAGCAAATAAAGGAAGAGTCTGGATCATATATTCAAATTTCTCAAAAACCAAAGGATCTTGCACTTCAAGAACGTTGTGTCACAATAGTTGGAGAAAAAGACCATAATAAGATAGCTTGCAAATTAATATTATCGAAAATAATCGAAGATCCCTTATCTGGAACTTGTACAAATGTGTCTTATGCTGACATAAATGGACCTGTTGCTAATTTCAACCCAACTGGTTCTCCATATGCTTCTCATCAAACGACAAACTTTAATTCAAGTACCGCATCCCTCAACTCTTCTGTTACTACCAATACCGGAAATACAAATTTAATGATTAATGGTACTGGCCTACATTTGACTTTAAATTTAGGAGCTCCAGCCAATACAGCAAGCTCAGCAATAACTACCCAATTTTTAGATCAAATAAAGGTATTTATTTCAGCAATATATAGCTTTTAAATACCTAATTGTTTATAATCATTACTTTTTCAGACCGTGATGCGTAATTCTGGATATAATGATTCTGTAATTGCTGAAGTGTGTACTGCATTAAGCATTTTAGCTAAGTACGGCATATTAGGGATCGGGTTTGGTTTAAATACTACAAATCCAGCGGTCAATTGTTTCAATTTACCTACTTTGGAACAAACAAACAATACATCAACAACTAATAATGTTTTAGGTGCAATTGGACAAATCAACTTGGATTCATACATAGGTGCGGTGTCACCATCAACTGGAACTTCTTTAGAAGGATTAGAAATGTTTAGATCTTCAACAATGCAAGCTAATGCCCCATTAGCTTTGAATAATAATAATTTTTCTATTTCTGGAAACCAATCTGTGCAACCAAATTTCAACAAATCCATGTTGACCCCAGAAACAACTAGTAAGGAGAAAAATGTAGAAATTCCAGAAGTTATTGTTGGTGCAATATTAGGTGAGAATATTTTTAATTATAAAAAAAGCTGATTTTGTAAAACATTTTTAATCAAAGCTAGAACTTTTACATCAGTGTGTTCTTGAAATGTTTTTTTTTTCAATAAAAATAACATTTTCTTATTTTTGAAGGACCTGGAGGAAGAAGTTTGATAGAAATACAACATGTTTCAGGAGCAAATATTCAAATATCTAAAAAAGGCACATTTGCTCCAGGAACTAGAAATAGAATCGTTACCATTACTGGACAACCAAGTGCAATAACAATGGCTCATTATTTGATTGAACAACGGATATCTGAAGAGGAAATGAAACGTGCTTGTCAGATTAAACTTCCAACCAATGTCATCCAATAAGCTATTTGTTTTGTTGACTTTATCAAGGTACCTTATATACACAGTTTAAATATTTTCCTCTTTAGTTTTTCAAAAATGTTTACTTTATTTTGCAGAATATTAATTAATGTTAATCGAGTCTAAAATAAATTATGTACTATTCAGAGCCGTATGAATATTTGTGATGCCAGCAATTTTTCATTAACTGTTAAAGAATAACGTTTAGCACTCTTAACAATTTATAGTTTACCAGTGTTATGAATAAATAGTATAGTTTATTAAATAAATAAATCCAATTTAAAATTGTTAGTAATATGACGAAGATTATATAGTAACTAAATATATTAATATATTGAAGATTTATTTTTAAAGATTAATATGCGCAATTACCTACCACAAAATATATAAATAAATTAAAATAACATGGAATATAGCAAACCAATAATTGAAAAATTAATAGTAGAACCCTATAGTAAAAATTCATACCATTATGTTTACTGACTATCTCATATAAAAATGTATATAGAAAATTAAATTCAATCGAAAGACACTGACACTTTCAAACCGATAAAAGTTGCCATTATATCATTTATAGACAAAAGCTGAATTATTTTTTTTGTCTGATTTCTCGTCATGACGTTAATTTGAAAATATTTGAGCTCTAAAATATGTATTAGCTGATTAAACACAACATAATTGCGAGAATAGATAATTCATAACTAAATAGGTACTAAATAAATAAAATTATCCAAATATTGATAAAATTTTTGACTTAAAAAAGTGACTTAGATCAAGTCAGAAAAAGAAACTCCAACAGACAGTCAGCACTAAAGCAGTTAAAAATCTAAAATATATCACTCACTAAGAAAATAATTTTAAAGTCATATATCCAACTTCTGCACAAAATTTCTATTATATTATAAAACTAAAAAATGGGTTCTAATTGTTTTTAAACCTTTAGCTCTCTTTCGATCATTTAGTAAATTTATATATTTTTTGTTTTTTCTATACCGGTCTTACAATTTTTTAAATATAAAATCTGCTAAACTGATTTAAACTCAAAAATACGTTCTTTGCTTTGGAAACAAAATTATAATTTTAAATCGACATTTTTGAACTTCGATCATAAAACTGTTTTCTTTATACGTCATTACGGTACAAATTATATATAACATTTTCAATCAAACATCTAAGGATGTGTTTTAAAGTCAATATCTCTCCTTTTAGATATACATACATATATACATAGATAATACATTATATTTTTTTCTGAAGTGATTCATTACATTGAATACAAGAACATTATTAGAACGACATTAATGAATAAAAAATAATAAAATAACAATAAGAATCTTTTCATCCAAAAGCATGTTAAGATTTTCAATGCTCATTAAAATTTACTTTAAATGCAATTAGAGCTCACTATTGGCCATGAAAGTTTAGACTACTATTTAAAAGATTTTACTGAAAGTAGATTACAGAAATGTAAAAAAAACTATATACCATAATAGAGAGGTGGTCAGGTATATATTATATTATATTATATTGATAGTCAATATAGTATAAACATAGATAATTACACAACTTATTAAAAAAAATAGCTGTGTAAGTATGTAGATAGTTATTTTAAGCAGGAATATGTTATAAAATTGTTGTTAAAATTTTAATGTTATCTTGAAAAAAGTAAACGAAATGTTTATAACAGTTATGAATAAATTGTTTCTTATTTATTAGATATTTCGCCTTAAATAACGTTTATAAATGTATGCCTAATTTCATCATGAATTTTTATTATTTGGCATTATAATTATAATTCACATCAAAAAAAGACGAAAAAGTTTTTGTTTATAAAAATCTAAATAAGATCTCTGCAAAAAAAAAATACTTACCTACAGTTGAAGTTTTTTGTCTGAATTCTTTTGTATTATTTTTTTTTACAGAAAATGGCTTCTAATAGTTGACCTTTTTTTTATTAAAGCTAACTTTTTACATGACCTGAAAAACTTCCATTTTCCTTTAAATAAAATTAATAAAAGAGAATGAAATGAAACATATTATTGAAGTTTTATGGTAAGCTGATTTAGAAAATTTAGTTTCATCAGAAAAAACAACCCTTGGAACAATATACGGTCGTCGTGATATATAGCTTGTAATAACCAAATCATTATTATTTGAAGAAACAGTTGACGTAGACTTCAACGTAGGAAAATTGTTATCAATAATATTTTTGGTCCAAATTTGTTTATTTTCTTCTGTTATATCTTCTGTTCTTGGTGTTGTAAATGATTTGGAAAAACCAGGTATTTCTAAAATATGTATATAATATTTAACAAATTATGTTTTATTTTGTATAGATTATAAATTGATATTACCATATAATCGAATACTGCTTGTAACCTCTCCTATGAAAAGGTAAAATTTTAAAATAATATAATACATAGCCACCCACAATTTAAACTTCACAAGCAGCACAAATTCATATATTTTTATGGAAAAATCATAATATGAAATCTCGTTTTTTTACCGCATTTCAATTTTTTTGAAAAAAATGCGGTATTGTGCTCGTGATGTCGTCCGTCCGTCTGTCTGTCCGTCTGTGTGGTGTGCCACTTTAACTTTGTTTGAATTAGCAGGTTTGGCGAATTCTTTTCAATTGACAGATTTGACAGCATATTTAAAAAAATTATCCGTTGGAAATTTAAATGAGTGTTCATCCGTTGGAAAATGTTGTCGATGAAAATTAGTGGAAAACTTCGGGAAAACTCGGAAAATTCATGGAAAATCGGAAAATCTTGAAAATTTTCAAAATTTTTAAATGTTCAGGGGAGTCTCGCGAGTAACATGGAAAGTGAAAATTGATGAAAATTTTCGGGAAAACTCGCAAAAATTCATGGAAAATCGGAAAATCTTGAAAAAGTTCAAAATTTTAAAATGTTCAGGGGAGTCTCGTGAGTAACATGAAAAGTGAAAATTGATGAAAATTTTCGGGAAAACTCGGAAAATTCATGGAAAATCGGAAAATCTAGAAAAATTTCAAATTTTTAAAATGTTCAGGGGAGTCTCGTGAGTAACATGAAAAGTGAAAATTGATGAAAATTTTCGGGAAAACTCGGAAAATTCATGGAAAATCGGAAAATCTTGAAAAAGTTCAAAATTTTAAAATGTTCAGGGGAGTCTCGTGAGTAACATGAAAAGTGAAAATTGATGAAAATTTTCGGGAAAACTCGGAAAATTCATGGAAAATCGGAAAATCTTGAAAAATTTCAAAATTTTAAAATGTTCAGGGGAGTCTCGTGAGTAACATGAAAAGTGAAAATTGATGAAAATTTTCGGGAAAACTCGGAAAATTCATGGAAAATCGGAAAATCTTGAAAAAGTTCAAAATTTTAAAATGTTCAGGGGAGTCTCGCGAGTAACATGGAAAGTGTAAAATGATGAAAATTTTCGGGAAAACTCGGAAAATTCATGGAAAATCGGAAAATCTTGAAAAAATTCAAAATTTTAAAATGTTCAGGGGAGTCTCGCGAGTAACATGAAAAGTGAAAATTGATAAATATCTTCGGGAAAACTCGAAAAATTTATGAAAAATCATGGAATTGAACACATTGAAATGCGGTCGTCATTCGTTTTATACACGAATGCAATTCATTCTCGTTTTTAAATGTGTGTGTATTTCTTAAAAAGAAATTATTTTATTTAATTGAATGACTTTTTGTCACTTTGTCAATTTTGGTGAAAAATTAAGGAAAAAATCATTAAAAAAGGAAAATTTTTAACATTTATAGTTATTAAATATAAAAATGTTAGTTTGTTTTGATAAAAAAAAAATTACTAAAGATACTAAAAAACAGAATTTTATAACTTTTTAACATATCTACTATTGAAATTTTGATACAAATTTTAGTCACCGAAATTGTGAATGGTTGAAATAAATTCGGTACATAAAAAAAGTTCCCACATGAAAATAATATTGTCACAAATGAAAAAAAATAGAGAAAGTAGTCGTCTAAAGAACGACATACTATACCGCATTTCGATACATGTCTACTCTTTTTTTTTTGTACTTAATTTAATTTAATTAATTTTAACTTGTTCTCTCTTTCCTCTTATTGTCAATTCCTTTAAAGACATTTGTCACTGGAATGGCAACGAGAATTGCTCCAACAAAGAAATAGAAAATAAAAATAAAATACAAAAATACAAATACTCTTCATTTTTCAATTCCGTACTCTTCACTTCACAATTTCATACTCCTCATTCAAATTTTCCAAACTCTTTATCATCCCATTAAAATTCATATATTTCACAATTTAGTACTCCTCACTTCAAATTTTCGTACTCCTCATGACCCTTACACAATTTCATAAACCCCATAACCCATTGGACTGCCCACAGACGTTTAGGGTCCTCAAATAACTAAGCTAACTAAGAATTACTAATAAAAATTTTGGGGCACAGGTGACACACACACAGACGACAAGTCGAGTTTAATACCGCATTTTTTCTTCGAAATGCGGTAAAAAAAACAGTATACTTTATTTTCAAGAAAGAACTCAAAGAACCCGAAGAACTCAAAGGCATTGTAGGCTGAAGTTAAATTTATCTTGCTAAATCGATTTATAGCTCGTGAGATATTGACGTTCGGGTTTCTGAGATATATACGAATTAATTGAGAGGTCAAAGTGTATTAACGAGGTATTTGACTCGTTGTCACAACAAGTGCACTATATTTTACAGATGCCTTATCCTGCAAACCTTAATACCTCACGAACTACTCATGAGCTTTGAGTCATCCGTCTTCTAATTATTTTTTTTTTTTGAATGTATCAGGTAAAATAAAAGTAAATCAAGGAGGAAAAAACTCATTCCAAAATTTAACCAATTGGTGTTAATAATGTTAGGCTAAAACAATTTTTCTAAATGTTTCAGGATTAGTAGACCTTCTAAACATTAGGTGGAATGTATATCGAGTACGTAAGAAACTCCGTATAATGAATTTCCATATAATGAGCGCTCCGTATAGTGAATTTCAATATAATGAACAAAATCCATGCTCTATAATGAATATACAATATCGGTAGATATAATTATGGAGATTTTTGGACAATTTACGTCAATGGGACAGTCTATTGGGTTGTGAGGTATATGAAATTGTTGTAAGGGCCATGAGGAGTACAAAATTGTGAAATAAGGAGTAAGAAAATGTGAAATATGTATATTTTAGTGAGAAAAGTCCTTGATTTAAAGGTAATATGAAGCTATTGAAATGCCAAGAGGAGTATAAAATTGTGAAGTGAGGAGTATTGAAATGTAGGACATTTTTAAGATGCAAAAAACTGAAATTTTTAAAGTAATTAGGTTAAATATGTGAACAATTCACATTTTCTTACTCCTCTTTTCACATTTCCGTTCTCCTCATTTAATATTTTTACACTCCTTATTTCACTATTTCATACTCCTCATCATCTGAAGTCTTTTTCCATTAAAATTCACAAATTTTACATTTTTGTACTCCTCATTTCACAATTTCGTACTCCTCATTTCACAATTTCTTACTCCTCATGACACTATCAACAATTAAATACACCTCAAACTAAAGAACTGTCCCGCTTATTGTAAAAATAATAAAGAAATTTGAGTTTTAACGTTTTTTTCAAATTCATTATACAGCATCGAACCAGCCTGTATAATATCAGGCGCGAACAAGAATTAACTCATTATACGGAGTTTCTTACGTATCTTACAGAGTAAAAAAGTACAACTTTTTTTATAGTTTTTCAGGATAGGATAGGGTAGGGTTTACTCTATGGCTCGCACCGCGGTCTCTAAAGAGTTCTATTGTACTTCATACTGTGAAATCGTAAGCTTTCTCAGTAAACCCAAGCAGGCGCCATCAAAATTCACTCAGCTCTCCCAAAAAAATAACAAAGGGTTTCTAAAAGATCTAGTAAATTTTGAGCACGATTGGAGTCAGAAAAGTTTTTCATGATTTCGAGTCTCGAACCGATCAGTCAGATACGCTTATCACTGTACTTAGCTGACTCGTAATTTTTCAGGATTTAACATGTTTTAAAAAAATCAATTTTAAATATTAGGAGGGATTAATATTTTTTTGAGGAAACCTGAAGCATTTAGGAATATTGTTTTGGTCTTATTTAACTGATTATTGTACTTATAAATTTTAATATTACCTATAGAGTTTTTGGCTATGCAACTATAAGATCCAACATCCATTTTATTCAAACTATGAACGGTGAGAAGTGCTCTTGTTTCATACGGTGATTTTAATATTTCCTTCATTAAATATTTTTGTGAAGAGACTACCATTTCGCCTGTATCTCTTATCCAATATGATATGGCTTTTGGAGATGCCTGAATAATACATTCTAGCATTACGTCCGTTCCAATAGGTGATCCAACTAGTTGATTAGGAACATGGATAGTTGGATGAACTAAAGGCAAAAAAACATATTAGTTATTTATTTGTTTTTTATATATCCTTTATATTCTGTCAATGAGGCTTCTGTCAGTCACTTCGTACCTCCCTCACGCCTTTCCCTTAAGAGATAGAAGGTTCATTTGTTCTACAGGTCATGCTTATTTTGCTCAACTTAGGTCCCATTTGTGGAATCGAGGCATGATCCCAATGCACAAAAAATTTTCCCCATATAAGAGTTCGAAATTATAACGAAAAATAAACGGAAAATTCAAATTTAAACCAAATCCCAGTGCAAATTTCAAAAATCTAATGATGCAGAAATGTTTGTCTCGTCGAGACGCACAACATTGCCATACATCACTTTTACCCTACGGTTCTCTAAAATGGACCTCCCATACAAATGACACCTCTTAACCCAAGGCGGTCACTACAATGCATTTTCTGTGGGTAATTTTTCAGTTTTGGGAATTTTATGATTAAATATCTCTTGAACAACACTAAAAAGTAATAAATAAAAAAAATATATAAAAAAATATTAAAAAAAAAAATATAAAAAAATTATTAAAAAAATTATTAAAAAAAATATATAAAAAATATATTTAAAAAATATATTAAAAAATCCGTTATACAAGAAGTTTTCAACTTCAAAAATATATCATTTATATTCGTCAAGTAAAAAAAAATAAAAAAAAACGAACTAAAAAGGAATAAACAAGAGCCTTGTGGTAACAAAGTCGGAAAAATTGCCAAGTAAATAAAGTTACAAAATTTTTGAGAACAAAAACTTGAATATAAAGGATTTATTTCAGAATAATTATTAATACGTAGACTGAAATAAATCCTTTATATTCAAGTTTTTTTTCTCAAAAATTTTGTAACTTTATTTACTTGGCAATTTTTCCGACTTTGTTACCACAAGGCTCTTGTTTATTCCTTTTTAGTTCGTTTTTTTTTTTTTAGTTTACCAAAAGACTTGAGAACGAATTTGACTGATTTTTAGTTCAATTTTGGCGAAAATAAAACACCTTGAACTTCAATTACTACAAATATTGATATTTGAAATCTTTATATTATTAATTCTTATTGAATAATTGAATAATATAATTAATTATTAAATATACAAAACTTAAGTCGAGTTGGCAGTCAAAATAAAATACATATGTATGATCTGGTTTTTTAGTCAAAGATCAAATCATGATCTATAATTTGATGATTTTTGATGATCTATGATTTTTGATCTATTTAAATATTTTAAATTTGATTTAAATAAAAAATTTATATATGAGTGAGATTTTATTTTTTTCTTTGGTTTCAAAAAATCAAATCAATCAAATAAAAGTTGATTGACTTCAAGATCAAATCACAGGCCTTTTAGTATTTTTTACAATTATTACAAGGACTTCCTTAATGAAGAAAATATTAAAGTGTAGCTCATATACATTTTAATGAATTATTGAAAGTATTTAACTAAAAACATTACTTACATAGAACTATTAGAGTATGTTTTCTCTGAATACTTGGAGGTACACCATTAGAAGCAATACAAAGGTAAGTTCCCATTGCTTCTCTGGTTACTTTATTTAATTGAAGTACCTCTCCTTGAAAAGATGTAGCTGAAAAGATTCCAGAATGAGAATTTATGTGATCGTATTTCAAAGTTTCAATAAAAGTGTTGATTATTTTTTCGTTATAGCTTATTTTCCCTTATTATGTTATTCTATTATGTATTGTTATTCTTATGTAAGTTATTCTTTTAAATGTACCTGAATATTTTCCGCCTCCGTCTTCCCTTAATATTATTTCATCTCCATTCTCCCTGCAAAAAGCAATCCACATATGTAAAGAGTTAGAATGAAAAAATGAAAGAATTATTTTCTTTAAACATAAAAATTCATGCTTAAGATCGAATATAATAAACCGCCTAGCTGCAGGCGATAAAATAAGTAAGTCAAGAATACTAAAATATGCGACAAGACAAATATTTTCAGATACATTTAGAAATTTTAAAAAATTGCTAAAAAAGTAATGTTCTAAAATAATGTGGTAAAGCCATGTATCTAAATTTCTCAATTTGGTTATATTTTTGTTAGCTTTATTATTAGTGTGTCCATTTTAAAATTTTTGACTAAAATTATTCAAATTTCACAAATTTTCTTTTAAATTTTTTAAATATTTGTGATTTTAATATTAACTAATTCAGAATTTTTATTTAAACATGTATGCGAAAAATTAAAAAAAAATTTTTATATATCGTATAATTATATAAAAGCATGATTTCAAAAAAAAAAACTAAAAGCTCGAGCTTTTGGATACCTTATAATTAAATAAATGGTGCATTCCATTCTAAAAAATACCAAAATCACGGTTTTGATTTTTACCGATTTCTTCATAAAACAGTTATAGAAATGAAAAACTGAATAGTTTATCGTGATGTCCATCAAAAAAGAAGAAATTTTTGCTTTGGCGAAATTTTTTTACCCTTATTTTTAAAAATTTTATGATAGTTTTAAAAAATTTTTATCGAAAAATCCGTGTAGCGAAAAAAAAGGTCAAAATTTCAACTTTATTATTTTAAAATTTTTGTTCACCAGGATTGTTTGTCATCTCGAGTACATAAATTTTTGCCATGAAACATATGGTTGGGAACGAACTGTTTGGTCAGAAAAGCCAAAAATGTGATATTTTTGCGTTTTTAAAAAATTTTGAACCATTGATAAAAATTTTTAAAATAAGTCGAAAATAAATGTTGTCTTAGCAAAAGTTTCTTATTTTCGGATGGACATCAAGATAGGGTAATAAGATCTGTACTTTTATAGGTAAATTTAAAATCCGGGATTTCGGTATTTTTTAGAATGGAATGCACCAAATACTCAATATACATATAACCAAAAGTTTTTAAAAAAATCTTCATCTTCAAAAAACATCATTTGATGATTTTTGTATAAAATACCTTATTTTCATAAAAACTAAGTAATTGCAGATAATTAAAAAAATATTAAGAATTTACGACTGATTTCGGTCTCTTTATTTAGTGATGGATCATTTGTCATTTTTTTTTTTTAATACTTTTCCTGGACACAAATTCACTCAAAACACACAAAATTTTAGTCTTAAACTGCAGTGATTTAACTCTGTTAAACTAGCTCTTTTAGCAGAGTCGAGCATGCTCTAAAAGTTTTTAAAATATTGAAAATCAATTGATTTTTATTGATATCAAACAAGAACAAAATATTTTTGATGCAAATTTTTTTCAACAATTTTTCATTTCAGTTTCATATCGGTATAGGTCAAATAACGGTTTCTAATACATCAGAAAAATTTACATGGTTTTTTACATAATTTTTCGTTACTCAAAGGATATTTTGCTGAACTTTTAAATTATCGAAAGATTGAAATAAAATACATCATATCTGAAATACTAAAAATATTGAATTTCGGAGAAAAAAAACTACTTATTTTTTAATTTAGGTTCGAGTGTTAGATTTGCCATGTATAATTTTATGTTTTCAGTTTAAACAATTTGTAATAAACAAACATACATCGTATAATTTTTTTACAATCAAAGTGTGTCGCTCCCTGATTATACAATTATAGCTTACCTTTTCCAAACTATAGATGGTTTTGGTCTTCCACTCGCCCTATAAAGATATTAAGTTAAATAACTTCAATTTTGATTTGGAGCACTTTGAATACAAACATTACGGGATATTTAATAACGCATTACTTTACCTACAAACAAGGCTCACATCATCTCCTTCTGTAATAACAATGTCGGTTGAAAATTCATCTAGTATAAAATCTGGGGGCTCCAAAACGTTAAGATAACCTAGCTATTATGATTTATGTTTTTTTCGAACGTAACGTATGAATTAAAATGATTTTGAAAATAATCAATTAAATTATTTAAATCGATTTCTTACATTTGACTTCATCGGATCTGTGTTTATTTGACACATGTATCCACCAGTGTCGTCTATTCTAACCGATTTGATATGAAGATTCCAAGTATCAGCACTGTGCGAAACACTTAAAAAGCGATAAAATATTTAGTATATAATGTGTAAATTATGCTAAAATCAATGAAAATTCGGCGTTCTATCAACATTTTTACCGCATTTTGAAGAAAGGGTGCGGTATTATGTTGGAGATATCGTGTATCTGTGTGGACTAATTACTCAGAAAGTGACAGCTTATATTTTCACTCAGAAGGTAAAAACGCGTGTTTTTGTAAATTTTTAAAATTAAATTGAAAGATAGTAGAAAATATCTACTAAAATAATTAAATAATGTACATAATCTAAATTAAGTTTTCTACCTGATTCTTGGATTATGAGTTATAACTTGTTCATGTATTGCTTGAATGGCTTTAGTATCCGCTTTGATCCAACCCACCTAAAAATTATTTGAAAAAAAGCATATGCATGACTACTACAACTACAAGGGTTCCTTGATGATAAAGTATATTTCACTTGCATATTAATCACGTATTAAAAATGTATGTGCAAATGACATAATAATTCTTAAATTTGCACAATTTAATTATTCAAAAAAGGTTTATCATACCCGATGTCCACCAAGATATTTAACACTGCAAGTAAATACAGCATCTCTTCCAATAGGAACAGAAATATTTTGTAAAGGTGATGCAAAATCTGGTTCTAAAGTTAAGCTACCTAAAAACCGTTAGTAATAAAAAATAAAAATGTATCTTTCAGCTTAATTATTTGTCACATATTACATACAACATACAATAATTTCGAAATTAAAAAAATATATACCATTTTTTAAAATAATTATTATTCGTATTAGCCATTTCAAAAGGCTTTTTTGTCCAAAATGTAGCTCTTTAAATATCCATTTTTCTTTGAATAATTTTTTATTATTTATTTCAAAACACAAACTACAGAACCCGAACATGCTTTTTAATAGTCATGATCTAAAACTATTCTTATTAAAAACACTTTTATTCAGTACTAAATCATAAGAGAACTGATACTAAAAGATGGCACGTTTTAAGCATTCAGGGTTTGGAGAAACAGAATACTACGCATATGCTCACTATAAAACTCAATTTTCATGTCTGTTTTATGTCACTAAACACACGAAATAATACGTCTTGATTTTACTTATGAGTGTTAAACTTTTCAAATGATTGTTTTCATGTTTTTTTTTTAAATATTTGCATAATGAATTGCAATAAAATTCAAAGATTTTTACCAATTAATTTAAAGCAATAACTATTTGCATCACTTGCCTTTTTAAAATGCGTATGAATACTTCATGCAGATGCGTAACATTATATTTTATCGTTTAAAAAAATGAATACATTGTATTCCCTTTTATCCTATCACTTTTAGAATTTTTCTTCCTTATGCATACTTATTCAATTACCATTTTTAAATGACGAATGGTAGATGTTTATTATTTATGAAACTAAAGAGCAAAAAAACATTTTAACACGTTCATTCATTTTGAGTGATTTACATAGAAACCTTGAAGTTTTGTCAATAAAAATGCATTGCTTTGTTCTCAGAAACGTTTGATAGAAGAAATATTTGTCAAAAAATATTTTATTTTTTTAAAAATAGTGAATATTTAGATATATTTACTATCATGGATATACGAATAAAGAAGCTTTGCATTTTTTATTTGTATTTTATAAAATTAAAAGAGTTTATAGCAATCCTATATACATACAAACTGATACAATATTATTTTCAGAATAGAACTAGTTGTTCAAGAAAAAAAATAATTTTAAAAAGCGAACATATGAAACGATATAAACATTTATATCATGATCAAAAAAATATGAGCTATAATCATTTTTTCACTTTGCAAAGAGCTCACTGGCTATACTTCAGGAACACCTGCATTTGTCACAAAAGGAAAAGAGTTTTGGTAAGAAGGAAACAATTTATGTAAAATTTTGTTGTTTTTAATTTATATTATTTGACAGCTGATGAGATGCTTCATCGAAAAATACATATCACGTGCTCCTGAAAGTAAATGTATGAAGTATTGTAACACTTCTAAAATAATTCAAATGTCTTACATATCCGTATTTCTTCTTATTAAAATTAAGCACGTTTATGCGATTTACTTAAAAGACAATGAAAAAATTGATTCTAAACAAAGTACGACAGTTGAAAAATTTGAAGAAGACATAAATGAAAAGAATCAATTCATAAATGACCTTATAAATATTTTAATAAATGATTCGATCTTTGATGGAAGCCCAATTGTAAATTGTGAAAAACCCGATTTGGACCAATTTAGCATGAACATAGCAGAAGATAATCGAGATATATTTTCATGTAATTTTATATTAGAACATTTAATCGACACAGTTATACAAAAATCTTATAATAATTGGTCAAAAGACTTTTTTAATAGTCTCCTAAACCGTATTTTCCGTGATGTTTTTATAAATACCAATATCATACCAATACAATCGATTTGGCCTGATTTCTGTGAAAAGAGCAATAGTGGTTTAGTTGAATATCAAAAACTAAACCTAAGTTCTATTTATGAAGTGCCTCATCCTTTTAACAAAGATTTTTTTAAAAAAAATAGAGAACAAACAAAAATACTCAATAAAATTGATGATAAATTTTCAAATAAGAATACTATAATTGATGATAACAAACTCAAATATTCGACAGTAGAAATTATTTCTCCAACAAAAAAATCTGCTCCTTTTATACCAGAACTAATACCCCAATACTCAGTTATTGTCAACATTGATGAATTTACAGAATGTAAAGAAGAAGTCTTAAATAAACAGATGATAAAAAACGTTAAACATATGAACTATCTGTCCGAGAAAAACATACAAACAAAGGCAAAAAATAACAAAAATAAGGAAATCCAAACTGCTACAAACGGTAGAAAAACAGATGAAAACATTAGGAATTTATTTGAATGGTGTTCGCTCCTGATAGAATCAATCATAAAAATTATTCCTACAGAGATAATAGAAAGGCCAGGTCGAATTTTCGAGGTCGGAACAAACCTCAACCTCAATGCACACTTACAAACGAAAATTGTTTACCATTCCTACGACAATTCGTCGAGAAATAAAATTTTCGAGTTAATTGAAATATTATTAGCTAAATGTAATATAGAAACTGATAACCTTTGTTCTTGTAAGCCTTATTCAAAAAAGTATTACTTTTTATTTTTAGTAATAAACTTTTATCATATACTTACAAAATTTTTAACAATCATAAACTATCAGCAAGAACAGCTTGTAACGAAACTCGTGTGCAAATCAAAGTTTTCAATACTTTATTTACGATGTTATTCTTATCTTATAAATTTCTATGAAGACCACGAAGAAATTTTGAGCCAAAGCGGTTTGAAACTTGAAGAGTTCACGAAAATCCATAACAATATATTTTCTTTGCTTTTAAATTTGAATGTTTCGTCCCTTGATAAATCCAAAAAGCCTAACGTCTACATAATTTATAAAAAATCGATTGAAAAAAATATTAGTAAATTATTGAAGAAACAACAAATATAAATCGAATTGAAACTTTTCATAAAAATTTAGCGTATAAGAAACATACATATATATATATAAATTAATAATATTTTAAATAATAAGGAGTTATGTGTACTTTAACAATTTTAAGGGATTTAAAATAGTAAATCAAGACCAAACTTTAAAATACCTATGAAAATTAAATTTTACATGATGAAATTTCTTATCCAGTGCATTGTCTAAATTTTGTTTACGCATACTTTGCTATACATACTTGCGTGTTTGTTGGTCGGTTTGAAAATATTGTTTAGTTTAGTTTAGTTTTAATTTAGTTGAGGGATATTCTGAACAAAATCTTCTTCTCTTAACCGGCCTCTGCTTAAAGATACAAATAAAAAAAACTTATTTTATTTAAAGTTTGCTTTGTATTTAATACAACTTGATTTTATTCGTAATAAAATTCAGTACTTTAACTTTCAAAGGCAACTGTTGTGCAATCTTTAACTTAAAATTCTTTGACTAACATTTATCATCTGTTAAATAAAAATATTGTTAAGTTACTAAGCATAATATTCAATTAATCACTAAAAGTTGGAGCTCAATATCATATATTAGACAGCGTTTCTCTCGAAAAGTCCAGCGTAGAGCCAAAATTACCAGAAAACTAATATATATTTCATATTTAATGTTTCGTGCTTTAGAACCTATATGTTATAATAAAGTTTTCAATGAAATTAAAAAATATTATTTATCAGCAGTTTTAATATTTACTCAGAAAAGTTTTTTTTTAATTTTAAAAATTATCTGATTTGATAGAATATAAGGCCGCTTCACATTAATTTCAAAATTTGTTCCTCACATTTTTTTTTTGTTTTGAATGGATTAAAGTTAACGTAAAATAAAAAATAATTTTCTCAATCAAAACTACTAAATTTAAGAAATTGTTACCGATTCTTAATATTTATGGTAATAACAATTAAATTCAGAACATTTCCAGTAAAAACAAAAATCTCAAAGTCACAATTTTTTATGAGACTTAGGTGGTTAAAATTCTGAGGAAACGTTAAAAACCGACAATGAAATTTGTACTTTAAAAAAAAATTTTGAAACATTTTTGGAGCGCCTAAAAAAATTAAAAACGTATATAATATTTGTAATTTTTTTTTTGATTTACATAATTGCACGGATTTAGGTAATATTTGAAGAAACAACTTGAACGTGCTAGAACATTACTAAAACTTTATCAAATTTATACGACTAAGGGAGAATATCTAATATCTTTAATTCATTCTTAAAATTTTTGTGCAGTTTATAAAAAGAACGGTATGTTAAAATGTTTTATGAAAAAGCTTTATTTTTAGATATTAGCTATACTTCCTTTGCTATTCTTGAAGTCTTCTGACATTCGTTTGTAAAAGTTCAATTATTTTGTTACTTTAATTGAGTATTAATGGGCAAATTCAAGTAATTATGATTAATTTAATTGTTTAATTTTACTGCAAATTGCTGTCTAATATTAAATATCAACTCTTACAAATTGGTATAGTAAAAAAATCAAATCAAAAGAACAGTTCCATACAGATTTCGTGTAAAGGTAGGTAAAAAAAAAACATATTTCTTATTCACCATGCCTTTTTTCTCTGTGATTCATCATACATGTAAGTATGTATGTAGAAAAAAATTAAATAAGAAAGGTCAATAAATAAAAGCCTTATAAATTAAACACGATACATTCATTTCATATCTTTAATAATTGTTGAATGAGTTTTGTCACTTAAGAACTCATAATTGCAGGAACAAAATATCTTAATTTGATTCTGATACTATAATTAATAAAAAAATTGCTATTCAATGTTTTCATTGAGGTTGTTCTCCTTTATCAACTGGACTAGGTGATAAGAATTTTCTCACATACTTAGGATAATGTGTTTTTTCATGGGCCTTAAGAATAGTAGAACGAGAAAAGGTTTTGCCACACATTCCACAGCGAAATGGTCGTTCACCTAAAATTTATAATGATAAATAATAATTTATTGTATTCATAAAAGGCAATAATTTTTTATTCAAACCTGTATGAACACGACAATGGTCTTTCATATGATGTCGTAGTTTAAACGCTTTTCCACAGTACTCACACTTGAAAGGTCTATCACCCGTATGGATTGGAAGATGTGTTATCAATGATGACACATCAGGAAAGTTTTTACCACAAAATTTACATAAAACTAAATTTCCTTGTTCATTTGAACCAGTTGCCATGGGAAATTCCATTTCTGTAGAGCTTTCTTGTAATTCCATAGGTTCAGAGCTTGCAGATGGTTGAACATTTATATCACTTGTTGATTCTGATTTTATGAAACTTGATAACGGAGCATGTTGAAACATAGTTTCTCGATACTTTAAACTTTCTAACGAATGTGATAATATATGTCTAGTTAATTTGCTTTGGTGAGAAAGCCTAACACCACAATACATGCACTGATATAACGACATACTCCCTCGTAAATCAACGCTTTCGCCAGATTCCTGAATAGAGAACGTATTTATAACTCATGTATTTTTCAATAAAATTAAATAATTTTAGGTCATTATTAAGATTTCAAGTAAAAGTGTTTAGAGTTTGAATATTCTAATACGAACCTTATCAACTGGTGATGGAGCATCTGATGAGTGACTTTCTGAAGCTGTATCTTTTCTGTCCCAATCAACTTCCTTTTTCAGATACTTGTAAAAAAAATTAAATATAATGAATTTGATGATCAAAGAATTATTATTCATACTCAAATTACCAGTGCTACTTCCTGAAGTCCAGATGTACTAGGTTGAGGCTCGATTTGAGCGTGCGTTGGAGATGTTGGTGCTGCTGATGTTTTATCACTATTTAGTAGTTGATCATCTTCAGACTGTTTTTCTCTATTGGAGACTAAATCTGGCACTATATTGCTGATACTTTCTGTAATATCTAATACGAGTTTGTAAACATTTTAAATAAATTCTTATTGCAGTTTTACCAGTTAATGCAGTTGCAGTAGATTCTCCTCCTTTACTCAGAACATTATCACCCTCTTTCACCCTTTGGTTTGTATTAGAACTAAAATATTGATCACACAGTGCTGTAGACAATCTATTGCTACATTTTGTTTCTTCATCATTGCTTTTATAAATTTTTGTAACTAATGGTTTATCCGATGAATAAATATCTTGATTTGTCATATCTGCTAAACCTTTTATCTGAAATGAATAAATATATATGTGAAATATAATTTGTAATTTTTTTAATTTAGAACTTTTTAAACCAACATAGAATTATAATATTTTGAGTAATTACTAGCCATTTTTGCCCTTTTTGTATCTTTTATCAGCCATTTCATATCCATGCAAAATTAAAATTTGTAGAGGTAATTTTTGACTTCACAGATAGCAAAAATCTTCGAATTGGACTGAATTTTTAAAAGAAAACCCATGAAATCTAAATTTTTATGATTTTTTTGACACTTTTTGCAATTATTGATAAAAATAAAGTTAATTTGATAGGTTTTATGAATCGTTGAAATAAGAGAAGTTATCGTTGTTAAGAGCATATTTTGAAAAAGTTTTGATAACGTTTTCAAGCATCATATTTTAACAAAACTTTTTTATTTTTGATCCTTATTGAAGGGATTGCATGATCCATTGCCTTTTCATGAAAATTTTGAATTCAGTTTTCATATTTTTTGTAAGTGTTTGGAATATGCTGCATGTAAAAAAATATGCATGCATACAGCATATATATCGACATGTATGCTGCATACATTCATAATTTTTAAATTTTAATAGTTCAGTTTTAAATCAGTGTTAAATTTCAGTTTTTTAAATAAACATTTTGTTTTTTTTACTCTAAATAAATAAGTCCAATGAAATCTTCAAAATTGATAAAAAAAAATATAATAAGAAATATTAAAAAAATTATATTTTGACGAAATTATCCAAAGTCTGGTCAAAATAAAAATTCGAAAAATCGAGTGAAATGAAAATTTAAAAAAAACAGTTTCAATTGAACCTTTTTTAAAAATGTTTTGAAACTGTAAAACAAATTCAATATTACTACATTGTTAAAAGTTTGTATGAGATTTCAATTCAATTTTTCTTTCAATATGTCAACAGCAAAATTTTTTAAAACGATTGATACTATTGAAATGAGAAAATAATTAAAAATTAAAATTAAAAGAAAAAACTTTATATTTAGACTTAATTAAGTTTTTTTGTCACTAAATACTGGATATTCTACGATAAGATGAAGAATATGATAAAAAAATCAAATTTTGCTGAAAGTTCGGCGAATTTGAAATCTAGGGATATCCATGCAACTTATAAGTATATTGGAATTCAGTCTTAATATAGGGAGTAATCCCTATAAAAATAAGGACTCTGGTAACCCTAAATTCATTTTGAAATCTACAAACTTTTGTTCAAAAATATGAAAAAATGTATCGGTCTTCTTTAAAAAAAAATAATTTTCTTTGAAATATTTTTATTTTTTTATTTTAGAAATCGATATGTGATTTTTATGCTGCATAAATGTCGACATATATGCTGCTTTCTAGCAAAACTTTAGAAGCTTCAATTTTTTTATGTTGTAGAATACTCTACCTGTAGATTCTCAGCAGTCCGCAAAAGCGATGGCAATTGAGAATACTCGACATTTACTTCTCCTTTATACATAAACTCTACCAGTGCTCGTAGTTCCGATATGTTCACGTCTTTTAATATAACAATTGGGTACTTAAACTGATGTTCTAAGAATAAATTTTGAAAGTAGGATGAACATGCTGACAGCACCACCTGAAAAAAATTAATTTTTTTTAAAAACAGAGTTATCGCTTGAAACGAAACGACCGAAATACTGATGTGAAAATATTGAGCCACATTTTTACTTTGAAATGTTATAAAAGAAACTGATTTTTGCAAGAAATTTGATAATTTCCTTGAAATTTAAGATGAGTGAGAAAAAAATGTGGAAAAAAAATTATCAACGATGACATGAATTCATAATATTTGTAGTATATATTCCATATACTACTTTGTTTTTGGTGCACTCTATTTAGAAAACGTCGAAAAATTGTCAGAATCAAAGGCGGTAAGGTGATACACGACAGTAAAGTTCCGCATAAATTTGAAGGGCGTAGCGATCCTAAAATTTGGACTTGAAAACTTGCGCCTTTTTGGCCGTTGGCGCCCCCCTGAAAAAATTTCGCAAAAGATTCATAAAATTTACAATCATTGTAATGCCAATTTCTGTGGTTTGAAAGGCGCCTTTTTATTATTAAATTTACTATTAAAGCAACTTGGCCCTCTAAAAAAAACATAAAACTTTATTAAAATTGAGTAAAAAAATTAACAGAAATGTTTCAAAAAAATTTTTTTTTTTTAATTTAAAAAATCAAAAAATGCTTTTTCTCCCCGAAACTTAGTTTGTTAAAAACTGCATTTTGAAATATGTATGTATTATTCATATTAAATGCCCTTAAAATCAAGTTTTGTAAGCTTTTTTTTAGTTGATTTCAAACAACTTTAAAATTTGAGACTATTTTTCCATACAAAATTATACTAAAACCAAAAATCTATATGAAATTTATAAATTGGTTTGTAGGTATTTCAAAAATTTAACGCGGAATATAAAACGTTTTTGAAATACCTTTACATGGAATTTGGAGGATGAAAAACCTAACAACGCAAAGTGGTAGGTTTAAAAAAAACTGTAAAATTTTGAAATCAAATATCTTTGACATTTTACTTTAGAGGTATGAGATATAGGTATAGATCGTTAGAAAGGGCATGTATCATAGGAAAATTATAGAAAAGAAGCATTCCATTCCAAAAATATCGAAATCCCGGATCTTAAAATTAATTAGAAAAATCCGAATCTAATTGTTTTATCGTGATGTGCATCCAAAAATAAGATACTTTTGCTTTGTCGACATTTATTTTCAATGATTTAAAGTTTTTTAGACTTTCTGACCAAACGTTACGTTTCCAACCATAGAGTCCATGGTAATAATTGATGTACTCAAGACGACAAACAATCCTGGTGATCAAAATTTTTTTCTCTACACGGTCTTTGTCTATATTTTGCGATAATTTTTTTTTGAAAATATCATAAAATTTTGAAAAATAAGAAGAAAAAATTTCACCAAAGCAAAAATTTCTTCTTTTTTGTGACATAACGATAAATTAGGTATTCAGTTTTTTTTATTTCTATTACGATTTTATCAAAAGTTCAAAATTGTGTTGCAACTAAATAATTTAATAAATTTTGTTTTATGAGCAAAAACAAAAAAATAATTACATATGGGTTTTTTATGATTTTTTTTTTTTTAATTTAATTTATTATAACATTTTTTCATTTTTTACACAACAAGCAATGTGCGTGTCACTTGAGCGGGTCACAATTTTTTGGGGCATCTCTGGTGCATGGCGACACCGATGCATGATCTCTTCTCATTAAAAAAAAATACAAAAAAATTACATTTAACTAGGAACGGAGTGAACATTCCAAAAGGAATTTAAAAAACGATAAATCGCGATTACAATCATGTCAAGCGAGAAAAGTTAAAAAAAACTCGCCAGTCGATATCATATTTTCTCTTAAAAAAAAAACTTAAAAATTAAAAATAAATCAAAGGACAGTCAAAAATGGGACGCCAGTCCCCGTATCAAAGCGTTGTCATGATTGATCATCTTTGACAAATGACGATTTGTCGATTTCGTTCCAAATTCTTCAATCATGGGAATTCTTGCAATGTCGTGCATGGTAGCTTTGTTGCTCTGTCTGAATGTCAATGGGTCTCATCGAATCGACAATGCTTGTCTTGTATTATATGATAAAACTAAACTATATACAAAAAATAAAAGATCTGAAACTCATAATCTTACCTTATGAGCTTTAATTGATGCGCCTTCGGAACAAGCGATAGTGACATCAACTAAACTTTCTTCTTGTAGTAGTTCACTAAACACTCCTAGCAGGTTGGATTGATGATTGCTCCACCTTAAGCAGTAGTGCTCATTGCCCATTTCTGCAAGAATTCGAATTAAATAAAAAATGTAAATATCGTCAAATAAGAACAAAATAAATATTAAGTTGTTTTTTCGTTGGGGAACACAAAGAATCGTACCAAAGTCAGATTTGCAAAACGGGGAGTTTTGTAAATTGGTCCGGTTCATTTTTACTTAGATTAAAATAGGTCACGTTCTTCAATTTTTTTGCATTTTGGATTAGATGGACTTCTTGGTAACTTTTTATAACTTAAAATACAAAGAAAATCAAACTAAAATCTCCAAAAACTGAACGTGACTAGTTTCAATTTTTGGAAATTTTAGCTCGATTTTCTTTCTATTTTGAGTTCAAATTTTACTTACTAAAACCTACTACTGAGTACCTACTAAATTTTATTTAATATTTAAATTTTAAAAAAAAGTAAGAAATATTTAATTTTAAAAATACGATACAGTAAATGCTCTTAAGTTCGTCGATCCGAGAACTAATCACTAGTTTTATTAAATTTTTTAGAGTCAGCTTAGATTTTAATCTTAAAGATACATTTTTTTTACATAAACAATCTTGGAGCTTATTAGGTGTTTCCATTTAAAAAAATACCAAAATCTCAGATTTTAAAATTACTTATAAATAAAAATCAAATCTAATTCTTCTAGCTTTAGGATCATCAGAAAATAAGTAGGATGTTGGTAGGATCAGAGTAAGATCTACATCAAAATATATTCTGTTCTATCGTAAGCTATCGTGATTTTTCATAAAATTTTCAATGATCAGAAAATCAAATTTTTTATGATTTTCGTACAAATATCTTATTAAGATAGATAGGAAAACCTCTAAATTTTATTAATATGTAGGTTTAAGAATAAAATTGAAGGGCTGAAAGGATAAATCGCACATACGCACTTTTTGGCAAAATTGAGTTAAGAATAAGAAAATATGCGGAAAGACGAGTACTTTCAGATACATAAAGAAAATTTCAAAATTTGTTCGAAAATGTGTGTTTTATTGCAATATGCCAGATCGCACATATGCAAAGTGAAAGGATAAATCGCACATAGCCATACAAACGGGTAAAAAGTCAAATTTTCAAAATGCTCCAAATTAATTTTTTTCAACTATTTTGTGTTCTTTATATTTTTTTAAGGCATAAAAAGTCATTTTGAACCAAACATTTCACGAAAACTTTGAAATTAGAAGAACTTAAAAATCTCATTTTTTGCTTCATATGTGCAATTTATCCTTTTTTTCGATAAAAATTGCCCAAAAGTTCCAAAAATATACAACTCTTATAGGTTAAGAAAACCTTGGCTGAAAACCTCCGAAATATGTAAAAATTCCTTGAAAGAGATACCTGAAATCCATAGAAACTTCAAATGCAAATTGCCTCGGATTCCGACGTGCTACAGACCTATGAGTGGGCATTTTGGAAACGTCTAGACACCTAGTTTAATAATCAGCTAGAATTTCTGAGACACATTGATGTAGTGGTTTTCGTGTCGGTCAGTGTTATTTAATAACAATATTATAGAAAATAATTCAAAATTGCACAATTTTATTACTTTTTTACACGAAATAATACTAAAAACGAAAATATATATAAAATTTCTATATCATCCATGGTTTTTCTTTCAAAAATGAAACGCGAAACAGAAAACGTTTTTGGAATACCCAAAACTACAAAAAATATGAATTCTTCGTCAGAAGAACGACGAACAAAGCTAACGCATTTTGACTTCATATTCATTTAAAGTCTTTCTCAATTCATTCACACATCATCGACTTACGCAGGCTACCACATACGGGCAAATTTTCTTGGAGAATACCAAAGTATCCTTTAAAATGCGGTAAAAAAATTAAAAGTGTTAAAGTTTAAGCTAAAGAGTGTTATTTTTGCATTTTATATCTCTTTAATATCTAATTAATATCAATTTGATATCTTTTTAATATTAACTTGTTTTTATCTAAACTTGCGATTTCTGCTAGCGAATAGGATTTCAATTTACTGAAAAAATTAGTATTTCCATTAGAGTCAGGGCATTACTTACCGTTAAGTTTAGGATTTTTTGACTTTGTTAATTAATTTTTTGGTCTTTGAATAAGGATATTTGGGAACTGATTTTTGTGATGTTATGTTCATTATTTTCAATTATAAAACTTGCGTTTTTATTCATATTTCTTACCGGGATTGTAATATTACATTAAAAATTGCTTAAAACCTTTGTTTTGCACGTTTTAGTGCATGCTTCCAGGCATGATCACAAAATGTTCATAACCATTATGAATCATTCGTAGAACAAAAATTCGTTCATATCGTGTTCATATAGCGTTCATAACGTTCATAATTGTTCATAACTGTTCATAATTGTTTATGTCGTTCATAAGTCGTTCATAATTTGATTCATATTTTTTTTATACTATATTTAAAAGATTTAGTAAGAATTATTCAAATATTTGAATAAAATATTGAATAAAGTTTTTCTGAAAAATTAAATGAAAATTTCGTAAGAAAAATAAAATTTGTTATAAATCAAAAAATCTGAAAATATACTAATATTTTTAAAAAAACTTGTAAAAGTACTTAATTTAGATCAAAATTTTACATAAGAACTTGCTAAATATATTAGTCAATTAATATGTTTTTTATTTTATAATTTATTTTATTTTAATTATTTTTTATAATTGTTAATAATTTTTCAAATGAAATGAAAATAAAAAATATAGTCCAAACATTTTGAAAAATAAATGCAGTGATTTTATTAAAAATATTTTCAATTCAAAAATTTCGAAAAAATCAAAACATTTTTGAATGCACTCATTTAAAAAGTTTTTAGAAAACTTCTTAAAATGATATACATGGTATACACGTACAAATTTACGTACACACTGTAGCGTTCATATTTGTTCATAACGCATTTTTTGGGTATGAACGTACATTACCAAAGAATATAAGTTCATGAGTAATCTATTGGTATTATGATCATGCCTGGGCATGCTTTCAAAAAAATATAAGAAGTACATTAACATCTGCATAAAAAATTTTTATGATTTATCAGGATTTTCATAGCAAAAATGAGCTTAAAAAAATTGTTGGTTTTGAAATACTAAATCGAAAAAATCAAAATTTATAATTTTTAAGTTTTTATCGATTTGATGATCTTCAGAAGCATTTCAGTAAAGCTTATTTAGCATAATTAAAGGTGCCGCAATGGTCCGGAGGTTTCGTCGTTGACTATCAACTCGCTGACATGAGTTCGTAACCTAGCGCCCCTCCGAACAATTCCCAGCATTAACACCCCAATTTTAATTGTGCAAAAAATTTTTCTCTGAATAAATCGGCACGTGGAAGTGATTCTCCTCGGACTTCGAAAGCCTCTGAAATTACTTGGATTTAAAGTGCCTTCTTAAAATTTTTTTTAAGAAAATTAAATGTTCTCGACAATTCAGAATAAAATGTATCAAATTTTTTATTATTGCTAAAGAACTGTAAAACCAATAATTGTATCGTAATCAGAAAGGTTTAAAGTCTATTTTTTGATGAAAACATCATCAGGTTTATAATAGAAATTTTGAATTTAAAATTAAAAATAACGTTAGTTAGTGCGTACCGGTAATTAATGCCCTGACCATAAAACACTTGCAATTCTTCTTAAATTTCTTTCATCATAAAACAATAGAAATTGTAATAAAGTTATTAATTTGTGATAAAATTCTAATGAAACTTTAAAAAAAAATTCTTTAATCGAACAATTCCTTCTTAAAACAGAATTTTTTACAGAACTCTTGTCGTTGACAGGTTGATTTCTTCATTTGCTTGCATGGTAAACATTATTTACCAAAAAGGAATTTTTTAATTTGCCCAATTTGCCTTTTCAATTCGCCAAATTTAGTTTTCATAATAGAATTTTGATTATTTTTATTTGCCAACTTTTATTTTGTGATTTGATTTTTTATTTGCTCGATTTATTTTAGCCTATTTTCAAAACGAAAAAATAAGAAACTTCTTAAAAAAGAAAAGAAAGTTTCTATTATTATTTTATGTGCTAATCAACAAAATCACAAAAGATTCAAAATCAGGAGGTTTTACTCAGTAGTACAATTAGTAGTACGATTTTTATAATGTTAAATTAAGTGTTCTCCCTTGTAACTGCAGTCGTTTTTATAGTTGGAGCATTCCATTCTAAAAAATACCAAAATCCCGGATTTGAAATTTTCTTATAAAAGTCCAGATTTGATTACCTTATCATAATGTCCATCCAAAAATAAGAAACTTTTTCTTTGGCGACTTTATTTTTTTTTATTTCTCAAAAATTTTTAAAAACACAAAAATATCGCATTTTTAGTCTTTCAAAGCAAAAGCCAAACGGTTCGTTTCCAACCATATGTTCCATGGTAAAAATTGATATGCTCGAGACGAAAAACAATTCTGGTGAAAAATAAATTTGAAATAATAAACTTGAAATTTTGACCTTTTTTCGCTATACGGTTTTTTTTCCAAATTTTACGATAAAAGTATTTTAAAGCTATCATAAAATTTTTAAAAAGAATGAGAAAAATATTTCGCCAAAGCAAAGTTTTCTTCTTTTTTTATGGACATCACAAACTTTTCAGTTTTTTATTTCTATTAGGTACTGTTTTATAGAAAAATCGGGAAAAATCAAAACCGTGATTTTGGTATTTTTAGAATGGAATGCACCAGTTCAGTGATATTCTTAAAAAAAAAATATGTTACAACAAAGTGGTTTTCATAAGTTTGTTTTAAATAAAAATTTTTATTCTTGAATTTTGTGAAAAAAAAAATGGAAATAGTTTACGATTTTTCAACCGGGGAATATGGTTTTATATTTAATTTTTTATTAAATTTTTATTTGCCAATTTCAAAAATATATACATTTTGTGATCTTACATCATACTTCAATCCAATCAATCCATATAAATTTTACCACAGCATAACTTGAAGTCTACTCAAGAAACTCTTTTTGGGGGTGTTTGGTAGTACGTCAGGTTTTTCAGAGAACAGAAAAAATAGAACATTCGTAAGAAGTTTCGTAAAAACGTAAGGAAAATTCCAAATATAACCCTTTGACATAGCATACCTCATCACAAAAAATGATTTATTTTGCATTTATTGTGGTAATATTGTGTAATATAAGTTGACATTATTTTTTTGCTCATTTCCAGCGAGAAAAAATTTGTGGCAAAATGAAAATTCTTAAATAAAGTTATATCTAGTTATTAAAATTTTCCAATGAAAGCTCAAAGCTAGAGTTTTCGACCTTGATTTTCAGTTGATGTTATCATTATTTTCGTTTAATTATATTGAAAGATACTTACACACGGAAGAAACAAATTTTCCAACTTCGATATATTATGTTTTTATTTTCCTGTCAAATTATTTAATCTTATATGTGATCCTCGAGTGACCACGAATCATGTGTATTTTTTGATCGAACAAAGGATCAAAACTTTTTGCGCTCACTGAACTTGCCATTTTAAAAAAATAAATAAATCAAAATGATTGAAAATGGCCGTGAATAAAGCCATGTCATGTAATTTTAAAGAAAATTTTCCGTTTGGCTTGAAATAGAAAAATTTCAATATGTTGAGGTAATAATAATAAATAATAAAAATAATAATGAAAATATGTAGTCCTGTAAGATGGTCCTCTCGGAAATTCATGAACGAAAACCAAAAACCCATAATTATTACAGTTTATACAAATCTATGGAAAATCCACAATAAAACTTTTTTTTGTAAAATGATCAAAGCCCTGATTTATGACAGTTCTGATTTATTACAAGTGTAATCTTACATATATGTACTTATTAACCAAATCAACATTCAATCAAAAAACCCATGAATGCATATTTTATTACAGTTTATAGAAGCAAAACAATAACTTTTTAACTGAAATTCAAACTTATCGAATGAAACAAATTTTGATTGAACCTCTTTTGATTAATTATAAAAAAAAATACTTTTAGATCATATTAGATAGAATTGCACTGTTGTTTCATTACCTTGTCATCTAATTGCACAAAAATATCTGACTGATATAAAAGGCCTCCATAACAATACATATATTATTTTCACCGAAATATTTTATTTTATGCTACTTCAAAGAAAATTATAGAATTCATTCAAATTTTATAATATAAAATCACTATAATTCTCTTACTCCAATATATTTTTCTTTTTTGTTATTATTAAAGTACACATTATTAAAAATTGATTTTACAGCAATCGACAATTCAGAGAATTTTTTTTATAACATATAAATAAGTTTTGTTCACAAATAAAATTTTATTTTGTTTTTCGATTATTATTTAATAATTTTATTACTATATTTATATGTTTAAAAGCACATTATTTATAAAAATAATCGTTAAACGCAGCATTGCGTTTATATTTTTGTATTAATCAGAGATGCAATAGTGGATGAAACATTTTGAGAATATTCTATTCAAGTCGAATAACTATAGCCAATGCAATATTAGATTGAGAGCTTTGTTGTAGTATAGGTAAGTAAGAAACACACAATATACACTATGATAACGAAGAGAATAAGCGAGAGAAAAATTTAATCCCAGAGTATGAAGAGTGACTTTTGTACAGCACAAAGAGAAATAAAGGTAGTGAACAACAACTTGTGTTTTTGTCTCCAGTTTCAAGCGCGTATCGTAGTATTTTCTGAACTAAAATATCAAATATATTATTGTTTTACTGTGTAAAACATTATTTTAAAATAATTTTTTGACTTTCTTGATGAGCTTTTGAACAAAGTTCAATCGAACAATTTTGATTTTTTTTTCATGTTTAAACCGTGAAATTGACACTTGTATTGAATTTGAAATTTGTATAAACCTAAGAGAAGTCTGTTGCAAATAAAAATAATATTAGGGTATAGCTAGGTAGTAGCTAGTATGTTTAGTATTCTTCATGTTACAATGTACTCGTAAGATCGTCGTATATTCCACTGTACTGCAACAGCAACATTATAAAATTATTTGGTGTAAAACATATGAAAATATAGTTTTGATATTTGAAATAGTAAATGGATATCAATTAAACACTAAATATTACAGTTTATACTGGTAATATATACACTAAACACCGATTTAAATACATACTTCCTTTTCTTACATCAATGATGTTTTCAGGACTGTTTTAAAATTATCGTCATTTAGTTTTCACTTTAATTTATCGATTTTCAGTCATTTTTTGCTTAATAAAAATGTTTCTATATTAAATTTTCCTTCTAAATTAATTTTGCAAATTACTTAGAAATAATTCCGCCTATTTCATACGAATAGAAAATGCGTACTATTGAAAAATGTAGGCTCTTATATATAACGAGTAACGCGTTCTTACCTTTTTCTTTTACCATAACAAATATTTAATAGTAATGCATTTTCTACACATGGACACTCACCTAGGTACTGCCAAATGGCGAATACATGGCGTACAACAAACAAAATCTCTCTGATCGAGTATATTGAAACACAAATGTGAATATTGTGTACAGCTACAAACATACCTACATGTATAGTATAAATCAAGTATAACGTATACATTATACGTTTTGTGCATTCTCTCTGTCATCGAAGTGCATATATAACCAATGCAACTCAATGTAGTTCAAAGCTTGATAGTAGGTATCCCTCTTTGAATTAAATCGTGTTTGTTAACCCTTAGATTATCATGGTTATGGCTTTAGAGTCTTGATGACCTCAGAAAGTTCAGTCAGCTTGTTGAGGAATAAATTTTCTTTTTTAAATTTTTTTCTGCGAAAAAAAAAAACTTAATTCAAATTTTTAACTATTTTACAATTGATTGCATAGTCAAAGGATTATGTTCTTTTATTTAAAAATTCCAATATTTTAATGCCTTTCATACGTTTGAAGATATTTAAGACTTATTATAATATTCATATATGTAGTTATAATTTGATTTTCAGAAGGTAAATAAATTCGTGTAACAAGGATTTACTTACGTAGTATTTAATATTATTTTCCCATAGAACTCACATTACATTCTTATATTTTTTGAGAGAATACAGCCGATTTTTTCTTTGAATTACTAGTTTAGTGTGGATCAATAAATTTGTCTGGCCGTTGTCCTTACTCACACCAATGCAATCTTAGTTTCCCGCCAATAATCTATATAATATACGTATACTGCGCAGGCTGTATAAGTAGTATTTTTGAATTTATTTTCATTCTGGGTAATTCCATTTAAATTTTTTAAAAATAAAAATCCTTCAAAAATAAAAATTTAGTCAAATCAGTAAAACAACACTAAAACAAAATTATTGGGTTATACATACTTTGAAGTAAAAAGGATGAATCTAAGTAAATATATATATAACGAAAATACTGTTTTAATTCAGTATCAGAGAATTTATTGCACTGTTTGTTATAGTTGCATAATACATAAATTATGATAATGATAATACCATTTAATACATTGACCATACTTTTCTAAATATATAACAAAGTACAAGCAAATGAATCTATGAATATGTGTATAATTATAGTATAATTTATTTATATTTATTTATATTAAATTTATGGATGTATTGATGAGTAAAAATGTAGTATATATTTATATAAATTGATTAGTAAATATGTTTAATAGTTATACCATCAGAAGACTCTTTTGAATACAAAATCTTATTGTAGAATTAAAATTTTCTACAATCACTATTTCTTACTTTATATTATTAATTATTTATTTTTTTTGTTTATAATTTAATAATTATTTCTATTTCTGCTCAATAGGTAAATACAGTTATTATTTAACAAATGATCTCAAATAGTAATATAAAATGCTGATAAAACTTTATCGGGGTAATCGTACAACCACTAGTGCAATGCGTAGATCACTGAACAATTTTAATGGATATTCCAATTTTATTTCTCTGAATTAATATTTGAAAAGACCAGAGTTATTTTATTAGTTAAAATATTAATAAATATTTAAAAAAGGGGTAGGGATCATAATGGCTCGTACTGCCGTATTTGAAGAAATCATATTTCCTTCATATGGTGATATCGTGAGGATTCTTAAAATACGGAGAGTGTTTAGAGCTCAATCAACTCTCTCAGAAAACTCCAAATGATTTTTTGAGAATTCTAATTAAGTTCTGAGCACGATTGAAATGACATAAATTGTTTCATGACTAAGGTCATGAACCGTCGACGATACACCATATTTAAATATAAAATTGTTTCTTAAAAAACGCAAACAAAAGGATATAAAATATAAATAATAGAAAAGTCAAAGATATACAAATATTTCAAAACATATCTTGTAATTAGGTATAAACAAAACGAGGTATTTAGTAACTAGTCTAATATTTTTGTTTTGTAATTTACACAAAGCATTTATCAGTTTTTAATACAATCTAAAAATGGATAAACATTAAAATTTTTGGTTAATAAAAGCGAAGCATTCGCTTTATAACATGCAGCAAACACATCAATATGGATTTTAATGTTTTGGAATTAAACAATCTATAACTATAGGTTAGGTCAATTTAACACACTTTCAAAGTAATAATTATTATAGTATTAGCATAAGTTTAGTATTTAAATATTCCAATAATTTAACTATCAATTGTGATTTTTTTATTTTATTATAAAATAACAAATTTGTGCTTATGGAATTTATTTAATATATTTTGACGAATATGACCAAAATAGAAAATTGTGTTTTGATGCTTTTTAAATACAACTATATAGTTGGAAAAGCAATTTCCTTAGTTTTTTTACTTATTATTTTTTTGTTAGTGGTGGTGTTTCATCGTACTTCATATAAGTTTGTTGTTACCTTACAACAATGAGTAAAAATGTTTCATATTTTAGATTGTATTTAGATTGTGAATTCTTTTCATTGTTCAGTTGGATTTATTTTTCGAATTGTTCGTCTTAAAACTAACTTGGAGGACTCGATTACCTAAAGTATATCCATTTAATGATTGTATTGCGACGACAGCTTCATCATAATTAGTCATTGTAACAAAACCAAAACCTTTGCATTTGTTGGTCTGAAGATCTTTGATGACTTTGACGCTTTGAACTGCTCCAAAGGGGCCAAATAATTGCCAAAGTACATTTTCTTCTGTTTCTGGTGCTAAATTGTATACAAATATACACCAACCGGATCCATTGATAGCATTTGCGGATAATACTGAATTGCCTAAATCACCAGTCAATGGAGAGTACCTAGAGGTTTGAATATCAAATAAAATCAATGAGATTTGTGTTTTTTTTGTCTAAATTTTTTATTCATACCTAAATCGTCCACTTATATGATGGATTGGACCAGGAGGAAAACGCCTTAAATTTGGAGCTGGAGTTAAGTAAGCAGCTAGGGGAGGAATGGCCTTGTTGATATTGTTACTGGGGTTATTTGCAAATTTTACAGTGATTGGCTCAGTTGCTCCTTTAGGTGTTGTCCCATTAAGTTGCTGAATAGCACGTTCTGCTTCTGATCGCTGATCAAAACGTATAAATCCCACCCCTTTAGAAAGCCCTATGTAATAAAAAAAACATTATTTAAAAAAGTATCAAACCATTTAATTGTATTCAACTATATGTATACCTGTTATGTTATCACACAAAATCCTTGATGTTATTATTTGACCAAATGAATTAAACAAGTTTTCCAAATCTTGTTGGGTCATGCTCTTAGAGAGTCCAGAAACATATAAATTTGCGCCTTTAATAGCATCAGAACTTGGTCGTGCATAAGATACCTTTAAATTTGAGATAATATAATAAATTTAAATACATACTACAAAGAACTTACTTTGATGGTTTTATTTTGTAAACGTAACCCATTGAATGTATTGATTGCTTTGTCAGCATCCTCTTGTCGATGATAGTTTACAAATCCGTAACCAAGGCTTTGACCTATAGATAGTATCAAAATTTTAAGTTAGAATTCGACAAGCAACACTTTTAAAGCTTGTTTAATCGTGCAAACATTGTATCAAAAAACAAGGTGTCCTAAGTAAGAAAAAAACTATATAATACCTGTTACTTTATCACGTATTAATTTACAGCTTTCGACTTCACCAATGCTGGAAAATAATGATTTGACTTCCTCTTGTGTCATTGTTTGAGGCAAATAGTTCACAATCAAATTAGTTTTGCTCTCTTCTTGTCCACTACCGATGGACCCCGATCGACCATTTTGTTGATTTGTTTCGATTCCGTTAGCCATCATAATATTTATTCTGCTTGTTGTTCAGCTCTGACAATAATTAATGAGAACAAAATTAAATGAATAGATAAACTTAACAGAAACGATAAAGTAAAACAAACAATAATTTATTTATGGATTTTATTTTAAAACTATTGAATTTTTTCGTAAGACAAATAATGACGATCAATCTAAATCTCGCAACACTGATAATAGCGAGTGAAAATTATGTAATTTTCTTTTTGTATACGGTGAACATTATATTTTTAAAGAATGAACAGCATTTGATAATTTATATTCGATATTTGAGATCGAGTCCTAAAAAATACACAATCTTTGCATTTTAATTATTTGATACCTATTTGAAAGTTATTTTTAAAGTTGGTTAAGTTATTTTTCTAAAAAGCCGCTAGTTTCTCAAGAGAACGTTTTTTTCTTTTTCTATGTACAATTTTTGATCTGTTGAAATGTTTGTTGAATCAGACATGAATCAGAAATTATTAGATCAGACATGATTAGAAACTTCTTTCTAATTATAATATCAAAAAAAATATATAATGAAAACCCAATTGCTATACTTACATTATATTTGTATTCTGAAGATTACCAATTTTAAAATGTGTCTGAGTGTAGTATGAAAGTAAAAGTTGGGTGGGGTCTTTTACACTTTTTCAACAATCTTTTCCTTTTATTTGAGTATTTTTAACAATAATGAATTTGTATTACTTCGTAAAAACCAAGCAGGACCAGTTCATCAGATAATTAGCTGTGTTTCTTTTTGGCTTTAACAAAAATGTTGAAAAAGATTACATTTAGCACACATTACAAGCAAGGACTTTTCAATGAGAACATTTAATAAAATTCATAACTTTAAATCGATTGGGCGCACCTCAATTCACTATTTTCAGGAAAATATGGAAAAAGAACAGTATTGAAAAAAAAATATGTTTATCTAACTTGGAACTAATAAGAATTCACTGCGGACGATATGTATGGTGGCGTACTCATACAGTTATAATAATCGATTTTGCAGGAGTAGAGTTTTCCGCGAGCTTGCGCATTAATGAAACGTCGTATCTTACTAGGATCAGGATTAAATTCATGACACAGTACAAGTTTCTTTTAATTTAAAAAGGCAGTTAAAAAAGGCAAAATAGTAAATAGCTGACAAACTTGCTGATATCGTATATATAGTTATTTAGATTTATTTAACATATTATAATTTTATTTTAGTCTGCATCATTACTTTTTCATGCATACAAAAACCGTGGTTATCAAATAAGAATAACCTTAATTAATATTTTTAGAACTATGATTAGAGTATTTTTTATTTTTAATTTGAATTAACGTTGTAAGAATTGAACAATATTTGTTTTTGATTTACTTTTAATGTACTGTACGAACATAAACACAAAATAATCAAATATTTTAGGAAACACTTTAAATGTTTTGAGTAAATGAACAAAAAAAAAATTGATAACATTTTGAAAGAAGTCATACTTGTTATGGAAAAAGTTATAGGTCAAACATTATGTACTACTATCACTTTAGAAAAAAAATATTTCGGCAGCACAACCATTTTTCTTTCTAACATATTTATTAGTCTTATACAAGCCGATGACGCGTTAAGACCGCATCTAAAAATATTTTCCTGAATGGAAAATTAAAATATTTATTTTCCAAGTACCTGAAAACAAGCAAAATGAAAAGAAAATCAAAGATTTTTATAATAGTTTTACTAATAAACATACTATTTCACTGTGCCACATCTGAAGTTAAACATATAAAAAGATCCGACAGGCGAAAAAATATTCAAGCTCAACAACCGTTAACGGATTATGATGAATATTATGATGAAACGAATAATGAGAGTGCTGAAGATATTGATTCAAATGGTTTGTGTTATAATATTTGCGTCCATTTAAAAATATTACAATGTGCAAAATTTGTAAATTTTTAAGTTTCTATCTTCTTTTTATTTTTTGAATTCTTCTTAAAACGATTCTTTTACAATGTCATGATTTTACTAAGCAAGATTAACTTAATTGAAAATTTAACCAGGCAAAGAAGATACACCGTTAACGACAACAACATCGACAACTACACCACCACCCACGACAACAACTCCCCAACCAATAAGCGAGCGCTCAACAGAGCAACCAGCTAGAACACATGAAATTATTCCGGATCTTAATGTTTATTCACACCATATGTATCCACACATTTTACAAAGTGGAGACAAAGGTATATCAATTAGTGTAAATTTTTTATTGATCCCATATGTGTGTATGAAACAAATTATTACTTACCTGCCAACTCATCAATTTCATCTAAAATTTAATATTGCTTTAATGTTTTATGTATGACTAGAACAAAATATTTTTTATAAACTTACTGAACTTATTTTTCAAAAAATTATTACAGTTATTTTTTTATGAAATTTTTTATTTTTATTTTAACTCGAAATTTTCTTTTATCAATTTTAAATAAGCAAATTTAAACTTCAAATTCATAAGTAGGGTCAGGGCATTACTTATCGTGATTTTTTTTATCTTTGATTCAAATTTTCTCGAATTTCCTATTGCAAACCTGGTGATGTTTTCATTAAAAATTGAACTTTAAGCCTTTCTGATTACGATACAATTATTGGTTTTGCAAAATTATTTGAACAATAAAAAAATTTGATACATTTTATTTTGAAAAGTCGAAGATAACAAATTTTGACATGAAATTTTCAAATATCAAAAAACCCTAAATTTTAATGATTTTTGTGCAAATCTTTGTATCATATGGCTAAAAAATCCCATAGTTTTTGGTAATTAGTGGGTTAAAATCGTCAAACTATTGTTTAAACATAGTTTTTTTCAAGCCAAATTAAATCACGGTAAGTCAACCTCAAATTTCTGGGTAGGATGACTTACCGTGATCAGCATTTTTGTTCGTGATTTTCAATTTTTGTTGAATATAAGAAGTTTTAATGTAGAAATTTTAATACAAAATGGCATAAATTTATCGAATAATCAAAAACTAGTTTAGAAGGACTGACTTGAGTCTAATTAACCACAAAATATTAAAATTTGCAAAAAACTTATTTTCTTCAAGGATATTATATATACTTTGTATTATATATATACTGTACTTTGCACACATGTTTAACCATGCTAAATAAGCTTTATTGCAATGTTACAGGCATCTAAGATCATCAAATCGATAAAAACTAAAAAATCGAAAATTTTAATTTTTTCGATTTAGTATTTCAAAACCAACCATATTTTTGAAGCTAATTTTTTCTATGAAAATCCTGACAAGTCATAAAAAGTCTTTATGGAAGTGTGAAATTACTTCTTATATTTTGCAAAAACATGCACTTAAACGTGCAAAACAAAGATTTTAAGCAATTTTTAGTGTATTTTAAAAATCACGGTAAGTCATCCTTTTCACGGTAAGTCAAGAATCTGACAATTTTCGAAAAATTCATTTTTTTTTTCACGAAATGTAAATATAAACTCAAGTTTTATAACTGAAAATAATGAACATTTGAATGCTTAACTCATCACAAAAATCGGTTTTCAAATTTCTCTTATCAAAGACCAAAAAATTAATTATCAAAGTCAAAAAATCCTTAAGTTACCCTGACCCTATTTCAAAACCTTATTTTGCACCCTCCCCTTTTTGTTTTTAAGTAATTTGGATATTATTTATTTTTGAGTTTCATCAGATTTCAAGCTCTCACATACAAATATCATATATTAATACTTGTTAATATTATAATACGGAATATTTCTAAAACATTTACTACAAAGGTCCGAATCCCGAGCCATTTCAATATATGGAAGCTTCAATTGGACCAACAGGAGAAAGGGTAGGTTAAACTGACCATGTTTAAAGGGAATAAATTTATCATTTTATCATTTTAGGGACCACCAGGTCCCCCTGGTCCCAGCGGATTACCAGGATTACCAGGTATTTTCTAAAAACTAAAAAATCTAAATGTAAAAAATTAATATTTAAAGCATGCAAATTCAATAGGCTCGATTCTTTTTTAGTTTGTTTTGTGTTATTTGGTAAATTTTTGCAGATCAATTCAGAAGCTTATGATCAAAGTATGATATTTGAGGATTTGTTTGGGATACATCAATTAGGAATAATTCCAAATGTTAGATAGAATCACACAAATTTAAATTATGTTTCTAACAAAAACTACAAATTTTAGTTTTTTTAAATCTTATTTGTAGATAGACTTGCTAATTAAAAAGAAGTAATGTCAAAAATTGCTATAGGTATTAACCGACTTGAAATTAATTGTAATTGCCTCAATTAGCATGTCTGCAATCTTACCAAATAATACGAAAAAGAAAAAAACGTTTAAAAAAAGCTTTTAAATGACATTTGATATCGAGTGTTTTGAATTTTAATTTTAAAGAAACATATATATATGCTCCTTAAATGTACATTCTCAAAATTAATTTTGATTGAAAACTTTAGGAAAACGAGGTGAAACTGGTGAGCCTGGAGCACAAGTAAGCTATTCTTTCATTATTGTATTAAAACAGTTCCATATCCGTGTATATTATGTATTTTTCGTTTCTATTTATCTAGTTATTATTATATATTTTTAACCGCATTTCGAAGAAAAATGCTCGACTTGTAGTTCGTGTGTGTGTCAGTGTGTTCCGGTGTGCCCTAATTTTTTTTGTAAATCTTAGTTATATGAGGACCCTGAAGGTCTGTGGGCAGTTCCTTGGGTTGTGAGGTGTTTCAAATTGTAAAAGGGTCATGAGGAGTACGAAACTGTGAAATGAAGAGTATGAAAATGTGAAATCAGGGGTATGAAATTGTGATTGTCTCTGCATCATCGAAACGCGGTATAGTCAGTCGTTGTTTTTGTTCTATCGCATTACATTTTTTTTTTGAAAAAAAGTGGTATTGTGCTCGTCAAAAGTCAGATTTGACAGCATATTTAAGGAAATTATCCGTTGTAAATTTAAATTAGTGTTCCTTTGTTGGAAAATGTTGTCGATGAAAATTAATGGAAAACTTGGAAAATTCATGAAAAATCGGAAAATCTTGAAAAATTTAAAATGTTCAGGGGAGTCTCGCGAGTAACATGAAAAGTGAAATTTGATGAAAATTGTCGGGAATACTCAAAAAATTCATAAAAAATCATGGAATTGAACACAATGCGTTTCAATGCGGTCAAGTCATTCGTTATATAAACGAATGCAATTCATTCTTGTTATAATTGAAAATATCTAATAAAATATAATACTTTATTTTACAAAGGGACCTCCGGGACCCCCAGGAAATCGCGGATTACCTGGTAATATTTATTTTGTATAATTTCATTCATCAATTATTATAAAATCATTATATTTTATGTATGAATGGTAAGGTCCTCCAGGGAAAGATGGAGTAGGTGAAGATGGAGAGCCAGGAGAACCTGGAAAGCCTGGTAAGCATTAATTTGAATGATTTGCTTAACTTTCTAGGTCGTGCTGTCAAAAATGTTTAGTAAAATATAAATTTATTTCAAAACTATCAATGGGTGCACTCAAGATCGCTCATCACGTCCATCATGTTTATTTTTTCTGTAATATTTTTTCCATCATAATGATGTTTTTTGATGAATATTTTTGACTTTTATGATGTTTTTCGATAAATCGAACAATCCATTTTATCAAACTTGAACGCGTTCGATAAAAAAATATTTGAAAAAAATCATTGATGTCCATCGATGAGCAATCTTGAATGCACCCAATATAAAATAATTTAGTGAATAAGCAAAATTAAGTGAAAATCAGGCGTTATCATTTTGTTTTTTCATCAGAAAACTTTTGGGTGTTGAGCCTGTATTCCCTGTATTCATTGTAGTATGTTGCAGCCTCAAAAATAAGTTTTGCGGTTTTCCCGCCACAACCTATTTTTTTTTTATTTTTTACTTATGGAAATTGTATGAGAATATCTCGAAATACAGTTTTAAGCCTCAATGCATCTCTGATACACATTATAATAACAATACTTTATTTGATTGAAAAATGTGGAAAAACTTAATAAAACTTTTGACAGCTAGAAAGATCCCTCATTACAACAACAATATTATTTTAAAAATTTTCATTCGTCTATCATTTTATCAATTAAAAGCATATGTGTATTGCCTTAAACGATATTTTTCCTGGAAAACAGTTCTCATAAAGATTTATTTAAAAGATTTTTTAACATAAGCATAAGTAAAGTAGCTGAAAAATTCCCGGGTTATATCTCTACATGTCAATGCGACTATCAATTACTGATGTAAGAAAAAATTAGCTCAATAAAGAAAGCATTATTATTATTATTGTTAAACGATATTTTAATTATGTTTTTTATTTTATACAATTTTAGGCAGTCCAGGTCCACGCGGTGTTCCCGGCCTTCCTGGTGAGAATTCGAGAATATATATTTAATTTTTACACATTCAACTAACGTTTTTATCAAAAAATAGGTATTAAAGGACCTAAAGGACACAGAGGTTTTACTGGAGAGAAAGGTGATTTTATAATATAAGAAACTATCACAATTGAATAAACCAACTAATGTTCAATGCTTGTAGGTGAAACTGGATCGCCTGGAGAAAAGGGGGTTTGTATATTATATTAATATCCCGTCTTTTTTCTAATGAACATGTTTACACTTAGGCTGTTGGTCCTGCAGGACCCCCTGGGCAAGGATTAAGAGGAGAAAGAGGCGAGAGAGGAAGAGATGGTAGGTTTTAAAAACAAATAGTCACGGGACTATTATTCATACAGTTTTTTGAAAAATAAAATTTAGGACTGCAAGGACCTCCTGGCTTACGAGGGGAACCCGGCTTAAGAGGAGAAATAGGGCCACAGGTTAGGGTTAAACAATTTGATAGTCGTATTTTCAATCATTTTGTTTGTTTTTTTTTAATACAAGGGACAACAAGGAAAACAAGGCGTACAAGGTTTTCCAGGAGCTCAAGGTTATTATAATGCAAAAGCATACTTTCTTTTATGTTGAAATGCACACGTATTAAGGTATAATTTATTTCAAAAAGGTCCAAAAGGAGATATTGGGCATCCTGGACTGAAAGGATCCACTGGCGACACTGGTAACTGATTAGTTATTTCTTTACGTAAACAAAAAATATAATAGACAAATGTTTAATTAATCAAGGTATTCAAGGTGAAAGGGGACTACCAGGCGTAGAAGGGTAAATAAACCAGCTAGTGTTCAATATTACCAAATTTCATATTTATCCAAAAAATGAAAAACAAAAAATCAAATGTTAATACTCACCTTTTAATTACAAAATTTTCTTCCTTTTTATACAGCCCTGCTGGAAGTCCAGGACAAAAAGGAGACTCTGGTATTGTTTGATTATTAATTTATTGTATTTTATTGGCATTTCAAACATTAATTTTTATCAATTTGAGGCCGTTTCAAATTTATTTGGAACTTTTTGTCACAAAACTTATTTACGTTTTTTAAACTTGTTTTATGCATATGTATATGATGTGTGTATCTGTTTCAGGAGAAAAAGGAGCAGATGGAGCTCCAGGTCCTATAGGTTCGCCTGGATTTCCAGGACCCAGAGGATTACCAGGAGTCAAAGGAAATGACGGTTTGTTTAACTGTAAAACAAATAGCGTTATTTTATTAATTCATTTAAATTTTAGGAGAGCAAGGGACAGTTGGTCCTCCTGTAAGTAATTGAGGAAAAACATATAAGTATAAAAAATTAGTAAGAAATTAAGGATGTTACAATTGTTAAAAATGTTTTAGGTTATATGTTCTACATAATTATTTCGAAATTTTGCTAATTTTAAAAAAGTCAACCAAACAGAATCTATTTCCCGGACGAAAAGGATAAATCGCACAACAGAGAAAAAACGATTTAAAGTTTCTTACGGTTTTTGAGTTGTTAAAATTTATTTATAAACTATCTTTTTTGACTTCACAAAAGTAAATGATTGGCCACTAAAAACAATTTTTGTGCAGAAAATTTTCTTACCTTATCTCTAAGGGGTAGTTTTGGGAAATTTTTTTATTGAGAAAAAGGATAAATCGCACAATTACACAAAATTTCATATAAAAATGAGAAAATAGTCTCCCAGTTTCAAGATTTTTCCAATTTTTTAGGTTCAAATTAACTTTTTTATGCAATAACAGAGCATAAACAACACAAAAACATAGAACTCATATTTTTTAAAAATTTTTGAAAATCTCTCAATGTATCGTAAAATACACGTCTTTAAGCATATTTTTCCATTCTTAACTAAATTTTGTCAAAGAGTGCAGTTATGCGATTTATCATATCTCCCGAGATTTCCTTACGCAAAAAATATATGTATCTTTTATATTTTAGGGGCCCGCTGGTGACAAAGGTTCAAAAGGAGAATCCATAAAAGGAGATATAGGTAATATATATAATATATTTTTGTTTTTGATGTTTTTGTTTAAAAAAATAATTTTTCAGGTTTGCCTGGACCTAGAGGTGTTCCTGGCCAAACCGGGCCCGAAGGAAAAAGAGGGAAAAAGGGAATGCGCGGTAATTTTTAAGTTATTTGAAGATGAAATTGCAAATATGTACTTTAATTTCCTACATGCTTTAGGATCTGCCGGTGAACGTGGACCTCCCGGTGAAAGAGGTATAACTGTTTTAGTATTTCGCTGATAATAAAAATTATTCAAAATGCAATTATCCAATTAAAGGGTTGCAAGGGCTAGCAGGACTACCAGGAAACGATGGACAACCTGGTAAGTGTTCAAGGCTGTTTTTTCCATAAAGCAAATATGTGCGCTTTGGAAGTGTCGCTTTTAAAAAAAATCCTTTAATTTAATCATTTAAAATCCCCATTTTATTTTCAAAATCTTTGGACTTTATTTTTGATTCTCATTTAAAGCGGCTAAACTTTGTAAATTTTTTAAACTTGACTTAATATAATATATATCAATAAAAAGTAGGTAAAGCAGAAAACAAATTACTTGCAATATATTTTGAAATGACACTAACAGGTATATGCATTTTTTTAAGGTTCCAAAGGACAAATGGGACCTCCAGGACCAGTGGGAGTACCAGGTTTAACTTAATCATAGTTTTTTTTATCTTTAGTTAATTTCTATTCATCCATAGGATTGAAGGGTTCAACTGGTGATGTTGGACCTCAAGGAACTGCGGGACTGAGGGGACCTCCAGGTATTCACTCTTTCTTTGTTTACAGATTACCGCAAAAACACGAAAAAAAAATATTTTATCAAAAACAAAAAGTTGATTTCTAAACAAATTTTAAAACAATTTTCATACAAATAAACTGTTAAATTTCAAAACAACTTTTAACTGTACATACATTTTTTTATTGTTCATGTATTCGTTTTGATACTTGTTAATTTTAAAATAAATTTATAAGAGTTAAAAATTAAAAAAAAAATAACAGTAAAAAACTCAAATAAATTTTTTTTTTGCAAAAATTCAATTTTAAATACAAAATTATTTGTTTCAATAATTTAATTTAATTATCTAATTTAATTTATCTAAAAAGTTGTCTAAAAACTAAAAATCGATCCAAATTATTTTACAAAATTCTGAAAAAAATCCATCTTTTTTTACTGTCTTTTTTTTTTACAAAAATTTATACTTGAACTAAAAAACTTTAAAAAATTTAAACTTGAAACTAAAAAAAACTAAAAAAAAAATGGATGATGTTGGATTGTCATTTTGGAAGAACCCTTATATTTGATTATCATTCACTTTTTAAATATTCTCTCATAAATGTTTTTTACATTTTTTTAGTTAAATTTCTTTATTATTGTGCAATTCTTAAAAATTTGAACTTCGTAAATACATTTGTGATTTAAGAAAATTGTATAAACTTCATGTTTTTGTGATCTAAATTTGAGTCTAATGAATACTTAGATATTAAAAACATACAAACTACTTTCAGGACGACCCGGAAACCCAGGAGAAAGGTTTTCACTACAATTTGAAATAAAGTTTTACATGATAAGCATAATTTGACTTTTAGAGGTTTGAGAGGCCTTGATGGACTACCAGGAGAGCCTGGAAAACCAGGAGATACAGGTTTTAATCAAATTAAATGGAACATATGTAAAATAAATAGTAACATAATTCCAACTAATTTTAACTTATAGTTCATGGACCACCGGGACCTCCTGGAAGAGGGGATAAAGGTAACTTGATTTTTTATTTACATAAAAACACTCTAGGTTTTTTTATTTTACAAACGTTGATCATAACACGCTTTATCATTTAAAGGAATTCCTGGATTGCCTGGTAAAGACGGTAAAGACGGACAGAGAGGACCCGAAGGTAAAAATACCTTATATTGATGATTTGAAAACTCTGTATATGAAAACTTTTTTTATTTAGGTTTGCCGGGACCTGCTGGGCAAAAAGGTAGAAATTTTGTAAATTTTGCTCCTTTGTGCCAATCATCAATTAAAATGTTTAATTATAAAAAGGAAACATTGGACCTCCTGGAGTACCTGGCTCAAAAGGAGCTACAGGAGAACGAGGTTTGTATTATGTCCTTTAATGTCAGCATTTTATTTTATTATTTCTTTTATATATAGGTTTACCTGGTTTGACTGGAAGTAGAGGTTTCCAGGTAAAAATAAAATAATTTTGATTTTAAAATATGCAAGAACTCACCAATATTGTTTTTAATTTTTTAGGGACTTCCTGGTGTTAATGGTAAATTAATTATTATCTTCTCAATAGATATGTACTTCATTATCATTGATTTACTGTTTTAGGAAAGGATGGACTTCCTGGACCTCAAGGAAATCCAGGAACTCAAGTAAGCATTTTTAAAAATATATTTTGTAGGCGAATAAATTTAATATATATCCATTTTTGTCGAAAAAATTCAGGGGAGTAAAAATTAAATTAAAATGGAATTTTTTAATTGTAAAACTACTGTTTATGATAAAATCATACAAAATATAAAGAAAATTCGCTTTGATAAGACGTTTCCTATTGAAATGTAGAAGAATTTTTTTTAGGTCACGTGCCCAAAATATTTTATTTCAAAAATTTTTACTGTGGGAGATTTTCTTTGATTTGGAAATAATATTAACTAAATTTAAATAAATGTTAAGAATCAACGTTAAAAAATTCCAAACAAATATAAAAAATTTAAATTTTTATAGATAATAGAATACGAAAAACGAAAGAAATAGAATAGGAAACCAAAAAATAGAATACGCCAATAAATAATATAATTATTATTTTATATGTATTACATTTAAATTTATCATTTGTTAATTATAGGGTCCTCAAGGAGAAAGAGGTAGCATAAATTAATAATGTTTTGAACTAACAATAAACAAATGATTCGTGTACTTATCGTAAAGGTGAACGTGGACAACCCGGTTCTCCAGGAATACAAGGACATCCCGGCGCACCTGGATTAAAAGGAGATGCTGGATTAAATGGACAAGACGGACAACAAGTAATTACTAAAAATATTTTATTTTTATTAGTTAATTTAAATCAGATTTAGCAAAAGTTTTCTATTTTGTATAAGAACTACAAATTTAAGCAACTTTTTTGCAATAACAGTTTTTTGCTCAAAAACTGAAATAAAATAACCGCTGAATAAAATTATTAAACAAAATAAACTTAAAAAATAAGTCGCAGTCTATTCCATCCATAATATAGTGATATTCGTTAATTTTTTAGGGACCACCGGGGCCTCCAGGATCAAAAGGACATGCGGGATTGCCTGGTGTAAGATATGAATTATTATAAGCATATGTTCGTTTAAAATCAATACAATTTTAGGTTGGATTGCCTGGATTACGAGGTCCAGTTGGACATCCAGGAGAACGAGGTAATAAATTTAACATGTTTTTTAATTAAAAATTGTGTTATTATTTAAAAAAATATCTTCGGAAAATGAAATACATTTACATATAAAAGTATTAAGCATTCAATCAAGCTATTCCACAATTCTTTAATTTTATTATTGGGAATAAAGTAGTATTCGGCATATGCTGCATGTAAAAAAAAATATGCATGCATGCAGGATATATGTCGACATTTTTTTTTTTTCTTTTAAAAAATAATTTTCTCTAAAATATTTTGTTTTTATTAATTTACATGTCGACATGTGATTTTAATGCTGGATACATGTCGACATATATGCTGCATGCATGCAGGTCGACATGTATATAGGGAGGTATATTTACCTATTTGTAAATACAAAATTCTCCAACAATCTTAAATTAAAAAATTTACCATAACTTTGCAGCCCAAAAAAGGCTATAAATCTTAGATGAGGTAAAAAAAAAACTCTTTAAATATAATAACTAATTCTGTATATAGGTCCACCTGGTTCTACTGGTGAGAGAGGACTTCCAGGTGAAAGGGGTGAAAGAGGTAAAATCATTTTTTAAAGGTTTCATTAATACATGTATGCATATATGTTGCTATAGGTTTGACTGGTGCTCCGGGTGAAAGAGGAGAGCCCGGAGATAAAGGAGAAAACGGTATAGGAATTCAGGGAGAGCCTGGAGCTCGTGGTGAACGAGGAGAACGTGGCCCACAAGGTCTTCAAGGTATTCCCGGTCAAGTTGGACCAGTTGGAGCAAAAGGAGATAAAGGCGAAAGCGGCATAAAAGGAACAAAAGGAGATGGTGGACTTCCAGGTATACAAGGCTTTAAAGGATCCAGAGGAGAGCCTGGAATTCCCGGATCAAAAGGAAATCGCGGAGAGCAAGGACTTAGAGGAGATTCCGGTTTATTAGGCCCTCCTGGCAGACCTGGAAAACCAGGAGATGTGGGACCCATGGGCCCACAGGGAATGATTGGTAAAAATCTATAATAAATATTTTTAAAATACTCACATTTAGAACATTTAGAACAACTAAGCTAAGAACTTAATTTCATTTTCTACTAATTTTAGGTCCGATCGGACCTAGAGGTTTGAAAGGAGAAGTCGGACAGCAAGGAGTGCAGGTATTAGTTTCATTTCATTTCTCTAAGTTCTAAGTTAATATTTAACGATACACACAAATTTGTTTCTCTTAAAAATGTTAACAGTATTTTTTTTCTTTTGAATGCTTTTACTTATTATTATACTTAAAATTTTAACTTACTATCTATTTTTGTTTTCAGGGACAACCAGGTAGTTTTTTTTACTTTTTTTTTGTATTTTTGCGGTATATTTTGGAACTGAATTAACTAACTATATTAATATTAATAAGGTTTGCCTGGACTTGAAGGACTCAAAGGTAATAAGATTTTGTAGAATAAAAAAAATTATAAAAAAATTCAGGGAATTAATAAATTGTTACAGGCTCTCAAGGAGAAATCGGTTTAACTGGACCTCAAGGAAAGTAAAACTTTTGTTTTCAATTCTTTATGTAATTAAGCAATTTACACAGGTGAAAAAGGAAACAACGGCGAAAAAGGTGACAGAGGAATGCCAGGTATGTTCGATTCAATTGCTTTGGTAATTTTTATTTATAGATAATAATGATTATGAATATACAAATAGGTCTTCCTGGTTCTACTGGACCGATTGGCCCAAGGGGAGCAAGAGGTGTAGCAGGTCCACAAGGTTTCTATAAAGTTTTCGTTATTTTAATAAATGAAATAATAAATTTCATATTAATTTAAAGGTAATCCCGGAAAAGATGGAATACCTGGAGAGCAAGGTAATATTTACTTCAAATTTTGCTTGTGAATATGTATTCATAAAACTAATGAACTAAGAACTTAATTTCATGAGTATGAGTTAGTTCTGTTAACTGTTAATTTAACTATTAATTTAAATAAATTATTAAATAAAATCATTTTATTATTTAATTAACTGTTAGAGGACATGAAATTAGAAATTTTATTTTATTGTACGTCACGTTTTATATCCTTACAGGAAAACCAGGAGCGATAGGACCTCGTGGAGAAACAGGATCTGCTGGTAATTAACTAAAATTGTGTATGGAATTTTCCCTTGACCTTGAACGATATAAAAAACCATCTTTAAAACATGAAAAATATTGGAAAAATTTTATAAAATTTTATTGTAACGCGGTTAAGGATGTTCTAACTGTATACATTTTTTTGTATATTTTTGATCAATTTTGAACAAAAAAAAATATTAGAATATCAAAATGTTTGTTAAAATAAGGTTTATAGTGTAAATTTTCATAATTTTATCAAATTCTACGTTTAAATGTTTAAATTTGTTAGTAAAAATAATTAATCAAAATCATCCCTCTTAATTTTTGAAACAAAAATGCAAAATTTTAGAAACTCTATTGACAGTAGTACTTTGTTGTGGGTCTATGAAATCAAAACCATATTTGTTTGGTTTTCAATTACAATACATGAAAACTTTTTATACCCAATGTAATTATTATATTTGTTTGACTATATAATAACTATGTATACTAACTATAATAGCACTAACTATATATTTTTTGCACTAAACAGGAGAACCTGGCTCTCGAGGATCTCCAGGTAATATTATTCTTTCTAGATTGTTAAATATTAGATTTTATAATGTGTTATCATCATAGGAGAGAAAGGAAAAAGTGGTGAAAAGGGTATAAAAGGTGAATTATCACTTTTGTTTATAGATTGCAAGAGATTTGTTTTACATATTTTTCATTTTGTAATTATTAGGAGACGCCGGTTCTATCGGTCCTCAAGGCCCAATGGGTAATTATAATTTAAATATGATAATAATTAATAATAATAAAATCTTTTTCAACTAATCTACGCGATAACTAGATTTAAGTTTTTTAAACTTAAGGCCGCTTCAAATAAAACTCAATAGTTTTGTCCAGTGCCCCATTTTAGTATTTAAAAAGTGAAGCAAAAAAAGTTAAAAATTTTATCAAAAAATGACCGTTTTTTGGGCTATTTTTTTGTAACTTGCTGAAATTATTTTTCAAGGGAAATTGGCAATTATTTTTTTATAATATTAATTATTTTATTCAATTTAATCAAAATTATTAAAATGTTCTTAAATCTATCAGCGTAAAATAAAACTCAAAACAGCAAAAACATTGATAAATGGTCAATAATTGTTTAAATTTAGGCATTATGTACGAAAAAAAGTTAAAAATTTTCATTTTTTAAATTTTGGACAAAAGTATTAAGTTTTATTTATTTTATTATAATATTTTTTTGTGATATTAGGTCCTCCTGGTGCTGTCGGCCAACAAGGTAAATTTGTCGTTTTTTATTTTACAATTGATTCACTTACTTTAAACAATGTTTTTTAGGAAATCCTGGAGTACCTGGGTATGTGTATATTTTCACAAAAACTGACAAAAATAAATTAATGAAATACTTCTACTGAATAATAGTATTGGAGAACAGGGTCCTCCTGGAGAAAGAGGTTTGCCTGGTAAATATGAACATATTTGCGTAAGAAAAAATCCCGTTCAATTTTTTTTTCATTTAGGACTCAGGGGGATACCAGGAGAAAGTGGATCGCCCGGACAAAAAGGCGGTACGTGAAATTTCACATAAATATAATTATAATCTTTTTTTAGCAATACATGTATATATTCCAAAACATAGTGCAAAAAATAATAATAATATACATACATATGTCCAACTCCCAAGAATTAGTGATATTGACAAATAATGATGACAAAAAAAAGATAAACAAGAATCTATATATGTAATTGGATTTTTAGTTTTCAACTTTCAAAACGTATTTGCATAAAGAAAAAATAATCATTTTTATTTAACAATAAGAACATCAAATAGAAAAATATTTTTGTTTTCCATTATTTACATTTTTGAAACATAAATCTTGATTGATAAAGGGTTAAAAATTTTTTTACGTTTTTGAATTTAATTTCTTAATAAAAAAAAAAATATTAAAAAAAATATTTAAAAAAAAAATATAAAAAAAAATATAAAAAAAAAATTTAAAAAAAAATATTTAAAAAAAATATATTAAAAAAAAAAATATTAAAAAAAATATTTAAAAAAAAATATAAAAAAAAATATATTAAAAAAAAAAATATTAAAAAAAAAATATTTAAAAAAAAAATATTTAAAAAAATATAAAAAAAAATATATTAAAAAAAATATTAAAAAAAATATAAAAAAAAATAAATAAAAAAATAATATAAAAAAATGTATTTTATGAAGTTTTCAACTTCTAAAACAAATTTATATTGAAAAAAAATAAAAAAAAAAACAAACTATAAAGTATGAAACAAGTAAAATCCGAGGAGAGTGAAAATAAACAAACTATAAAGCATGAAACAAGTTCCTTATGAGAGGGAGACATTCATATCATAAAAATTCTCGCTGAGCTTTTACCAAACTGACCAAAATGATATAAATTTTGGGCAACAGTTTTCAATTAAAGCTTGTAAAATACAATAACAAAATTAAAACAATCGTCGAAAGCTTATTAATGTTGATTGGAAAAGAGGTTAATAAAAACCAAGTTTCCAGATTCAGCACAATTGCCCAAAATTTATATCATTTTGGTCAGTTTGGTAAAAGCTCAGCGAGAATTTTTATGATATGAATGTCTCCCTCTCATAAGGAACTTGTTTCATGCTTTATAGTTTGTTTATTTTCACTCTCCTCGGATTTTACTTGTTTCATACTTTATAGTTTGTTTTTTTTTTATTTTTTTTCAATATAAATTTGTTTTAGAAGTTGAAAACTTCATAAAATACATTTTTTTATATTATTTTTTTATTTATTTTTTTTTAATATATTTTTTTTAAATATTTTTTTTTAATTTTTTTTTTAAATTTTTTTTTATATTTTTTTTTTTAGATATATTTTTTTTTTAAATATTTTTTTTTTAAATTTTTTTTTATATTTTTTTTTAAATATATTTTTTTTAATATATTTTTTTTAAATTATTTTTTTTTTAAATATTTTTTTTAATATTTTTTTTTATTTCATACTTTATAGTGCTAAGTTTTGTAGTTTTTTAAAACTATAAAAAAATCTTATGATTAATGAAAAATTTTTAGTGCTAAAAAACCAACTTATGCAACACAATCAAATTGGGGGTGCCGCCGAAGGCGGCGCGTTTTTTTTCGCTAACATTGTGCGCTGACTCGAGTAGATCATTTTTCTCTATGGAACATATGCTCGGAAACGCATAGTTTGGCTCCCAACCCGTTAGAAGCAATATTTTTTGTTGAATTCAATATAAATTTGGTAATAAGAGGATTTTGGGTGAAATTTTTTTTGTCAATTTTTTTTCGCTAACATTGTGCGCTGACTCGAGTAGATCATTTTTCTCTATGGAACATATGCTCGGAAACGCATAGTTTGGCTCCCAACCCGTTAGAAGCAATATTTTTTGTTGAATTCAATATAAATTTGGTAATAAGAGGATTTTGGGTGAAATTTTTTTTGTCAATTTTTTTTCGCTAACATTGTGCGCTGACTCGAGTAGATCATTTTTCTCTATGGAACATATGCTCGGAAACGCATAGTTTGGCTCCCAACCCGTTAGAAGCAATATTTTTTGTTGAATTCAATATAAATTTGGTAATAAGAGGATTTTGGGTGAAATTTTTTTTGTCAATTTTTTTTCGCTAACATTGTGCGCTGACTCGAGTAGATCATTTTTCTCTATGGAACATATGCTCGGAAACGCATAGTTTGGCTCCCAACCCGTTAGAAGCAATATTTTTTGTTGAATTCAATATAAATTTGGTAATAAGAGGATTTTGGGTGAAATTTTTTTTGTCAATTTTTTTTCGCTAACATTGTGCGCTGACTCGAGTAGATCATTTTTCTCTATGGAACATATGCTCGGAAACGCATAGTTTGGCTCCCAACCCGTTAGAAGCAATATTTTTTGTTGAATTCAATATAAATTTGGTAATAAGAGGATTTTGGGTGAAATTTTTTTTGTCAATTTTTTTTCGCTAACATTGTGCGCTGACTCGAGTAGATCATTTTTCTCTATGGAACATATGCTCGGAAACGCATAGTTTGGCTCCCAACCCGTTAGAAGCAATATTTTTTGTTGAATTCAATATAAATTTGGTAATAAGAGGATTTTGGGTGAAATTTTTTTTGTCAATTTTTTTTCGCTAACATTGTGCGCTGACTCGAGTAGATCATTTTTCTCTATGGAACATATGCTCGGAAACGCATAGTTTGGCTCCCAACCCGTTAGAAGCAATATTTTTTGTTGAATTCAATATAAATTTGGTAATAAGAGGATTTTGGGTGAAATTTTTTTTGTCAATTTTTTTTCGCTAACATTGTGCGCTGACTCGAGTAGATCATTTTTCTCTATGGAACATATGCTCGGAAACGCATAGTTTGGCTCCCAACCCGTTAGAAGCAATATTTTTTGTTGAATTCAATATAAATTTGGTAATAATAAGAGGATTTTGGGTGAAATTTTTTTTGTCAATTTTTTTTCGCTAACATTGTGCGCTGACTCGAGTAGATCATTTTTCTCTATGGAACATATGCTCGGAAACGCATAGTTTGGCTCCCAACCCGTTAGAAGCAATATTTTTTGTTGAATTCAATATAAATTTGGTAATAAGAGGATTTTGGGTGAAATTTTTTTTGTCAATTTTTTTTCGCTAACATTGTGCGCTGACTCGAGTAGATCATTTTTCTCTATGGAACATATGCTCGGAAACGCATAGTTTGGCTCCCAACCCGTTAGAAGCAATATTTTTTGTTGAATTCAATATAAATTTGGTAATAAGAGGATTTTGGGTGAAATTTTTTTTGTCAATTTTTTTTCGCTAACATTGTGCGCTGACTCGAGTAGATCATTTTTCTCTATGGAAAATATGCTCGGAAACGCATAGTTTGGCTCCCAACCCGTTAGAAGCAATATTTTTTGTTGAATTCAATATAAATTTGGTAATAAGAGGATTTTGGGTGAAATTTTTTTTGTCAATTTTTTTTCGCTAACATTGTGCGCTGACTCGAGTAGATCATTTTTCTCTATGGAACATATGCTCGGAAACGCATAGTTTGGCTCCCAACCCGTTAGAAGCAATATTTTTTGTTGAATTCAATATAAATTTGGTAATAAGAGGATTTTGGGTGAAATTTTTTTTGTCAATTTTTTTTCGCTAACATTGTGCGCTGACTCGAGTAGATCATTTTTCTCTATGGAACATATGCTCGGAAACGCATAGTTTGGCTCCCAACCCGTTAGAAGCAATATTTTTTGTTGAATTCAATATAAATTTGGTAATAAGAGGATTTTGGGTGAAATTTTTTTTGTCAATTTTTTTTCGCTAACATTGTGCGCTGACTCGAGTAGATCATTTTTCTCTATGGAACATATGCTCGGAAACGCATAGTTTGGCTCCCAACCCGTTAGAAGCAATATTTTTTGTTGAATTCAATATAAATTTGGTAATAAGAGGATTTTGGGTGAAATTTTTTTTGTCAATTTTTTTTCGCTAACATTGTGCGCTGACTCGAGTAGATCATTTTTCTCTATGGAACATATGCTCGGAAACGCATAGTTTGGCTCCCAACCCGTTAGAAGCAATATTTTTTGTTGAATTCAATATAAATTTGGTAATAAGAGGATTTTGGGTGAAATTTTTTTTGTCAATTTTTTTTCGCTAACATTGTGCGCTGACTCGAGTAGATCATTTTTCTCTATGGAACATATGCTCGGAAACGCATAGTTTGGCTCCCAACCCGTTAGAAGCAATATTTTTTGTTGAATTCAATATAAATTTGGTAATAAGAGGATTTTGGGTGAAATTTTTTTTGTCAATTTTTTTTCGCTAACATTGTGCGCTGACTCGAGTAGATCATTTTTCTCTATGGAACATATGCTCGGAAACGCATAGTTTGGCTCCCAACCCGTTAGAAGCAATATTTTTTGTTGAATTCAATATAAATTTGGTAATAAGAGGATTTTGGGTGAAATTTTTTTTGTCAATTTTTTTTCGCTAACATTGTGCGCTGACTCGAGTAGATCATTTTTCTCTATGGAACATATGCTCGGAAACGCATAGTTTGGCTCCCAACCCGTTAGAAGCAATATTTTTTGTTGAATTCAATATAAATTTGGTAATAAGAGGATTTTGGGTGAAATTTTTTTTGTCAATTTTTTTTCGCTAACATTGTGCGCTGACTCGAGTAGATCATTTTTCTCTATGGAACATATGCTCGGAAACGCATAGTTTGGCTCCCAACCCGTTAGAAGCAATATTTTTTGTTGAATTCAATATAAATTTGGTAATAAGAGGATTTTGGGTGAAATTTTTTTTGTCAATTTTTTTTCGCTAACATTGTGCGCTGACTCGAGTAGATCATTTTTCTCTATGGAACATATGCTCGGAAACGCATAGTTTGGCTCCCAACCCGTTAGAAGCAATATTTTTTGTTGAATTCAATATAAATTTGGTAATAAGAGGATTTTGGGTGAAATTTTTTTTGTCAATTTTTTTTCGCTAACATTGTGCGCTGACTCGAGTAGATCATTTTTCTCTATGGAACATATGCTCGGAAACGCATAGTTTGGCTCCCAACCCGTTAGAAGCAATATTTTTTGTTGAATTCAATATAAATTTGGTAATAAGAGGATTTTGGGTGAAATTTTTTTTGTCAATTTTTTTTCGCTAACATTGTGCGCTGACTCGAGTAGATCATTTTTCTCTATGGAACATATGCTCGGAAACGCATAGTTTGGCTCCCAACCCGTTAGAAGCAATATTTTTTGTTGAATTCAATATAAATTTGGTAATAAGAGGATTTTGGGTGAAATTTTTTTTGTCAATTTTTTTTCGCTAACATTGTGCGCTGACTCGAGTAGATCATTTTTCTCTATGGAACATATGCTCGGAAACGCATAGTTTGGCTCCCAACCCGTTAGAAGCAATATTTTTTGTTGAATTCAATATAAATTTGGTAATAAGAGGATTTTGGGTGAAATTTTTTTTGTCAATTTTTTTTCGCTAACATTGTGCGCTGACTCGAGTAGATCATTTTTCTCTATGGAACATATGCTCGGAAACGCATAGTTTGGCTCCCAACCCGTTAGAAGCAATATTTTTTGTTGAATTCAATATAAATTTGGTAATAAGAGGATTTTGGGTGAAATTTTTTTTGTCAATTTTTTTTCGCTAACATTGTGCGCTGACTCGAGTAGATCATTTTTCTCTATGGAACATATGCTCGGAAACGCATAGTTTGGCTCCCAACCCGTTAGAAGCAATATTTTTTGTTGAATTCAATATAAATTTGGTAATAAGAGGATTTTGGGTGAAATTTTTTTTGTCAATTTTTTTTCGCTAACATTGTGCGCTGACTCGATGGAACATATGCTCGGAAACGCATAGTTTGGCTCCCAACCCGTTAGAAGCAATATTTTTTGTTGAATTCAATATAAATTTGGTAATAAGAGGATTTTGGGTGAAATTTTTTTTGTCAATAACATTTTTCTCTATGGAACATATGCTCGGAAACGCATAGTTTGGCTCCCAACCCGTTAGAAGCAATATTTTTTGTTGAATTCAATATAAATTTGGTAATAAGAGGATTTTGGGTGAAATTTTTTTTGTCAATTTTTTTTCGCTAACATTGTGCGCTGACTCGAGTAGATCATTTTTCTCTATGGAACATATGCTCGGAAACGCATAGTTTGGCTCCCAACCCGTTAGAAGCAATATTTTTTGTTGAATTCAATATAAATTTGGTAATAAGAGGATTTTGGGTGAAATTTTTTTTGTCAATTTTTTTTCGCTAACATTGTGCGCTGACTCGAGTAGATCATTTTTCTCTATGGAACATATGCTCGGAAACGCATAGTTTGGCTCCCAACCCGTTAGAAGCAATATTTTTTGTTGAATTCAATATAAATTTGGTAATAAGAGGATTTTGGGTGAAATTTTTTTTGTCAATTTTTTTTCGCTAACATTGTGCGCTGACTCGAGTAGATCATTTTTCTCTATGGAACATATGCTCGGAAACGCATAGTTTGGCTCCCAACCCGTTAGAAGCAATATTTTTTGTTGAATTCAATATAAATTTGGTAATAAGAGGATTTTGGGTGAAATTTTTTTTGTCAATTTTTTTTCGCTAACATTGTGCGCTGACTCGAGTAGATCATTTTTCTCTATGGAACATATGCTCGGAAACGCATAGTTTGGCTCCCAACCCGTTAGAAGCAATATTTTTTGTTGAATTCAATATAAATTTGGTAATAAGAGGATTTTGGGTGAAATTTTTTTTGTCAATTTTTTTTCGCTAACATTGTGCGCTGACTCGAGTAGATCATTTTTCTCTATGGAACATATGCTCGGAAACGCATAGTTTGGCTCCCAACCCGTTAGAAGCAATATTTTTTGTTGAATTCAATATAAATTTGGTAATAAGAGGATTTTGGGTGAAATTTTTTTTGTCAATTTTTTTTCGCTAACATTGTGCGCTGACTCGAGTAGATCATTTTTCTCTATGGAACATATGCTCGGAAACGCATAGTTTGGCTCCCAACCCGTTAGAAGCAATATTTTTTGTTGAATTCAATATAAATTTGGTAATAAGAGGATTTTGGGTGAAATTTTTTTTGTCAATTTTTTTTCGCTAACATTGTGCGCTGACTCGAGTAGATCATTTTTCTCTATGGAACATATGCTCGGAAACGCATAGTTTGGCTCCCAACCCGTTAGAAGCAATATTTTTTGTTGAATTCAATATAAATTTGGTAATAAGAGGATTTTGGGTGAAATTTTTTTTGTCAATTTTTTTTCGCTAACATTGTGCGCTGACTCGAGTAGATCATTTTTCTCTATGGAACATATGCTCGGAAACGCATAGTTTGGCTCCCAACCCGTTAGAAGCAATATTTTTTGTTGAATTCAATATAAATTTGGTAATAAGAGGATTTTGGGTGAAATTTTTTTTGTCAATTTTTTTTCGCTAACATTGTGCGCTGACTCGAGTAGATCATTTTTCTCTATGGAACATATGCTCGGAAACGCATAGTTTGGCTCCCAACCCGTTAGAAGCAATATTTTTTGTTGAATTCAATATAAATTTGGTAATAAGAGGATTTTGGGTGAAATTTTTTTTGTCAATTTTTTTTCGCTAACATTGTGCGCTGACTCGAGTAGATCATTTTTCTCTATGGAACATATGCTCGGAAACGCATAGTTTGGCTCCCAACCCGTTAGAAGCAATATTTTTTGTTGAATTCAATATAAATTTGGTAATAAGAGGATTTTGGGTGAAATTTTTTTTGTCAATTTTTTTTCGCTAACATTGTGCGCTGACTCGAGTAGATCATTTTTCTCTATGGAACATATGCTCGGAAACGCATAGTTTGGCTCCCAACCCGTTAGAAGCAATATTTTTTGTTGAATTCAATATAAATTTGGTAATAAGAGGATTTTGGGTGAAATTTTTTTTGTCAATTTTTTTTCGCTAACATTGTGCGCTGACTCGAGTAGATCATTTTTCTCTATGGAACATATGCTCGGAAACGCATAGTTTGGCTCCCAACCCGTTAGAAGCAATATTTTTTGTTGAATTCAATATAAATTTGGTAATAAGAGGATTTTGGGTGAAATTTTTTTTGTCAATTTTTTTTCGCTAACATTGTGCGCTGACTCGAGTAGATCATTTTTCTCTATGGAACATATGCTCGGAAACGCATAGTTTGGCTCCCAACCCGTTAGAAGCAATATTTTTTGTTGAATTCAATATAAATTTGGTAATAAGAGGATTTTGGGTGAAATTTTTTTTGTCAATTTTTTTTCGCTAACATTGTGCGCTGACTCGAGTAGATCATTTTTCTCTATGGAACATATGCTCGGAAACGCATAGTTTGGCTCCCAACCCGTTAGAAGCAATATTTTTTGTTGAATTCAATATAAATAAATTTGGTAATAAGAGGATTTTGGGTGAAATTTTTTTTGTCAATTTTTTTTCGCTAACATTGTGCGCTGACTCGAGTAGATCATTTTTCTCTATGGAACATATGCTCGGAAACGCATAGTTTGGCTCCCAACCCGTTAGAAGCAATATTTTTTGTTGAATTCAATATAAATTTGGTAATAAGAGGATTTTGGGTGAAATTTTTTTTGTCAATTTTTTTTCGCTAACATTGTGCGCTGACTCGAGTAGATCATTTTTCTCTATGGAACATATGCTCGGAAACGCATAGTTTGGCTCCCAACCCGTTAGAAGCAATATTTTTTGTTGAATTCAATATAAATTTGGTAATAAGAGGATTTTGGGTGAAATTTTTTTTGTCAATTTTTTTTCGCTAACATTGTGCGCTGACTCGAGTAGATCATTTTTCTCTATGGAACATATGCTCGGAAACGCATAGTTTGGCTCCCAACCCGTTAGAAGCAATATTTTTTGTTGAATTCAATATAAATTTGGTAATAAATTTGGTAATAAGAGGATTTTGGGTGAAATTTTTTTTGTCAATTTTTTTTCGCTAACATTGTGCGCTGACTCGAGTAGATCATTTTTCTCTATGGAACATATGCTCGGAAACGCATAGTTTGGCTCCCAACCCGTTAGAAGCAATATTTTTTGTTGAATTCAATATAAATTTGGTAATAAGAGGATTTTGGGTGAAATTTTTTTTGTCAATTTTTTTTCGCTAACATTGTGCGCTGACTCGAGTAGATCATTTTTCTCTATGGAACATATGCTCGGAAACGCATAGTTTGGCTCCCAACCCGTTAGAAGCAATATTTTTTGTTGAATTCAATATAAATTTGGTAATAAGAGGATTTTGGGTGAAATTTTTTTTGTCAATTTTTTTTCGCTAACATTGTGCGCTGACTCGAGTAGATCATTTTTCTCTATGGAACATATGCTCGGAAACGCATAGTTTGGCTCCCAACCCGTTAGAAGCAATATTTTTTGTTGAATTCAATATAAATTTGGTAATAACAGGATTTTGGGTGAAATTTTTTTTGTCAATTTTTTTTCGCTAACATTGTGCGCTGACTCGAGTAGATCATTTTTCTCTATGGAACATATGCTCGGAAACGCATAGTTTGGCTCCCAACCCGTTAGAAGCAATATTTTTTGTTGAATTCAATATAAATTTGGTAATAAGAGGATTTTGGGTGAAATTTTTTTTGTCAATTTTTTTTCGCTAACATTGTGCGCTGACTCGAGTAGATCATTTTTCTCTATGGAACATATGCTCGGAAACGCATAGTTTGGCTCCCAACCCGTTAGAAGCAATATTTTTTGTTGAATTCAATATAAATTTGGTAATAAGAGGATTTTGGGTGAAATTTTTTTTGTCAATTTTTTTTCGCTAACATTGTGCGCTGACTCGAGTAGATCATTTTTCTCTATGGAACATATGCTCGGAAACGCATAGTTTGGCTCCCAACCCGTTAGAAGCAATATTTTTTGTTGAATTCAATATAAATTTGGTAAAAATCAAAATGTAATGTTTACAAAAAATAATGAGAATATTGTAATATTTAAAATGCAACTACAAAATCATTTAATAGGTCCATCACTTCAGTATAAAATATAAAGTGCAAACAAAATACTTTTCCATATTCAATGAATATAAAAATTATACAAAATTAATATGAAATAGATAAAAAATAGATATTCAAAATTCCTTTTGACGGTTTGAAAAGCAGTTCAAGCAAAATATATGTGAATTTTGGCACACTCAATCATGACTTACACGAAACAACGTGTTAAAGGTTCTTTTTAATGTAATTTTTGAATTTTATATCTATTTGATATTAATCTCTAATGTAGAATAAATATTTCATATCTAATTAATACTAATTAAATATCATTTTGATATCAATTTAATATGAAAAAGCATTTGGTTTGCACCTTTTCTCGGTTTGTATTTATTTATAATTTATCATTAATTAAGTTTATTGTTTCACATGCTTGTAACCATATTATTTTACTACATGATCATAAATCTATAGATATTGGAGACACTGGAGCAAAGGGAATGAAAGGACATAGAGGGCTTCTCGGAATGCAAGGATTGCCAGGTGTTCCAGGTGATAACTCTTAAATCGTTTGCAATTTTTAAAAAAATAGAGACAATTTGTTATTATAGGAAAACCTGGTGACAAAGGAGAAAGAGGAACTGCTGGACCTCCGGGTAATTACTTGAACTGCATATTAATATATTAATATTAAAAAATGTCCTGAAATGTACTTTGTGATTTATTTATTTTTAATTAAAATATATTTTTCTGGAAAGGCCCGGTTGGTGAGCCAGGATCTCGCGGATTGACGGGTAAGAAGAATGTTTTTTTAACACTGATAAATTTCATAAGTTTCTAAATATGATTTCAGGACAACCAGGATTAGTTGGAATGACTGGAGCAGCAGGACCTAAAGGAGATACAGGTAGAAATCATTTTCATGTTGAAGACATATTTACTACATTCTATATTAATCATGGAATTTAAGGAAATGACGGAAGACCGGGACATCCAGGTATGCAATATACATTAATGTTTATAAAAATCTAAGGAAAAATAAACGATATTAATATTTTCTAGGCCCTCCAGGTCCTCCGGGTCCACCGGTGAGTTGTGCACTAAAATTAAATCACTATGAATTCTAAATGATCATGGTACTTTTTCAGGGACCACCAGGCCCTTCTGGAGATGGATTTGACTATGGAGCTGCTAATTTAATGGCAATGTTAGGACGAGGATCAATGAATAATCAAAAAGGACCTTCTGGAGATGATGTTAGCGAAGAGCAGTATCCTAGAGGTACATAGGTTTTTTTACATTATGTTAATTAAATTTAACTAACATTTATCTAAACTTGAATAATGTCTCATTAGATGAAGAATTATATAACTCCAATAACATTTTGAAGAATTTAAACTCTTTACACACTCAAATTAAGTTGAAGATGAATGGCAGTAAAGAGAGTCCCGCACAAACATGCGCTACATTGTTTTCTATTCACAACAAGTTAAAGTCTGGCCTATATTGGATCGATCCAAACGGATTAAGCACAACAGACGCTATCCAAGTTTACTGTGATAGAGAAACTCAAGCTACTTGTTTAATTGCTCAGCCGGCAGAGTTTAACAGCATTAACATTGTCAAGGCGTCGGGAACGTGGTTTAGTGAAAAAATCAATGGAAATTCATTGACATATAAAGCAGATAGTAGTCAAATAAAGCACATTCAATTTTTGTCATCTACCGTTACACAAAATATAACTATTGATATGAATGTTAGTAAGGAAGAACTTCGAAACATACAAAAGTGGGTTAAATTGCTTTCAAAATCTTATATTTATTTGAAAAACTAAATAAACATTTTTCTTGAAGGAATTTGTCAATTATGTTGTGGAATGATGCAGAGTTAAAACATAATCGACCACTGCAGTATTCGTCATCTACGGAGGTATTTAATCTAAATCAATTTAATTTTAACTAATTGTTTAGCTAATATGTATAAATTTCATAATTGAAGGAAACTGTGGCTGGCACACATAGCTTAACCCTGAAATACAGCACGGATCGGACTAACAGACTTCCATTTTCGGATATTTGGCTAACTCATCAAGGAAAAATAAACGTCCGTGTCGGTTCGCCTTGCTTTGTATGAAAAGATCGATTAAGTAGCATTAATAAGAAAAACATTAAGAAAAACAAATAAAAATATGATATTGAAATAAACTTTGAACCTAACAATAAGGAATAAGTAGATTAAGAAATAAAACGAAATAATTGTGATTCACTGAGCTTTATATAAACGTTGCCTTTTTAAAATAATAGCATAATAGTTAAATAAATTAATCAAAACATTTAAATTTAATTATTTTTAAGAAACAAGTGCGATTTACAAAACTCTATCAATAAATAAAATGTGTAAATATTCTTTTTTAGTATTTATAAATATTGTTTCACTAAATATTAAAAATTATTTCACTTTGTGTAAGTATGTATACCTAAAAATGTTTATCCTTTTTGTTTTAACATTATTTTTTGAAAATGCGGTGAAAAAAACACGAGAATGAAAACATTTATTTTAACAAATGATTTAATCGCGAATTTATCGAATTAATTTTTCCGATTTTCCACAAGTTTTATCGAAGTTTGCCATTTTAGGCAAAAAGAATTTACTGAAATATTAATATAAAAATGTTAAAGTCTTTGAAAAACCGGTTGATATCCTCTTTTTTCTTATCAGTCTGTCTCTGATTTAAGAATCCTCCTTCAAGATTTTTAGCCACCTATCTACATATTCCGGGCGATATAGCACATTTTTTCAAAATAAATTAAAAATAATAAGAATACTACAACTGTCATGGATTTAAAAAAAAAAACAAATTTAGATGTGCGTTTTTTTTTGTTTGTCGCCATTGACTGTACCTACATAATGTATGAATGTCGTCGATAAATATCATATGTGTTTCTGTTATCATCCAACTTAGTAAATAAGTTTCTTCTGAAAATATTTATTAGCAGTGTATTAAAATACTGTAAATCATGTCAACTCTTAAATTATTTCGTTTATCTCAGGAAGTGAGACCGATCATCAAACGTGTAAGAAAAGTTTTTTATATACATGCTCTATTTCATTTTTCCGATATTTTGATCGGATAAATGTTACATAATGTTGAATATAGCCTTGAAGAATTTTCAACAAATTTTATTTATTTCAGAACTTTTGTTCGGCGTTTGAGTTACAACACAAAAATCCAACCCAAAAAAAGGTGAATCCAATCCCACAAGCCCACTATGGAGGTCGCCATACTGTTTCTATGCTTCCAGGAGGTGGAATTGGGCCGGAATTAATGGGTTATGTCAGAGAAGTGTTTAAGTGAGTTCAATCTTGAAAGTTAAATTCAAAATTTACATAATCATTTTTAAGATATGCTGGAGTACCAGTTGATTTTGAGGTTGTTGACATTGATCCAGCCAGCGAAGGCAACGAAGATTTGGAATATGCAATCACTACTATTCGTCGAAATGGAGTTGGAATTAAAGGAAACATTGAAACAAAAAGTGAAGATCTCGGAGTAGTTAGTCGTAATGTGGCGATCCGTAATGAGCTTGATCTATTTGTCAATGTTGTGAACTGCAAATCATATCCCGGCATAAGTTCACGTCATAGTAATGTTGATATTGCAGTCCTTCGTCAAAATACAGAAGGAGAATACGCTATGCTCGAACACGAGAGCTGTAAGGGCATTGTTGAAAGCATGAAAATCATTACTCGTGAAAATTCAGAACGTCTTTCACGATATGCCTTTGAATATGCTCGTCAACACGGACGTAAAAAGGTTACAACTATCCATAAGGCAAACATTATGAAGCTCTCTGATGGTCTTTTTCTCGAAACATCACGACAAATAGCCAAAGAATATCCTGATATAAAGCATAATGATATGATCATTGATAATACCTGTATGCAACTTGTCTCCAATCCTCATCAATTTGATGTTATGCTTACGACAAACCTTTATGGTAGCATTTGTATAAATGTTATTTCTGGATTGATTGGCGGTGCCGGTTTACTTGCTGGTAAGAATTATGGCGATCATTATGCTATATTTGAACCAGGAGCGAGAAGCACTGGAACAGCCATAGCAGGAAAAAATTTAGCTAATCCAATAGCCATGTTGAATGCTTCAGGTGAGGTTATTAACTGAAACAATGTTTATAATATGTTACTGATTTTTGTTTCAACTCATAAGTGGCCATGCTAAAGCATCTAGGACACCATATGCATGCAGATGCAATCGAATCTGCCATTATTAAGACCGTCAACGATAAAATATTGACTAAAGGTATATAAAATTCTTCTAAAAAATACAAAAAGTAAACAAATAAATTTTTGTATGTTTATTTAAGATGTTGGAGGAAACTCTACTAGCACAGAAGTTATCGAAAACATACTTAGACGTCTGGCAGAGACCGATTTACACTGGTAAGTTATTAATCCTAAGTTCTGTGGTTTAATAACTAAGGGTTTCTTTGAAACTTGAAAATATTTATGTGAATAGATACTTGCTTGAGTTTAAAAGTATTACTACAGTACAGTTTTAAATCCTGAATATTTTAAACTTGTACTGTCGATCGAAAAAAAAATGTTTAATGACTCTTCGTTTTTTAACACATTTTCATGCTGCATTTGTCATAATCAACAATATTATAATAATGTATGTTCAAATAATATATAACAAACAGGCATACTGGAGTAAGACTAGGACAAAATTAAAGTTATATGTTACATTGATATCTAAGGAAACATTCACATCATAAACATTGTTTGGCGAAAAAATATCTAAATTAAGATGCATCCAAAGGACAGGACTTCTTTTTATGTACATGTTAACACTTTTGTCTTAAGTACATTTCATTTTCTTCAAAATTTAAAATGAATTGAAAGGTAAAAATTGGCATTCAATTATTCAAAATTATAAACGTTTTTCCAACTTATTATTTTTCAGTTGTACTACATTTGAATCTTTTAAATAGTTTCAATCCCAAACGAGCGTCACTCGCTTTTCTTTTAATTTTAATAATTTTAACTTATTTTAGATATTTATTAATAATCTATTTTTACTCTTTTACAGAACTCAGTGCACATCATTTAAAATGTATAATTATTGTGTTCAAAGCTGATACGTTTTATTCATTATTTATTCTAAATTAACTTATTTTTATTTGTAGTTTCATTATATAAAAAAATGTTTTAAAGTTAGAAAGAAAATTCAAAATAAAGTCAAAATTATATAATAAATAAAGCATTAGTTTTAATTAAATAAAAATTGAATACATGTGATTTCGTGGATTTAAAAATATTTGGGCAAGAAGAAAAATCGAAAAAAATTTGGACAAGAAAAAAATTCGAGGTAACAAACAATTCTGGTTGTGGAAAATCTGTAAGTGTTTTAAGGTTCAGGTTGAATTTCTTTTCCAATGATAGAACATTCTTCTATGCTTTATAAACATTATGGAAGAAGGAATAAAAAAACAAGTAACTACAAATAAGTCGATGCATTTCCTTTTTTTTATTTCTTAATATTTCTTTTTACAAAAAGCTTCTTTTTAATTATCTTTATTTAAATATTATACTATTAAATCTATATCAAAATTAGTTCCTTTTTCAAAATAAATGTTGTTTTGTAAAAACTATTTGATATTATTGAATGTAAATTTTATTATATATGCATTGTGACCCTTAAACTTGCATTGTTTTATTAGAATGGTTGTTTTTTTTATTATTTTAATCAAGGTACGAAAATTTAAAAAAATACATGTTCGTTAATATTAATTTTTAGAATGGTTGTTTTTTTTTTGCAAATATTGTTTTTCATGATTACATTATTTTTCAAAATATTTCGCATTTTTTTTTTTGATTGAATATTTTTAAGTCTCTTTTCCCATTTTTATTTATATGATATAATTTCTAAACTAGCCGGACAGATTTTTTTTGAAAACCAAAAGTATATATTCAATAACTTTTTTTTTTAATGCAATAAAAAAAGTATTTCATGATATTATGACAAAAAGCATATGTTTGAATGAGAGTACTAGTAAGTTTGAAAAAAGTTATTGGTTTTTTTTTATATTTGAAAATGTATTAATGAGAAACAAAAAAAATTTTATAAAAGCATTATTTTTAGTATTACATAATTAATTATAAGATAAATATAATTAATGTAAGCACTTAATTACAATCGATTATATTATTTACTTCGTTTTCTTTAAAAATAGTATCACATTCAAAAAATAATAGCAAAAATATATGTATGATATATTCAAAAATATGGTATAATTTATAAATATTAATACGTATGTAAAAAAGTAAGATTCACTTTGTAAAAGTGTAAGACTTTACAATGAAAAATTACATCATTTTCAATTATTAGTTTTTTTTTAGGTTTTGAATTTTTCAATCATCAATTTTTAAAGTATTTGATGAGGTATCTGTTACAATGTATCTTTCACAGTCATTAGTTGGACTGTATTTATTAGTTAGGTAATAGTCATTCGACCCACCCACTGTATGCCTCCTTCGAATTGAACGATCTTTTCCACCATGTCTCCGAGATTTTCCCATTGACAAGCTTATACTGTTTCCGCTAATTATTTGGCCAGCGCTATTGCTGGGACTTAGGTTACTGTCTTGAAGTTGACGACGTTTATTAATATTTTTATCAGTTTTTTCGTCTTTTGTCAAAGATAAATGAGATCTAGTACCAAGCGTGTTGTTAACCAGTGTACGACAACAGCATTCATTATTTTTATGATTTTTATAATTCAGTGAAAGCGATCGATTTAGGTGAATTTTGCGTTCTAAATTACTAGCTTTTCGTTCGAGATTAAAAAGTATTCGGGACATTTCACGCATCTCGTTACGTATATCATCTTTACCAATGTTTTTTTCTCGTGGATTGCTAGTAGTAGACGTATCCGTATCCGATGACGAGCTAATTTCAGGCTGTGAATCGTCAATTGATTTAGGTATATCAAGGACCAACGTACTGCTGTTGTTAAATACACGAAGAGGTTTTGCGCGTGGTTGTATTAACGGACGTTCTGGTGATTCGTCTGCAAAAGGAATATTTTCACCTAAAGTAAGGGGTCGAAGATGGCCAGGATATCTATATAAGAAAAAAATCAGTTTAGACTTATAATATACAATATATAATAAAAATACTTACCCTTTCTTGTCGCTCAAGGGCTCACTTTTAGATGTGGCACTACAATTTGTGTCTATATTACTGTTCCGCAACGTCCGTAATTTATTATCTAATGTAGCTGTAATCGTTTTTAATGACATTGATCCTGCAAAAAAAAAAGTATATGTATTTAGTGCTACTAATATTAAAAAACCCCTGTAATTTTCAACTAAAAAATGAGGATAAATATAAAATTAACCAGTGAAATGTGAATATTTTTGACTTTTTTTTAATTTCAAGTTAAGTTTGGACACTTATTCGAGATTGCAAAAGATAATTGCAAATTTTGAGTTGACTTTTCTTCTATTTTCTGTTAGATATTTTAAATTTTAAAATGACATAAACTCTTACTTAAAGATTCAAAAACAACAACAAATAAAAAAGTTATATTATAATAAACTTATTAGCACGTTAAAATATCAAGAATAAAAGCATGTCAATCAATTAATGCAAATACACTCATTAGCGAAAAAAATTTAGAAAAAAATCACACCCTTAGAAATGACTCTTGATAAAATTAAATTGAGTTTCACCTCATACCTTAATTTATTTTCAATCAGTCTGGTACTATTTTTTAAAAACTCTAGCAATCATTTTATTTTGCTATCTACAGACTATTTTTTTGACAATAATTGTCAGGAAGAATAATTTTTTTGTACTCGTCGAAAGACTGGAGAAGGTTATAAAAATATTTGGAAAAATAAAATTAAGTATTTAGAATTAAAATATACATACCATTATCATTAAAAGCACTATCATTTGAATCATCTTCTGATGAAGGATTTACTGTTTCAGATAGCCTTGAGGTATTCATATGAGGAATCTTATTATTGCCACTACTACAATCACTCATGTAGTTAAGTTTGTGTTGCCCTTTTGAATCAGCAGACTGATGGGAAATATAAAATGTTTTTTTTTTTTACTTATTGTGAATGTGATGGATACTCACCGTTGTACTATCTAATGAAACAGTATCAGCAGATGAAATTGTGGAGGAAATATTACTTTTTCTTTGAGCTGTTCTGCGAATTTTTCGATTTGCTGCTTGTACAATGTTTGCCACAAAACGAGAACTATGTTCTTTCGACTCCTTATACATTGGTTGAGACTCAATTTTTTGAACATTATTAAGCAATAAATTCTTTGAATGCGTTTCCAGAGTACTTCCCGGCAAAGGTGATTGAATCGTTTCGTTTATATCCGGAAGGGAGTCATTTTCAAAAAAGAAAGGAAACTAAAAGTAAATTATACATTATTGGTTGTACAAATCTATTTAGAATGACTATCAAACGTACGTGCGAAACAAGTGCTTCTACAATTTGACATTGATGTCTCATATCTTTCACAGCAGTAGCTAAAGTCTCGTTTGCACTCCGAATTACCGATGGACCAAATACAATTGCTAAATTACGCGGTTCCATCAGATTTACTAAACAGTTTTGACTCACTCTATGTAAATGTCGGATTAAATGTTTTAATGTTTCGTAATTATGTGGTGGTAATTTTTTTAATAATGCTTTCAATTCTTTTAACCGCTCAGCGCCCGGTAACTTGTCAGCTTCAATGAATCGATTATAGGTATCAAGTGGTAAAATTGGTTCCGGTAAGTTACGAATAAAAGACTTTAGTAAACTCGATACTACGTTAACATCTTCCCATCGTGGATCATTTAAAGTTTGATCATCCATACCCCGATTTACTTGTTCAGTTAATTGAGCAATGGCCGCGGTGTTACCAGGAATTCTATAAATTCCAACTATACTTAGACCACGTGCCTCAACAATATCAATGCATCGAGCAAGAATCATTGGTACGTATGGATTTCCAAGACTCTATAAAAGTAAAAAATAATAATTTATCTTTTATTTTTTTGTTTTTTCAAAATAATATAACACTTACTGGTAAACACATATGTAAGGGAACTCCAAAGGACAAACCTTCTGTGGGTATCGATTCTTGACTATGAGCTCCTCCAATTCTCCTAAATTGCCGTGCCACTATTCCTTTCCATGTCTTTGTTTTAGGTGAGCCTGTTTCCTTATCTGAACCATCACGTTGAGTTCCCGATGCTACATTCGGAGTTAATGGAGTTTTTCTGCTTTTTGTTACTGGAGATTGACCAGATGGTGATCTAGATTCAAATGTGTATTTTCGTTGTGTTTTATTAGATAGTATTGGTGAAATTTCATCACCGCTCAATTGAACTGATTGTATGGCAGGCATCGTTTGAGGTTCAGCCAATTGACCACCACCACGTGAAAATTCCTGCAAATGAATCAACAAAGATTTATCAAAAGTTCCGTTAAATGTTTTTGAGTCTTTGAATACTTACGTTACTCATATTTGTAGCACTATTAGAACGGCATACACCTCTTAGCACATTAATCCATAGTTTCATATCATGATCGCTTTCCGCTTGAAGTAACAATTCGCGTTCAGAAGTTTTTAAGTTAACTACAGAAGATGATCCATGTGGATACGAACTTGTTGTCAATTTAAAGACATGTTTTCTTTTTGTATAGTTTCCATCGGTGAGATGAAAGTTGGTGAGATCAATAATCCCTGACGGTTCTGGACTCTAAATAAAGAAAAAATGCAATGATAAAAGTATGTACCTAACTAAAATGAAGGGGATATAGAAATTTTATATAGATTTTCTTTTTAGGCGAATAAATTTAATATATCCATTTTTCGCCCCCCTCCGATTTCGTCGAAAAAGTTCAGGGGGAAAAATAAAAATTAAATTAAAAATGGAAATATTTTTGACATTTTTTTTTTATTTTTTAATTGAAAAATTACTGCAAAAAACAAAAGAGATTTGGTTTAATCAGGCGTTTCCTATTGAAATATAGGAGAATATTTTTTTCGGGACACGTGCCAAAAATAATTTTAAATATTTTTAAAAAATTTTTACTGTGGGATATTTTGTTTGATTTTTCTTCACTTTCATGTCCAAACTTGAATAAATGTTAAGAATCAACGTTTATTGTCTAAAATCGTTAAAAAATTATAAACAAAAAATTAAAAAATATTTATTAAGAAAGTAAGGTGAGAAAAAAATTGAACACTCTAATAAGCGATAGGGAAAAAAATAACTTTAATATTAACCCATGAACCTGTCGAATTCCATCGTCGCAAACGTAACTTTTTAAAGCCAATTTGAACATTCCCTTTTAAACTTCCAAATAAACAATCCCGATCTTTTGTATTAGACATTGTTAAAAGTGGTTCGTCAAATATTTTATTATCACTTTTGTATCATTTCAATCCAATTTTATTTTTAGTTCTATTTTTTATTATATTTATTATATTTTTTTTAGTGTTTCTTAACAGTATATAAATATGATGATTGACAATTGTAAACAAAACATTGATAACTGATAATAGTTCAAAAAATACAAGAAAAACTAGAGTCAATATTGAACCTGTCTTTCTACTACGCATTTGAAAATAAGTTAATGGAATACAAGTAAAGCTGAAACTAAATGTCTGTGCAATATCAATCGTAACTTCAATTAATTGAAAATATATTTAAAATTTCAAACTATTAAATATTATCACATAATCTATTCAAATATAATTACAGATTATATATAAGGCATCGTTTGCCATTGTGAGACAGAAATCAATTTTATAAAATATTTCGCGATAAATAAGGTACAATTAAAAATTTAACTACAAATTGAATTATAATTGTGAAATAACGCACATGTTTTGCATATTAATTTTTAACACTTAAAAAAAAAATCATAAAACTGTTTGCTAATGTATAAAACATTTTTTTTTTCAATTAAAGTAAGGACGCATATGATCAGGCGAAATAGTTATTTCGTAGATTTTTATTTTAATATTACATATGCATTTATAATTAACACGTTGTGACAATAAGTAAGTAAGTAAGCTTACACGCTTAATTTTTTTATACTCGAGCGTTTAACTCTTAAACAATATTTATAAGTTATAATAAAGATTTTACATTTTTTGGAAATAAAAAGTTTTTCTCAGTGATATTATTATTTTTCATTTTTCCCAAATGTCAAACAATAACGAAGTAATGCGTTAACAAATAGTACGATTGATTTTATGAATGAATGTCAAGTTTAATATTTAATGTCTTAGTGTTAGGTTGTTGTTTGTATGTGTGTATATAATCGTGGAATACCTATTTAATTGATTTCAATGTATGTACGGCAAAACCGATGTGTTATTAAACAAATTAATTGTGCAAGTCTCAGTTACAATAACTCGTGTGTAAGGAAGACTCAAAATATCGTTGCACAAAAATGTTACATCATAAGATAAGAAATTATCAAAACACAATAAGAAAATTTGTTGATTTTAATCATGAAAAGCTATAACTGTGTCGCTGAATTCAAATATTTAAGTATGTACCTACATATATTTTGAGGGAATTTTGGTTTTTCGAAAAAAATATTTTCTAATAAATCTTGGTGTTCTGAGAAAACACAATTTATTTTAATGAAGATCAGCATAAAATGCATAGTATGACCTTCTTAAAACTTGCCTGGCTAACTTTTCCTTCTCGCAACAATGTGAATTTTAAACGGTTTCCTTTAAGTTCAGAATGGACAGTACGCCAAGATCGATCGCTTGATCGCTGGAAAACCAAAATTTAATTTTTTTCATGTATTAGTTTCTCTAAAAAAATAATTACCTTTCCATCCAATACTGTAATTTTTATTCTAAGTACACCTTCAAGAGTTGCAGGTAAAGCTGGATCAGCTGGAGTGTCACGAAAGTATGTCAAGGCCTTATCTTTCGTAGAATGACTGAAATATAGTGATAATATTTAAATAAAACTATTTTGAAATACAAAAGAAATTCGTTTAGTTCACCAAAGATATTAACATATCAAATCGAAAGACTAATATAATGAAGCTAAAAATGATTGTTATCAAACTAATTGTCCATTTCTTAAAACTTTTTAATATGTTCCTGTTTTTGAACGTTACAAATATGTACTAAAGTAAAATTAAAGTGTTAGATTCATATGATAAATTGTCCTGTCGAGCCTATATCGGCTGAAAGAACTTTGAATATATGTATTAATTATTATAACATTTAGTAGACATAAAATATTCAAACATGTTAATAAAATAATATAAAATAAAGGTAAACAAAAACCTTTGAGGGAAAAAGTGCTTTGTTGTGGCATGTGCAGTCTCAATAACTGGTGGAAGTAAAATATTCGGTGGAGAATCTTCAAATAATTTACGAATAGGTTGGATGTCTGTTGGAAATCTGGGACGACGCCATGAACGATGGATTCTTTTTTTTTAGCAAAAAATATTACCGATATACAAGAAATTCCTAAAATTTAAGAAAAAGTAATTTTGTTTACTCACGTTTTATGTACGTTTACTATATCATTGGGTGTTTCCACTTCATATCCATCCGCTGGTGATAAATTCACTGAAGCAAATTCATTGTCCATTATATTGAAGTTATTACCATCGTTTGAAGTTCCTTGTGTAGCACGTAAATATGATATACGTCTCATTGTTTTGTTATCTTCTGAGTCATTGTTTGCATTGAGGTTTGTTATAGCTTTTTGACGAAGTTTCACCATGGTACCATCTATCCGTATTACCGGTATTATGAATATTCAAATGTAAGAAAAAATAATAAATGATTAAGACTTTAAATTTTTAAGTTTCTTCTTTTGGGATTTTTCGAATTTAGGTTATTTATTATTCTTAATTTTCTACGATTTTTTTTAGTAAAACTAATTTTTTAATTCTTATACCATTAAATATAATTATTTCACTTTATATCAACCCCATACGATTTTGTCGAAAAAATTGTGTGGGAAATATTAAAAAATATTTAGTAAAAAAGGAGATTTTTTGATTTAATTTACTTACTCACAAACCATTTTGTATGGAAATTTAGGTTAAAAATTTTTTGAGTCACGTAACTAAAACTATTATGTACATATACATATTTTCTTAATTTTTTTGTGGATTTTATTTCAATTTTAACTTAAATGTTGAAAATAACGAAAACAAAAATAAAAAAAAAATAACTTACAAAAAATCCCCCCTGCACTTCTCCCATATCAAATTCCTAATGCGACATAAAATGCAATAATTAAATTTAATAGCCTTAGTGACCCTTTATTATTCTATGTATGGCTTTTCATATGCATGGATTGAAAAATATGTTTTTATAGACAATGATTAGTCGAATTAGTGTTTCAAATAATGTTAGTAAACTAATATTGATGATGAGCAAAATTACAGAACCGTGTCTTAGGGAATTAATCAATTTTTTTTTTCAAAAAGGTCGTTTGTTGAGTTAACTTCATTAATTTTAAATTTTCAAACTAATTAATCGATCTATAAAACTTGTATCATTAGTGATTTTTAAACGTAGTGTTTGTATTTATAATGTTAAAAGTTTTTTTTTCATAAAATCCCAGGCGAAAAGGATGAATCGCACAACTGCAGTATTTAACAAATTGAGAAAAGACGATTCAAAGTTTTTTACGGTTTTTGAGCTCTTAAAATTTATTTATAAACTATTTCTTCATTTTCAAGCTCACAAATGTGAATAATTGGCCAATAAAAACAATTTTTGTACAGAAAAAAATCTTATCTAATTTCTAGAAGTAGTTTTGGGATTTTTTTTTTTTTTTTTTGAGAAAAAGGACAAAATTTCATATAATAATGAGATTTTTAAAGTATTCTAATTTCAATATTTTTCCAAAATTTTTTGGTTCAATTGACTTTTAATGTAAAAACAGAGCATAAAAAACACAAAAATATAAATAAAAAATAATTTGGGGCAATTTTGAAATTTGGCTTATCAGCAATTTGTATGGCAGTTGTGCGATTTATCCTTTTCGCCTGGGAAATAAAATATAAAATAATATTTGACCTGTTATATTTAAAGTCGTAGGTCTTTGTGATTTATCAATTGGTGGTGAAATGTTACTTTGATCTTTCATTTCAATATCGTGTAATTCAACAATCGTATGGTTGCGATACACCTGTTTTAATTCTTTGCTAGTAATTTGTTGATGTTGCATTTTGCGTAATTGTGGCTCATCAAAAGGAAAACGAGTCGCTGGAAAATACAGCACAGTTGACAAATCTACCTTACTGATGTTTGAATTTGTGCCACTTGATTGCTGAGTTTCTAGCCAATTTGTGACTGAATTTTTAAAAATGTGAAAAATAATTTTTGTATTTATAAATCATAATAACATGTACAATTTAATAAAAATAAATCATAGAATTGTAGTTTTTTTAGAGAACTGGCCTTTGTCTTTTATAAAAAAAGAAAAAAATATTTGTATATATATTGGAACCCTCAATATTATTTTATAAGTGTTAAAACTACTATTTTAACTTACCATCGGAGGTGATCTTCGAATCATAATTTTCCTTATTTATATGTCTATCTCGATGCTTTTCCCGTGGCGGCGGTATTGGTAAATCATCGTTTTTGCTTGTGCGTCCCGACTCAGCCGAAAGCGATCTGGCACGTATGGATGCATTCAAGTTTGACTCAGAGTCAACGCTACTTGATCGAGTCTTATCTATAGACCGCCTCCAATGATCAGATTCAGCTTTAAGCTCAAATTCGCGTTTCCTTAATGCAACATTAGGGTGTACTTGCTTTGTTTGAAGTCTACTTAATTCACTGCGATACAAAGATGTTCGGTCCACACCATCTGGTGATAACGGTCGTCCAGATGAAAACTGTTTTGTAAGCTCAGAAACCAAACGTAATTGCGGATAATCTTTTCGATTTGACAGCGACTTTTCGTTTTCAGTTGCTTCCATGTTTTTACGATCTTCGGGACAAAATGGTAATGGAGACGATCGTATATGTTGGTCATTATCCTGTTGTTGTATACCAGTAAAAAACTGTTCACGAATTGACATGTGATTTTTGAACTCGTCATCAATTTTAGGTGAAACTGTAGTTTCTTGCGTTGGAGGCCACATAGCCTTCTGAAGACGATTAGGACGAGAATAAAATTCACGATGCTGTGGGTGTTGAGCACTTGCAACAACATTTTCAAATATGATTGGTTGCCGTGATGAAGAAATATTTGAATGCAGTGGTAATGGCGATGAACCTGCAGCATGTACCGCATAAGGCTGACTGGGCCTTCGTAGAAATTCCTCCTTTTGTTCACAGCTCTTTCGTATTCTTGAAATTATTGCATTATCTCCTGTGTCACCTGTATTGCTTAAAGCTGTTTGAGAGTCGTATGAATGAAAAGATGTTGATATTGATGAGCCAGACTCCCTGTTTTGTTTATCAGTTTCCACACCTTTGACTCTAATTTGGATATTAGGGGACATTCGTTGATCTGTTTGTGTCATCGATTCAGTTAACAATTTAATTTTTGGTGTAGGATACGATTGTGGTTCCGAATAAATACTAAAAAAAGAATATATGTAAAATCGGAAGCAGAAAATTTAATGTACTTACTTGTTAGAATTATTTGGAGATGCAATTGACTGAAGGGTACTGTACAATGATTCTTGTTTATCAGACAATGTTTCAATTGGTTTGATGCTACTATTTTTCCCACTAATAGAATGTCGGGTATTTGTTTCAGGATTATGTGCAGTGTCACCGAAAAACTGTGTGAAAATAGCTCTGCTAAGTAGTGTTTTTAAAAAGTTTACATTTAAACATACCCGTTGTAAAATATCGTAGTTTTTGGGAACAACTTGCAATGTTAATGTTTTAGGAGTTTGCTGAATAACAGATACGACTTGAGCATATGTAGTACCTGCCACATGCATTCCGTTAACGGCCAGTAATCGATCACCTTCACGTAGGCCAGCTTTGTACGCCGATGAATTAGGATGTACTTTCTTCACAAATACAGTATCCATTGGTTGGGCGAAATTTAGAGAACCAGAAGCAGCAAGTTTTCCTACAATACTTGGCTCCTGTAAGAATTGTATATAAATATTGTGAAATAAAAATGTAAAACCTATAATTTTACCGTGCATGATTCTGGCGGATACACAATAAAATGCCGCAATGTAAATCCAAAATCGTTGTTAATACGATGCAACACTACCGTGCGTGGCCCATTTAAAACATTTGTACTTCCCGGAGACGATGTCTAAAAAATAATTATTAGTTTTTGGACTTTCTTTTTGATGAAAATTGCTATTTTTTTTCTTAAATGCGTAGGTATTGTTTATTAAAGAATTTAAGCTACAACCATTTGTAGTAATTAAATAAAAAAAAACAATTGTTTTATTCCAAATATAAAAATAATATTCATAGTATGTACTCACCGACATATTTTGAGTTTTCTTTTCCTGGTTCTCTGACATGCTACTTGTCACCTCGTCTTTGGCTTCTTGATCTATTTGTGACACACTTTGATATATTGTATGTTGCCTTTTTGGAGGTGCGATTTGTTGTTGTGAATGTTGAACAGCTGCTTGTACCTGTTGTAAAACCTTTTGTGCTTGGGCAGAAGATGTGCCAATACCAACATTGACACCCCTACCCTGAGTGTCTGCCATTATTGTTCATCTATAAAGATTTAGTGGACAATGATTTTAGGCTACAAAATAGTGAATAGTTTGTTCAAATGCTTGAATTGCAAAAAAAAAATGCTGATAGTAGGATGGAAGAGAGACAAATTTATATATACATATTTTTATACATATATACATATATATATATATATATCTAAAACGATGTAAATTTAAAAATAAAGTACGAAGACCAAATTATGTGACATCAGCTAAAAATAAATTGAACAATTTTTACAAAAATGTTGTCTTTAGTATATAATTTAATAATAAATAACAACATCTATACCTATATATTATATTATATATTATTAAATTAGAATTATTCTACACAACTTTTTAAATAAACTTGATAACACTTAACAACAGATTTAGGGCAGGTTAGAATTTTGGAAAAATGCCATTAATTTTGTTACAGTGGTGAAATTTATTATAAAAAATATAGAAAAAACAATACTTTATATACCATTAGTTTATTAAAAATTATAAGTATTTCGAAATAAAATTGTCAAGTAATATCACAATATATAATTTTGTTTGAAACCAAATATTTTTCAAATTTTTATTTCTGAAATTTATTTTTTTCTCGAACGAAGAAACATATTCTACCTAACATATTTTTAATATGAGAGATTTGCCAAAATATCACAACTACACACATTCATGAATTTCGATTATTTTTAGTCATTTATATCTGTATTTCGTGAAAAACTCGAATCACCTACATATCATCTTCGTTGAACAATAGGTTAACGCTTGATTTTCTAGCTGACACATATTCAGATTATATGTATTAGAAGCAAATATATTTTGAGTAAATTTTAATATGACAAGTATTTTTTACTCCTTTTTTCATTTTTAACATAAATTTTTATTCTGATTTTATATTTTATTGAAAAAATTTATTATTTTTTTTGTATATAGACCAAGAGGTTAAGTTAGGTTCATCATTACACAACGTAGATCATTAATTATAAGTTTACGAAAGACAGTGAGGTGTAAATAAAACTCTATGTACAAGAAAATAAATTACTGTTCTGATAACGAAAGATAAAAGTATATTCAAAAGAATAAACGACTTTTAGTAATATCTTGTCAATAAAAACAATCTGTTGTTTATGATACTTTTGAACAAATTTAAAAATTGGGGATGGTTTTATGATTGGGAGAGAGATCTATGATAATTATCAGATCAGATAAGATTTCTAGTATGTAAGATTTTCTAGGAAATGAAGCCCGGCACTTCGGTACACTAATTTTATCAATTAAAAATTGTCAGCTTGTTTGTAGGAATAATTTTTTTTAAAATGTCTTTTGACTAAAAAAAGCACATTAAAACTTATCCTCATAACAATATAAAAACAAGTTTTTAACATTAATACAAAGGTATATTTGTGTCTTTTATGATGTTTTAAATTACATTTAAACACTTATAATTGAATATAAAACACAATAAAAAAAAAATAATATCAAAATTAATGTCTCAGAATATGATTTCTCTATGAGTATTTTTTAAATATTTACCTGATTTACATCTTCCAAAACTCTTGAAAAAATATTAAACTGATTTGTCTAAATAATACTTGCATTCTTAAAACGTTAATCAGTATTGAAAGATTAGTTCAAATATTTTTTCATTCTGATAATTTAAAATTTTTAATATCAAATAAAATATTTTTTTTTATTTTCGATTGCTTTAGTTCATATGTTATGCATAATTATTAACACTTAGGTATCTTCAATAGACATCGATTTATTTTGATTTTCTTCTATGTTTAGTGTTTTTTTTAAATCTTTTTTACTATTGTATATTCAATTTTGTAGCACTTAGTAAGAGTTATTTTATCTTCGCAATTTAAAAATTTTCATTTATACGTGATATTTGTCGTATTTGTTTTAAAAAAAATGTAAGGAAAACGCATGAAAATCAAATAAATATAATAAATAAAAATGATGCGAAAAATTACTTCCTTCAAAAGTCTGACTTATTAATAACATAAATGTCATAGAGTGACAGTAGACGAGAAATGTGAATTGGAATTGTACAGTTGTCAATCGTCACATATGCAAAAAAAAAAAATCAAATTGATTTTAGTTTATTTCGCTCTTATTGAAATTAAAAAATTTCTTTAAAGGAAAAAATTTAAATAATTTCAAAACAATGGCACGACACAGAAATATTAGAAACTTAAGAAATTATGACGATTTTGATGACGATTATGCTTTTGGTCACTCGCTGGAAGAAGATTGTATTTCACCCACAGATGCTCAACAATGGTTGTACGATAGAGAAAGAGGACAAAACTCTATGGCATCTTTCCTAGCAAACAACCAAGACATTGAAGAAGAAGACGAAGAGCCTTTTCGTAAGAATGAACGCCGAGATTCCGATACGTATCAACTGCCTGAGCTGCCGGACGAAGAGAAGGCTAAGCTCTTATCGTGCTTGGATGAAATCCGCGGCATTGTAGGTGATACAAGTATCACGGAGAAATTATTGGTGGAAACCATCATAAAATATGAGTACGACTGTGCAAAAGCACTGGATTTTCTACTGAACAATCCTAGCTCAATAAAGTGCACCGAAGAATCAACATTGGAAAAAAATAATAGAAAAGATACAAATAATTTGATTGAAAAAGGTGAGTTCCTTCCTTTAATATTATATGAGACAAAACATTAATTAGATTCTTTTTTTTTTTGTTATTTTTGGTAAGGTAAGATTTTCTCTTTAAAAAACTCAATGAATTTGAAATACCACAGCTAAAACCAAAAAGTTTAATCAAAGATGATGATACTCCAACAAACTTAGCAGAACTAGCAAACAGGCATTTTAGCAATATTGGAATGGATAAAAATCAGTCTAAATTATATTTGCCTCAATTGAAACTTCGAACGGGAACTTCATTATTTATACCAAAGTTGGGTACTACTCTTAAAAAAGAGTGTGAACCTATGCAATCTAATTGTGTACCACTTACAAGATCTGCAAAGATTGATCTTTCCACAGTTTTGATAAAATCAAAGATTCCTGAGAATGTAAAGCCATTGGACCCTAATAATTTTATTCCATCAACAGATTTCAGTAAATACGATATCATTAAGCTTATGAACAAATTAAATTTGGTTGATATCAACTGCGAAGTAGACTCGCATCATTTACTCTCAAGACCATTATCTATTAAAGTGCAGACACGATCAAATTTAGCAAATTTATTGACAAGAAACTATCAAATCCGGAAAAGGCCATACCATGTAACACATGTGTTTGCTTTATCTAAGAATAGAAATTTCCCGAAAAAGTTCGACTTTATGACACCATCGCCTGATGATCTTATTATGAAACATTTACAGAAAGATAACTTTAAGGCTTAATAGAATCAAAATGATACATAAAGTGTTTTTAATTAGTGTTTTTTGTACATAGTTTGCCTTAGATGAAACATCTTAAGTAATATATTTTTTAAATTTAGGTATAAGTGAGAAACTTCTCGAGTTAACTTCAAAACACCAGATAGATAACGAAAACATACCTCAGATTGTGATTCCGGTTGGAAAAAAAGCAGGGCATGTTACACGAGGCTTTGACGTAGGGACAACGCCGAAAACACTGTCTCCTATAGGTAGTGGTCGAGCATCCCCAATGCACGTTGAAGAGCAACCTGCAAAGTTTCTGAAAGTTCGCGAAAATAATAGAAACGTCAAGGAAATGTATAGCAAGGAACGTGGATCAGAAAAGCAACATTTACATTTGGTGGTGATTGGTCACGTTGATGCCGGAAAAAGTACACTGATGGGTCATTTACTATTTGATGTGGGGAATGTTCCGCAGCGCCTTATGCACAAGTATGAACAAGAAAGTAAAAAGCTTGGCAAACAGAGTTTTATGTATGCCTGGGTACTGGATGAAACCGGGGAAGAGCGCGCCAGAGGAATTACTATGGATATTGGCAGTTCAAATTTCGAAACACCCACGAAACATGTGACACTTTTGGATGCTCCAGGACACAAAGATTTTATTCCAAACATGATAAGTGGCGCAAATCAAGCGGATGTTGCTTTGTTAGTGGTCGATTCAACAAGAGGTGAATTCGAAACTGGTTTTGAACTTGGTGGCCAAACAAGAGAACATGCACTTTTAGTGAAGTCTCTTGGTGTGACACAACTTGGAGTAGTTGTAAATAAACTAGATACAGTTTCGTGGTCCCAGGATCGTTTTCTCGAAATTGTAGCAAAGTTGAAAATATTTTTGAAGCAAGTTGGATTCAAAGAAGGTGACACAACTTATATACCCTGTTCTGGTTTGACGGGAGAAAATCTCGTCAAACCACCAAGCTCACCAGAGCTACTTAGTTGGTACAACGGACCAACTTTGTTTTCTTTGATTGACAACTTTCGAATACCTGAACGTCCCATCGAAAAGCCGTTCCGTTTGAGCATAAACGATATTTTCAAAAGCGCTGGATCCGGTTTTTGCGTATCTGGTAGAGTTGAATCCGGTGTTCTATGCGTGAACGACAAAGTTTTACTGTGTCCTTGCAAAGAACAAGCTACAGTTAAGAGCATAATGATGGATGACATCCCGCAAAATACTGTATTTGCCGGAGACCAAGTTTCAATCACATTATTTGGCGTAGATATTACGAATGTTTCGGTAGGAAATATTTTGTGTGATATTTACCGTCCGATTCCCCTAGCTATTCGCATAAGAGCACGCATCATAGTTTTCAGCTCTGTAACTACCCCGATAACAAAAGGTTATCCAGTTGTTGTACATCATCAATCGCTAATTGAGCCAGCAACTATAGTAAAGCTAAAAGCACAATTACACAAAAGCACAGGCGAAGTTGCTAAGAAAAATCCACGTTGCCTAGGAAATAATTGTTGTGCATTGGTAGAGATAGAATTTACAAGACCAATTTGTATGGAAAGATTTGCTGACTGCAAAGAACTTGGACGCATAATGTTGCGAGTTGGAGGGATCACAATTGCAGCAGGATTATGCACAGATATTGTTAAATAACCTTTTTGTTCTTTATTCAATAAAAAAACTAAATGTTTTGTATTATTTGCTATTTTACTCTTGTAGGTGTTACTTTTACAATGAGTTTGTAATTTTTCGTTTTCTCATTTTTTCGATCCATTGTTCTAATCGTTCCTTGGGAGGAGGAAGAGCTTTTTGATAATAGTCCTCTGGTGGCGAACCTTCCTCTAGGCGAACAAAATAATGACAGTGCTTGTATTGTACTCGACCAACCCTCATGCGAGCATGTCTCCGTATACCGTGAAAATATTTTCCCTTTGTAGTAAAAGATTCCGCTACCCAAAGGTTGGTTTTGTATTCTACATTGTGATTTTTCACCGCCATTTCTTGTGCTTCAAGTATTGCTTCTTTAACTGCTGCTGCACCTTTTTTTAACACAAAGTTTAGTTGTTTGATAGCCTCTTCGACAGACTTTCCTCGAACAAAAGATGCAATGTACCACATTTTATCGGGGCTATATCGGATGTTTGTTTTTACATGACACACATACTAAAAAGAACCAACATAAAGGTTATTATTGTTGTGAATTCAACTCTGATTCACATTAAGCACTTACCGCTTTGCGAGGCTCCTCGTCATGTCGTTGTGGTGGAAAAATTGTCTTGTTATGTTCCAAAAATTTCCTTGGACCTTTATGAAATCCAAAATTAGCTGACGACGTGTGAAAAAGTGAAGACACTGTTCCGATATTAAAGGATCTCAATAGGATTGTATCACATCCGCATAAAGTACTTCTAAGATTATTTATCAGCAGATTCATAATGAATAGCAATTTTCTCGTAACGAGTGATATTTATTATGTAGGCATGCCTTGCATGCGTGCAAATTGTGCCTCGGGAACAAGTGTTGATCGAATGCAGACTGGAACTAAGTAATAAAAACATAAATAAGAAAATATGACTTTCAGTAGGCCAGAGTCTAAGAATAAATCTGAAATTGCAGGTAAACAAGAATCAGCTATTTCAGAGATTAAACAAAAGTATGAGTGCCGTTTTTGTCATGAAAGATTTCGAAACAAGGACGCCTTAGACCGTCATGTGTATCATCACACGAATGAGGTAAGTAATTAACCTCGTTATTTGCAGAGTATTCAACATTGTAACATATTTTTATTTTAGAGAAAATTTATTTGCTCCTTTGAAGGATGTTCCAGTTCCTACACCAACGTTGCTCATTTGAGACGGCACGTTAAACGGGTGCATGTAGATAAAGTTCAAAATCAATCTGTCGATTGCATCGATGCTGATTGTGCAGGAACCTTTTCATCCATCGAAAATATGCGTCGACATTTCCGTGAAGTCCATCAAAAAGTTAACTATGTATGCAACAATTGCAGTCAGTCGTTCCGCAGAAAGCAACAATTGAAACGACACATTATTTTGCACACCGGTGAATACCCTTACCAGTGTGAAGTATGTAAAAAAGGCTCTATTAATCTCAAAGCTCATATACGTCACAGAGCTTCACACATTCACAATTGCGATACATGTGGACGAGTTTTCAAGAATTGGAGTGGATTAGTAGCTCATCGAAAAATATCACATGTGAAGGAATTTAAGTGTGAAGTCTGTAATAAGGTTTTTATTTCGCAAAAAAATTTGAATTACCACAAAAAAGTTCATCTCAGTCATGACGAAAGAAGTGTGTTTCAATGCACTTATGACACTTGCGCTAAATATTATTATGAAAAAAGGAATTTAATGGCACACATTCGTTCAAAGCATGAAGGTCGAAAGTTTATTTGCGGATTTGAAAATTGTGGCAGACAAATATCAACTAAACAAAAATTGGTTTTGCATTTAAAATTACACTTGTTCGAAACCATGGGATCTAAAGAACAGCTAAATTCTAAAAGAAAAATTCTTAAGTGCTCTCAACAAAAACAAAAACAAAGGAGGAAAAAAATTGTACCTGCAGTGAGCGTTTTGACCGGTATAAATTTATATTCCAATGTAGGAAATACATTGATAAACAAATCAAACGAAGTATCAAGCGATGTTTCGGAAGCAAAAATCTTGAAAAGTTGAAGTAATCTTAAATAAAATTCAAAATCATAAAACTAAAAATCCGCATTTTTAGTTTCACCTACTGTATTTTTAGAAACTCATTTCCTCATGCAACTGGGCAGACTTACGTTAGTACTTGTATTTTCTTTAGTTTCTCATTTATTCTATTACATACAAATTTACTTATACCTTATCAAAACTTTTCTTTTTAAAAAGGTACTATATTTTTTTAAACAAAATATTGATGTGCGTGCATTTATTAAAAATTATTGAGTTTCTTTATACTTCTACATAAACTTGGAATGTTTTATTTTCCCGAATCACCACAACTCATGAATGATAAATATAACAGGATTCCAAGGGTACAGCAAATTATGTATTATCGTACAATCTTTTTGCCGTTATATGAAAGGATCCCCTATTTTTAACGCATATATTACTTATATACAAAATGATTCATTTTTGTACTGGAAACTAAATTTATTCATTTTGTAAAATATTTCGAAATGAATATACAGAAGAGTGTGAGTTGCGCAGTTAAGAGATTCTCTTCAATAAAAACATATAAACATATTGGTATGTGAATAAAAAAGAAGGTGAGTACTTAAAGATTTAAACAAATTTCTCTTCGATTTAGCTTTCTGCGGTCCGATGTTTTCTCATGATTTTAACTTTTTGGATTGAGACGAATTTTTACAATAAATATAATGTCTATTAAATACAAAATTTTACCTTGTAATACATGTATGAAAGACCGGGCATAGGTACAAGTTAAATTTCGAAAGCACTCTCTATGTCTCTCCGCAACTCTCTTGAATTCTCATTCAACTTGATAATTATAAATACACATTCATACGCATATGTTTTCTAAAACTTTCTTATTTAAATTGTCAGTCGTGACTCGGTTATCAACAGTAAAATATGAAGTTCTGTTCTTTACCTGTTTCAGTAAATATTTAGATTTATTTTGACATTAATTAAACTAAATAAGATTTACAAAACAGTAAAATAATAAATTAAAGTCTGAATGACATAAAAATATTAAAAATAAAGTGTTTTCATTACGACTGAGCTAAAATGTTTGGTGTTTATAAATATTTCATGTAATCAAAATTCGCGCTAGAAGTACTTATATGTCAACCATTTATTTAAATAATACAAAATTTGCAGGCAATTGAAATAGAAAAGTGCAAATTCCACAAGCTAGACTCTGTTTTTGAAAAATATTTAAATTTCTTAAAAAAGTTTTTGAGTTCAAATTCTTCTTTTATAAATTAGTAAACAATATCAAAACAGTTATCACATGTGATATTTTCTCTCAAGTAACCCTCTTCTCGGGAGAGCACTTTACTCTTGGATACATCAAATGAACAACTGCATGGTTCATTTCAAACAATATAGTGAGGATACTAGAAGATTTCCATGAAAAACAAGCATTTACAGTTCAGTTCTCGTTCAATTCGCATATAAACCTACTAGCGTTATATTTTTTAGCATCGTCTGTACTGTACGTTTATGTATAATATACAGTAAAATTATCAAGTTTCCCTAATCCAAAATGGAAATGCAAATACTACCAATATTGTTTATTAATGATATTTTGTAAAGGTTGTATTTTATTAAGTTTTTTGGAAATAGGACTTTGAAATACACGAAAACTTAAATGAAAATACCTATAGTGTAAATTAATGTACTTATTGAAACGAAAACTATAATGATAAAATAAAAAAAGAGAGTGAAAATTTTAATGTTACAAAACACAATAAGCATCTACATACATACTAATTAGCATCATATTTTTCTGAATCATATTGAAAAATGAAATAAAAAAATACTAACTATATCTATTAGATATTGTGTTTACTTTGTTCTTAAATGGATTAGAAAGGATGAAATAGAAGTCAAAATGATGAATATATTAAAATATATATAATTCAAATACATTGTATCGAAAAATCTATCATACAATTTTGTAAACTAACGTGCATTCTATGCAGATTAGAAAACTTATATTATATTGTCATTCAATTTTAACACTCAGGGTGAACTTTCTTTTAAGTAAATATCAACAGGTAAGAAATACGAAAATAATATATTCAAATTATTATACCTAATATTTAACTTAATTTTTTATTATAATAAGGTATTTTAAATGTATTACATAAAGAACAAATATTTACCGATAGGCGCGGATTTTGCGAAATCAAAGTGTCAGAACCAAATATGTAAGGATTTTCTCTCCCTACATGATATGAATTTACATTCTTCAACATATACTTATTTATTATTTGTAACAAATTATAAATTGTGTTACCTATATGTATTGATTAGGTACAACAAACTAAATACTTTTAGAACTCTAAACGAATTATTATATTTTAATACTGTCTCCGAATAGTATGTATTAAGGTCAATTGATATGTTTGGCTATACAATTTCATGCCAACATCATTGCTTTTTGCTATAAAGACATTCAGGTCAGTATTTAGAATACATGTTAAGTTTTGATCAGTAGATTTTCCTAAACTATAATTATTACATGTATAACACACAAATAAAATAGGTTTCAGTCAGATGTGTCGCTCAAAAATTATGAGTTTTCAATGCATAAACTCTATAGTTCAAAATGTGCTCCTTTTCCTGTATCAACTTTTGCATGTATTGTAAATGCAAATAAGCTTATAAGAGAATGCAAGGAGTTTGATCAATATTTTTTCTAAATACTTTTTCGGAAGTAATTCCGTTATTTTCTATTTGATTTTCAGTTTGTATCAACAAAATCAAATAGAGGGATAGAATATGAAGAAGTAAAATTAAATAAAGAAAAATCTATCGTCTTTATGAAACTATTATAGAAAACTTAAGATTTATAATTAGTGTTACCATTCAAGAATGGACATCAATAATAGTTATGTTACAATATTGTTATAAAATGAACTATCTTGATACAGTTTTTGCACAATTTCATTTATTTACAATAGTATTTGAAAACAAAAGATTTAGACAAAACAAGAAATACATGAATAATAGTAATAGATAATTATAATTAGATAGATTAACAGAATTTCAATTAATAAAAAAATTAAAAGAACATTCTTTAATGAATAATACAAAAAAAAATAGAGAAAGTAGTCGTCTAAAGAACGACATACTATACCGCATTTCGATGATGCATACGTCATATGTATTTTTGCTTTTCGTACCTCTCATTTCACATTTTTTATACCTCACTCTTTTATACTATTAGGAACTATTGGGAACAAAAAAAAGGAAAAAAATTTCAACGATTTTTTTAGTTTTCCCCAAGATTTTCATTAACTTTCACTTTTCATGTTACTCGCGAGACTCCCCTGAACATTTTAAAATTTTGAAGTTTTTCCGATTTTCCATGAAGTTTCCGAAGTTTTCCTAATTTTCATAGACAACATTTTCCAACGGAAGAACACGAGTTCAAATTTCCAACGGATAATTTTTTTTAAATATGCTGTCAAATCTGTCATTTGAAAGACTTACCACACAGACGGACGGACGGACGGATGACATCACGAGCATAATACCACTTTTTTTTTCAAAAAAAATTGAAATGCGTTAAAAAAATTTTGTCACGATTTTTCAACATTTATTTGGAATTCTTGATTTTGTTTTTCATAAAGCAATGTATTTTTTCCATTTCTAGACTATTAAGAATTAAAAATGCCCGGATTAGTCATTTTTAGAAGGAGGTGGTCTGTAGGCTCCGACGACTTAATTGTCCCTGGTATATTTTTATTCACTGTACATTTGATTTGGTAAGTTATTTAATGAGGAATATTGATAAGCCCATATCAATAAAAATAATTCTTATTTACAGGTTAATTATTCTCGGTTGTGTTGTGCTAATATTCAATTTTGAGAAAGAAGATTTATGCGTTGAATATTTATGGATATTTAATATTGGTTACATATCGATTCTCTTAGGTATTATTGTTTTGTTGTTTTTAGTGAAATGGACTTCACAAATTTTGCAATGACATTTGTAACATATTCTTTGTAGTCTTAAACTCTTATTCTTTTTAGTGTCTCTGTTGATCGAATTGGGAATATGCACATTAAGTATGAGAGGTAGCATATTAGATCCTGAGCCAAGAGAATTAATGAAATATTGGCTTTATTCTCGGATTTGTAAGCATAACAGAACACTTTTTATCATTGAACAATTTTATATTGATGAATTTTTCAGTTGTGATGCTTGTGGATTTATCTTGGCTGAGTTTGGGAACGTATTGGTTGTATGAATTTTATATGAAATGTCCCATAGAACAACCCAAAGATGCAATGATAGGTATGTTTTTTTTCTATTGAGTTGTAAAAACTCTATTATAATTGAGAATTTTAATTATAAAGGTACAATTGCTTGCAATTGGATAGTAAATTTGACAATAATTACAACAGTATGGTGTACTTTTGACCCAGCTGGTCGATCGTGGGTCAAAATGAAAAAATATCAACGATCAATGCGTGAGTCTGAATCAAGATTTCAATATAAACGAAGTGGTCATCGAAATTGGAGGCAACGCAAAGTAATTCGTGCTTATCAAGATAGTTGGAATCACCGATGTCGTCTTATGTTTTGTTGTATTGGAACTAGCGATCGCAATCGCAATTCTTTTGCTGACATTGCTCGTTTGTTATCTGATTTTTTTCGTGACTTAGATGTTGTTCCTTCAGATGTTGTCGCTGGTCTGGTTCTTTTACGTAAATTCCAAAAACTTGAACGTGATTCAATTATAAGACAACGCAAAAACGACACTTATGAATTTTTGAGTGGAGTTCCAATTACTCCACGAACTCAGTTCCTGCCATTGAACGATAATGCTGTGTATGACTTTTTTCAATGCGTCATACATTATATGCAATATGCAATAAGTGCATATGGGTGGCCTATGTACTTAATGACAGACAAAACAGGAGTGATGAAATTGTGTCCTAAGTTATCGTGTTATCCTACATGTTGTTGTTGTTCATGCTGCAGAAAGCCAAAACCATCAAACGTAGAAGTTATAGAAGACAATTGTTGCTTGTGTAACTTTGCCGCGCTTAAAAGCATGTTAAACACAGGAGATGTAAGATTTATAATTTTATATTAGATTTTTTAAAACTTAATAATTTTTTTCAGATCGAAGTTATTTATGCCACTTTTCACGTCGACGTAGGCGAAACTCCATTCTTTATATCCATCGATTACACACATAAAAAGATCGTAATTAGTATTCGTGGTACATTAAGTATGCAAGATGTACTCACAGATTTAAACGCTGAAGGCGAGGTACTACCTATAGAGCCACCTAGAGACGATTGGTTAGGACACAAAGGAATGGTCCAAGCAGCAATTTATATAAAAGATTCAATAGAAAAAGAAAACCTTATTGAGAAAGCTCAGTTACACAATCTCCAACGCAATACTCAGACGTTTGGCCTAGTGATGGTTGGACATTCTTTGGGAGCAGGGACTGCAGCAATATTGGCAATATTAATGAAACAAAAATATCCAGATTTGGAATGTTACAGTTACTCACCTCCAGGAGGATTACTTAGGTAATTCACAAAATATTACCTAAATAATTTTGTAGCTGCTTAACAATTCTTTTGTTTTTAGTATGCCTGTGGTTGAGTATTCCAAGTCATTCATAACATCAGTAGTAGTTGGAAAAGATGTGGTACCTAGAATTGGTTTACATCAAATGGAATCGCTAAGGGCCGATTTGATCAATGCAATAACTAGGAGTGTAGATGCAAAAGTAAGCCTTTATTCCTTAGCTAAAATATAGGGATAGATCATTATTTTATTTTTAAATATTTGTAGTGGAAGACTATAGCTTGCTCTGTCATCTGTTGTTGTTGTGGCCCAGAGCCTACTTCCGTCACAGAAATGTCAACCAAAGATTCCAACATTAATAAATATAATGAACAAAGAACTACTGCACGACAAAGTACCGTCCATCCAAATGACAACTCAATAGCTTTAACTTTACACAATCCATTATATCCACCAGGACGCATAATTCATGTTGTGAGACATCATCCTTCCGAAGATGAGTGAGTACCTATTTTCCTTATTTTCTCAGTTACGAAACGCAAGCCAGAAAAACACTGTTAAGCAGATGCACTTTAAAAAGGACAGTTTCTTTATAGGAGCTTGGCTTTTCGATTCATTTTCCATTAATATTATTTTCGTTAGTTTGCTCTGTTACTCAGATTAAATTAATTCTTTTTACAAAAGTAATTAATTGACCACTAATCGCTTGTGTTCTTGTAAGCTCTAAGCATTCTCTTATTACCTTACCTATTTTATGAATTTTGAATTTCAGGCACAAGTACGAGAAGACTTGGAGGTAAGTTGTATAGCTAACTAATTTTTAATAACGCAAGTATTAGTATTGCGCATTTAAGCCTTTATTTCGATCACCCGGTATTTTGGCCATTTCTAGACAAAAAAAAAATAAAATTAATTAAATTTTCAGTCATAATTTCATTCAAAGTTACTTTACAAAATTTGTTGAACAAAAAATAAACATTAATCATAATACTTTTAAGGCAAATGTTAAATAACGAACCTGTATATCAAGCAATATGGGCACAGAACACAGATTTTGATGAAGTTATTATTTCACCTGTGATGCTACAGGACCATATGCCAGATACTGTATTGGAAGCACTTAAGAAAGTGAGTACTTGATTTCATTTACCTTTAATATATGTTTTGTAGTAGAAAAAATATGTTTAATAGTTATATTTTATTTGTTTTAAAATTATTTAAATGTTCATTTATTACATTTGTTCATCTGGCTATTACTTTAACCGTTTCCGAGAAGTTGTTCATACCGTTACTAATTCAATTATATTGAGGAAAGTTATTTAAGATTATAAAAAAAATATCATTCACATATTGATTGTTAATTGTAAATATTTTGAACAAAAATAAATTCATATGTACGAAAAATGCATTTATTTTTACTTTTTTCATTTATTTATTTTTTGTTTCTTTTTTTTTCATTTACGCATTTCGTAAAACTGATTCACAGGTCGCCATTGTAAAAAATAATCCTCCTTCTGCCACTAAATTACTCGTACGAGAAGCGACGACCATAGTTCATAGCATAAGTGATACTAGGTATTGTGTAGTATAAGTTAATTTATATATTATTTTAATTTTTATGATTACCGCAAAATATTTGTATGTATTCTGTTTGTTCATATTTCTTTTGCAAACTTCAAAATCTCTCTTTTTTTATTAAAGTTTTACATTTGTTTTTCCTTTCGTAAATAATAATTAAATGTATTTTATCTTATAACAGGTTGTAACAACTTATGGCCCTCGCAAACCTAATCGTCAACCATCTGTAGTAGAGGATTTTGATGAGGACAACAACATGAAATTTCATCATAGTCCTATTTCCACATCGAGAATCTGTAAGGAAACGTCTTTTCCTTGCCACCAGTACCTTAAAGGAGAAACAAATATTGAAGTTGTTCCGTCTATAAAACCAGTTGATATTAATTCCAGTCTAGCTTCAAGTTTACGTGGTAGTCAAATAAGTTCAATATATCATTCAATGGACAATGAAAGTATTTTAGGGCGAAACAGCATATCAATGCCTACAAGCGAAGCCACAACTGTGCAATTTAATAGGACGTTTGTGAATTATAATGACGCGCTATCGCAATCAAATCCTCCTTCATATAATAATTCGTCAAGCATCACTGTAAATGGAGGTCACAAACCAAATAATTTGAGTTTAAATGATTCCAGATTAAAAAAGATTTATTCTGTGGTTGGAGATACAATTGGAATGGCCCCATTGGCTAGTCCTGAAAGTCTTTCTGAAATGTCAAGTGTAAGTAGTTTGCAAAATGGTGATTATACGCCCGAAGAGAAGCATCTTCTATCAGATTTTGAATCTCAAATGCACACTCCTAAAATACTAAGGCGTGCTCCCAAAATAAATGCTCCGCTTTCTAACATTGATTGGAAAACCATAGAGGAGTATCAGACGCTTGGTCAGGTATTTTTTACAAATCCAAAAAAAGTGCCTTCCAATGATGACCTAAATTCATCAGATATCATGATAGATGACACATTTGACTATACAAATTTTAATAAACATCAGTTTGAAATGTATCGAAAACATGAGAGTTCAAGGTCAGATAACAGCCTTGATGAGACAGAGCAATTCGCAAATAATAGTACAAAATTAGGGATGAGTGATAGCGCCATACATAATCGAAAGTCCAACGCACTCGCTATTGAAATTGGAATTGTGAAAGGCGCAAATACAGTTTCTAGTAGTGGAACTTATGCTAGTGCAGTATCATCGCTAAGTGGTTTACAAAACTATAGTAATGGTAGATTAGTCACGAAAATGAATGTGTTTGAAGAAGAAGAGTATTTCATGAGCCGAGTTACGCCAGAAGGCGTAATTGAATCTCATTTCCCAGTTTATCATGACTTTCACGAAGGACCAGACTATAGGTTTGATAGTAAAAATAAAGCTTCGAATTTTGAAATAAACAGTAACAGTTGCAGCACAATTGGCAATGAGTCTCTTCCTTTGTTGGCTAACTTAAATGAGCGTACGGTGAATGTCACGAATGCTGCCAACTATGTACGAAGGAAAAAGTATGTATACCCAATAGGAAGAAGTGCAGCCGTTCATGGTTCGCCGAGTTATAGAGTAAGTTCATCAACTGTGTCACCGAAATTCTCCAGGTCTAGTCAATCAATTAATAAAAACGAAAGTAGCGTATAAATGATTCAAAAGAAAATTAAAAGATCATTCAGTGCTTTTCCGTTACCGTACATGATACCTAGGCTGTTTTCTACTATTTTAGACAAATTTTACATTGTTAGTTATATAAAATAGATTAGTAATGTTACTTCATCATGATAAGCTGATACATCAGATAGAACGTATTGCATATTATTGTTCGAAAAATCTATAAGAATTTTACAGTAACCATCACTTTTTGACAAATAATTTATTTCACTTCTTAGCAAAACATTTTTATCTCATGGAAATAGTGTCAAAAGAACTGTCCCAACTAAAAGAAATAATAAATAAATAAATTATATGAAACGCATAATTTTTACTACATGAAAAATATCTTATCTTATTAGGATAAAATAAAATATTATTCCGTGCCAAATAAAATCCATCATTGACATTTATGTAATGTCTCACCATTTTTGAAAATATGAAAAAGATAAAACTTATATCCTTTCAAGAACAACTTGATTTAAATAAACTACTCTATTAGTTAAAGATGATGCTAAATGCATTTTCAATACTATGAAAATTCGTTCCAATAGATTTAACAAATTAAAAATACACTGCATTTATTATTGTTAAAATAAATAATGATAATATCATTTAAATTGTGTTTTATTAATTTAATTCAATTACTTATTCAGTGTAAATACTATTATCATTTTAGTTTTCCTGCGTGTTTTAAAGATTCCCAATCAACAGAGCTGCCAAAAAATTTATGTTTCATCACTTGATTTACAGAAAATCTGTGATTGGAATCAACTACAATAAGACTATTCAATAAATCTTTCGCATCCTCTTCAATTTCGTTGTCGTCTAATTGAATCTCAGCAAAATAATCCAAGCCACCTGGATGAAAAGTAAAAAATCTTTGTTCAGTCAATAATTCAAACATGATGATACCAAGACTCCAACTATCAGATAATTTTGTGAGTGGCCGTTCTGGAGCAACATAAAATTCTGTCAGAGCTTTAACACTGGGACTCAAAAGACGTGTTTCATTTTGATAAAAATATGTTAGTTGCAATTGACCTTTATCGCCAAGAAGAATATTGTCCAAAGATAAATCTCCACAAATAATATCTTTTGAATGTAAGTCATCGATTGCACATACAAGTTCTGCGCAATATTGACGCACTGAAGCAGTAGGAAGAAGTCGCATTCCATTAGGGAACGTTAAGTCACTCAGAGTACACTGCTTAATAAAATGGCTATTAGTATTTACTGACCCCGATGCACAGGAGTCTATTTGGTTGATTTCTTTTAGAATTTCATCTATGGACCCATCTTCTATATCACTGTAACTTGAATTAGTACTAGCAATAGACTGACTTTCCGAAAGGATATCTGTATTTTTAGATCTGCTTAATGTGCTAGCAATTGAATGTAATAATTTTTCACTGCAATTCAATAATTTTTTTACATCCGTTTCATTAGAATCATTGTTCGCTGTGCTTTCTAGTTTTGATAAATTAGGAGATGTGTCGTTATCGGTCCCCATTAGTTTTTTAGCAGGTTTTCCAATATTTGTTTCTGGAAATATTGTCCCATAAGGCTCTAACTTGGTTAGCTCAGTTGGAAACTGATAATTTTTTATATAGTTCCATAGCTTGCCACCAGAAATTAATTTTAAAATTAAGAAAATTGATGTAGATGTTTGACAATAAGCTACTAATGGAACCATGTAAAGAGAATCTTGAGGAAGAAAAATCTTGCGAATCGCTTGAACAGAATGTGGCTTTTGTAAAACTTTCAGCATGTAGACTTTTTTATCAGTGACATCCTGTACTTGTTGTAGTCCCTCAACGATAGAAACTATACGAAAACGAGACAAGTAGTTTAGTGGACGTTCCAAATCGGAATACATCGCTTCAAATTCGTTTTCCACTGATTTGGTGGACAGTAAAATAAGTGAATCGCTTGAATTTTCTTGAACAATTAAATTATCAAAAATTTGCTCCGCTCTCGACAGATACTTGGTCACTTTTTCACGCACAATTTTCTTACGTCCTACGTCTGAATCGTTTTTAACTCCGCATAGCAATATATCTATTCCATACTTGTATGAATCAAATGCTTTTTGGTAAGATCCTAGTGCGTCGCTCTCAACTGCTTCTGTAAACTTTAATGCTGCTTCATAAATATAATCAAATGAACTATCTTCTTTAAGCTGTTTCAATCTTTGCTCGATATCGGTAATCCTACTGTCTTCAATATTTTTCTCTAATGATACTTCTTCAGTTAAACGTTCGATTAAGATATTTGTGTCTGGATCACTTGATAACCGTTCTGAAAATGTTTTTGTCATCACTCGATCTAACTCTTTTGCAGCAAAAGTCGTTTCTTCGTTGTTCAAGTCATCTGTCAGAAAAGTTTTAACACTAAGTTCATCTCCACAATCAATTCTATCTTCTCCAATGTAACAACTCGTTGTTAACGAAGTATCAAAAAACTTTACAAATGCTTCTGATCGATAAAGAACTGGGTTGTCTCCAATAAAATTCAACAAACTTATAATGTAATTTTTTCGCTCTTCAATTACCTCCGGCGAGAATCGTTTGAAGTAAGTGCTATTTTTCAGTTTAGGAATCTTTGTTAAATCGATTTTGGCCTCGCAAGCTTTACGACAAATTTCCTTATAGAATTTGCAAACTTCACGAAAACGCTTATTGACTGTGATACATGATAAAGCCTCCGGTGTATTCTTTGGAATGATGATTGATGTTATTTTATAAGTAGTGTAATTTTTTTGAACTTGTGTTTCGGTTATAGCAAAAGAAAAAATCCATTTTTCCTGATGGCTTGCCATTATAATTTAATATAATATTGACAAATCAATAGCCGCTTTTTGGATCTAAAATCGTTTATTTATTTAATTTAATTGAATTTGTTTTCATTTATTTACTGTACTAATGCACAAAGTTTTTCCAAAATTGAACATGGGCTCAATTATCAATATATGTATAAATTTAAAAATACCGTTTATTCAAATATACATATGTAGGTATGTACTTATTTACTTACACTTTTTTTAGTAGTACATGAATATTTATTTTAAGCTAATCAATAATAGTGATACTTCCACCTCTTCTAGGGTCATAAGATGCACTTATTGTGCCATCATCGTCTATTGAAATCGCAACCACCGCAGCAAATCCTGCTTCTGAAGATACTTCTTGTAGTTTGTGTTTGTACATTTTCAGTTCTTCCAAAAGATTTTCATCAAATCCTTCTTCATATTGGATGTGATACGGAACTAGTTGATGATGTAATCTTTTTTTCTTCAATGCTGCATCTAAAGTCTGATTTAGGAAAATATGATGTAAAATAACATATGCAACACTCGTCGTAATTTTAGACCCCCCTGCAGCTCCAATAACAAGTCGAACGGATCCGTTTTTATTCAATAAAATGGAAGGAACCATACTCGAAAGGGGTTTCTTTCCAGGCTTTATGAAGTTTGCAGGAGATGCTGGAATTCCAAACTCATTAATGGTGTTTGGTGTTGAAAAGTCGTCCATTTCATCATTTAGCATTATACCTGTTGAAGGAGAACGAAGCATGGCACCCATTCTAAAAAACAAAAATAATTTTCAGCTAATTGAATTTTCTCCTCGTAAATATTACTTGATTACATCAAGTTGATTGTTCCGGTGGCCGAAACAGCATCGCCATTCTCGGCCAACACCGAAATGTGAGCAGTACCATAATCTTCAATAGCACTAAATTCCGCTCCATAATGTTTGTAACTATCGAAAGTTTGAGTGTCATCAATCTTCGACCGAAGAATATTGGCATAGTTTGGGTCTGTTAAATTTTTGACCAACTAGGTGTAAACATATAAATATTCATTTTTCTAATGTTCTATTCACATCATTTTTTACCTCATCGATGCCTTCAACAAAACGTTTATCCGCTAGTTTGGTTCTTAGGGCGTATCCAAATTTAAAACTTTCTATAATTCTATGATAACTTAAGGAACTTTCATCTAATTTGTAACCATTAATAATGTGTAAGATCAAAGTCAAGATACTGCCTGCACCAGGTAATCCATGGGAGTGAAGTGTAAGTTCTTTTTCGCCATTTTGAAGAAGTGCTTTATCTGGAGATCCCCATTCGACACTATTATAAAAAAATAAATTATTAATTTACATAAATAAGTACATAAATAATTTTTGGTTAAACCTATATGATACTAAATCTTCTTCAGTGATTATTCCTCCGAAATATTTTATGTCATCAACAAAAGTTTTCAACAGAGTTCCATTTTTCGAGTACAGTGCATCTGCTCCTTCATTTGCAATTTTTTGCAAAGTTTCCGCTAACTTTGGTCGTTTTAAAATATCTCCTTCTCTCCACGTTTGATTTGTTTCTGGATTAATGAAAACTTCCCGTAATGATGGCTCATTCAAAATTTGAGTTTCTCTTGTCTTTAATACTTTCGCCAAATAGTAAGACACTATATGCCCCTCATTACACAACTTTACCACTGGACGTAAAAGCGATTCCCAAGGTAATTTTCCATATTTTTTGTGCGCTTCATAGTACCCTTTGAGTTCACCAGGCACTGCCACAGACAATGCTCCTAATTTAGCAGAATCTGGATTTGTAACGAACATGTCTTCTGAGCTAGCTAATGGTGCGACTTCTCTCGCATCTAGTGTTTCTAGTAAATTTGTAGCTTTTGTGTATATTGTCATGAAAAATCCACCTCCTAGTCCTGTGCTTTGAGGGCATGTTACACCATCACAAAGTAAAGTAGCTATTGCAGCATCCACTGCACTTCCATTGCTCCTTAAAATCATTGCTCCTATATTTGAACACTCGAGACCATTGGCAACAACCGCAGCCTTTCCTTTTTTTGTCTGATAGCTATTATTAGAAGTTCTTGATCTCAATGAAGCGTTTGTGATAACCGCAGTTATTACTGCTAATGAAACAACTAATAATGTGAACAAAAACTCTCTCTTCATAGTCATTTTGATGTGAGTTAGAGATTGATTTTTATCATGCTTGAAGACTTTCGACGTTACGCACATCACAATTTATATTTTGTCTCCATTTATTTTATAAATTTTTTATTATAGCTTTGAACCTGAAATGGTGATAATAATATTACTGTAAAGAGGTAAATAAACAAACAGCTGTTCGAATACGTGTCTATATAAAGTAATATAAAATTAGTAATATGTGCACACAGAAGAGTTTTCCACTAGCTGATCTGCTTCATATATTTGGGATATTACGATATCAAATTTTAGAGATACATTTATAAAAATCAATCGAAGGTAATTTTGCAAAAAAACGAAAACTAGGTATTTAGTTTATTTATTTTAAGAGTGAATTAATGTCATATTATCAAACAATTTTTCAAACTGAATGTGCTTTTAAATACATACATATCTGCATTGGGAAATCTTTATTGTATTAAGTTTTCTGAAAAGTATAACGTTGTTGATGCCTCTGTCCTCAATTTGAATCAACGAAAATTTTATGGAGAGCTTTTGCTGTGCATAGAACTACAAAAAAGATTAATTACACCGCATTACAATGAAAATTGAAGTTGCTTTAAAGATTGGAAAAAACTACTGGACAAAAAGTCTACAATCATCTCTGTACGTGTCCGCTGAGCTGAGATATTGAGATCTAAATTTTGGTACCCTTCAGCTTCGAGTTACGGCAAAAAGTAAATTTCTTCCGTTTTACGTAAGGTACAATAACAAGTGATAGCTTGTTGGAAAGGTAATGCAACAAGCAACTTAAGGCTACATATGGGCTTTTAATTGATGAAATATGAATAGCTAAAATCATAAAAAATTATTTTTTTTTTTTGAAAAATTTATACAAAAAAATATTTAAAAGCCTAAAAAGCCTGAAAATCCTAACACTGAAAGCCCATATGTAGCCTTAATTAAGTTGCTTGTTTCATTACCTTTCCAACAAGCTATCATTTGTCATTGTACCTTACGTAAAACGGAAGATATTTACAAAAAACTGACTGGTTGATGCCGTAACTCGAAGCTGAAGGGTACCAAAATTTACCCATTTTCATACAAACTTCAGATCTCAATATCTCAGCTCAGCGGACACGTACAGAGATGATTGTAGACTTTTTGTCCAGTAATTTTTTCCAATCTTTAAGAAAAACTTAACATCAAGACTGTACAAGCAACTTCAATTTTCATTGTAATGCGGTGTTATCATACGATCATCTTAAACAAGTCAAAGTTTCTTAATTAAACACGTACAACAAAAAACACAATGAAACACTTTCTTTAAAAGAGTTGAATGTAATTGACACAACAACGATGAAGAATCAAAAAGAATACATAGATGTATATTGTATACAGTACTGGATATTTCAATTGTAAAAATAAAACCATTTATATTTAAGGTAAATTTTACGCATAAATCTTTGAATCAGAAACTTGAAAATTACAAAATATGATCTCAAGAATGATTTAGAAGCCGCTTTTTCATTTCCTACAAATATAGACGTTCCAAACAAACTATCTATTAATATAAAATTTATAATCGGCATAATACAAAGTGACAAATTTATTTATTTGAATATATTTTGTGGAGATTCACTCATGGAATGACCATTTGATGTTCTATAAATGGCTTATTTATACACCAGCCGATGCTGCTTGCGCTCTCGTTTGCTCATAACATTTATAAATATGTTGATGTTCAAGGAGAATGATATAGTGGAGAATTGTAATTCTTTTTTATATCATAACCAAAAAAATGTACAATTATTCCTAGTTTTTATTGCTCTTATTTGTGTGCCTTGGATGCTTTTTATAAAACCGCTGATCATTTATCTCAGAAGAAATTCATCAAGAAAGCTGGCAAATCCCTTTTCGAAAATATTCATTCATCAAATGATTCACGCAATAATTTTTTTTAGGCTGTATTTCACACACTGCATCCTATTTGAGGTAAGCATTCAATTATTAAGGTATTCGGTTTTCCTTTTATCCGCTTCATGTTTCGGACTTTGGGCATTATCACCGACTCATGGACAATTAGCAGAAGTTTTACACCGAATGATTTTTACAATGGGAATTAAACCAAAACGCTATTAGGTGGATTGCTATTGTAAAACATCTTTAGTATATGGGATTAGGAACCATAGCAATTTTAGTTGTAATGGAAGGTCTTTCTGCATTTTTACATACATTAAGATTGCATTGAGTTGAGTCTCAAGTAAACAACAAAAAGGCCATTGAGCCAAATGAACCATTTTCATTTGAGCTTTTAAATATTTATTAAATGATAATACTAAATCAATAGTGTATTTAAAAGCAACCACGTGAGAATCACGCCAACCGTCTTTAAGAGTGTATATAAATTGTGACATGGAATTTTGATGAATTTATTTTGTATTGGGCCAAAAATTTATGAAGTAAACAAAGGAGAACTTTTGAGATGTAAGTCTCATTCGGCTTAAATTGTATAGTTTAGTCTAAATTCAGCATTAAGTAGTATTAAATCGAACAGAAATATGGCAAGTTTGCAGAAATTATGATATACAATGTTTGGAAACAATAAAGAGAGCGACTAAGAATATAATTACTATCGTCGCAGACACGTATTTTATTTTTATCATTGTATCAATCAAAAAATTTGTATGAATGTTTGAAATGCATTAAAGTGATAAAGACAGATAACAAAAATTTTGATTGTATTGTTTACAAGGTTCACATTCAAAAATACAACAGTCAAACTAACGATAACAGTATCTGCAGTGCATGCATAAGAAGAAATACATTTGTTGTATTTCGTGGATAACAAAGCTGTCGTTAATAAGAAGATTTATAGGGGCCATCAGAAATATGAGTCATCCAAATTTGCCTATTGGATGTAAAGTGCTGTCGTGGCTTCATGCAAAATGCTGCCCGCGACTCCATATAAACCGAATAGTTTTGTAAGTATATATAAATAATATTTATTGCACAAATTGCATTTTAAAATGTGTCGTTTCTTATCTTTGCTAATTTAAATTACATTTAGATACAAGATATCAGTGCTTGGCCTTACTTATGCCTCGTATATGTGTTATCATATGACAAGAAAAACCTTGTCTGTTGTTAAGTCTGTGCTGCACCGAAATTGCTCCGATTTACCAGTGCCTCATGGAATTCATTTAAAGATGCCTCCAGATGAAACATGGTGTGACTACCCTCCTTTTGATGGACCTGATGCATCAACTTTATTGGGCACATTAGATTCTGCATTCCTTTTCAGTTACGGTATAGCAATGTTTATATCAGGATTTGTGGCGGAACGGGTCTCATTGCGTTATTTTTTGACTCTCGGAATGCTCTTTTCCGGAATATTTTGCTACTTGTTTGGAATGGCAAAAGTATATGATATTCATTCACTGATGTATTTTATGGTTGTGCAAGCTCTAGCTGGTATTTTTCAAACTACTGGCTGGCCAGGAGTCGTCACTTTGGTTGGACGATGGTTTGGAAAATCAAAGCGGGGACTTATATTTGGAATATGGAATAGTCACACATCAATCGGCAACATATTAGGATCAGTTATTGCTGGTTATTACGTTGAGAAAGATTGGTCGTTATCATTTATCGTTCCAGGCTTCATAATGGGGCTTGTTGGCTTTGTAATATTTTTGTTTATTGTTGAGGACCCTAGTATTGCTGGACTCAACATTGATGCAGAGCCAAGACCACGAAGAAATTCTGTGGAGTCAGGACAAATATCCATTCATGATGAGTGTGAAGCACTGTTAACGGAACAACAGGTAATTTAAAATAAATTTGGTCCTCAAATTATTGCATGGCACGTTTAGTAAATTTTGCTACTGAGGAATGCCTAAGTAGTATTTTATAAAAATGCATGAGTATGTATTTAATTGACCCATTTATAGGAAAATTCCTTAATAAGACCACTCAGAGGAAGCGTAAACTCAGTAAGTGCACAAAAACTGTAAGAAAGTTGTAACGTTCTTAGTTTGCATACATGTTTCTAACTTTTGAATTTCTAAAAAAATAATCTTTTTTAACTTACTTTTTTTCAAGACATTTAACAGTGTTAAAATATTATATTTTTTAATTTGCCAGGATATCAATGTGCGTATTGTAAATGATAGAGCTCCTGTCAACGAAAGAAGTCCAATCTTAAGTAGAAATCGTCGACCAGAAACAGAGCAAGGTGCAATCGGATTCATAGGTGCTTTAAAGATACCGGGAGTTGTTGAATTTTCGCTTTGTCTCTTTTTTTCAAAGCTTGTCAGCTATACATTCCTGTTTTGGCTACCACTATACATCCAATCTTCAAGTAACACAAACATTTTAATGTTTTACATTATATTTTATTAATTAATAATTTTTGTTTGTTCGTAGCATCAATGAGTGCACAATGGTCAGCAAATGTATCCACAGTTTTTGACTTTGGTGGCATCCTTGGTGCAATATTAGCAGGATTTATTTCTGACTATACTGGTATGAGTGCACTCACATGTACTAGCATGTTGTTTTTGACAGCACCACTTCTCTTTATATACGAGCAATTTGGTACAGCGAGTCTTTTTGTGAATATTTTCCTTTTATTCATATGTGGATGCTTTGTAAATGGACCATATGCCTTGATTACAACATCTGTGAGTGCAGAATTAGGGACTCACAGCTCCCTACAGGGTAACTCTAAAGCTTTGGCTACTGTGACTTCGATTATTGATGGAACAGGTTCTCTTGGAGCGGCAATAGGACCTTTATTAGCTGGTGTAGTATCTAGTACTGGATGGGATAATGTATTTTACATGTTAATTTTTTCTGATGTTGTAGCGTTGTTTTTACTTTTGAGATTAGTTAAGAAAGAAATAGATCAAATTAGAAGAAGGAACGCACGGATTGAGTAAACAGGGCGCCGACATCTTTTCAAACTAATGAATAAATTAAGAAAGTAGAAAGGATCTCGAACTTTATTAATTTGACCGTTATCTGAGAAAGACAAGATTTCTTTGTTAATGTTCTTAGGTTTCATGTTTTCTCATTATTATTTATGTTACGTTACGAATATTAGATTAACATCCATACATACTTATTAAATTAAATAGTTTTTGTAAACCTATTTGTAAATATTTCATAATTATGATAGTAAAACTTGCCAAATAATAATGACGAAAACTAAATGATTTTATTTGTATCATTAAAATTTGATGAAATTGAAGGCATTGAAAAAATACTAAACCTAATATATATATATAAAAAAAAAATATTAACAAATGGATACAACTTTATAAACATTTTTAAAAATATTAAAACTTTGATCGGACAAGACATTGCTTGCCAACTCCATTATATCGCTTTTATTTTTAGATAAGAATTTCATAACAGACAAATTATCCAGCAAAAATTCAATACTATACTTTCCGTAAAGATATTGACAGATTTTTAACATATTTTCCGCTACTTTTGCTAACTCTACATTTTCTTCTATTTTTGAATAATCTAAGGAACTTATTAATGACTTTGAGAAAAAATATATAACTTCATGATAGGGATTCAAACGTTCCATACAATATTCCAAAATTTTGATAGTATTGTCAAGCATATTCTGACTGTAAATTTCTTGTAGGTTCTCCGAAAGCTTTCGAATCATCTGCTCAAATTCATCAACGTTGAAATAAGTCCCACAGTGATTACATATATGTTTTTTCTTAGAGTTCACTTCCATAGTTTCCATGTCAAAAGTAGCCTCAAGTAAGTTTTGACACACAACGCATCTCAATTTTTGTAATATTAAATAATTGTCATGAGGTTTTGAACACTCTTCGCATTTACAATTAAAATGATACTGTTCCCGTAACGCAATTTGCCTATCAGTTTTACAAGAGCGAAGATAGTTGATTCCATAATTGTTAAGAATCTCATCGTCATTTTTTATTATTCCCTTTGAGTATATAGTTAAATGACTTCCATTGAAGCAATTTCTGATATTTGATTTACAACTATGATTCAAAAGACTAATAAAAGGAAAAATTCCAGCGAATGTTTCTACGTTTTGAATTATTGGTGTTTCAAATCGGAGTATCTCATTTGAAACTTTGTTGAACGGTGGAAATAATTCTCCTCCAAATTCAATCTTTAAATCGGACATTGTATGAGCATTGCAAATCTAAAAAAATATTCTGATGATTTTAAGTTTTTTTTAAATGTTAAATATTTCTTACTGATTGACCGATATGTCGTAGAAGCAAAGAGGATGCAAGTACTTCCCATTTTTCATCTTCTAACAAAATTTTCTGGTCTTTGAAGAATGTCGTTTCCATTTGCAAGTACAATATCAGTGCACAAGATGTCTAAAATTTATTTAGAATTATTTCAAATAAATTTCGGAAAATTTAATACTTACTAAAGCAAAAGTGACCAAATCACCATGCATCATTTGGTCAAAGTGTGTCTCTAGCGACAATAATAAACGATATTGTTCTTTTTCTGGGCTGAATTTAACTTCTACTGCAGACTTTAAAATTTCATCAAGAGTTTTCCCATCAAAACTCTCTTCAAGCATGATACGAAATTGATGAAATCCATTTATAAAAATCTTAAATGCTAAATAAGCGATTCCGACTTCAGGCCAAATCCCAAGCTCACTCCCTCTACACTCATATGTGTGGCTCTTCATACAAATAATGCTACAAAATCCACCTTTACATATTTTGCAAAAAACTGGAACTATATTTGAAGTAGCACAGCCTTGACAATTGCTGTAGTTTCTAGAGCTAGGTAGTAGAGGAACAAATGCAAATGCATTTTCTTTGAAAAGTTTTGTATTGTCCTCTACATGCTCATTTAAAATAATGTGTCTTCCTTCTTTAGGAGTAATTTTAATTGATATTTCTTTAAATTTATGTAAGAACTTATCTCTGTCGTTTAATGAATTACCTGATGCCACTACATCTTTTTTTAGAAGCTTTTCATATTCATTTTGATATTTTTTAAGTTCCTCTACATCTTTTTCCGATCTTGATTCCATATTTTTATATAACTCCTTTAAAAAAGATAGATTCTTTTCAAACAATTTTTTTTCGTTTGATTTTAGGGCACATAAAGCCAGTCTATAAACCACTTTTACTTCTGATGTATCAGTCATCATTAGCAAACTTTGAAGTGCTTCATAATAATTTTCCGTCTTTATTAGTATGTTTGCTCTTTCATAATAAATTTTTGATGCTGTTTTTTCAAAGTTATCTGATTGCACATTCAAGTCAATCAAATACCGGTTGCATAAATTATATTTTTTTAAGATATTTTTACATTTCTTTAATTGAAGTATCATGGAGTTTTGTGAATTTACATCAGTAATTTGCATGTCTCGAGACTTTTTTAAATGTTCTAACCATTTCTTAAAAGTGATTCTGTTAAATAATATTAATAAATAATTAATAAATTATGAAAAAAATAATAACAAGAAATTTTATTACCGGAACCTTTTACTTTTCATTATAGGTCGAACAAGATCAATTTCACTTTTATAGAGAAAATGATCTTGTAAATATTCTTTTTGCACATCATTTAGAAACATTTGAAACATTTTATAATTGATATTGATCAATTTTCTAAATAAAATATTTATTTAAACAAAAACTTTTAATAGTTATGCTATTGTAAATAATACCAATGCATATTCACAACATATTGTCAATAGAGGTGTCAATGTAATTTTGTAAAAACTTGCAATTAAATAAATAACAACCGTTATTATGTTTATAGGAATAAAAACGCAGATTAGGATATTTATTTGCTATTTTTACTTTTTTTTTTGTCAGAATTGCAAGCAATGATAAGTATTTTTACACCTGAATTTCATGCATAAAAAAATATCTACTTAGCATGCGCAGAAACATACATATAAATGGCACTGAGTTTTCTCAGGCTAATGAAAACTTTTCGTTTAGGTGTACATAAATATTGGGAGAAAAGGTTTTCCTTCATAAATATTCCAAAAAAAGTTTCAATTCTGAAAATCATAGTAAAAAATGTCAACATCATTATAAAATCATACGTATCTAGCAAAAATGACAAAAATATTGACGTTGCATTAAATTTTGTTTTATAGAAAAAGAGAGCATTGTTGTCTAAAAAAAAGTCTTAATTTTACTTGAAAAATAACGTAAGTAACGTTAAAGTATAGTTCAATGTAATATTTTCTGCTGATAAGTTATTTTGAGTTATACGAATAAGCAGAAAAATAATGAAACTAATATTTGTGCAAATAAAATATGAAAATCGATTGATTACGTTTCAAGTCAAACGTATTAATATACTTTTTTTTTACTTAAATGCACATTAAATAAAAATGGTGTGTTCCACTTTAGAATCAGCCTTTTTAATAGTAATTTTGTATTTTTTTAGATCTGAAGAGGAAAAACATCCAATATGACTATCACGGATAGTATAACGCCGAATAAAAGAGTAAATGAATACGATGCTAATGAACTTACACAGTATGCTGAAATGCAATTGACAAGTCCTGAATCCAGGATAAATTTAACTGAGCTAAGTCCGGATTCTAGTGCATATTCGATTCAGTTGACTATTCCGTTCAGAAAGTTGTGTGTTGGAACATTGCTTCTACCATTATGTTCAATGTTTATTTGCTTTACAACAGCGTACATTTTCCAGTCAGATGACATTCATGAAACTCATTGTCGAGTTTACAATATAATTCCTTCCATTAGTGCAATCACTGGTATTTCCCCACAAAGGTATTTATGGCGTATCTCGATTGCAATTCATGTTGGGCCTCGGTTTTTAATTGCCTTCGCTTATCGCAATTTTTATAACCAAACAATACTGACAAATGCTGCGAACATTTCTTCAATGACAACTGTTAAGCGTCTCATAAACACATTGTTTTATCTAAGCATTATTGAGATTATTGCACTTACTGGAGTGACTTACATTTCCAATAAGGAAAATTATCCAATCCATGAAAAGATTTTCATTACATTTATGGTAGCATCTTTGCTTTATATGTTGTTGACAATAGTTTTGTGGAAAAAATTGTATCCAAATGGACCACCAACTGCTGAAGAAGTGTTTTCATTGAAGTTGAAAAAAATATTTTTCGTATTATCAATATTAAGTGCAATTTCCCTTGTAATATTTTTCGCAAAGCATCGTTTCTTATGTCACGATATGGGTAAGTTTATAAAATTTTTTAAATTGATTTGCTTTCCCTTATAATAAATAATTTTACAGCTTTTAGTTGGTTCGCTACATCTGAGTACCTCGTGGCATTATTTAATATGGCCAATCATATAACATCTGTCTTCGAATTTTCTAACAATCACTTAATGGTTACCAAAAATATTGTAAATCAGGATATAAATGCAAGTGAAAAAACTCAAGATGACAAAAAAATAAATTGAAATCTCCCTAATTTAGTGAAACAATTTTAATGTTAAAATTGATTGTTTAAATTTAGTTTTTGAATACAAAAAGAAGCGCTACAATTACTTAGTCTCACCATATAGTATAATAGAATAATGCAAAAAATATTTATTAACATATCAATGAGAAATTTCATTTAATTTTAAACCAAAGATAAAAAATACTTATTTTTTTTTTAATTTTCAAAATTAAAATGATTAAGTATATAAACACAGAAACGTTAACAGTTTAAAAACATGAAAAGATGTAGTTGCATTTTAACAGAATATCTAAAATGTATAATAGGTCAAATAAAGTAGTAAAAAAAAGTGTGAGTGCAATCTTAAATTAAAGCACTTAAATAAATTCTGTTGTTCGAAGTTTTTGTTCATTTCGTTATAAATAAGAGTCCACCCATTTTTTTCCATGATACTTTTCTAACGGGAAAAACAAATTAATGAAAAAACCTCTGTTTCTGAAAAAATATTCTGTAGGTAAGCGATATAATACGTATTGTAGATAATTCCCGGAGAAAATGACAAACAAAAGAAAATGATGATAAACTATGAGATTGTTAACATTGTAAAATGCTATTAAATGATAAAAACACATTTTTTTCTTGAAATATCAATTGAAACTCTGAAATAAAAATATTAGAATTTTAAACTGAAAATATTAAAAGAAATAAATTGAATTCCAATTTAGTTTAAATAAGAGGACATATTTTTAATTTCTCTTAGAGTTATCTACATTTATGGTATTTATAAAGTATTTATGATGTATAAGGTAGGTCTTGAAAAGATTTTCACTAAATAAAAAATAACGGGTGGCTAAATTTCCATGCATTAATTTTAAAATAAATTTATAATAAAAATAATAAAAATCTCATATTCTCGGAAGAAACTAGAAAATAAAAAAAATAATTTATGGGTATCACTATCAAAGTACTTTCATACTGATACAATTTCATGAATACAAAACAACTTTTATAAAAATCAAAAGAATCGAAGAAATTTATTATTTCTTTAGGCCATTAAATTTAATTATTTCACTTTATGTCGCATGTGGATTTTTATGAAGAAGGGTTTGAGAAAAAATTGCTTTTTTGACGTTTTTGAACGTTAATCGTTGATTGAACACATTAAATTAATTTTTGTTTTCAGTATTTCAAGGTTTTAAGTTAAAATTGAAATAAAATTTCACAAAATAAAAATTTAAGAAAAAATCAAAAATTTGGTCGCGCGACTCAAAATTTTTTTTATTAAATTTTTGATAGATAATGCGTTTTTAAAGCAAGTTATGTTCTTATCAAATATAATTTTAATGTTTACTGGACATTACTATCGTTTTTCAATCAAAAAGTATCAAAAAAATGTCAAATTTTTTTTCTTTTTTCAAATTATTTTTTTTTCCCTCTGAATTTTTTCGGCAAAATCGGAGAGGGGGTGAAATAAAGTGAAATAATTGAATTTAATGGCCTTATAGAAAAAAATATATGTTAGTTTATTCTACATGTGTTGAAGAAGGAAAAAATCTTAAAGCGCAAAGATTCAATAGCTCAATTCAAAAACTTGTTTTACCTTTAGTTTTACTTTCTTTAACAACTTAAGTAAAAAAGAATAAAATATATGATTTATTATTTTTTTTTCTTTTTAAATAAAAATAAAATTTAACAAAAATGCATAACAACAATCATTGTGTATATCATAATAAATATCTACATATGCATATAGATTAAGTGTATTGTATATTTATATAATATATGTACTTAGTACACTTGTTACATTTATAATTTTAAATTTGATATTTCTTGTTTCAAGTCTGTTACAACATATCAAAAATCCTATTTGTTTTGGCCACAGTTCTTTGTGTTTAAATTGCATTTTCAAAAGACAACAATAATTATTGTTTGACCTCAAGTTTATAAATAGAGGTTTTACCTAAATTTATTAAATGTATATTTTTTGCTCAAATATTAGGGAGCTTCAATTACAGCATTTTCAATTTGTTTTTTTTTTCAGCTTATTATCTTTATACTTGTATTAAATTAAGAGATTTATTTGTATTGTGCTAAGAATTTTTCGTGAAAGTTACGGAAGAGTTCAAGCATGTGTTTCAACTTGTCCGTTTGAGGGAGAATGGTTGTACGAAAATGATATGTTCCAGGTTTTTGTCCGAATCCAGTTCCAGGTACTATACAAATTCCGGTGTTTTCTAATAGTTGAAATGCATAGAAAACATCTGGCGCTTGTCCTGCTTTTTTAGCTGCCTCTATTGCTTTCTCAGGTAACTTAATTTGCGGAAAAGCATACATGGCACCTTGTACAGCGTTACAGCTAAAACCTTCTATAGAATTAAATGTTTTGGCTACCATTTCCGCTCGAACTTTCAGAGAATCAAGCACTTCTGAACGCTCTTTCTGCCATAACTCATAAGAAGGTTCACCTTGTTTTGGAGGATTGACAACACAATCCATGCAAGCTTGACCAATAGTTGTTGGGCATAATTGAGCCGAAATAGATTTTAAAAGCATCGCCTTTACGTCTGGACACATATTCACTATTTCTGCATAACCTCCACGTATACCACATTCACCCATGTAACCTTTTGAGCAGGACATGAAACTAGCCAATTCCATTTTAGAATACGGCTCTCCCATTTCGGACATAACCTTTTTGAAGCTATGGAACTTAGAACCAGGTGCATAGATATTGTCTTGATATACCTCATCGGCAAAAATAAAGAGCTTTTCTTTGTAAGCAAATTTAATAATCTCTTGTATGTTTTCCTTTGATAAAACTTGTCCTGTAGGGTTTCCAGGATTTATAATCACTATTGCCCGAGGACAAGATACTTTACGTGCCTCATCAATGGAACGTTGAAGCTCATTGATATCCAGGCCCCAATGCTTGGATTCATCCAAATAGTATCCAATTTGATGCATATCGAATTCAGTTATAGTTGCCGAATACAAGGGATACTGCAAAATAATTGAGTTTAGGATATAAAAAATATGCAAAATAAAATAAAAAATACCTGAGGAATGGGCACCATCACACCTGGTCGTTTGTTGTTTTGTACACATCTTAATAAAGCCAAAATAGCTTTGATTGATCCTGAGGCACCAGCGGACAATATGATATTTTGCCAATCAGATGGAATGCCATCACGATTTTCAATATACTGAGCGACATGTTTTCTAATTATATCAATGCCGGCAGAATCAGAATACGATCCAACGGAGCTACCTTTACAGTCTTTTAAGATTGCTCTTGCACGTTCTTTGCAATCTGTGGGGATATTTGGATCTTTGAATAAAGGTTCATATGTGATTAGTCCTAAAACCTGTAAATCAACAACAATATATTAAATGACTAAATTCTTTGTTATTTTTGAAAGTTACTTGTCTAATAAACGTAAGAGGCACTTGTCCCATTGCATGGCAGTCACCAATATTTGCTCGGATTACTTCTGTAAATGGTTTTTTTGTTCCCTGTAAATAAACATTTAAAAAATATGTTTAAATAAAACCAGGAACAAATGAAAGTGTTTCTATGCAAATATTTTGATCGATCATCGGTATTTTCTCGTATGAAATTATTTTATGTGTAAATAAAAAAAAAGCTGTTGATGTTAACTTCAAATATTCAGCAGAGACCATCTGACGCATTTATTTATTATTGGATTGATAATTACTATCATATACATATGTATACTATATAAATTGTATGAGTTATCATTATCAGCTTTTTGTTACTTTTGATATAATAGCAAAGCACAATCAGCATACAAATATGCTTATCAAATTATTACAACTTAAAATAAATTCATCAATTACATTGAAAAATGAAGTTGTTCTTAGAAACAAAAAATCTAATGATTTTATTTGAGTTTTGTGTTCCTAATAAATTCTTACAAATTAATTTCAATTAAAATTTTTTATTGAAATTCTTTGACATAGCTTTGTTAAGTCAATAATAAGAAACAAAACAATTTTCTTGATCGTGTATATTTCAGCATTTGCTACTATATATATTTTTGGTTTTGAGGCTCTAAAAACCTTATCGGTTTTACTTTACATTTTTCAAAAAAAAAAAAAAAGAAAAGATTAAATAGACTTTAATTTTTTGAAAACATTTTTTTCTGGTATTTTGTTTGTTGACGATTCTAAATTTATCTACACACCATTCATTTATGAACTTTTTGTAGAAACAACATTAGTTTGAAATGTCAATATTTCGAGAAAACGTAAAACAATATAAGCTTTTGGAGCACCCTAACATCAATTTATATTATATTAAAATCCAGTTTTGCAAAAACTCAATATTTTATCTGTATGATACAATCTTTTTCAAACTAGATCAACAACTTTTATATAACAGCTTTCAATTAATGCTCTCATATTATTACATATATAACGCAGTAATGTTTCTAACGAAAGCTTTTTATGCACAGAATTTTTTCATCGTATCTCAAAAAGAATTTCAAAAAGATAATAGGATTATAATGGAGCTACCTGGTGATTATCTAAAAATATACATAATTCTTAAATTCAGTGTAATTCTTAGATTGAAAGAAACACTAGAAATATATTGTGTAAAAATAAACAGTAGAAAAATGTACCGCACAATATGATAAAAAAAAATCATCTTGTTTTTTTCTATCATGTGACAACGTTTTTTTATTCAAGAGTTTAGTATTTTATTAATTTGATGTTTCAGTTTCTTTTTTACTCAGACTTGCGCATTCGTATGTATAATTTTTAAAATTGTTTTGTTCAAATTTTGGAATTTTTTGCATATAAAAAAATTAAATATATACGATATACTTATAAGACATACTGTTGATGAACGATTCATTTATACATTGTTAACTCTTTAAAAAAAACTAAAATTCAGGACCAAGCGTGACGCAAAAAGGAATTTACTTGTTCTATATGAATATATACGGTGTTGACCTTGAGTTACTTTATAAATTATATAACTTTGTTATAAGTACATACTAATTCTAAACAATTTATATATTTAAATTAGCAAAACAAATTCAGTTTGTTTTTTCTTTGTCAATAAATTGTACGAAACATAAGTGCTTGTTTTCCTATGATGATGATGATGTATTGAAATGGTTGGTATTTTTGTTTTAATATTAATTTTATAACAAGTAGTTTAAAACAATTGGCTTACCTCCTGCAGCTCTTTTTCAATTTGACCGGCACGTATCACAAGTGGTCCACGTACCTGCAATTGAAAAGTATGTTTGATTCGTTTTAACTTTGCATTTCATATTTGCTTACCGCGTATTCCATAACTTTAATACTAGGATTTATATTGTCTAGAGTGACACATGGTTTTGCAGACATGTTTGTTGTTGTGGTAAAATTCCTTGTATAAACACTAAAAGCACAAATAGTTTTGTTGATTATTGTCTTGGATTCCTTAAATTTAGTATTTGTTTTTGCTTTTTTATTGTCTGCGATTGTAGTAATACAACCTCGCTGGCCAAACAGTAAATTGCGAGTGAATGCTGTTGTGACGACTTTATGTCCTACATTGTGAATAAAGAGCAAAGGAACATATGAACACATGGTTAAGGTGTACATAAATATAGTATAATATAAGTAAAACGTTTGTGTATATTTAAATTTGTATTGAAACAGAAGAGAAATTTCATTACTACTGTAGTGTTGGATTTTGCGCACAACTTTATTTAATTAAAATTCGTCAACGAAGATTTGTATGGATACAAAAGTGTTAAGATTTGTAAATGTATGAGTGAAGAAGAGAGAAGTTTATGTTTGCGTTTTGTTGCGATTTTCATTGTGTACATTTTTTAATAACAAATTGAAGTAATCACACTAAAATTTTTAAAAATATGTACAGTTTGCCTCTCTTTTTCCTCTAGTAAGAGCTTTTTACTCGATGCTCATTCACAAAAAAAAAATGAGTTAGAAAAATATTTAAACTACACACACTATTATCTCTGTTTCATATAAATGTGTATATAAATATTTTTATTACTATTTCACATTTTTTTTTTTATTTAGAATGAATGGCTTAATAGTTTTATTACTATTTTAAAAGTGTTTTTACTCACCATTATGTAGCAAGAATCCCATTTTTGACTGAAATAAAATTAGAAGTCCAGTTGTTCAGCTTAATATAGTCAAAAATGAACTACACACACACTCTGATAATTTGTTTGTGACGTTTGTTATTAAGATGATCCGGAATCTGTGAGATTGAGTAAACAAAAAAAAATGGTAAATAATAAAAATACAACGTGTACATTTTTCAATACAATACAAAAAAAAATATTTAAATATTATAAGCTCTCATAATCTGTTCATTGAGTTTGTCATTTCTATATTTTTTCAATAAAAAACAAAGTTTACTTTGTGATTCTGTAAACGTGTAAATATATTGCATAAGGATGTATACAATTATGATTATATTTTCCCCACAAGGGAACCAGATTATTAAATAAACCAGAAATATTGTATTGTATCGCACATGAAAAAGTTTTTTCTTCTGATTAAATTTACGAATACAAAAATCTGTTGTATAACAGTAGTAATAAAAAATTATCACTTTTTTTGTGCTTGTAGAGTATACAAAACTGTTTCTTTATATTTCTTTTTTGTTGATAGTGGTTGTTATACGATTGGTTTATGTAATGATTATTATTTTTTTTATTAATTAATAAATACTTTTAAATATTTCTATTTTTCAAAGCAAATTCGCTTTTTCAACTTCTGATGTGCACTACTTCGGGATTGCACTTGCTCAGTGAAAGAGGAATAGGTAACATATGCGTAATAGACGTGAATAAAACTCTCTTGAAGTAGTCTGCATCAAGAGCAGTAAGAGAAATGCATCTAAATAGTAAAAATTGAGTGCACTATACATGTACCTTTAAAAATAATATTTATACACAGTTTGGATATTGGAGGCACAAAACGAAATAAAATAATAATAAAATGAGCGCAGGACACGAAATGCCGGCTGTGACTAAATTCATTTCTCACCTAAACTGACTCTAACACGTATTACTTTAAAAACAGCTCACTCTCTGCAAGTATTTTCTCTCTTTTTGGTTTCGCTGTATCTTGCATGGTGTATGACGATGTGCTGTTGTAAATTGAGTGTTCATCCCCATATCACCCCACAATATCAGTAGTCCTGCCATACACGACTACGTACATCACTACACACTTTTGTCACCAAAACTCAAACAAGAAAAACACACGAGTCACCAGTCATGTTATCATCGTTCTCAAAGAAGGCCATGTACATTTCCATTCAAATACTATAAACATTTTGAATCAACGATAACATTCAACAGTGTCGGCAATTTTGTACACTTATTCTTGTGCAAACGTACATGGAAATTTCACGGTAAAGAACTCCAATCGTATACTATTTGAATATGTAATATCTATGTAGTATGGACTAACAAAGGGGAGTTTTATTTTTTGTGCATGCCGGGAAATTTGTAGACACGTGTAGTGAATAATCGAGCGTGCCACTCACATCGGTACGGTATCATGATCATTTATGAAATCTTTTAAAGCGTTTTACTCAACAATGATGTACGAAAAACAACATATTCTTTCACGGACTACACGTACAAATATGCTGAGAGTCCAATATAAAAATAGATATAAATACATGGTTTGTTTGGAAAGAGTATGATACTCATAATATTCAACTAATCGGAGGAAAATCGGCATACATACAGATAAATGATCATTTAGTCTCTGAGTGTTGCTGCTTTAGAAAATTAAATGTAGTAGACTTAATCATTTTTTTTTCAAAACAATTCCTTTTGTTTTTTTTTTATACAAAAATATAATAAAAACTTTAAATTCAATATTTTTTGTATCTTAAAGTTAGGAGGACAAATGATAAATAAAGGTGACTTTGTGAAAACATGTCCCGCCCTATCATGCACTGGGAAAACGTTTTATTTATATATTCGTATAAGTGTATTGGCAAGCTACGATCCTACACGAACACACTCTTCTGTGTCTTTACGTCTGTATTACATTGATTGTGCTATTGGGATATAGAATGGAGCAGAAATGAATTTTAATAGCTCAGTCAGTACTTTGTGTGTTGTTGATTGAAAAATAATGCTTTTGCGCTTCAACAATAATTTATTATATTATCAAAAAAAATAAAATAAAAGTAAGGCGACAAAATATAAATAAATGCAACTGGTGTTGCTTTAGAAAAAATAAATTTTAAAATAAATGTTTAAACATGTTCTTTCCAAACGTAGTGTCGGAAAACTTGTTATAACTCTTATCATTTAAAAAAATATAACGTGGACTTTGAGAAAAGCGTGAAAACCTAGCATCAATTTTTGATACCATTTGTAAAGAAATGAAAAAGGGGAAAATTTAATTAAAATTATGTGTGTATAAAACAAAAGATGAAGAAAGTGAAAATATAATAAAAAAAATTTAAAGATGGAGCATGTGTGAAAAAAAAGTTTAAAAACAAATATTTTGTAAAATAATAAAAATTATAAACTAATTTTTAAATTGTGACGTCATTTATACACATTATGTATTGAATGGAAAGTGATAAGAAGAAAATTAAAATATAAAAAAATAGTAATAATAAATATAAAAACCAAACATCAAGGACATTTAAATATTAAAAAAAATAAAACCATTAGGTATTAACCTAGATTTATAATGAAAAGTGAAAAATATAATTTTAATAAATTATTGTTTAGTTTTATTATGTTTTGCTCTACAAATTAAAAATGTCCAAGTTTCCTATTCTATGGGAAATTTATTGCGAATACTAATTTTGAAAAACTACTATACCTACTCAAGCCAAAAGAAATTGATAAAAGATTTGTATCTTAAATTTACTCATACAGTAAATAATAATAAAAATAAAGCGTTCAACAATGGACTGCGATTATTCAAAATTATTCTATGCTAAACGTAAGTCTAAGTATAATAAAAACTTGACATAATTTAAGTTGTTGTGAAATTTTACATTTAATATTTGTAGTAGTACCTTTTTCATTTTGAGTGATTAACTGATGTAAGAGAAGAATAACCTTGAAATCAAAATATTGTTTATGTAGATTTTTTCCGCCGGTAATTATTTTTAAAAAAACATATTGCTACTTTTATAATAAATAAAATATAGTTTATGTACTTTAATTTTACTATATCTCTTGGAAGACATTATTATTGGTGTGTCTTGTGATATAAAGATCATATTTGTAAAAGTCAATTAAAAAATTATATAAATAATATTTTAATTTCATTTGGTAGATTTTTAACTTTTGATCTAACTTGCATGACAAAAACAGTGCATATCTCGCGTATCCTTGTATAAACTATTTCAATTTGGTTCTGGTAAAAATAAAGTATTCTCTAAAATATATAATTTTAAGGGTAAAACTATTTTTAAAAAATGGTATGCTAATAGTGTCGGAACAGTCCTGTTTCAAACATGTAATGTGTTTTTTTAAATGTTTTATGAACTAAGATTTTTGTATTAAGAGTTAAAAAGATTGTTGAACTTCTTCTTTACCTCATTTCGAAAAAAAAATGCGGTATTAAACTCGACTTGTCGTGTGTCAGTGTGTGTGTGTGTGTGTGAACTCCGCTGTGCTTAAAAATTTATTTTGTAATTCGCAGTTATTTAAGGACCCTGAAGGTCTGTGGGTAGTCCATTGGGTTGTGAAGTGTATGAAACTGTGAAAGGGTCTGAAAATGTGAAGTTTGCATTTAAACTAAATAGAAAAAGGTGAATCCAACCATTTCTACCTAGATATTTTTTGACACTTATTTCAGTGCGATCTTCTAAGGAAACGTTCCGCAACTTTTATAAAAATACTACATGTTATTTTTGACTACTACAACCACGGCGCGAGGCTAACAAATTATTTATGTGTTGGAAAAATATATTTTGTAAGAAAAATATACAATCTTCTTTGGCGGTTTGCCAATGCAAAACTAACAACTTGTCATTTACTTTTTTCATTTAATTTAATTTTAATACATTTTCGTATAACAAAAAGAGGGACACGACGTTGTCCCTATTTATTCTTAAGATGAGCTAGACAAGAGAGAATGTACACTAACTGTTTGCCACTTGACTATTTTGTATTTATACATACAAACTTTTTAAAAAAGTTCATCTTAAGATATTGACGTTATTATTTTATTTCCTTCTTGTGTGTGAAAGCTTAATAAGCATGAGTTCAAATGTTGAATGAATTATTTTTTAAATCGCTTTCGACACTAGACAAATACAAAACAAATATTACTTATATTTACAAAATTTTAGTCAAGAAAACCAAATTATCCACTACACTTTTGTGCAGTTTTTATTAATTATTTGATACATACTAAATACCGAGAAGCTCTAGGTACATTTGAGATATTTTTTTTTGTTAAATCGTAAAAGTTGAATAAATTTTCCTTGTGTTTGTTCAGTTTATATTCATAGATGAATTTAATTTTAAACTTTAAATTGAGTTAATGCCAACAAAACACCATTTAAATTTACTTGTGTATTATTTTTCTCTGTGAGTTTGTAATATTTATTATGAATATACTGAAAAATTTTTATATACATTTCTTATATAAAAATAATATATTAAATATTTTTTTTTTCTGATTAACCACTTTTTGTATAAATAAATAAAAAGAGGTAATTTTTCAAATTATTATTAAAATTTAAATAATTAAAACTTTTTGTCTAAATATTAAAAGTATATTTGTTCATTTCTAAGCGTGTATTTATTATGTTAAATAAGTTGGATAAATTCAACAATTCACAGTCTGCGAGAAATGGAAGCAACCACGAATCCTGTCTTTTGAATAAAAGTAAATTTTATGTAGGTATAGAATAAACTTTATCATATCTATTTTATTTTATTAGACGTGTTTATTTTTCTTGCCACATATCATAATTTGATTATGAGTAAACTGCATCATAGCTAAATGTGTTGAATATACATTTCATGTGATAAAATATCTCTACATGCTTTCTGCAAGACTTCATTAATTTAAAGTATCAAGAATCAAATCATGTTTTATAACAAAATATATTTACTTTAAAGTTTCTCAATATATTTAAACGTACTTACATGTATTCGAAAAGCTTTTTGTTTATATTTTCTAGAAATATGATTTGTTGATTCAAGTAATTTGTTACCTCGCCGCTGTTCTAAACCTAATTATGCATTTTTTAGATTTTGCATTGTTTTATTATACTATTAATGTCTCAGTTGATGAATGTTCAAACATATACAATGAATTCATTTACTGAAAGTTCGAAGAGAAAATTTCGAAAAAAAACGTACATCTGACAAAAATAAATAAAGAATTAAAATAAAAAAAAGATGTTTCATTTTGTTGACACTTTCTTATAGAAAAATAATGTGTTTCAATAAGAAGTAAAAATATAAAAAAATTATCAAAGTAAATGATAAAACTACTTAGAGCCAATAGCATTTGTTCCTGCATTTTGATGTATGACTTTCTCTAGTACAATACCAAATTACCGGAGTACGTAACCTACATGGCTAACAAAAATAAGGATTTCTTAAGTGACAAATGTATTTTCATAAAAAAATATTTCGATGACTTTTTTCCATATTTTTCTTTAATTTCCTATTACCAAAATATCTTTAAGATTTTTGAAGATTTTTCAATAAAAATTAATTCAAAACATGCATGTTTATTTTAACAATGATAATATTTTGATAATTTATTTTTTTAGATTTAATTTTATGATAAATATTATATGATATAATTATTATAAAAAATAAAATCTGACTTGATTTAAAAATTAAAACTGTAATAAGAAAAAACTAAATAAGAAACTGTGGGACATTTTCAAACAAGCAGCACAATGTTTTGGTTGAAAAATTTAAAAAATATGCCAAATTTAAAGATATAAAATAAATTTATAAATAATTGTGATTTTTAAATGCTTCGAGACAACATGAAAAATTTTGAAAATTTTTGGAGGAAAATGTTTTTTTTTAGATTTTTTGGTTATTTTATGATTGAAAATGAATAGCAGATGAATAAAGCAACTAATGTAAACTTTTATTCCTGCGAAATTTGTTAAAATTTCTGAGATTTTTTTTTTCATTTTTACCCAAACTATTCATTTTATTGGAATAATTTTAACATTAAAATACCAAAAGAAATTGACGGACAAATCAAGGAGCTCTTAGAATGAAATTTATTGATTTTGAAATATTTTTTAACTTTCTCGCAAAACCATTAACAATTTTTAATTGAAGTAAAGTTTTGTTAAAAATTTAGGTAAAATTATCAAAATTGAAGTTCGCTTGATTATTACCGCAAAATTTTCTTCTTTTTTTTTGTGTGTGTATTAAAACATGTAAAATAAGACTTCGCTGTTGAGATAATTTGTTTTTTTTTTAACAAAATGTTTTTTTTATATTGTACTTCCATTCAAAGAAAATATTTTGTATTAATTCCAAGGTAGAAAAATATAAAAAATTGCGCTGGTTTTTCATCAAATATTGAATTTTAGTTCAATACTTACTTAGTAACTGTGCCCAAGATATTCTATTTTTTACGCATCAACCTTTGAATGTTCATCCTACTCGAGATCTACTAGTTTCATACTTTTTATAAATTTATGAATATTTTTCTAAAAATTCTTAGAAATTTGAGCAAATTTTGCAGTAATAATAGCTTACATTAGTTGTTTTATTCATTTTTTAATCATTTTAATCATAAAAGAATTAAAAATAAAATTAATAAATAATAGAAAAAAAAATTTCCTCCAAAAATTTTCAAATTTTTCATGGTGTCTCGCTAAGTGTCTCGCAGATATTTTTGATCGAGAGACATCAATTTTTTACAGTGTATTTTTATTACAACTGTTATATTATATATACATACTTTCAAGGGCGGATTGAGAGGGCTATATGCGGACCACGAAGGGGGGGGGGTGCAAATCTATATAAAATCACCTTTTTTTGTTAAATTTTGTGTCATTTTTGTGATTTTTAGTGCTTTTTAAGCTTCGAAGGGAGGTGCCATTGCCCTCCCCCCCTCTGGATCCGCCCTTGCATACTTTCAAATTTTGTAATTTAAAGTTTTCTTTTACAGGAAAATGCCAAGAGATGGAGCTTTATCAACAATATCGTAAGTATTGTTAAAAATTATGTATGATAATTTAGTAGTTCTCAGACAATATATACATACTAAAATCTTTTTGAATGGTATTCAAAAATTATTTCATATTTGTGATATAAACAAAGATTCATCGATAGTTCCTTTTATTTTTTATTCAAAATCAACTAAAACAAATCTTTTATTACCATTTTATTATACCAAAATTCATGTTGCAAAATTTTAATAATGTATAACCGCATGACATACCACACAATTGTATGTACAACTCACTGTATTTTGCTGGAATAAAATTTAAATTCACACATCTATACTTTATACAAATGACAATATTATAATTATTCCAAGTACGCTTTAATAAGCTGATGCTGGTTTGGTAATTATATGAAAACCATTATTATTTGTTTGACTCCATAATTTACTGCAAGTGGAGCTAAATATGTGAAGTGGATTTTGTGTGAAGAGTATGTTTGGTGTGATTCATTGGAAAAATGTTTTAATTATTATGTTAAAAATAAACATTTTCTTGTTTCAATGTTTCAATCTAGATTTTTAAAATTAAATATGTATTTTTAAATATATATTATAATTTGAAGAACCTTTAATAATTATAATCACTTATGAGTCCCTTTATATCATTTTTAAAATTATGAGGAATAGCTTATTTTGCATTTTATTTCATTATTATTATTATTATTATTATTGTGAATTGTTATTATTATAATATTCGCACACAATTTAGCACAGCAGTATTAACTCCTCCTCTTTGAACACTCTTTTTTACAAGTTGAACAAACATAAGTTTTTCTGACTGTTGCATATTTTTATGCTTCTGACTTCACGTGAAACTATGTACAATGAAAAAGTAAATTTTTAATTGTTCCGTGAAGATAATAAATAATAATTACAAGTTGAGTCTATTTCTAAGAAATTGAAAAAAAAAATGAAAGTCGGTATTCTTAATATTAATATTTGTTACGTAGATTCCTCAGGTTTAGCTACATTTTAATTTTATTAGCTAGAAATTTATCTGCTAAATAAACTATATGTTTTGTGTAACTTCCTGCTGAGATATTTTTTTATACATACCTTCAAATCAACTAAGAGTCTCGATGTATTTTATTATTAATATCATCATTCTTGAAAATGTTTTGAAATTATTTAATAAATAAAATCGTACAATTTTGAGATGCGTAAAAATATGTTTTATAAAATAAAACTAATAATAATAATGATTTTGTCTTCGTGTAAAAAATGATGTGAAAGGGTACATAGCATGTGAAATTATATTTTTGTTAACTTCTGCATAGTAAATATATTTTGGAAGGTTTAAGAAATCCATAAAATTTTCAACTATTGTGCTGGCCGAATTAAGATATTCATTTTTTTTGTTATTTGACGACTAATATATTTGAATGAAAGACAGAACACGTTTTTGATTCTATTTCTTATTCTATTTTATTTTTATTTATTGTTTTCCTTAATTTCTGGTTTCTAAAAATACTAAAATTATATAAAAATATAAATATAGAATAAAATAAGCAATGGAGGAAAAAAGAGTCTGAAATGTGAAGGCTCCACCCAACTACAAATATTTCCTATTTTTTTTTTATTGTGGCATGCCATTCGGTGGTACTAACTAAACGTGCATATAAGCAAACAGCACAACATGAAAAAAATAAAAATGAATGAATAAATATTTTGTATAATGTGTAATGCAATGCATATTTATGTTGTGGTAGCCACATACCATTTTATGGAAGAAAATTACATAAACACACTACAGAGTAACATAACCAAAACCAACAAATCATTAATGGGTCAGTGCAGCCATTATAAATACTTTGAATAGTTACAGAATATATTTTATTTTTTTTTTATAACATAGATAAACTAATATTATAATTTTTTTTTTTAATTCATTCAATAAAAGAATAACAAATGAAAAATCAATAAACAATTTTAATTGAGAGGAAAAACTTTAAATATACATTCTCTTTGTTTTTTTTTATTTTTAGGAAAATGACACTCTTAATAAATATATCTAGTGGTCCTAAATGATCTATAAAAAGCATAAAATAACCCTATATGTACATACATTTCGAGCAGAAAACTCTTTCAATTTTTTAAAAATTTTAAAAACTATTTTTGAATTCCTGGCTGAATTCAGCATATGAACGTTTTGTATTTGGTTGTACTCATTTGATAAATAAATGAATTGATTTTGATTTTACTATTTATCTGCTTGACTCGTGACTATCGGTGTTTCATTTGATCAAATTTTGTGATAGTAAACTAAAAACAAGCTAAATGAATTAATTACCAGTTGATGAACAACACCGTAGTAGATAATTTCCATCATTTGATGGAAATTTGTCACAATCCTCATGTCGGTGTATTAAGGATATTAACGAAACAAAAAAATATTTTTAATGGATGATGAGAACTGCATTATAACTAAAAGAATTATTACGACGCATGTTTACTGCAACATTCTTTTTTAACATATATGAAAATAGTTATTGTAATGAAATATTGGAATGTATCTATTTTAAACAATTTTCAAAATGCATTCTTGCATTAAAAAAATATTCTTGCTCATGTATGTGAAAAGCACAGGTTTTTGATTAATAACTAAAGTAATAATATTTTTTAATGCAACAAAAAGTCAACATAGTTTATAAGAAACTAGCGAGCCTGTAGACATCGTTCTACCAGTTGAACCCTTATTTGGGAGGTTTACCACTAATTTTCCCTGAGTTTTTTATTCATTTTTTTTTGACAAAATTGAGTTAAGAATGAGAAAATATGCTTAAAAACGAGTATTTTAGGATACATTGAGAGATTTTCAAATTTTTTTTTTTTAAATATGAGTTTTATTTCAATATGCCAGATCGCACATTGCAACGAAAATGATAAATCGCACAAATGCATACAAATTGCTAACAAGTCAAATTTCAAAATTTATCCAAATCATTCTTTTTTGTTTAAGTTTTTGTGTTTTTCATGCTCTGTTATTGCATACAAAGTCCATTTGAACCAAAAAATTTGGAAAAATCTTGAATTTGGAAGAGTTAAAAAATCTAATTTTTATATGAAATTTTGTGCGATTTATCCTTTTTCTCAATAAAAAATTTCCCAAAACTACCCCTTAGAGATTAGATAAGAGATTTTTCTGAACGAAAATTGTTTTTTTTAGCTAATTATTTACTTTCGCGGGCATTTTCAAGAAGAAATATTTTTTAAATAAATTTTAACAGCTCAAAAACCGTAAAAAACTTAAAACCGTTTTTTCTCAGTTTGTTAAAAACTGCAGTTGTGCGATTTATCCTTTTCGATAACTATAAAATAGTAATACTTACTCGCAAATCAAAGCCACTTAATCTTTATTTGGACTTGTATGATATTAATGTATAACAAAGTACAACACAAAGAAAAAAAATACATAAACAAATATTATTAAAACAACTCGAGGTTTTCCTAAGGAATTTCAACATACAGTTTGTGAAACTCTTCTCAAAAGTATCACAAAATAAAACATTTGCCGACCTTAAAGAATACAAAGATAACGTATAAAAAAGTATTTTTTGCATTTCCTTCGTTTGAAACAGTCTACGCCCAAGCTGCTATTTTTATTATTACATTTTCACATACACTGAACATTATATATTTCGAGACAAAAGTATTTGGTGTTTTTTTTAACAGTAAATATAAAATAAAAGTCGAAACGCACAAGAACAAAAATATTTGTAAGAGAATGTTTGAAGTGGATTTTTATTATTATTTAAAAAAGCGCAGAGAACATTATATCGTCACATATTCGTTTTGTCTTGATTTTGACATTCTGAAAATTTTACGTACATAGATTGAGCCAAAAAATTTCGATTTACCCAAAAAAGAACTTTGGTCTCATCAAACATAATTTATAATTATCTACTTTATGATTTTTAAAATTTCTTTACACATAATTTAGGGTAGTAAAAATATGTTGTGTTTAAAAAAAATGTTATTTAATTCAAAATAAATCTAATACTCTAAGAGTCACATGAAAAACAAAGAAACCGCCATTTAACTTTTCTTCGCTCTATACAGGTTTTACCTTCGCTGCTTATTTCATCGATGGGAACTAACTTTATAAATTTGTATGTTAGTCTTCTTCATCATTGATCTACAATAAAAGCTTTTTATATTAAAAATAAAAATGTGAAAGGAATTTTTACCAAACATTGCAGCCCTTGATAATGCTCTTTATTGGAATTCGCATCTGTTCTTTTAATTCTATATTCTCTTCCATTTACACAGAAGCCGCTTTATTGAAAAAAAAAGTAATCGAGATGTATATTGGAATGTTATGTTTTAAAATTAAATTTAAATTTAACCTGAAACAAATGGAATGGCACAAAAATTCTATTGTGTTTAAAAAATATTTCTTTGTTTTTTATTGTTGTTGTTCAATAGTCAAATCGTTAAATGGTGCAACAATCTTTAAATTTTGAACAGAATCTCTTACTAAGATCGGGTATTTTTCTTTCAATTTCAACAATTTCACCTACTCTGAAATTATTTATCTTCTTACAATTAGTATATACTTTATAATATACATAAATTTTCTATCATACTTATTGGTAACTATACTTGGTCTATAAGATTTTCCTTTAAATTCTTCTATGACAATAAATCATAAATGTTAAAATTATTATGTCCTACTACTATTATGTCTTTCCTACGTATACATATTGCACAATCATAGTGTATGATATAAAACGTTGTTGCTGCATTCCAAAAGAAGAGGAGAGTTGCAGATAAATTGCGAGTATAGCTTCTGTTTTGAACTTTTGTATTGTAGTTGCTATAGATATTATTTCAGCAAAAATTATTGTAATTAAGAAATTCCAGAGAAGTTGTACATTTGTTATATATTTAAGATATGTTCTATGTTGGCATGTTGTGTAGAAAGAAAAATGTTGACAGACGAAAGTCAGAGCGACACAAAATTTATGTTTATCATCGGGTAGACGTGATACTTTATTTCAGTATAATGTTTGTTTCTATCATTATATATATTTAAGATGGTGCTGATAAGTTGACCGACGGCCGACGGAGTGTTTCAATTAATTATTAATAAGTTTTTTTTTTTGTTACAATCTTTATTTTCTCACAGTCAAAAATATTTTTTTTTATTAAATTATGTTATCTAAACATATACAATTAATAACACCAAAAAGAGTGTAAAGTAACTAATTTAATAATCAAAACTTATGCAAATTTATTTTCGCAAGTCAAACTCAAATTCTATTCTTTGAAAAAAAAAAATTGAAAGTGTAGAAAGAAAGCAACAAGTTGTCACAACATAATACTCTTCATTTACAATACAACGCATTCATTCATTTTTAGTATATTAACATGATGATGATCGCAATGATGTCGACAAGCTTTTAACTTTTTTCTATGATATTTTAAATGTTGTATACAAATACATAATAAGCACACGTTTACAGATGTATGAATATTATATTCACATCTGAATAGAGTAAAAAATGCATGAGCAAGTAAGTATACACTCTGAAAGTTAAAACGTGTCTGCAGACAATCATTTTACGTGAATCCACGTACTTTGTAAATTTTGTCCATGTATTGTATTTCCACTACTTTTTGGTAATATATTGTAATACTGATCAAAAGATGTAAAAATTCTTCTTAATGTAGCATTTCATACAGAGATAAAGTTCTATAATTAAAACAATAGAACGAAACTCATATTTTAAAATATTTTTTCAGCAAGAAAGGAAAGAAGTTCATTCTAAATGAATTTTTCCCGATGAATTTTATTCGTTTTTCCTTTCGTCTTTTGGATTCGATCTCTATAATGTATATCAAGTACTATGAACAACAACAACATTTTGTCTGTGGAATTTCAGAGAGTAAATTTCTTTAAATACATTGAATTATCCTGCTGTGTGTTAAACTGACGACTTCGTTGCTACCAGAGAAGAAAATTCTGTTTAAAAGGATACGTATAATATGATAGTACAGAAATAAACATAAACGCACGTGTATAACAGACACAAACACAGAGTCCTATTCAATTATAAATATATATTCTCTCATCGCACATTCCATTCTACCCCAATGATTTTCCACCCATAGTTTCCACTTACTCATTCCAAATTGTGTTCAAGGCACATGCTTTTTGAGCTGCTCAGCAACTCTGTGCATATATACGTGCATATATACGTGAGGAACGGCTTTATAATATTTTGAAAGAGAATACGAAGAAGAAAGGGCTCTATTTGTATCACACAACATAACTTAGTGTAGAATAGAGAGTCAAATATAAAATACATAAACGTTTTTGCTTATTTTATCAAAACGGGAAGACAAATTGAATTTTCCGTCATCATGTGCCGCTTTTCCTTTTAAGTTTGAGTTTCATAGTCCTCGTATTGTGCTAAACTTATATACAAGATCAGTACTATACATGTTTATTGTTGATTTTATTGCTTTTGTATATTTATTTATTATTTTCATCTTTGTAGTACTTCCATTCTTCTCTGTTGCTTTTATTGTTATTTTTGCTGATTTTGTTGTCTTTGTGATGCCAAACATAAAAACTCGACTTAACACATGAAAAGAAAAGACCATACAAAAAAATTACAGTTAATTTTTTTTTCATTAAATAAAATTGGTAGATTGATCGCCTTAATTCTAAATCTTTTATACAAAATATTTAATTTATGATCAAACAATAATTACGACACAATGTTTAGCCTACTATTACAGACTATTAGAAAAACTTAGTAAGTCCGCCTTAATTTTGACAGTTTTTTAAATTTTATTTCAAAATGTTTTCATGAAGTAACCAAGAAAAAAAGTTTTTGAAATTTAGCATTTTAAAATTATATAAAAAAAATTATATTATAAAATTATATATTAAAGTAAAATAATTAATTTTCAATATTGAGCTGGATTACTTAAAAACAAACATCTAATATTTGAGATTAAATTGATTCAACTTATAAGTAGGTAAAATGCATAAATTTTAGAACTAAACTTAATGAGTCACAATAACGAATTTGTTAACAGTGATGAAGAGAAGTAAATAGTAGGTAATTAAATGTAAATGTTACTCTTCTCATATGATGTTTGTACATATATGTATTGTGAAAGCAGGTAGCGTGTAAAAGGTCATTAATTATTTATCATTATACCTATTAGACTGTTAGCACGATGAAGAGAAGAAATTTTACAGTTAGGTACCTTTTATAACTTGATTCAAACTTTACACATATTTATAATTTATACAAGAGGGAAAATATTTCATATTTTTATATATATTTTATAATTATTATTTATAATTATCAAATATGTTATTGTGTTTTATTTATGTATTTGTCAGACTAGGACACGAGTATGTGGACTTTATCAAGTCCAGAGATACCACAAAAAAATTGTAACCCTCTCACGACCGTCCTGCACAATATTGTAGGAAAAAAAAATGAAAATAATAAATGAAATGAATTTAAAAAAAAAATATTTTTTTAAATATAATAAATGTCGTGTCTGTGTCTAGTATCCGTATCTCTTTCTAGTATCCGATGTCATTGATGAACTTGATATTTATGTAGATAATCTGAACTTGGATTGTTGAAATCCTGCAAGGCCATATTAAAAGTTAAAGATTAATATTCACTAAAAAAAATAACACTCATATAAAAATAAAGGACTGAAGGACTTCGTTAGTCATTCTTCTGAACAACTTCTATCAGTTTTATAATAATAATAAAACCCTTACAAACAAAATTTTCATTTTACATTCCGCAAATTTTTCATAATATTTCAATTGCATTCATTCATTTTTGTATCTTTAGACCTTTTCTGCCATCTATCATTTAGCAAAATTGTGATTCGTAGTTTTCCGTAAATCCTGTTATATTTTGTGTGATATACCTTACTTATCATCATCATGATGAAATTTCACTCAGTCCAAAATTGCCTGAACTTCATATCATGTAATATACAAGTTTTATAAATCTGCAACAATCATATCCAAAATTGTTTTGGAATTGAAACAATATTTTCAATGGAATGCGCACCAAAAGTATTCCTGGGCTTGTTAATTTAACTTTTTTTTTAGTCTCAGTTGATATCGTTTGCATATATATATATACCAGGGGAAGTTAACGTTGACTCCTGAAACCTATCATGACAACGATGTTTAATTTTTTGATATTTTTGACGATCTCAGAAACAATAACACATTTTACAGAGTGGAAATTTATTATTTAAGACTGAATTAAATATCAATTCTTGAATGAAAAATGAATTTTTCTAGTTTTTTTTTTTCAATATTTTTATGATTCATTAGGGTGTTTCAAAAACGTATCTTGTTTCGCGATTCCGCCCCCCATCATTTTTATGAAAAATGAATGAAATTGGGAAATTTTAGAAATTTCGCATAATGTGTATACACATAAGACATGTATATATATATATGTTTTATTTATTAAAAACATGCAAATGAACGTTTCTACACAATGCATTAAAAGAAGGCAATTTGTCTGTCCTATAGAAAAATAAAACACATTAGGAACGCTAAAACAAATATTAAAAAATGTGTTTCATGAATACTTTATTAATATTAATAAATAAACGTCACATTTCAAAATAAAAAATATCTTAAGAACACATTCATTTCAAGCTTTATATCACAAAATTTTACTTATTTGTCTATAAATAAAAAAAAATAGCAAAGTGAGTACAAAATCCATAAGTAAATTTTTTAAACCAAGAAGCTCATTTTTTTAGAATGACATTTGTTGTCTCGGGCTTTCTATTATTTTAAATAAAAGGGTAATGAGGCTTTCTTATTTAAAAAAACATTTGAGACTCCAATTACATCGCTTTACAAATATATAATATAATTATTCAAAAAAAAAAACTCTTCAATGAATAAATAAATATATAACATATTTTTTTATCTCTTTTAAACCGCTATTGTTTGGTGGGGTGATTGGCAAAAAATGGAAGACATCATAATTTTTCCATCAAACTTCTATTTAAAAATAAATTGATTTTTATCGATGGAAATAGTCTTGCATGTTTTGTAAAAGTAGCATGGCGATGAAAAATTATAGTATTTTTGCATGTACCTACATAAAATTCAAATTAATTTTTTTCCATCTTTTAAAATTTTATTTTGTATTTGATTTAGTTTAGTCTGTTGTATAAAGTATACCTATTGAGGCTCCTCCTATACAGAAAAATGATTTAGTATCATTTAGAAGCCCCTTGAATCAGCAAAGCAAATTCGAATTGTAGTATATTTTTGTTAAATAAGTCCTTTTGTGTTCCAAGTCGATATTTGTTTCACTTAGGCGTAACAAGGGTGCGGCAACCCCCCGCAGGCGCCAAAATGGAAAAGGCGCAATTTTTGTGAGAAAAAGCAGTTTTTGTTTTTTTTTAATTAAAAAATTATTTTTTGAAACATTTCTGTTAATATGTTTACTCATTCATTTTTATGTTTCTTTAGAACGCCAAGTTGTTTCAATAGAAAATTCCTTAATTTTGATAAATAAGCGCCTTCAGTATATAATAACCGGTTTTAACCACAGAAATTGGCATTGTAAATTTTATGAATTTTCTGCGAAAATTTTTATAGTGGGGAGCGCCATTGGCCAAAAACGCGCAAGTTTTCAAATCGCCGCACCCAAATTTTAGGGTCGCTACGCCCCTGATTTTCAGAAAAATATTTTTTTTTAGAAATTTCTCGGCTATGAAAATAAGGATACTTTTTTGCCCAAAAAAGTAATTTTTTCGCCATTTTTTCCAACTTTGAGGCCTGGGCTCTAGATTTTTTTGTTCAAGCCAGGATATTTTATGCCTGATTTTGAATTCTTTGGAAAGTTTACTGTCATTTAGCACCATTGAGCCTTTGATTCTGACAATTTTTCGACGTGTTCTCGATACCGTATCACGATGGGCTTTTTTGTGCACCAAAAACAAAGTAGTACATGGAACATACGTTCAAGTGTTTGTAACTATGATTGAAAAGAATTTTACGTTTTGAGAGTTAAAATAAAATGGGCAACTAAACGCTACTATTAAACCTCTATTATGTCATCCGGAGGTACTAAGTAAAAGATATAAAACAAAGAATCATTCAAGACTTCAAAATATTATTTTTTTATTATTCAGTTTGTTCTGCCGCATTCAAGTGTATTTAATTTTCCTTTCTTTTCACATATATAGTAATAAAAAGTGTAATTTTGTGTAGGTGTAATGATTAAAGCAATACTGTATTTTTTTGAATGTTTTTTTTCTTGCAAATTATCTTCATGCGTACTCGATCACATGCTGACACTAATTTAAATTCTTTTGGTTTGATTTTTCAAATTCATAGATCGAGACCGAAAATATATATCTTTAGTTCGATCAACTATAAATAAAATAATAATTTACTTATAAAAGATATGCGGAAATCACTATAACTGCGGTGTATATTGACGTTTACATGTTTTCATTAGTGAAATGAATACTTCTTCGTATCTTGCATGCTTATAGTGAGGCACAAGAAACGTAGCATGTACGTAAGTAATTCATTAGTTAGTTATTAATACCCGTGCATTTAGTCATTTTCGTAGGTTCTCTATAAAAATGACTTTTGCAATGTACCTATATGTTTTTTCTTGTGTAGTATTCTTGTGACGCTACCGCATGTTCAATTTTTGAATTAAATCAAAAATGTATAGTCCAAAAATAATTATTTTTATCAAAGTATTTTTATTTATAACCTTTTAATACTATTATTACTGTTATGTATATATTGATTTTGTAGGCCATATTTTGTTCCTGATTAATATTTTAAACTAATTTACATTTTCATCTCATACACAAAAAAGATCATTTATTAAAAAAAACAACGACAGTCATGTTCAATGTATTAGTCTTGAAATTGTGTTATATACTATATGCGATTCATTTTCGAGAACCCACTTTATAACATTTGAGTATAGTACGGAATAAAAATACAACTTTCAATATACTGACACTACTATACCGAATGGAAACAAAGCATTAAAACAAGTTTATATTTATTAAAGCATGTATACAAATACATTATTTGCGCAACATACATGTTATAAATACATGAATGCGTTGAATGAAATGAATAAATTTGTTGTGTTAGATGAAAAAATGAACAATATTTTACCAATGTATAGAAAATTTTGAGTTAGATAGACGTGCTCAATCATGTACCTACTTGTTATAAAAGACGAAGAGAGTTACTTTGACATTGAATTCAGTTTTTCACGTAGAATAGCTTCTGAACGTTCACGTTGTTTCTATATTTTTTAAATTGTATGTATTGTGAGTCAATGGTTTTCCCCATTTTTCATTAGGAAAATTACATGACATTAATTGTCAATACTTGATTTTTCAATTCTTTAAAACGATTCGGTAATATAAGAGCAGTACGTGCTTAAGAAGCGGTAAGTTAAAAAAATTTGTTCTTTTAAATTCCTTAGTTGAAATAGCTGTCATTTTATTAATTAGAATTTTTTTCGTACCAATTCAGTTCATTTTATTGTTTCATTTAAACCTTTCGTCTCTAAATAGTAACATATACAAGCACGAACTATCGCGAACAACAATTTCATTTACCACAAAACGTTCATGTAGTTCAACACATTTGAGTTCACGCACACATTTACACACATATATGATATAAAAAAAATATTATGAATGGATGAATTGATTCTCGTTACTTAGTTTGTCTGCTTACTCAGGTTTCTTTTACCTAACTAACACAATTTAGTGACGCTTTGTATATCCGAACGTACGCTTCAGCTGTGCTCATAAAAACTTATATTAATTTCATTACCCTTATTTATACAATATTTTGTTACTTAAAAAACGTAAATTAAAAATATAATTGCAAATAAAATTTTAATAGAAGTGTTCGTTTAAAAAGAAGTTCAAAAAATATCCAAAAACATTCAAAAGGTGTACATGTACGATCACTTTTTGTTTTATATGTATATAAATATATTGAAAATACAGACGCGCATTTTATTTATGTAGGTAAAATTATTCGCACAAAATGAATATATAAAAGATCATCGTTAGTAAATACAGAAATGCAAAGTGTAAAGTTGCACTAAACAAAATATTTTTACAATTAAAAAAAACTCAAAGCGATATATATTAAATAATAAGAGAGTCTACTATAATCTTTAAAAAAATAAATTAATTGTATGAAACTTTATTATTTCTGCAAATTTTTTAAAATATAGATTACACGTTTTACAGGCATATCGAATATCTAGGCATATAAATAATCAAATAGGAACAGCCTTTCTTATTATTTAATCATATAGAACGCAAAGAAAAAAACCTAAAAAAGTGTTTTGTGGGCAAATCTTACTACCTATACAATTGAGTGTTCACATTAAACAGCATAAAATCTAATGTACATAAAATACATATACATTACGTAACATTTGTGTTTTACATTTTTTTTAAAAATATAATGATGAATCAGAGCAATTTTCTTAAATATAATATTGGAAAATAATCCAAAAAAATATATAAAAATCATTCACAATTCACTGTAAAAAAAAGAAAAACCTGTTGCATAAATTGAGTATAACGCATGTATGAATCAGTTCACAATTCTTTTTTCATCAATATTTCAGTGACAAGGTGACAACATTGAAGAAAAAAAGGAATAAAAAAATCTAAGAAACATACAAAAATTGTTGAGCGTACAATATTAAACATATGTAACTTCAAATGAAAATTGTGTATTTCACTACATTAATATTGTTGACGTGTTAAGCTGAAGTTCTTAACTAAAAAAAAGCTATATATCAAGTAGAAAGAATAGAGCTACGTGAATAGAATTTTCGTAATTTCTTATTTAAGAAACAAAACATACGCGTTTTTGTTACGATACTTTGACGAAAAATTCTTAAGTTTGTTCTAAAATCATTAAACGATTCAGTTTGAATAAATACGTAAATAAATATAATACACGAGTTGCAAATTTTGCTTTGTTAAAGTGTTTGGATCCAAGTAAATGGTGTAGTTGACTATACAATTATTAATAACGGATTAAATGCTAATTACAGGAGGTATGAATCGATTTATTATTTTATTTTATATCAATCGAATAATGACTAAGAGGGACTAGACAAAAAACATCTAGAATAAATTTGCCAATTATAATTGACTTCTTTTAAATAAATAAATAATCAAACTTTAAAAACAGCTTATTTAAGTTTCTATATCTACTGTCGCCTAAACTTGATCGTGAGTCATTGCTATACATGTACATCGAAATTCACTGTTAGTAAATGTGTAGATGTACGAATATTTTTTATCAGAAAAATGATGCATGATTTTGTATTTTTTGTTTGTTAGACAATAGACATTTAAAAAGGAAAATGTAACACGTTTATAAGTAAGAACGTTTTGTTTGATTACCGAAAGATCACGTAAAGTTATTTAAATGAACTTAACTTAAACAAAACAAGATATTTGACAAATCTGTAAATAATTATTTGTGATTACTATCTGATTAGCTAAAATTCATTTATATCATTAAAACCTAGCTATTACATAGATTTACTTTTTTTTTGTAAAGAACATATTTCGAAGGATATTTATTAATTTAATTAAAGCTAAATTTCGTTCTATTCTAAGGAATTAAATTTATTTAATTTTATATGTATTTAATTACGTCTGTATCAGTTATGGAATTTTGTACAAAAGATACTAAAAATTGCTGTAAATATCCAAGGCATTCTTATCTCTAGTTTTGGCCTAGAAATTTCAATCTATTTTATTATCAGTCAAATTTTTATCATACACATTGTCTATTGTGGAACATCAGAAACAACTTTGTAGTTATTCTTCTCTTTTTCAAATACATATTTTATGCATTTGAAACTTTTGAAAATTATAATTTCTGATTTTCGTGTTTTTTTATACCTAGTAGTATTAAATGGGTAGTCTTTTACTCTTCGCATAACATTGAGACATATGTACAATGTACATAATAATGTATGTGTAGATAGAACAAAAGTGCATTTATTTATAAGTACAATAACAAGAGAAAGGCGAAAACCAGTTTTAAATGGATTTCTTTTTTCATTTCTTTATTTTTTATACTTCTTTGAAATAAATTTGTACATCTATACATACAATAATAGTAAACATATAATTATTTCATATAGGTACAGCAAGGATTTGATCTTTGTATTTTATGCTTCAAAATTCGGTTAGAAAGATAAACAATAAAAAATAAAATATAATTGAGTCGTACCGTGAATAAATCATTCAATCAGAACCAATTAAAAACCAGTACATAGTAAGTTTTCATCATATAGCAAAAAAAATACACATAGAAAGCATTTTCAAAGTATCTTTAAATATATATTCAAACTAAACGTTGAATATTTCCTTTTTTGTTTCCTATACTTATTTGGCAATGAGTCATCATTCACTTGATTTAAGTGTTATTTGACATTTGCATATTTTTTTTTACTAAGAACCACTAAGAATTACTTTTATAAAGTTTTATTTTTTACGAAATCAAAGATTGATAGAGTTATTCACATATAAAGTACATAAAAAATATCTCTAACCCTTCAACTCTACCTATCAAAGACTATTTTTTACCAATTTTAAATAAAAACAGCCTTTAAATTTATTATACAATAAAAACTTGTGTTTTTCACTTTTATTTTAGTTTGTACTTATACATAAGCTTCTTTTTTTCTTATTTGTACACATACGTCTGAGATGCATCAGATAAACCTAAGTAAGTTTTATTTTAGTCAACAGTTTTTCATTTAACAGCTAAAAAATATAAGAATAATAAAATAATGGTTGTTGTTGCAACTTTTAAACTTGACTCTTTTCATAAAAGTAATATTACATATATACATATCTATGTATTACTATCTTTATTTTATAAGTATTCGTCTACATGACTGATGCGGTGTAGTGACAAACATAAACTATACAGAATAAAATAAACAGGTTTAATATTGAATAGAATTAGAAAAAGGTTAGAGCAAGTTATGTAGTGTGTACGTTTAAGATGTGGAACAACTTTTTTTAACGTATCTTCGCTATATATAACAGAGGTAGACTAAGAAATCAAGCTTCGAATCAAGAGACATGAACAAATAAAATTTAATATTACATTTTCTTCGTTTGAAACAAAATAAAACGAAAAGGAGAAGAGAAACAAACAGTGGTATAAATAGGATTGGTTCAAATCATTTTGATTTTTACTTTTGAAAAGATTTTGTTCGTTTCTGTTTTTTTCATTCTTTTTTTAAGAGAGTTACACACACACCATCATATTTGATGAATCATGTTTGAATGCACCATTGTTATACATTATTATTCTTATTTTTTATAAAACACTTTATTTTTTGATTGTTTTGATTTTTATATGTAAAAAGATTAAGTTCGTAAAATACAAGAACAAACTAAGTCTGAAAGGCTTAATTTCAATTTTTTTTAGTATAAGTAACACTCAAATATCCTACAAAAAATATGTTAAAAGTAAGAAAATTTATAGAAAATTCTTTGAAAAATAAAAAGTATACATTCCTCAAGCTTTTTTAATTAAATTTTAATGCACTGATGGACCGCACAAATAATTCGCTTATTTGTGAAGGTTTATTATAACATATAGTATAATAACTAGAAAAAACATTTATGAACCAAATAATTTTTTTATTATTAGTATTCTTTATCATTATTAATAAAACGTATAGCTTTACACACATGCACGAAACTATTTTTCACTACAACTGTCACACATAAATACTGCAGAAGTCGCATGTCCTATGCTTTAATAATATTCAATGGAATGACGTATTAAAATATGCAAAATGTATAAAATTCTTTAAATTCCAACCCCGATATTATTATTTTTCTATATACTTAGGGGGTGTTTTTCTGTTGAACGTATGCTATATAAAACATTAGTCCCGCTTGCATAAATAGGTATAATATATATAAACGGAAAGGACATGTTAGATTTTACCCTATTTTTTCAAAATATATCTGTTTGGTTCGTGTGTATCCAGACAGAAGGCAATAAAAATGCACGTGAGCATTCATAATGTGAACGCTAGCAACTTATAACACATAATAATGAATATGAAACTAAACTCACATCTGGACTACTAATATGAAAGCTTTACAGATCACAGGATATAAAAATTAATAACAACAAAATTTTCCTTTTAATTGCCTAAAAGTTATGAAGTTATGAATAAACAAAAATAAAAAATTACAAAAAAAAAATAATTAATACAACAAGATAACGTATAAAAATAAAGTTACATGGTTTATATTTTTATATATATCATACATATAATAAACCTTGTATTCGAACGTCTAAGAGATCATTTTATTTTCCAAGAAGTATATTTAAACATAAATACCTACAAAACATGTGTATGGGTAGCAGTGAATAACAGTAAATTTTGACATGCTGGTCATGATAATTTCTTCGAAATCAAAATAAAAAAAATATTTATTCAAAGTTAAGCTAATTTCGCTTCTAAAGCAAGTGTTCAGTAGAGTTTCTATACAACATCTAACTCGTTTTTTTCAAGATTTAACGACGAATGAATATGCAAATTTAGTTCAAAACATTAAAAATGGTTGAATGAAAAAAATTAAGAAGTAAGTTACGGCCTCATATTTAAAGAAGATAAAAACCAATTCATTAACTTTCATTTCCAATGGTAATTTACTGAAATAGACACAAACATGCTTATTGCACACCTTTAAACCTTTTTTTAAGAAATAACTTTTGACATTTTACTAAAAGAAAATTTATCTGACTTAAAAATCTGAAAATGTATAAAAAGCTTTTTAAAAGAATTTTTCAAAGAAGGGTCATCGAACTTCGTGTTTTTCTTTTTTTCGGATCAATTTCAGTATTGTAAAATTACAATTTTTTGCTTATGTACTGGTTAGAATGTTTATAAAATTGTGAATTAACTTCACATTTTGTAGATAAATTCTTAAATAGAAAATATGAGTAAACTACAGTCTTATATGTCTATGTATTAAACTAACAAAAAAACTGTAATAGTTTTCCCCTTGAATTACGTTTTTAGTTTTTAAACGGAAAACGTAAACAATCTATATCGTCGAAAACGCTAGGTATAATAATACTATTGAACAGCTGTTGTAGTTTTTCAACGTATTTAACGTAAAATTTCCATTGTGTGTTCCCTAAAGTAAATACGTTGTGCGAGTATGAACATTATGTAATGTTTTATGCATCATAGCAAATGAATATCAACTATCCAAATTTTGTTATGAATAAATGCATAGGAAATTCTTAAAATTACTTCAAATACATATACAATCGAAATCCACTCAATACTAATAACAATACCAAACAAACACACGTGTGTTTTCATTTTTATCTGAAAAATAATATATGAGTTTTATACTTTAAAGAGAATTGCATTTGATGCATTCTCGAATATTTTTTTAAATGTATTTCGATGTAGCTTCAAAGGGGTGAATATCAATGATTAGCTAAAGTTTATACCAAAACGTTATTATACATGACTCTGCGTAAAATTTGTAAAAATAATTTTCTTTTTTATGTTTTTCTCTGTTGAAGTGTTATATAACGCAATGCACTGACACAATAACATATCTATTGAATATAAAAACCAAAAACATAAATTATTTACCTGATTCGCATTTATCAAATGTGATTTGTACATGTTTTGTAGTTAAATCAGATATGTAAATGAAGAAGCTTATTGAAATTTGTTTACTTTCTTTAAGGCGAATTAATTAGTAAAGGAAAAGTTCTAGTACACTAATATTTCAAGAAAAATATTACAGCATGTTTCATATATGGATACTAGGGTATAGTTTCATATTTAGTTGAAAAGAAGTATTGAAATATAAAAAGTTGTAAAACCTGTTTTACTATGCATCCATACGTGTAGTAAAGGTAGTTTCTTTGTTTTTTTACTATAGCTTTAAAATTTAGCACTATAATTTTAAAAGAAGTCAATTTTCTAGTGATGAACCATTTGTAATAAAAAAAATGGAAATCAAAACAATAAGTTCAATAACCCATATTTATTTTTTTTCTTTTCCTGATATCCTGATTTCTTGGAAACCAACATTAGACGAAAATATCGAATGCGAAAATTTAAAAAAAACTTCTAGTTGTTCAACCGTAAAAAACACATTTAGTAAACGGATTCTCTTTTTTCTCACATTGTGGATATGAAACTATGTATATATTGTTTTCATCGCAGTAATTTTTTCTTTTTTTAACTGTGCACTGTGCATTTTGTTGTGCATAATTTGTTTTATCTAACCACCGTGTTTTAGAGCCAGTTACTAACCTGTTCACTAGTAGTACATCAACGGTCTGCCTATCTAATCTAGGTACGCGTAAGTAAATTAATGTACGTAATACCATCGTCACATTTTGATGAATGAACTGTTTTTATAGCCAATAACAAAAACATTAAAAGAGTGCATTCGAATAATTGAAAATACATCATGTGGAAAAATATTTCTGTTTTTTGGGAGCGCAAACAATTTTTCAAATTTCAATTAAGTTTCATCATTTTTTTTTATCATTTTACTTGAACCCTCAGCAAGAATGGGTTCAAAAATGTGAAGCATTCATTGAATTTATATTATAATAATTTTATTAATAATAAAATAAAAAATAACGGGACTCTATATCATACCAAAATGACTGCCGTACCGACATATAACGAAAAAAGTGTCGTCGTATCGTATCACATTACAATATTTTTTCTATGTGAAAGCGAAAATATTTTTTACAGGCACGAAAACGTAGTCCATCAAATTCATTGTAATAAAATACAACCGAATTACCTACCCATCAACATCATCATCATTGTTTTGCTATGACGTCTCTGTGTTCAAAATTCG